>NC_133324.1:449278212-449905636 GCF_042186555.1 Aquarana catesbeiana | reverse complement strand
CCCTTTTGCCTTAAGAACTGCCTTAATTCTTCGTGGTATAGATTCAACAAGGTGTTGGAAACATTCCTCAGAGATTTTGGTCCAGATTGACATGATAGCATCACGCAGTTGCTTCAGATTTGTCGGCTGCACATTCATGGTGCAAATCTCCCATTCCACCACATCCCAAAGGTGCTCTATTGGACTGAAATCTGGTGACTCTGGAGGCCATTGGAGTACAATGAACTCATTGTCATGTTCAAGAAACCAGTGGTGAGATGATTTGAGCTTTGTGACATGGTGCATTATCCTGCTGGAAGTATCCATCAGAAGATGGGTACATTGTAGTCATAAAGGGATGGACATGGTCAACAACAATACTGAGGTAGGCTGCTGCATTTAAACAATGCTCAATTGGTACTAAGGAGCCCAAAGTGTGCCAAAAAAAATATCCCCCACACCATTACAACACCACCACCCTGAACCGTTGATACAAGGCAGGATGGATCCATGCTTTCATGTTGTTTATGCCAAATTCTGACCCTACCATCTAAATGTCGCAGCTGAAAATCAAGACAGTTTCCTGTTCTTAGCAGACAGGATTGGCACCCGATGTGGTCTTCTGCTGCTGTAGCCCATCTGCTTCAAGGTTCCATGTGTTGTGCCTTCAGAGATGGTAATGTGCATACCTTGGTTGTAACAAGGGGTTATTTGAGTTTGTTCTCTGTAAACCCTAGAGATGGTTGTACATGAAAATCCCAATAGCTCAGCAGTTTTTGAAATACTCAGACCAGCCTGTCTGGCACTAACGACCAATCCACATTCAAAGTCACTTAAATCCCTTTTCTTCCCCATTCTACTGCTCAGTTTGAACTTCAGCAAGTCGTCTTCACCACGTCAAGATACCTAAATGCATTGAGTTGCTGCCATGTGATTGGCCGATTAGCAATTTGTGTTACCATGCAATTGAACAGGTGTACCTAATAAAGTGGCAGGTGAGTGTATAATTTTATTTTTTATCAATATATAATTTTGTTTTAAAAGTAGAACATTTATTGCAGGGTGTTTCCCTTCAATTTGCAAAGCATGCTGCTTGCATGCTGTTCTAGCAGGCTGTATGAACTACTTTAGACCTTTACCATTTCTTATAAGAGAAAAGAAAGGGTTGTGTCTTCCTTTATCCTTAGCACATTAGCTGCAGAAAGGTCCATCTTCTAGCTGTATGTGGAGATTATAGGAAATACATATAATAAGACTGATTCGGTCACATCTTGTGTATGCAGTCCAGTTTTGGTCACCAATCTTCCCGAAGGATGGCTTTGAACTGTGCTAAACAAAACTAACAAGGGACCTGGAGGACATCAGTAATGAGGAATGATCACAAGCATTTAACTTATTCTCCCTGGCTGGGAAATGAACCCAATATTCAAATCTTTAAATGGTGACTGTATCATTGTTAGAAAACTATTTATGGTAAGGTATCTAAAGAAGACGCATAGCTACATAATAAAGTTGGAAGAGAAGCAGTTCAACCCTAAACTGCGTAAGAGGTTCTTTACTTTGAGAGTGGTAAGGATGTGGAATTCCCTTCCACAGTTGGTGGTGTCAGGGAGGAGTGTAGTTGAATTTATAATATCTCAGCAAACACAATACACAGGGATATGGAAATTGGTAGCGACGTAAACACAGACAACACACACAGGTTGAACTGGATGAATCTGTGTCTTTGTTCAATCTTACCGACTATGTAACTGGATAAATACAGTATATCGAATGTTTCATTATTGCTAAGTAAAAAAAAAAAAAGAAAAATATTTTTAGCACACATTGTGAAGGAAATGTATTCAAATAAACAATACTATAGATTCCCCTTAAGTAAATCAAGCCCCCCCCCCCCCCCCCATTTTGACAGTCACTTCACAGTTTACCCAGTGTACACTTTTTAAAATGTACTTTCTTAGTTCTTAGTTAGGAGATATTTATTAAATGAATTTCAGAATAAACTGTTTTTAATTCAGCTACAGTAATAAAACAATAATACATTTTTAAAAAGTGGCATTTCATATGGTTACTTGAGCTCAGTTTCAGACCAAAACCAGATAATCCTGCAATAATCAAATAAAAACTGAGTTTTATTATAGTGGCACAACACACCAATACAACTTCTTGGTACCAACAGTACCGGTCATTAAACACACAGTTTGATGGCATTTAAAACAAATTCCTAACGTTCTCCCCAAGAGACCAAATTACTTATGATAATAGTTAGTGACTAACAAATGTGCGTGAATTATTTTCAAGATGCAATCTGACTGAAAAATGTCCTGTTGAATTGTGTGCTTTCTATTGCATATCGTTTGCTATGGGGCTTTAAGGGTTTTTTGTTTTGTTCTAGAGAGAGTAACGGTTTGAAAATCTTCTTTAGCAAGAAAAACAAAGCTGGGCTTTAAAGGAAAAGTCCAGCCTGAGCTTATTTGGCTGTACTTCTCCTATGGATCACAGAAGTGCAATTAGTTTTGCACTCCTGTGACCGGTCACAGAAGTCAGTCCAAGTCAGCACGACAATGGAGGTTGGGATCCGCCAGGTGCCCGGACTGACACTCGGCTCAGCCCCTCAGTGAGCAGCCTCTCCCCGCCCTTCCACAGCCCAGTGCTCCAGTGATCCAGTGAGTGTGGAGGAGCAGAGCAGAGAGCTGCTGATTGACAGTCTGCATCTCTCTGCTTAAGGAACTGTCAGAACCGAGTGATCGGTGGTGTTCAATCGCTCAGTTCTCAGTGTTAGAGGTGTCGGGGGACAGATGCTGCATCCACCTAGGTAAGTATAAATCAGGAAAAAAAACAAACAAACCCATACTTCTCTTTTAAGTCTTTTTAGGGGTAGAAATTAACGTGCAATGTTATGTGTACTTTAAGTGCTTTAAAAAATGTGGTATTAACAAAACTGGTAAAGCAGGGGTGCTCAACCTGTGGCCCTCGGAGCCCTCAGATGTGGCCCTCGACCTCAAACCAGGGAAGCCCATGCTCTGGAATTGCATGTCAGCAAACCCAGATCACAATCAATGGATTGCCAACCTGCCAGTGGCGGCTGGTGCTCAATTTTTTCGGGGGGGAGGGGGCAGCAAACAAACCTGGCCTCTTCACTCCCCCCACCCACCCCCGTCACTTGATCGATCCCCAGCTCGATCGCCACTGCGCTCGTCTGTTGCCTCCAAAGGCCGCCCGACAGCCCTGCGCTTAACCCATCCAGGTTGCGGCTTCTGTGGCTTCCCCCTGCATCTCCTCCCGAGTCCGGGCAGTCGCTTCTCCTCCCAGCCAATTGGGTCTTAGGACTAACGGCCAGTTGGGTCTCAGGACCTGCTTCCTGATTGGCCAGGAAGAGAAGCAGGAAGACATTAGTGAATATTAATTTGCTAATGTCACACAAGTGGGTGGGCTTGGGGTGCATTACACTGCACCCCAAGCCCACCCTTTTTAAAGTCAATTAGAGCCTCAGGCTCTGATCATGTGCTTCAAAAAAAGAAACCTGCCATCCCAGAGCATCAGAGTGCATGGAGCCGACTCCGGCAGGGGAGGAAGCAGGCGGCCACAAAGGGAGCAGGAGCCACATAAGCCGCTGCTTCCTTTTTAGTGCCGGCTCCTGTCCCAGTAGAAGTTATACCAAGTGTACTTCGTCTGTGACCTTTTTAGCAGCCTGGAGAGTGATTGGTGGCAGCAGAAGGTGGAAGAGGAAAAGGTCAGTTTATTAAATATCACATAAACAGCACTTTTGCAATGGGCATTTTATCACTTATAAAAAAGGTTTATTAGGCTGCTTTCACACTGTTCTGCAAGTGCTAAGCAGAGCACTTGCATCTTTCCTGCGAGTTAGCTGCACTGAGCCATAGACTTCTATTATATCCTGCAGGTTTTGTGCCTTTTTTTTTAAAGCACACCACACCTGCAAGATGTAATAGAAGTCTATGGCAAATTTCAGCTACCCCGCAGGAAAGCCGCAGGTGCACTGCGCTGCACCCGCAGTCTGGTTTGTGGTTTGGGGGGGCAGTGAAACCACATAGTTCATTGTGGCCCTCTTCAAAAGGTTGATAAAGTAACTAACAAAAATGTGTGTGTTCAGTCACCATCTAGCTGAACCAGTGATTCCCAGTTACAACAAACATAAATGGACTCTTGAGGTCTTAAACTCATCTTGGTGCACTTATATCTAGCCATATTGGATGGTGATATTTTCTCTTGAAATACAAAGAAGGGTACACCCAGAAATAAGAAGGCATTTTTACATTCAGCGCAAGAAAATACACATAAATAAGACATTTCCTAATTTGGTTTTCTTTACTGACCTGCATCATGTAAACTTGGGTTCTATCACTCACTTCCAACACCAACATACAAAAACATAGGCCCTGGCTATTTCTGCTTGCAGCACTGAGAGCTCCTCTTGTCCATTTTTAATGTTGAATAAGGTGATCATTCCTCTACTGCTCTTCTTCTAAAAAGTCAATATCCATATATGAGCACACAGCGTGACATAAAGCCAAGTAAGAACACCAATTGCCTTGGCACAGGGACAAAGTTAAGACCACATTTGAGGACCTTTATTTTGATTCCAATCTTTTTATTACATTTTTATGCATTTAGCAAAACAGAGCCCTCACAAGGGGGAAAAGTAGACTCTTGGGTACAGATTCCCTTCATGGGGTAACCAATATAGCGAAGACAAAGCATTCAATTAGGGTAAAGAAGAGAAATACTGTTACAGCTCAACAATTGCTAGAACGCAAGGGAAAAGAGTAGGTTCTAGTGAGCTCATTCCTCTTATTCGACACTCTTGCCTGCTGTCATACTTGAAGTGGATCTTTATTTTGAAAGCCTTCACTAACATTCCAGCTGGTTCATGGGGTTCATTCAAAACCTCCATATCAGTTTTTAGTGGACTTTCATTTTAAATCTTGTTTTTCCTATTATGTAAGTGATTGTAAAGTCTTGTTTCTTTTCTATAAAAATAACATGTCATACTTACTTTCTCTGTTGCAGTTGATTTGCACAGAGCAGCCCAGATCCTCCTCTTCTCAGGTCCCTCTTTCGCTCTCCTGGCCCCTCCCTCCTGTCGAGTGCCCCCACAGCAAACAACTTGCTATGGGGGCACCCGAGACAAGTTACAACTCCCTGTGTCCATACAGACATGGAGCTGTGGCCCGGCCTGCCCCCTCTCTCTCCTGATTGGCTTACTGACTTTGATTGACAGCAACGGGAGTCAATGGCGCCGCTACTGTATCTTAGCCGCCAATCAGGAGGGAGAGAATCTTGGACGGCCGAGACACTCATGGATATCACTGGACAGAGATGGGGCTCAGATAAGTATTAGGGGGTGCTGAGTGGGGCTGCTGCACACAGAAGGCTTTTTATCTTATGGGGCGTACACACAGTCGGATTTTTCACCTACAAAAGTCCGACAGCCCGTCCGACAAACTTTCGACAGACTTTTGGCGGACTTGCGGCGGACTTTCTAACGACCGGACTTGCCTACATACGATCACACAAAAGTCTGACAGATTCGTACGTGATGACGTACACCGGACTAAAATAAGGAAGTTGATAGCCAGTAGCCAATAGCTGCCCTAGCGTGGGTTTTCGTCCGTCGGACTAGCATACAGACGAGCGGATTTCTGGGTCCGGCGGAGTTACGATGTAAAGATTTGAAGCAAGTTCCAAATCTAAAGTCCGTCAGATTTGCGAGTGGAAAAGTCCGCTGAAAGTCCGGGGAAGTCCACACACGATCGGATTGTCAGCCAGATTTGGTCCGTCGGCGTCCGTCGGACTTTTGTAGCCAAAAAGTCTGACCGTGTGTACGCCCCATTAATGTAGAATGCATTAAGATAAAAAAACTCCTGACTTTACAAACCCTTTAATGTAATCTTACTTATAAATGCATTTATACATTGCAGAATGCACCTTGGGGGTAAAATTAGGTTGACTTGAAAATATTACTTTTTACCGTATGGTGTAATGGTTTTACAGTTACAAACACAGCAAAACTGTGTGTGGATTCGAGAAAAAGGCAAGGTGTATGCTGATTGCAAGGGTTTCACTTGGTTAAATTTCTGTCTATAACATTTATCAGGCACTGTCACAATGAATTCATTTGCAAGAGATAAGTCACCTGTAATCACAAGCAGGAGGTGAAAGCGTAATGATCGACACTTTGAAAAGATTCATGTAAACATCTTACAAGGATGTTTTATAACATCTGCTGAGTGAAAGGCAACAAAATGCCCTGTAAAATGGCATACTTTTACAGTTGTGATATCACTATACAAGTTAAGCTAGCATGCACTAAACTGTCAAAATGTTGATTTTTTTTTTTTTCAGTATTGTATACTAGTATTCCGAACACATAACACTGCATTCAAAACCAATGATTTAACTCCTTACCTACGAGACACCATAATAAAATAGATATCTCCTACTGCTGACAGCATGTCTTCTTCAATTATACTCAGTAGTTTGGATGATGGCAAACTTGTTTTTGTTTTACTGCAATGCCAGGACATATACACCTTACAAACACCTATACACAACAGGGTTTCCATATTAGGTATATGACTTTGTGCACATGATTTTAGATCTTAATTTACAGTTCTTAATAAAAGTATTCACCTACCCCGAAATCACTCATGTATATCTGTCATAGAATGTTTTTGTTTTTTTTTCTTTTCAAATAACGATTTTTTATTGATCATAGAAGCGGGTAAATGGACAAAAAGTTGACACTGTAATACACAAACTTCAGCATAACAGGGCCAGTGTATATCGAGTAACAGTAAACAATAAAACAAACAATAGGAAGTTGTGGTTGGCTCCACATAAGAGTTGCTAGTTATCAAATAGAGTCTGCTTTAGACCACAGCAAAATCCGAAGAAGAGAAAAAAGAAAGGAAACAGCAGAAAAGAGAAAGATGGGGGGGGGTATAGGAAGGCTTGACCATCAGCTCAGGGCAGATCCTCCCATCTGTGCCATTCCTCACAGATTTTGTCATGTGTTTTCAATCTATCCTGTAATCTGGCTGTCATTTTTTCCATCAGCTCTATATCTTTTATTCTAGTGTACAAATCTGCCTGGGAGGGTGGGGTATGTCGTTTCCAATGAAGGGCAACCAGACATCTCGCAGCCATCAGGACATGTCTAAGCAGATTTTTGGAATGTTTGGGAATCTGTAGAGGTGAAACTCCTAGGAGGAATAATTTTTGGGTCCTGGGAACCTGTACTCCCATAAGGCGGGACAATAAAAGCTGTGTTTCCGTCCAGAAAGGCACTATCTTGGGGCAAGTCCAGTAGATATAGGGTCCCCTTGGCTCCCTGACAGCGCCAACACCTATCAGAGCTGGAGGGATAGATAGCGTGGAGAACATCTGGTGTCAGGTACCAAAAATAGAGGATTCTATAGGCGTTCTCCTTGTAGAGCGTGCATAAAGAGCTTTTTGCTGCCTGGGACCAGATCGTCTGCCATGTCACTTCTGGGATTTCCTCTCCTAGCGCCTTTTCCCAGTTAAGCATATATGCGTGTTTACCCCAGGTAGGAATGGAGTAAAAGTTCAGCAGCCGATATATATCAGAAATTAAACCTCGGCGTGTGGATCCCTCCAACACTAGGCTCTCAAAGGGTGTTGGCGCTGAAAATTGGAGATTCGGGGCAAAAGATTGGGCATAATGTCTTATTTGCAAGTACCCATAAAACACCTGGCGGGGTAGATCAGATTTTTTTTGGAGTTCAGTGAATGAGAGCATCCTACGCGTGCAGGGGTCGCCCAGGGCGAAGACATCTGGTGTTTAAGACCCGCAGGCATCCTGGTATTATAAAGGAAGGTGGTTAAAGGAGACCTTTCTGAGCTCAAATTATCTGCTCAAAATAGTCTACGCCAAAGTGACCTGAGGTGAAGCATGGGTCCCAAAAGCCGGGACAAGTCCACCTCCGCGTTTGCGTTCCAGAACAGGTTGTTTGGGTGCGTGGATACAAGCCATATCTTTTCGATTTCTGTCCACTTGTTGTAGGATCGTTGGGGAAACCAGGAGGTCAAGGTACGCAGCTAGGCAGCTTGGTAGTATTTAATTAAGTCAGGAAACGCCAACCCGCTGTTGTAGCAGGACGCCATCAAGACTGAGCGGGGTATTCTATGTCTTCTATAATTCCAGACAAAGCACACCAAGTCCCGGAGTTTTCTCAAGTCTGCATATGTAATTGGGATAGGCAGTGTTTGGAAGAGATAAGGGAGTTTGGGGAGGATGGTCACCCTCCCCAGGAGGGAAATATGGTGAACCTTCCATTTCTGTATAAGGTAGCATATAAGGTAGCGTAAGACTGGGTGATCTGGACCCCCAAATATTTCAGAGTTGTTGTCTTCCAGTGATAGGGGAAGCATTGCTGTAGGTGTTGTACCTCTGCTGCTGGGATATCAATAGGGAGAGCCTCCGATTTAGTCTTGTTTATTTTATAGCCAGAGAGTGATTTATAGAGATCGAGTTCAGCGTGTAGGTTGGGTAGTGAAGTTCTAGGTTGGGTCAGGGTGACTATGATGTCGTCTGTGAAAAGTGCTGATTTGAACTCTCTTTCCCGCACCGGGACCCCATGGATGTTCGGGTTTCTACGAATGGATGCCGACAGGGGCTCCACACACAGCACAAACAATAGTGGTGAGAGTGGGCAGCCCTGGCGGGTCCCATTCGCTATCGGGAAGGCAGGAGACAGGGCAAAAGGGGTCTTAACCTGGGACATGGGATTAGTGTATAGGTGCTGAATGGCCCGTAGGAAGGGACCCCGAAACCCCATGTGTTTCACCATGGCAAACAGGAAAGGCCAGCTATGGCGGTCAAAGGCCTTTTCTGCATCCAGCCCAAGAGCTAGAGTTTCTAGGCCGTCCCTGTTCGCCACATCTATTAGGTCAATAATCCGTCTTGTGTTGTCTCCTGCTTGACGGAGGGGGACAAAGCCCACCTGATCCTTATGTATCAAGGAGGGCAGTATCAGGTTTAGACACACCGAAAGGAGTTTAGTGAAAATTTTTAGGTCAGAATTTAAGAGTGCAATCGGCCTGTAGCTAGCGCATAAAAAAGGAGTCCGTACCGCACAGGGCTCAATAAGTTCCAATAAGTTCTCCCGTCTAGGGTCCAAAAATGGGACCCAGGATGGGTGGACATAGAGAACCGCAGTGAACGATAAACAGATTCCACAGTAGGGTAATAAAGGAACTTTAGTAGGGTAAACCTATAGGGGGACTAGTGATCAGGAGGGTTACCACTCTCAAGTCTCCGGTAGGAAGTGCCCAATAAACAAAACAGATAACGGGCAGGAGGCCTAGGGGGAGTGCAAATAAGGCTGATGGGTGGGTCAAGTAAATAAGTGTATATGCCATAGCCACGGTTGCCAAGGAAGAAGGGGCCAACAACCTTCAGCCATGTTTGGATTTAGCAGGTCCGCAGGGAGAGTCTTGGCCCTGGGAGCGTTTGGTCGGGGGGGCCTTCTGCCAGACCTAAGGGGGTGGCGGTGGTGTGGCCACTAAGTCCCATTCTTGGAGACGGGGGACCGGGATCTCCATGGTGTCACAGAAAATGTCCAAGTCCTCAGGGTAGTGTAACACTGCTGATTTTCCTTGCCGACAGGCTGTAAGGCTGAAGGGGAAACCCCAACGGTAGACTATGTCGTTTTCCTATAGCGAAAGGAGTAGGGGTTGGAGAAGTCAACGTTTCTGTAAAGTGATCCAGGAGAGGTCTGGGTATAGCTGTATCTGTGCATTGCCAAAGACCACCTTCCTGATAGTGCGGGCTTTTCGCATGATGTCCTCTTTTAGGGGGTAGGAGTGGACCCCGCATATGACATCACGGGGTCTGGAAGCAGGTCCCTTGGGATGCAGGGCACGGTGCGCACGATCCATCTCGATGGGTTTATTCGGGGGTTCCCCCAGGAGGTCATTGAATAGGGTTTGCAGGGTGTTGTGCAAGTCTTCAGGTCCCTCCGATTCAGGTAGGCCTCTGACAAGAATGTTGTTTCTGCGCCCCCTAATGTCCAGATCCTCTATATGGCGCTGTATGTCTCTGAGCATCAAACGAAGGTCAGCTCCTTGTATTTGAGTGCGGTGAACTGCCAGCTTGGTCTCTTGTATTTCCTCCTCTGCCATCTCCATTCTATCTGAGAGATGTTTAAAATTAGCGTGAGGTACTTGAATTTCGGCTCGGCAGGCGGACTTAACCTCCTCAATAAGCAGCTTAAAGTCCTCTTTAGTTGGCATGGTTTGGAGGTAAGCCTGCCAGGGGGGATTCTGCAGGTAACTGGAATCCGTCCTCATTTGTTGTTGTGGAAGGTGCAATAGAGAGGGTTCCCGCTGCGGTTGTAGAGGGGCTTCGTTCTGTGCAGGCACCCAGGGCTGCATCTGGGGGTCCCGTGGGTTGCTACATGCAGGGAGCTGCGGGGGAGAAAGGTGCCTGTCTTTCTGCCCTTCCATATGGGCCAAGGCCGGGGAGCTGGCTACCTGGGCATATGAGATTATGTGGGCTACCCCCCTTTCATTTGATCTGGGGTCGCTGGGGCGAGACTGTCTCTGTGGCTGGGGGAGAGCAGGGGCAGGGTAGTATGCCTTCTGAGGTGTGTGTCCTCCATATTGCCCTGCTTTCAGGGGTCCCAGGGCCCTGGCGCACTCAGGATCAGGCAGGGGGGAAAGTGCACAGAGGGAGTAGGGGAGTCAGGGCTCCCTGCGGACAGGCCCGGATCCGAGGCCGTGCGTAGCAGCCGCGGAAAGGCCTCCGAGCACTGCGTGTATGTGGCTGCAGTGAGGCCTAGTGGAGCGTGCTGGGGCTTCTGCAGCGGCATTGCCTGGGAGGTGTGGAGCGGGGGTAGACTCACCGCTCCTGGGGTCGGAGGATGCAGTCCATTCATTCCCCATGTAGGGTCTGATGGGCTCCGTGGGTGTGCTGGAGATTGGGAGCCCGGCGGTTGCAGAGGCCGTGTGGTGGAGGTCGGTGCCATCTTGTCTACCCCACCATTGCGCATGGATGGTGGCGTAAAATACCCTCAGAAGGCCGCAGAAGAACCGGGAGGTGGCTGGGACGATCCTCTGGCTTTGGAGGATCAGGTCCTCCTGGGTCCACCCATATACGAGTGCTAAAAATCCCCTTAAAAGGCCACGGATCTGTGGGCTGGTGGAGAGCTAAAAACTCAGGCTTCCTTACAGGGCAACTTCCGGTCATGCCCTCCCACCAGAACATTTTGTTTTTTTATTTTTTCATAGACCTCAGAACAGCAATTTAAATTGATGTAAAAAATAATGTAACACACCCTAATCATTACTGGGGCAGCCAATTCTTTTTCAAAGTCTCATAATTAGTTAAATGGAGAACTTCTGTGTATAGTCAAGAGTTTTCTAGGAATTGTAGTATAAATACATATCTGGGAGGTCCAACTTCTGCTGAGCCAGAATCATGGCATAACTATATCCAATGAGGACAAGCGAATACTGCAAGCAATTACATGGAAAAGGTAATTAAAAAGAATTTGTCAGGTTGGATACAAGAGAATGTCCAAATCATTGAATATCTATTGAAATACAGGTAAATCCATCATTAGGGAATGGAAAGATTATTACACGGCTGTAAATCTGTCAAGAACATGACATCCATAAAAAGAAAGTGACCCCTTCAAATATTTCAAAATAAAATCCTCCAGTTCATCTGGGGAGACAAGAGGCCTAGGGTGAACAAAAGTACAACGTACACCCCAAAACAGAAAGGGGGCCTGGGCCTGCCTGATCTACAGAAATACTTCTACGCCGCCCAGTTGGCCCAACTTTCTAGGTTTCACTCTCAACAACTCCATGCAATATGGATGAATACGGAATCTTATTCCTGTTGTCCAAAACCAATCTCTCACATCATGTGGCTCTCAATGAAAGAGAGACAGATTATACTATGTCCTACTCTTTCCTTCTCGTTAGAAATATGGGACAGACTTACAAGGACTCAGGAATTTAAGTCACCCCATAACCCATTAGCACCTTTACTGAAAAATAGAGTTCACCCCGGGCCTCAATCCTCATATGTTTGAATGGTGGACCAATAAGGGCCTAATACGAATAGCCAACCTTTGTGACCACAAAGGTATGCTATCCGAACAACCTTTAATAGAAAAATATGAAATGCCACCAGCAGAACGGTATAGATATACCCAAATCTGATCTGATCTGGTGATCTGGTGACATTGACCTCCATGGAACATTTATGTAGACAATACGATAAAATCAGAGGTCACATATCTGCAATATATACAATAATGATGTATGTCTCAATGAAACTGAACTATATGATCCAATGGGAACAAGATTTTCAGGAAACCCTCGACCTTGAGGAATGGCACGCAATATTGGAGACAGCTTCTCGTTCACTCATTAATACCTCAGTCAAGTAGAATCCACCTATCACATATGGTGGACATGCCCCAAGGTCAGGAGATTCTGGATCAGGGTCTACAATTTTATTTATACCCTCACCCAGATGAACTTGACGAAATCAGCAACACATGCACTTCTGGGAGGCAGGATAGCGGAAGCCTCCAGATCCCAAAGATGACTTCTAGCATTTGTATTTTTTTCAGCTAAAATAACTATAGCTAGGAATTGGAGGTCCGCAGCCCTGCCATTCGACCAGCTTAAACACAAAATATCATGACTGAATGAAAGGTTAACAGCAATAGTACAAGATAAGATGAAATTGTTTTGACAAAATATGGGATCCATGGATTAACTATCTGACAAACGATCCTAGGACACTTACAAACTAGATCCACTCTTGAGAAATGGGTCTCTGGGCACAGAGCCACAGCCCCCCCCCCTTTAACTTTCCCTTTTCTGCCTTCTATCCGGCACTTTTTCTCCACTAGTTTTACCCCCCTCTTTTAATAATTCTTAATTACTAGGTCTCAATTTTTGATTTATTTGTTACGTTCCTGTTTTCACTCACCCTTGACAGACCTTTGTCTACTTGGGCTATGAAGGGAAACACCAGCTGGACAAGATGAACCAAGCTCCCCCAAGAGTCAGAAGGGGAGCTGACTGGTCCGAGCGGATGGAACATAAGTTAAGGATTAGGAATGGAAATATGCAACGGGCCATAGAAGCCGAGGTATTGTATACAGTCTAAGATTTTGAGATGAGAAAGGTGTATAAACCACACTTATCTAAACGAGTAAATAATATCTCACATCAGGAGGTGACAATGGTCCATGTATACAACAAGAGGAGGATTCCTCAAGTATACTAGAATGTGAAATGTATAGCTCCCTGAACAAGTTGTATTTTGCATAAATGTAAAGTCGAGACCTTTGTTCATTGTATTGTAAAACTTTAATAAAAATAATTGAAACATACAAAGAAAGTGACCATGCAAGTAGAAGACTGATAAAGGAGGCCACCAAAGGACCTATGACAAAACTAAAGGCGTTACACGCCTTAGTGGCTGAAATTGTTGAGACTGGAAAACCACCTGGGGCAACAGTTGCTGTATATACAGTCACAGCTTTATGCAAAAAAAGGCAAAAATAAAGCTACGGTTAACTAAAATTCTGAGGTCATCTACAGTTTGTCAGGAAGCAAGTAGAAGACTCTGAAGTCATCTGGAAGTTGTATTGTCTGAATAATCTTACATTTTTTGATCATCATGGTGTAAGCTAAGTACTGCACATCATCACACCGCAGGGTCGCTAAAGCGCTGGTCTTTTTGCAGTGCTTTAGCAGCAATTTAGCTGCACTTTTGCAATGCTTTTTGGGTACTAGTGGCCCGTTTTTTCATAGGTCACGTGACAACGGGACCTTTAAAAAAAATCAAAAAAAGACCTGTTTTGCGGCACTTTCAAATCGCTTTTAAGGCATATTGGAAGCACTGCCCATTCATTTCAATGGGCAGGGGTGTTTTGGGAGCACTATTTATAGCGCTCCCAAGCCACTCCAAAGATGCTGCACGCAGGACTCTTTCTAACGTCCCACAAGCGTACCGCCTGAGTGTGAAAGCACTCATTGCAAAGAATGGGAAGCAGTTTTCATGTGCTTTTTAGAGGCTATTTCTAGCACTAAAACGCATGAAAACTGCCTCCCAACTGCCTGCTAACACACCACCCTCACTTTGAAGAACGATGGTGGTCACATCATGCTGTGGGTATTCTTATCTACAGCTTGTCCCAAAAGGCTTGTGAAGTAAAGGGTAGAAAAAAACTAGGTGTGGGACAAATTAGGGTGTCACCGGATATACTTTATAAACATTTGGAGCATTAAGGTAATTTAAACTTGTATTTTTAGTTTTTTTGTGATCTTTAGCATACTTGCATGGATAAGTAAACAAGATGCCTCGCCAGTTCAGTGGGGGCAACGTAGGATGAACATAAACTCCTTCCCATGCCAGTACCCCCTTCGGAACACAGGGTTTCAAAGATCACATTGCCCAATTGGCATTCAAAACAGTGCTTTTAGAAGTGTTTACCTAGATTTGCTATATTTGCTGGACATTAAAGTGTTACTAAACCCACAACAGTAAAATCAGTCTGTTTATGCAGTACAGCATGCTTGTTATACTCACTGTGGAACCTAAGGGTTTTAAGCGATTGTATACCCATTTTTTTTATTTTTACCTACAGGTAAGCCTATAATAAGACTTACCTGTAGGTAAAATGAATATCTACTAAACCTGTACAGTTTAAGAGATATTTACTTTGCATGCAGCCGCTGACGTCAGCGGCGCATTCGCTGTGAAGGCCCGGCTGAAGGTCCGGCAAGGGAAGAAGACATGACGTCATCGTGGCTCTGGCCACTCACAGCGACAGAACGGCAAACCCGGAAGACATGCTGAGGGCAAAATGTCAGCTCCCTCAGCGTGGACTGGGATTAGATACCGACGCCTTGTTCTAAGGTAAGTATTTCATAATGAGCTAGCATGCAGTGCATACTAGCTCATTATGCCTTTGCCTTACAGGTTTTTTTTTTTGTTTTTTCCAATTTTTTTTTTTTTGCGGGTATACAACCGCTTTAATCCTCTGCATTATGTACAAAGGCTGTTTGATCCTGGCTTCTCTGATCCTCCACTCCTTCCACTGACTGAATAATTTCTTGATTACACAGCGTCTATGGAGTCAGGTTGCACATGCGCAGTTTGGTATGTATTGCTAGAGAGGTTTTTTTTCTTGGGAGAGTGCATGTGATCAGCACAGGGCCAATCAGCACTGCCCAGAGGGTCAGGGACCTTGCAGTCTCATAGGTCAGTCAGAAAACTCCTCCTACAAGCTTTAACCAGTGCTTGGCTGGACAATGATAGAAGTCACAAGACTGCTATATACTGGATGCATCAAAAGGAAGGTGGGACTTTGAATTGAAGCGGTTGAAATGCAGAGGTAATGGTATAAATATAAAGTTTTATTGGTATCAAATTATTAAATTACGTTTATTACATATATGTACAAGATGTGGGCACGGTAATACAGAGGTGTAAAAAACATGGCTAAATAAAATGAATTAACAACAATCAGATAGATAGTATGCGACAGCAAAACGGCCTAAACAAGCCAAACACAGCATGCCCGGCACCCGTATAGATGATCACATGATACAAAATCAAAAATAGCTGGGTTCATATGGGTAACATCATAAGCCATAATGGATGTGTCTGTAGCATCATGTAGCTCTACGCGTTTCGTGGATTCATTTCCACTCGTCAGGAGCAGATGCGACATATCCCTGTAAGTATAATAATTGAAGTAAACCATACTCTGTTGAAAATTGAAAAATGTAAATTGAAATTTAAGAAATTCGACCCAGTGCACTCACCAACCACAGTAGTGGGCGCAGTAGGGGCCAAGCAAGACACGGCGAATCGGGAGCATAGACCACATCACGGGAGCTGAGGCGGCGTAATAGTGCACAACTGGCTTGGGGAGATGTAGGGGTGCCTGTGAGAGTTTCCATGTGCAAAAATACGGGTATGTGATGCTGCAAATTGGAGATATCTGGAATCAAATGAAAAATTGTATTGTGAGATGAAAAGTGTGTGAGAAGAAAAAAAAAAAAATGAGAGTGTGAGAAACAATTGGAGTGTAAGTGGGATGAGGTGGTAAATTGGGTGATATATATATACACCCAATATGTCCGCATGTGTAAGTGGTGACCAAGAAAAGTGTAATTAGTGTATGAAAATGGTTGTGTGTGTGTGTATAAGGTGAGCTGACCTTATACACACACACAACCATTTTCATACACTACACTACTTTCATACATCTCCCCAAGCCAGTTGTGCACTATTACGCCGCCTCAGCTCCCGTGATGTGGTCTATGCTCCCGATTCGCCGTGTCTTGCTTGACCCCTACTGCGCCCACTACTGTGGTTGGTGAGTGCACTGGGTCGAATTTCTTAAATTTCAATTTACATTTTTCAATTTTCAACAGAGTATGGTTTACTTCAATTATTATACTTACAGGGATATGTCGCATCTGCTCCTGACGAGTGGAAATGAATCCACGAAACGCGTAGAGCTACATGATGCTACAGACACATCCATTATGGCTTATGATGTTACCCATATGAACCCAGCTATTTTTGATTTTGTATCATGTGATCATCTATACGGGTGCCGGGCATGCTGTGTTTGGCTTGTTTAGGCCGTTTTGCTGTCGCATACTATCTATCTGATTGTTGTTAATTCATTTTATTTAGCCATGTTTTTTACACCTCTGTATTACCGTGCCCACATCTTGTACATATATGTAATAAACGTAATTTAATAATTTGATACCAATAAAACTTTATATTTATACCATTACCTCTGCATTTCAACCGCTTCAATTCAAAGTCCCACCTTCCTTTTGATGCATCCAAATATAGGGATGGAGGCACGTATGTGTACCTCATTTAAAGTCCCACATTCCCCCATTTTTTCAGACTGCTATATACTGCTGATGAGAAAATGTATTTAGAAGTTTATATTTATTAAAATAATTGCATTTTCAGGTGGTAGACCAGATTATGTGGCTGCGTGGGGTCCTGGGTTTAGTATCACTTTACCCACTTGCCGACCAGCCGCCGTCATTATACTGCAGCAGGTCGGCACATTCCAGCAAGCCGTCGTAGCTGTACATTGGCACTTTAAGCAGGGATAGCAGGCGCTTGCATGCCCGCTGCACTGCGGGGGTACCAATGCGCCACGCACGATCTTGGGCATGAGAGCCAGAACAGGGACATGTGCGTGGAAACACACAAATCCCTGTTCTGTGAGGAGAGGAGAGACAGATCGTGTGTTCCTACTAGCTAGGAACAACGATCTGTCTCCTCCTCTAGTCAGTTCCTTCCCCCTACAGTTAGAACACACACTGAGGGAACACAGTTAGAATCACTCCCTAGGACACACTTAACCCCTTGATCGTCCCCTAGTGTCAACCCCTTCTCTGCTAGTGACATTTACACAGTAATCAGTGCATTTTTATAGCACTAATCGCTGTATAAATGTCAATGGTCCCAAAAGTGTCCGATCTGTCCACCACAATGTCCCAGTCCCAATAGAAATCGCAGATCACTGTCATGACTAATAAAAAAAAAATAATAAAAATGCCATAAATCTTTCCCATAGTTTGTAGATGCTATACCTTTTGCACAAACCAATCAATATACGCTTATTGAAATTTTTATTACCAAAATTATGTAGAAGAATATATATTGGCCAAAACTGATGAAGAAATTTGATTTTTAAAAACATTTTTGGGGATATTTATTATAGCAAAAAGTAAAAAATATTTTTTTTTTTCAAAATTGTCAGTCTTTTTTTGTTTATAGCACAAAAAATAAAAACCGCAGAGGTGATCATATACCACCAAAAGAAAGCTCTATTTGTGGGAAAAAAATGTTGTTTGTGTATATCGTCGCATGACCGCGCAATTGTCAGTTAAAGCGACACAGTGCCGTATCGCAAAAAATGGCCTGGTCATTAAGCAGGCAAATCTTCCGGTCTGTAAGTGGTTAATGACTATGCTACAAAAGTGTATCAGAGGCCATTTTCTATTTAAAATGGGCAATACCAAAACAGATTAGTCATTATTACTCTACTGATTTAGCTTAAGCAGAATGTCACAGTATTCTTTATTTAAATACTGAAATAGTTTCTAAAGGAAATAATTGCATGGGC
The DNA here is from genome assembly GCF_042186555.1 of Aquarana catesbeiana. Taxonomy (NCBI): domain Eukaryota; kingdom Metazoa; phylum Chordata; class Amphibia; order Anura; family Ranidae; genus Aquarana; species Aquarana catesbeiana. Next base: position 449,887,466 of record NC_133324.1, on the reverse strand, counting down.
ATTCCTTAATTCATGCAACATGGAAGTCACTTAGTTTGTTCAAAACGTAATAATTAATAGAAAAATTATGAAAAAAAAAACATTTCTCTTAGGTCAATTGTTGGTGTAGCTCACTGTTCATGAGCTAAATTGGATAATAATTGTTTGCTTTATTGAAACATAATTGCTTAATTACCGTAAGTGATTTTGTTTTAGACGTACAGTTCATTTCATATGGCTTCTGTTTATCATGTTATTAAAAAGAAAGTTATTAAGCAAATGGCATTCATGTCTGCAGCAACCGAGGGATAAGTTTTGCTACACAGCTGTGTTTTCTCCATGTTGACATCATGAGATTGTGACTAACACAATACAGCCTGCTGTGCCCCCTTGGGAAATTATCACACAAACTAAATAATGAATCTCATGAATAATTAGGGAATTACTAGGCAAACAATTATCTATTTGTGTCATTAAAGGTTAGATGTATATTTTTTATTTGTTTCTGTATACTTCATTGTTCATGTGTCTACCAATCCCTCCAAATTTTGAATTGTGCTATAGAACGCAGCACAAAGTAAATTTGTAATATTTAGAATGTAATTAGTTTTGGCATTTGAAAACTAGTAATTGCAAATTTTGCTGTTTTGTTTTAATAAATAAAGATAAGCAATTGACACAAGATGGCAGTCAGATGTAAGATCACAGTTCTCCCACTCAGCAATTGTTTTCTTGATTTACCATTGCATGTCATATCACCTTGTAGATACTATTGTGCTAGCCTTATCTCACTGTAACCAGTGGTGTAACTAGCAAATTTGACACCCAGGGCAGAGTGTTTTCTAAAATCGCCTTCCTGTATGCATCAAAATAATTTTAGTAATAATTATGAAACTAAACAAATACCAATAATGGCTATTAGTGACATTGGAACCAGAATTACGTTGTACAGGATGTCAATCCCCCTGCTGATGCCTGCATTTCCACAGGACACTGAGAAATTTCAACTCAGCTTGATTGTGCAACAAAAACCTCATGTCTATAAGCTGGTCATATACTGTATGTATAGATTTCCACCGGTTGTTAGAATACCCCAAGAGTTTCTACATCTGATTAAATTCAGGTGCTGTCCAGCTGACAGTTCTCTGACAATATGCCCATAGGGCCATACACTTCTAAAAATTCAGCCAAGCCAGCAGCATTCGGGCAAAATTTGAGCAGTGTAAGGCCACTTGAGGATGGGTTCACACTAGCTGTGGCCGCAGCTTGCAACAGGGGTCCGGCGCGTCCCTGTTCTCCGTTTCAGGAGCGAATCAGGTCCGAATTTTTGCCTGAATTCAGACCTTAAAACGGAGCCAAAGACACACAGGACCCTTTTCCAGTGTGGACCGCAGCTGCCCCAGAGGTGTGTGAACCAGCTCCATTGAGTGCCGGTCACAGTCTCTTGTCATGCAAATTGGTTGCGGGGAAAGCTGCATCCAAATTGCATAAGTGTGAACCCAGCCTTAGACTGCACAGTAACAAACTAAATGAAATATACAACATCAAACATTCTTTATGTGTTCTAAAGTCTCATCTGGTTGCTAAGGTTTATTGTAATTGTTTTATGCTAGTGGTACTTTCATTGGATTAGGATGGTCGTACACTGATTCCTGCTGGAATGACCAAATTTCGATCAGTGTGTGGGCTCCCTGGTTTGACAGAAGTCAACTGTTTAATTGGCTTCTGTAGAAGGGACATGTTGGAAAATGTTTCACTGATCAGCAGCTTCAGCCAATTGGCTGAAGTGGATGAGTAGAGGATATTCACACAGAAAGTTAAAGGTTGACTTTGCAATTTTTATCTTCATTTTGCAAAGGTAATGTTAGTAAATAAGGTGAACCCGTGTTTACTTTGAATACCCAATAATTTGCTAGCAAAAGTTCTGTGTTTTTAAAACATTTTTATTTTTGTCACACATGACTGGGTAGTCAAACGATCAAAGGTTCACCTTATTTACCAGCACAGCTCCATCCCCACTCTCTCCTCATTGGCTCCCTGGCTGTGACTGCCTGACTGGATGTGACTGTCTTAGCCAATAAACAGGGAGGGACCCGGGAAAACCAAGGCTCTCATGCACATTGTTGGCTTTGGCATGGGGCTCAGGTATGTTTTAGGGGGGGGGGGGCTGGGGGCGATGCTGAACACAGAAGGTTTCCAACCTTCATGCATAGAAAAACCTTGAGGCTTTATAACCACTTTAAATTAACTCCTTTGTTTCTTAAATCCAATAATTTGAGTACAGTTGAGGCAAAACTGTTTAAAGCCTCGTACACAAGATCCGATTGTTGGCCAACAGAGCGTCAGACTTTTGTCCGAAGGGCGTGTGCTGTGAACTTGTCTTGCATACAAATGGTACACAATTGGCGGCCAACAAACACGAACATAGTGACGCACTAGACGTACTATGAGCCGATAAAGAGGAAGTTCAATTGTCATGCACCACCCTTTGGGCTCTTTCTGCTAATTTTGTGTTAGTAGAAGTTTGAGTGTTGATTCACGCTTTTCAGTTTGTGCTTTTCAGTTAATTTCTGAACGGCCGTTCGTCAACCAGCCATGTTGCAGAATCGGAGGAGAGAACGTGCTTTTATTGGCCTTGGAGTTATTGCTTTGAACCAAGTCCAGTCCAGGAACAGGAGGAGGAGGAGTTCTTGGACCAAAAATTGGTTGCATAATCGTGACCAATTATGTCATATGCCTTTGCTGCGGGAACTTCAGGAGAATAAGCCAGATGATTTTCAGAATTATCTCCGGATGACGGACCCCTGCTTTCACCAACTCTTGGCACTGGTGACCTCCTATATTAAGAAGCAGGACACATGCATGAGGCTTGCCATCACTCCAGAGCAAAGGTTCCTAGCCCCCTTGCGTTACTTGGCAACGAGGAGAAGTCTCCAGGACCTCAAGTTTACCACTGGGATCTCCCCCAGGCTCTGAGATTCATTATTCCAGACATCTGCTCTGCTATTATTCAAGTACTGCAGGAGGACTATATTCGGGCAAGTTTTTCCCTTTAGGATCACATTCTATGTATTAATGTTTGATAATGTATTGTCTTCATTTGTTGATTACATCATTTTCAATATTGTATTATGCTGTGAATGTCCTCTTTGTCCTCATGCATGCTGTAAGCTTTTCCTGCTCCTTTGTTGGCCTTCATGCATATTTTCCATAACTAACCTCCCCAAAATGCTATCCTGGGCCAATACATACCTAGCCTACCAACTTCACAGTGTTTTTTGTCATCTAAATTTTGGGGCTTACCCTAAACAACCCCTAAAATGTGTACAAATGTTATTGTCCTCAAATTCAGGGTGAAAAAGACCATTTTTTGGGGCACAAACTCATTTGGAACCCTCCCCCAAAAATGCAAAGTCAACAGATAAAATTACTCTATCTGCTGACTTTGCCAAACCCATACACACTATCCCTCTTTTATGTTTAAATTTCTGTATAAATTCACCCAACCATGTAGTGCAAGGGCCTGCCTGATTACCTACAAATTGTAAAGTAGACAGTCTTTGTCTCCTATTATATTCATAGGTATTTTCAGAATGTCAAAATGTGCTGCAATTTGGACAGTGTGGATCCATATTTTTAGCTTATGACACTTCTTACCTGTCCACTGGGCTGCCAATAGTGTAAGTAAGGAGGGACTGGCTAAAGTATCCCAGACTATTTATGCAAACAGCTCTCATGGAATTGGAGAGGGTTACCTGTCCAAAACATCTACCCATTTCCGCCCACCCCCCACACTAAAATTTTGCTAATGGGCCACCAGAGGGGTAGATGAATCAGATAAGTTGAACTTACCCTTTTGTCTTTAAATACTCATTTAAGTTTTCTCCTTATGTTGGCTAAGCATGTTTGTGTCAAATCTGCTTGCAATGTTATGTGCAGAATTGGTCATTTTTGTTTTCTTTTTTTAATCCACAGTTTCCTTCAAACCTACAGCAATGGCAGGATGTTGCAGCCCAGTTCCACCATCAGTGGGATTTTCCCAACTGTGGTGGTGCTATTGATGGCAAGCATGCCCGGATTGTCCCACCACCCAACTCTGGCTCCTATTATTTTAATTATAAGGGCTTTTGCAGCATAGTCATGCTAGTTGTAGTGTCTGTATCTGGATATTGGGAAGAACGACCGCAACTCTGATGGAGGAGTGATTATGCAGAGTTCTACCAGCGGCTCCAGAATGGCCCCTTAAATTTGCCACCTGCTGAGGAGAATGTTGAGGGCCTCAATTTTGTTTTTGTTGCAGATGAGGCCTTTGCTCTGGGGGAACATCTGATGAAGCTGTTTCCTATGAGGAACCTCACCCCAGAGCAGAGAATATTCAATTACAGGCTCTCTCGTTCCAGAAGGGTGGTCAAAAATGCCTTTGGCATCTTATGGAATCGTTCCTTGCTGTTTTTGACTCCAATCAACCTGGCAGATCAAGATCAACCATGTGGTCCTGTGCTGTTGTATCTTACATAATTTTTTAAGGAGGAATGTGACTGGCTACCTTACCTCACTCCCAAGTGACGTGGACCCTGCAGTGGCAGGCCCAGCTGAAGAGGCTGCAGCTCGGTGCTGATGGCTCTTGAAAATGCCCATGCTGGATTGCCTTCACAAATTGCCAGAGATGCACGGCAGAAATACCTTGTAAATTTTGTGGGTAGAGAAGCAGTGGCTTGGCAGCAAATTGTAGCTGATTATGCCTAATATAATTTCGAGATCATAAACTCATATTTCACTTGAACTACTGTTGTCTGTGTTTCTTCTTATTATTATTATTATACAGGATTTATATAGCGCCAACAGTTTACGCAGCGCTTTACAATATAAAAGGGAGACAATACAGTTATAATACAATAAGATACAGGAGGATTAAGAGGGCCCTGCTCAGAAGAGCTTACAAACTAATAGGGTGGGGCAGGTGGTACAAAAGGTTGTAACTGTGGGGAATGAGCTGATGGAAGTGGTAAAAGATTCGTTAGAGACGTTATAGGCCAGATAAGACCAGAATTGTGTGGACTGCCACAGAGTGAACCAGACATAAATAGGTGAAAGTAAGTTTATTAAGGTAAATGCATATACATGTGAACACACCACCAATACAGAGTGAACAAACCAAACAGTGATAATACACAACCAGCATATGTAGCAAAAGGTAGTACCAGAATCGTAGTCAAGCCAGGCCAGGGTCATAAACAGGAGATCAGTAGCTGGGAAGGGAAACAAACAGGACAAGAGAGGATGGATGGATCACAGGAGGGATGGGTCAGGTACAAGGTTCAGGGTTCAGTTAACAGACAGGAAACAGGATCAACAGGTTCCAGGAATCAGGCTTCAGGATCAGAGTAACAGGATGCAGGCTGCAGGTCAGGGCTCAAGGACAATACCAGGGCAACATGAGTGTGCACTTGCCGGGTATTTATACTGCAGCTCTGCTAATTAAGGTCAGGTGACACCTGTCTGCAGAGGGGAATACCTGCTCCATACTGCCAGGATTCCTCCGCTGGTGGATGCCAGTACTGCGGCCCAAAGGTGACAGAATATCAGCAGGAAAAAGCTCTTCTGACAGCTTCAACCTGCCAGGAGACACCTGCTGGTGGACCTCAGTACTGCACGCCAAATGATCGATATTACCAGTGGAGACCTTTCCTGACAGTGCCCCCCTGGAAGGAGTAACCTCAAAACGCTTCCACTAGCCGTTGCTGGGGAAAGTCCATGGTGTCCAGCCAGGCAGCGGGCACCTCAAGCTGGGCAGCAAGCAGTGACACATCAGGCTGGGTAGCGGGCAGGAACACATCAGGCTGGGCAACGGGCAGGAACACATCACCCTGGGCAGTGGGCAGGAACACACCAGGCTGGGCAGCGGACAGGAACACACCAGGCTGGGCAGCGGACAGGAACACACCAGGCTGGGCAGCGGACAGGAACACACCAGGCTGGGCAGCGGACAGGAACACACCAGGCTGGGCAGCGGACAGGAACACACCAGGCTGGGCAGCGGACAGGAACACACCAGGCTGGGCAGCGGACAGGAACACACCAGGCTGGGCAGCGGACAGGAACACACCAGGCTGGGCAGCGGACAGGAACGCACCAGGCTGGGCAGCAGACAGGAACGCACCAGGCTGGGCAGCGGGCAGGAACGCACCAGGCTGGGCAGCGGGCAGGAACACACCAGGCTGGGCAGCGGGCAGGAACACACCAGGCTGGGCAGCGGACAGGAACACACCAGGCTGGGCAGCGGACAGGAACACACCAGGCTGGACAGCAGACAGGAACACACCAGGCTGGACAGCGGACAGGAACACTTCAAGCTGGGCAGCGAACAGGAGCACTTCAAGCTGGGCAGCGAACAGGAGCACTTCAAGCTGGGCAGCGAACAGGAGCACTTCAAGCTGGGCAGCAGACAGGAACACACCAGACTGGGCAGCGGACAGGAACACCCCAGGCTGGGCAGCGGACAGGAACACTTCAAGCTGGGCAGCAGACAGGGGCACTTCAAGCTGGGCAGCAGACAGGGGCACTTCAAGCTGGGCAGCAGACAGGGGCACTTCAAGCTGGGCAGCAGACAGGGGCACTTCAAGCTGGGCAGCAGACAGGGGCACTTCAAGCTGGGCAGCAGACAGGGGCACTTCAAGCTGGGCAGCAGACAGGGGCACTTCAAGCTGGGCAGCAGACAGGGGCACTTCAAGCTGGGCAGCAGACAGGGGCACTTCAAGCTGGGCAGCAGACAGGGGCACTTCAAGCTGGGCAGCAGACAGGGGCACTTCAAGCTGGGCAGCAGACAGGGGCACTTCAAGCTGGGCAGCAGACAGGGGCACTTCAAGCTGGGCAGCAGACAGGGGCACTTCAAGCTGGGCAGCAGACAGGGGCACTTCAAGCTGGGCAGCAGGCACGGGCACTTCAAGCTGGGCAGCAGGCACGGGCACTTCAAGCTGGGCAGCAGGCACGGGCACTTCAAGCTGGGCAGCAGGCACGGGCACTTCAAGCTGGGCAGCAGGCACATCAGGCTGGGCAGCAGGCACGGGCACTTCAAGCTGGGCAGCAGGCACGGGCACTTCAAGCTGGGCAGCAGGCACGGGCACTTCAAGCTGGGCAGCAGGCACGGGCACTTCAAGCTGGGCAGCAGGCACGGGCACTTCAAGCTGGGCAGCAGGCACGGGCACTTCAAGCTGGGCAGCAGGCACGGGCACTTCAAGCTGGGCAGCAGGCACGGGCACTTCAAGCTGGGCAGCAGGCACGGGCACTTCAAGCTGGGCAGCAGGCACGGGCACTTCAAGCTGGGCAGCAGGCACGGGCACTTCAAGCTGGGCAGCAGGCACGGGCACTTCAAGTTGGGCAGCAGGCACATCAAGTGGGGCAACAGGCATAGGCACTTCAAGCTGGGCAGCAAGCACATCAGGCTGGGCAGCAGGCACGGGCACTTCAAGCTGGGCAGCAGGCATGGGCACTTCAAGCTGGGCAGCAGGCACATCAGGCTGGGCAGCAGGCATGGGCACTTCAAGCTGGGCAGCAGGCACGGGCACTTCAAGCTGGGCATCAGGCATGGGCACTTCAAGCTGGGCAGCAGGCACTTCAGGCTGGGCAGCAGGCATGGGAACTTCAAGCTGGGCAGCAGGCACAGGCACTTCAAGCTGGGCAGCAGGCACTGGCACTTCAAGCTGGGCAGCAGGCACTGGCACTTCAAGCTGGGCAGCAGGCACTTCAAGCTGGGCAGCAGGCATGGGCACTTCAAGCTGGGCAGCAGGCACAGGCTGGGCAGCAAGCTTTGGGTCATCAGGCTGGGCAGCAGACAGTGGCACATCAGGCTGGAAAGTGGGCACATCAGGCTGGAAAGCGGGCACATCAGGCTTGAAGGCGGGCACATCAGGCTTGAAGGTGGGCACATCAGGCTGCAGAGTGGGCACTGGCACCTCTGGCTGAAATACTGGCACCTCCGGCTGGAACACTGGCACCTCCGGCTGGAACACCTCCGGCTGGAACAATGGCCCCTCAGGCTGAAACACTGGCCCCTCAGGCTGAAACACTGGCATCTCAGGCTGAAACACCTTCGACTGGAACACTGGCACCTCCGGCTGGAACACTGGCCCCTCAGGCTGGAACACTGGCCCCTCCGGCTGGAACACTGGCCCCTCAGGCTGGAACACTGGCCCCTCAGGCTGGAACACTGGCCCCTCAGGCTGAAACACTGGCACCTCCGGCTGGAACACTGGCACCTCCGGCTGGAACACTGGCATCTCAGGCTGTAACACCTTCGACTGGAACACTGGCACCTCAGGCTGGAACACTGGCCCCTCCGGCTGGAACACTGGCCCCTCCGGCTGGAACACTGGCCCCTCCGGCTGGAACACTGGCCCCTCAGGCTGGAACACTGGCCCCTCAGGCTGGAACACTGGCCCCTCAGGCTGGAACACTGGCCCCTCAGGCTGGAACACCGGCCCCTCAGGCTGAAACACTGGCCCCTCAGGCTGAAACACTGGCCCCTCAGGCTGGAACACTGGCCCCTCAGGCTGGAACACTGGCCCCTCCGGCTGGAACACTGGCACCTCTGGCTGGAACACTGGCACCTCCGGCTGGAACACTGGCATCTCAGGCTGTAACACCTTCGACTGGAACACTGGCACCTCCGGCTGGAACACTGGCCCCTCCGGATGGAACACTGGCCCCTCCGGATGGAACACTGGCCCCTCCGGATGGAACACTGGCCCCTCTGGATGGAACACTGGCCCCTCCGGATGGAACACTGGCCCCTCCGGATGGAACACTGGCCCCTCCGGATGGAACACTGGCCCCTCCGGCTGGAACACTGGCACCTCAGGCTGGAACACTGGCACCTCAGGCTGGAAGGCGGGTACCAGGACATCAGGCTGGAAAGCACTGGGACATCAGACTGGATAGCAAGCACTGGGACGTCAGACTGGGTTGCAAGCACTGGGACGTCAGACTGGATTGGATTAGCTGGTGCGGAGGCAGGTTGGTTACTGGCAGGTTCGTCTTGGTTGGAAAAAAATAGGATTTTTAAAACAGCTTACCTGTAAAATCCTTTTCTTGGAGTACATCATAGGACACAGAGCCTCAAGTAATTACTTGGTGGGTTATGGGCCTACCTTCAGGTGTTGACACTGGTATAACCGATATGACTCCCCTATATAACCCCTCCTCCTTCCAGGAGTCCTCAGTTTTTGTAGCCAAGCAATATAAGCAATATACTCTCACACCATAAAACAGAGGGGCGGGAGCTCTGTGTCCTATGATGTACTCCAAGAAAAGGATTTTACAGGTAAGCTGTTTTTTAAATCCTATTTTCTTTATCGTACATCATAGGACACAGGGCCCCAAGTAATTACTTGGTGGGATGCCCCATAGCAATGCTACTTGAGGGGAGGGAGACACAACCTGTAGGGCACCCCCAGACCTTGAGGAATTATACTGCTGCTTGCAGCACATTGCGCCCGAAGGCGATATCCTCATTCCATTTTACATCTACTTGATAAAATTTTGTAAATGTATGCACTGAAGACCAAGTCGCGGCCTTGCAGATCTGAGACATGGAGGCCTGGTGACGCACTGCCCAAGAAGCACCAACCGCTCTAGTGGAGTGCGCCTTAACTTGAAAAGGGGGAATCTTTCCCTTTAAATCATAAGTTCGAGTTATAATTTGCCGAATCCACTTAGCCACAGTGGATTTTGACACTGCCTGTCCTTTTTTAGGACCCTCTGGCATAATAAATAAGACATCAGTCTACAAATCTGAGCAGTTTTCTTTAAATAGATCATCACTGCTCTCACCACATCAAGACAATTTAGTGACTTTTCTACCTTGGAACATGGTTTTGGAAAAAACGATTGCAGGACAATATCTTCATTCAGATGAAAGCCTGAAACCACTTTTGGCAAAAAGCCTGGACGAGGGCGTAACACCACTCTGTCCTCATGAATAATCAAATAAGGCTCTTTACAGGAAAGAGCAGCCAATTCTGAAACCCTCCTTGCTGAGGATATAGCAACCAAAAATATCAGCTTCCTAGTCAGAAGGACTAAGGGAACATGCTGTAATGGTTCGAATGGCGGTTTTTGTAACACATTGACAAAACTAAATTCAAGTCCCAAGGGCTTAAGGGTGATTTAACTGGCGGATTAATCCGCCTGCCCTGGAAAGCCCACATCTTTTCAGAATGTGGGTCTCAATAGCCAGGCTGTTAAATTTAGCATTCGTAAAGTAGGATGGAATATCGGCCCCTGTGAGAGCAGGTCTGGCCTTAGTGGAAGGGACCACAGATCCTCCACTGCCATCTTTACGACCTCTGCATACCATGACCATCTGGGCCATGCTGGTGCTGCCAGAATTACCGGTTTTCTTTTCAGCTTGATCCTGCAAAGAAGTCGAGGCAGCAACTAAATAGGGGGAAATGCATTGATCAGTAAAAGCTGATCCCACAGTATCACCAACGCATCTGTTCTGCATGCGAATGGATCCTGTGTTGTGGACACAAAGTTGACTAACTTTATGTTGCACTGGATGCTAGAAGATCTACATCCGGAGTCCCCATCCTTGACAAACAGCCCGAAACATGTTGGGGTGAATAGATCATTCCCCTGGGAATAATCCGCTGGCGGCACATGTAGTGCGCGTGCCAATTCTCTATTCCCGGAATGAAGACTGCCGATGGGCACGGAATATTTCTTTCTGCCCAAGTTAGAATATGGTTCACTTCTCTCTGCACTGAGAGATTCTTGGTGCCCCTTTTGGTGATTGATATAGGCCACAGCCGTGGCATTGACGGATTGGATCCTGTTGGGACAATCCCTTAACCTGGAAGTCCAGGCTTTTAGAACCAGACGCACTGCCCGAATCTCTAGGATGTTGCTGGGCAATGCTCTTTCAGTACTTGAACACTGTCCTTGGACAGTTGTCTTCTGTCATTACCACTTACCAGATAAGTGGTCTGAAGGATTTACCCTTTAGGACATTCTTTAGTAACCACCAATTGAGGCTTTGGGACAGCCTTGGGGACAGACGCATTGGCAAGTTCAAAGCTTGGATCGTTTTGTTCCAAGCAAATAGAATACTGTTTTGCAACACTCTCGAATGGAACTGAGCAAAGGGAACTGCCCATCCTTTCTAACAACCTCATGCAAAGGCGAATGGAGGGACCTCCTTTTGACCTGACCATCCGCACCAACTCTTTTAGTATTTTTTTTTTTTCTCTCTTTCTGGGCAAGAAGACCCTTTTTCTGGGCTGTATCTATGATCAGATCCAAATACTGCAGTCCCTTTTTCAGCGATTTTAATGGAAACTTTACTAGGTTGAGAACACAACCCAGACCTTTCCAGGTAACTGGTTGTAATGCGTACACCTTACTCCGAACAGCGATTGGTCTATTAGCAATAGATCGTCTAGGTATGCCAAGACTGTTTAAGCCCTATGCCCTTGACCTGGCTACAGGTGGGGCTAGCACCTTTGTGAACACTCGAGGTGCTGTAGCTAGCCCGAAGGGCAAGGCTATAAACTGAAATGCTGCTGTTCTACTTCGAACCGCAGAAACCTTTGGTGAGTGGGAAATATATGGACATGCAGATATGCATCCCTGATGCCGATAGGCACCAGAAGTTTTCCTCCTTGCAGGATAGAAACTACTGACTTGATCGACTCCATAGAAGGAGCGGATCTTCAGGAACTGATTTAGATTCTTTTAGATCTAGAATGGATCTGTTGAATTTCTGCATGGCTCTGTACATGTACAGGAAACACATGAAAAAGGCAGTGAAGGTTCCAAGGAACCTAAGAAAAAAGAGAACTATCAGCTGACTCTACTAGAGGTAGCTTGAAAGAGGCACAAATCATCTCTGCAAGAGGTTTGTACCAGCAATTTCTCAGATTGCGAGGCTGAAAAAAAGTTCAACTCTAGTTGTCTCCTCTGGAGAGTACTCGGTTTGCCTTTCTTCCCGATTACCTGAGGGTAATCCTTCATCCTCTACCCACTGTTCCCTTGATAAGGGATCTCAAGTGGGGGATCTAACATGCTTCCCATCCTTGGATAGCGGATGCGATTAAATTCGCTAATTTTCCTTCTAGGCCCTGCAGGGCGGAGGAAAAACGCATCTTCAATCATGTATACAGGGGCTGAATATTTTCTCCTCTTAGGCTCAGTTTCCACTATTGCAACCCCAAAGTTGCGCGATTTTACCGTGATCTTTTGCCGCCGAGAATACGTCGGGGTGCGATTTTGATGCAACAGGAAACAATACCTGTGTATTCTAGAGGTTTATGGAACTCAAGTTGCATAAAAGTGGTACCAAAGTAGTGCAGGGACTACCTTGAAGTCGCACAGATCTGAACAGTATTTCTTGGAAACCATGCCCTAGAGTCTGACAGTGGAGGCCGTCACCGCTGCCTAGAGACAGCTGCCCCTGCGCAGGGGAAGGAATCCGTTTAAGTGACTTGTCCAAGATCACAAGGAGCCAACGTGAGGACGAGGTCCCACGTCTTTCAGGAAGCCTCCCATGGCTACGCTGGCAGTCAGAGTAGTTAACCTGTGAGGAGTGGCTCCTTCACTAGTGAACGCCGACATGTGGATCTAAATCCATGTCTGTCAGGAAGTCTCCCATGGCTGCACTGGCCGTCAGAGTACTTAACCTGTGAGCTGTTGTGGCTTCACTTAAAATAAAAAGGACATTTATACCTTCTACTGGACAAAAGAGCTTTACTGCTAGAAATCATTTGGATGTATTTCACCAAACCTTCCCCAATGAAAAGGGAAACTAGTCAGACACCCTTTTTTGCAAGATGCTTCGGCTGACCAACCCTTTTAACCACAGGGTCCTAAGCATGTGTTTTAGCACAAGCGCAAGGCAAAACGCCTGGTGGATAGGGTCTTTTATGACATCTATGGCGAAACATAGCGCCATTGCTAAGAGGGTTTTAAGAAAAAAATTCCAACTCCTTATCTGTTACATGCTTAAGCAATTATGCATCTCTATTGATGCTGGAAATCGCAGCCTCTACTGCTGGTACTTTCCAACCTTTGTGAATTTTTCCTCCATGATAGAGAACTGAGAAACTCTTTGGAGGGAAAAAATGCTTATCCAGATGATCCCATTCAGCATAAATAAGAGCTGTAAAAGGTTTTTTTTTTTTTTTTTTTTCTTTTTAAAAAAAAAACAAAGAAGGGACCTGGACTTTCAGCTTGCTCTGTTAGGAGTAGTATAAAAAGTGGAATGAACCATCTCTGTAAGAGTTTGTACCATCAATCTGTCAGATTGTGAGGTTGCATAAGGTTCATCAACTGTTGTTTCCTCCGTAGAGGAAAATTTGGCTTGTTTTTCCCCGTGATCACCTGAGGATAACACCTCATCCTGTGCCCACTGTTCCCTTCGAAAAAGGGGTTTGAGGTGGGGGAGGGGGATCTAGCATGCTTCCTATCCTCTTGGATGGAGAATGCGATTAAAGCCGCTAATCTTCCTTCTAAGCCCAACAGGGCAGAGGAGAATGCATCTTCAGTCACATACACAGGGGCTGAAGTGTGAGAAGCAGTTGCACCACCAATTGCTTCCAATGATTCACCCTGGCTTGCCATGTCAGGTATCTCCAGAGAGGATGACAGTGTAGAGGCATGACTGGAGTTCCCAGCGCCTGGGGGTGGAATCCTTGGTACCTTTGTGGTACACTGGAAATCAAATGTGCTAAGCACAACAGCAAAGGCACTTTAACAAATTATGGTATTTGCTGAACAATAGTTTTAGCAAAAGAAAACAATGTCACCATAAGGATCAGCCTTTGATGCTGAGTACCATAATATTTCCTGTGCTGGAAATGCCTGTTTACACACCTTTACATGCCCAGCGTTCCTGTGTCTTAGTGTGACAGACTTCTGTCTTCAGCATATGAACTGAGAGCGTCTGTGTTAAGCCTCAGGTGAGAACCTGATTACACATAAGTGTCAGCTGTTACCGCACCTCTCCAGGAGGAGAGGGGAGGGGGAGGGGAATTTTTATCAGCAGTGTTTGTTCCTAGTTCCTAGTTCCTAGTTTTAAAGGAAGACTTTATACAAAAAAATGCAAATGGCCGGTTTTGTATGTTCATAAACTATTGCTGTAACCCCTTTAGATCCCTCAGAAGAGGAACACCATCTGTTCAATTAAGAACTCCCCTCTGGCTGCAGGGACCACACCCGCTGCTATAGCCAGACACAGAGCTGCTGAAAAAGCACCGTACTAGGTAAGTGTAATATACTCCCTCTAGAGGAGACATTTTAAGGCATACAGTTATACATTTATATATATATATATATATATATATATATATATATATATATATATATATATATATATATATATATATATATATATATATATATATATATATGTATTTTTTGGAGAAAAAGGCATAGGTGGACTTTTTACAGTTCCTAGGCTTCTCCCCTTACCTCATCCTCGCTGCAGGATACTGCTGATTTAACAGACAGATCCAACTTTCACCCATCACAGCGGGCAGCATAGTTAAACCTTCAAAGACTGGGGCCCTTTTAATAGGGGTTCCGCTCCTTTGGACCTGTATAACACCCCTCAGGAACAACTTTAGGTAATATGAAAAACCAAAAAGAGTCCTGGTTCCTAGGGTCCAGCTCTCAAAGAGAAGCTTACAGGCAAAACCTCGTTCTTCAATGCGAGGCCCAGGTACCATCCTATGGCCTCGGTGGCAAGGATGGATCGGGTTGTGGAGGTTTTTGAAATCCAGCATGGATCCCTCCCTGGAGCTCCTCAGAGCACATCTTCACTCGTGACCAACACCTTAGACACTGGCAAAAAAACTGAGGACGCCTGGAAGGAGGAGGGGTTATATAGGGGAGTCAACTTCCTGCATTAGTTATACCAGTGTCAACACCTGAAGGTAGGCCCATAACCCACCAAGTAATTACTTGAGGCTCTGTGTCCTATGATGTACGATAAAGAAACTTTTGTTTTGTCTTTGGCTTAGCCACTAAAGCTCTGTAGGTGAGGGGTATAGCAGACTGGAAACGAGGATTGGGATATGGCAGAGAGGAGGCAACAGTAGCTGGGGGAAGTTCCTGTGGGTTTGTAGGCAGCTGAGAAGAGGCAGGTGGGTTGAATGCAGGATAGGTACAGGGGTCAGAGACCGGATATGAGTATTTGGTTGGGAGCAGCGTATACTGAGCTGCAACTGAGGTTGACATGGGTGATGGGGAAACATACATTTGGGTAGGCTGGTGTTTGGTGGCAGAGGTGGTTTGTTTGGCTGGAGCTGATTGCATCATGTCAGACCATGCTGAAAGTATAGGTTGTACAAACTGTACTTTTAAATCTCCCTGTCTAACAAAAGACTAAGCAGACACAATGCACTCAGCAATCACCTGTGGGGAACAGGCTGAGTAGTACTCACAAAAATCGTCAGGACCATCTTCAAAAAGCCACACTAGGGATACAACCTGATTCATATCAAAAGGAGGAGTGAAATCATCACGGCCCTCTGGAATACAGGGCAGGGCCAGTTCAGTACAGATCTTGATCAAAGGCTGCACCTCCCCAAACAATATATAACCCTGATCCACCAGGGAGTGAGCCAAACATATAGTTGCAAACAACTGGTCACCAGACCATCCTTTCAGAGCCTATAGCAATAATCACCACTTTCAGATGCCAGCAGAGAAAAATAAATAACCTCATCGGCATTCATGTTTGCAACCAAACTGAATCAAAATGGTTCCCCTGTGCAGCCACTTCTGGTCAGGTATGGCCCTGGTTGTCATGGACATACTGTGCATGGCTCTGCAACTGGCCGTGGGCACACGGGTCCATTGGGATATGTTCCAGTCCATAGGCATTCAGCAGGGAATAAACGTGCGCCAATGCGCATGCGCGTGCGCAGACCACGGACACGCGCTGTAAGAGAACTGTCAGGATGCGCTCGGCATGCACACGTGCGCATGCGTGCATTCATGGGCATCGGCAGATTTCCTTGCGCAGGAACACACATCTGACCACAATTGGCACCTGATAGCCTATTTAAGGGTTGCTCTGATTTCTGACAGGTGCTGCTTGATCTTCAGCTGTGTCCTGAGATTCTGAAACCCTGTTTGTTTGACTTCCTGTTGCTGAAACCCTGGCCTTCCTGACCCTGTTTCTGGACTCTGATTACTCTGATTACTGGTTCATGATCCTGGCTTCCTGTTTGACCTTGCTCCTGTTTATACCTTGGTACCTCGCTGCCCGCCCGTTACTGAACCCGGCTTACCTGATGACCTCGCTCCTGTCTCCTGTTTGGCTCCACGCTGTTTCCGAGTACCTGTGCTGGCCGTCCATCCTCTCAGCTGTGCTGGTTCCAGCGCTTCACCAGAAACCCTGCCTGCACTTCCCAGTCTGCAACACTTCCGGCAAGTTCTGCACGCAGCATTCACAGGCACTCGTGTTCCTCCTGATCCTTGCTACCATCTGTTCCATCACCAGTGGGGCTTGGATTGGAGATACAAGAGAGGATGACCTCGTCATTTCAGACTCCTACCAGGTACGTGACAGTATCAAGCAGCCTCAAATGGAGTCTGAAAGGGAGGCCTCTCCACCAGAGGACATTTACAGATCTATTTCTGTGCTATCCAATATTGTGCAGACGTTACAAGAAAATCTGAGTCGTATGGAAGAGCGATTTCCCCACGATGAGAATGCCGCATTGGCCTGTGCTCCGCTTTTGGTCTCTGATTCATATACCCAAACAGAGCCCGGCTTGTTCCATGAGGTTGCTTCCGCTCCTGAACCCAGGGTGCCTATGCCTGAGCGATTCTCCGGAAATCGCAAGAAGTTTCGCACATTCCGGAATTCCTGCAAACTATATTTCTCCCTGTTACCCTGGACCTTCACATCTGAAAACATCAAGGTGGGGTTTATCATTACATTACTATTGGATGAACCACTTTCCTGGGCTCATCATCTCCGGGAACAACATGACTCTGTCCTGACAACTACGAATTCTTTCTTCTCAGCCATGGCTCAGCTTTATGCAGACCCCTTCTACCAGCAGACTGCCAAATTCATGCTTGGCAAATTACAGCAAGGTCCAAGGCCTGCTGAGGAATATGTAACTGACTTCCGTGTATGGAGTGCAGATACCCAATGGAATCATTCTGCACTTCGCCACCAGTTTCGACTAGGACTGTCTGACACCTTAAAGGATGAGCTTGCCAGAGTGGGAGTTCCAGCATCCCTGGAAGACCTGATCGATCTAACCATTCAGATCGGCGATTACGTGAAAGGCAATCCGAAAGGTCCAAAGGAAACCTTTCTGTGGCTTCAAGGTCTGACATTCCTGCATCCTCATCCGTTGCATCCCCCAGAAGGAGGGAACTGCATAAGACTCCTCATAGAAGTTTTCGAAGACCACCCCTTTCTCCTGATGAACGCCTTCATCGATTACAGGACAATCTGTGTCTCTATTGCGGGGAGGCTGGTCACTTTATACAGACTTGCCCGGCAAAGACCCGCAGGTCTTTCTCCCGTCAGCCTCACATGATGCATCTCTCAGGGAGGTACCAGTCTCATGTTTCTCTTTCCATTGTGCTCCAGTTTTCTGAAAAGACTGTTCCTGTACTTGCAATCATAGACTCTGGGGCCTGTAGTTGTTTTATGGACTCTGCATTTGCTTCTCTCCACCAGCTGCCTGTATATGCCAAGAAGCAGGAATTCCATGTTCATATGGCTGACGGTTCTGGCATTAAATCAGGCCCAGTTACCCAAGAGACTTTACCTATTTCCTGTCGTACTTCTTCTGGCCACCATGAATTCCTCCGTTTGGATATCATAGCTTCTCCCATGTTCCCGGTCATCCTTGGAATTCCATGGTTGAAGGCACATAATCCTCACATTAACTGGCTTACCGGAGACATCTCCTTCTCCTCTGACTACTGCCAAATTCACTGCCTACCTGAAAAGACTTTCAATACCACACCCCTCCTGGGTATCCTCCCTGACCATGAAACCTCTAATCTGGTCCCTGCTGCCTACCACGAGTATCTGGATGTATTTAGCAAGAAAGGAGCGGACACTCTTCCTCCCCATAGAACATATGATTGTCCTATTGAACTTTTACCAGGGGCCGAGATCCCATTTGGGCGAATTTATTCTCTCTCTGAGCCTGAACTAGAAGCCCTGCGGATTTATATAGATGAAAGCCTTGAAAAACAGTTCATCCGGCCCTCCACTTCACCAGCAGGGGCCGGTATTTTCTTTGTGGAAAAGAAAGACCATACCCTTAGGCCCTGTGTGGACTATCGTGACCTTAACAGGGTCACTGTTAAAAACCGGTACCCTCTGCCTCTGATCCCTGAACTTTTTCAAAGGCTGCGTGGGGCACGAGTGTTCTCCAAATTGGATCTGAGAGGTGCTTATAATCTTGTCAGAATCAGGGAGGGAGATGAATGGAAGATGGCCTTCCGAACACGCTTTGGGCATTTTGAATATCAAGTCATGCCATTCGGACTCTGCAACGCCCCTGCCACATTCCAACATCTGGTTAATGACGTTTTTTGGGACTTCCTTGATTTATTCGTCATCGTATATCTGGATGACATCCTTATATTCTCTGAAACTCTAGAATCCCATAGGACTCATGTAAAGAAAGTACTGGGTTGGCTGAGGGAACACCGCCTTTACGCAAAGGCTGAGAAATGTGACTTTGAAAAACCAACCATACATTTCCTGGGACTTGTCATCTCTGCTGACGGTATCTCCATGGACCCACAGAAAGTCACTTCCATCCTGGAATGGCCTGCCCCTGTCGACAGGAAAGCTGTTCAGAGATTTGTGGGATTCGCCAACTTTTACAGAAAATTTATCAAGAACTTTTCTGGCATCATCACTCCCATCACTCAGTTAACAAAGCAGCATGTTCCTTTCCGATGGACCCCTGAAGCTCAAACAGCTTTTGAACAGTTAAAAACTTTATTCACGTCAGCTCCTATCTTGAAACATCCTGATCCATCCTTAGCCTACGTTTTGGAGGTGGATGCCTCTGAGAGTGCACTGGGCGCTATTTTGTCTCAACGCCAAGGTCCCAAATCTTTGCTCCATCCTGTGGCCTTTTTCTCTAAGAAATGAAATCCTTCTGAAACGAACTATGATGTTGGAGACCGAGAATTGCTGGCTATCAAGGCTGCGCTTGAAGAATGGTGCTACCTCCTGGAAGGAGCAGCTCACCCCATCCTCATCTTCACGGACCATAAAAATCTCGAATACTTGAGGACGGCTAGACGACTAAGACCCCGGCAGGCAAGGTGGGCACTTTTCTTCTCTCGTTTTATGTTCCATATAACTTATCGTCCTGGCTCAAAGAATGGTAAACCGGATGCCTTGTCCCGCATGTTCAGCGACCCAGTGGTATCCTCAGAACCTGATACTATTTTACCAGCCAAAAATTTTTTGCTTCTTCAGGCGGATTTGATGTCTCAGATAAAAGCAGATGTGATAAACCAACCACCTTCCAAAGATCTGGCTCTTCAATTGAGGGATGGTCTGTACTTTCATAAGGAGCAAATCTTTTTCCCTGAGCAATTCAGAGTTGCTGTCCTGAGGCGATGTCATGACCATCCATTAGCGGGCCACTTTGGAATTTGCAAAACGGCCGATCTGATCTCTCGTACATTCTGGTGGCCAGACTTGATGCAAGACTGCAAAAGATATGTTAACTCTTGTGTGACATGTCTTCGGAATAAGACGGACAGAGCCAAAACTTGGGGCCTACTTGAGCCACTCCCTGTACCTGAGAAACCATGGAGCATGATCTCCATGGATTTCATCGTGGAACTCCCCCCATCCGAAAACTTCACCACCGTGTTTGTTGTGGTGGATCGCCTGACCAAGATGGCCCATTTTGTACCCTTACAAGGAACTCCTTCGGCCACAGAGACCACCTCAGCTTTCATCAGGGAGATTGTAAGATTACATGGTGTCCCTGATAGCATCATCTCTGATCGTGGGGTGCAGTTTACATCTAGATTTTGGAGGGCATTATGCCAAGCACTGAACATTGAACTCCACCTCTCCACAGCCTACCATCCACAAACTAATGGACAAACTGAAAGAACCAATCAAACCCTCGAGCAGTACTTACGGTGTTTTTCCTCTTTTGCACAAGATGACTGGCTATCACTTCTCCCACTGGCAGAATTTTCATACAATAATTCCATCCACTCTGCAACCAAGCAATCGCCCTTTTTTGCCAATTATGGGTACCACCCCTCTTTCTTACCTGAGCTGGCCATTGAATCATCTGTACTTGCTGTACAAAACAGATTAAACTTCCTCAGTACTAATAACCAATTACTGCAAGATACAATCTCCAAGACTCAAGCAAGCAATAAAAAGTTCTTCGACGAGAAGAAGAGAGGTAATCTGAACCTTAAACCTGGAGACAAGGTCTGGCTTTCCACAACAAACTTGAAACTGAGCTGTCCTTCAAGAAAACTTGGCCCAAAATTTTTGGGACCCTTCCCAGTCAAGAGGAAAATTAATGCAGTAGCATTCGAGTTGGTGTTACCCAAGAATCTAAAGATCCACCCTGTATTCCATGTCTCTTTGTTGAAACCAGCTGTACCAAATCCATTTCCAGATCGGGTTTCTGAAATTCCTCCTCCGCTGCTCATCGAAGGGAATGAGGAATTTGAGGTGGAAGCCGTGTTGGACTGTAGAAGAAGGCATAACCAAACACAGTTCCTCATTAAATGTAAAAGCTATGGGTCGGAAGAAAATTCCTGGGAACCAGCTTCAGATGTGCATGCTCCCAAACTAGTGCAAGCTATTTTTCAACGCCACCCAGAGAAAAGACACTTGAAGGGCATCCGGAGGCTGCCCTTAAGGGGGGGCAATGTAAGAGAACTGTCAGGATGCGCCTGGCATGCACACGTGCACATGCGCGCATTCACGGGCATCGGCAGATTTCCTTGCGCAGGAACACACATCTGACCACAATTGGCACCTGACAGCCTATTTAAGGGTTGCTCTGATTTCTGACAGGTGCTGTTTGATCTTCAGCTGTGTCCTGAGATTCTGAAACCCTGTTTGTTTGACTTCCTGTTGCTGAAACCCTGGCCTTCCTGACCCTGTTTCTGGACTCTGATTACTCTGATTACTGGTTCATGATCCTGGCTTCCTGTTTGACCTTGCTCCTGTTTATACCTTGGTACCTCGCTGCCCGCCCGTTACTGAACCCGGCTTACCTGATGACCTCGCTCCTGTCTCCTGTTTGGCTCCACGCTGTTTCCGAGTACCTGTGCTGGCCGTCCATCCTCTCAGCTGTGCTGGTTCCAGCTCTTCACCAGAAACCTTGCCTGCACTTCCCAGTCTGCAACACTTCCGGCAAGTTCTGCACGCAGCATTCGCAGGCACTCGTGTTCCTCCTGATCCTTGCCACCATCTGTTCCATCTCCAGTGGGGCTTGGATTGGAGATACAAGAGAGGCTGATCTCGTCATTTCAGACTCCTACCAGGTACGTGACACGCGCACAGTAACGCAGCTTTGGAGCCCAGTGATCCTTAAAAGGGGCCTCTTCAGAATGCATCCTTGCTGTCTGATCTGCAGCTCATCCTGTACATGATCCTGAACCTGCATCTGCTCCAGCGTTACCCAGCTTCTCCTGACCTCGCTGCTGTCTCCAGTCCTGACCCCTTGGCTTGCCTTTGACCTGCTCTGTGTTCCTGTTTGTTTGATCTCCTGTTGCCGATTCTCCCTGGACTTTGATCATTCTCTGCCTGCTGCTTCTGTCTGATTGATCCACTGCTGTGACCTGGCTTGTCTGACCTTGCATCTGCCTACAAGTCCTGCATCTGTGTGCATCTGTCTACCAGTCCTGCATCCGTGTGCATCTGCCTACAAGTCCTGCATCCGTGTGCACCTGCCTACAAGCCCTGCATCTGTGTGCATCTGCCTACCAGTCCTGCATCCGTGTGCATCTGCCTACCAGTCCTGCATCCGTGTGCATCTGCCTACAAGTCCTGCATCCGTGTGCATTTGCTTACAGTCCTGCATCTGTGCGCACCTGCCTGCTACTTCTCAGCGTTCCTGCATCTGCAGCAATCAAGCCTGTTCCTGTCTCTGCCAAGCGGACATCATCTCCAGTCAAGTGGACCCTGCAGGCTCTCCTACCCCGCTGTGCTCCGAGGGTCACTGTTTCCACTCCAGTGATCCCGGAACCAGAGCCGTACGAGAGGTCTCCCTCTGCACGACAGGCTCCCCTCCAAGGTACGTGTCACTGGTATTCTGTCATATACCAGATAAGACCAGAACTGTGTGGACTGCAACAGAGTGAACCAGACATAAATAGGTGAAAGTAAGTTTATTAAGGTAAATGCATATACATGTGAACACACCACCAATACAGTGTGAACAAACCGAACAACCAAACAGTGATAATACACAATCAGCATATGTAGTGTAGCGCTGGTAGATTTTTAATCTACTGCTGATAGGTAAATCTTGTGGGTTACTTGTTAGAGGAAGTTAGATTTGCCTCTGTTCCAGCTTGGCTGAGTTGCGTGTAGTTCCACACTGTGCCGGTGGGTGTCGTTGTAACCATGGGCTGGTGTTGGAAAGGCAACGTGTTGAAGCATATGAGTGCTCCTCTGTCCCAGAGACAACTCGGTGGAGGTGGTCCTCCGAGTTGCATTCTGGCAGAGGGTATTTATGGGACAGACGCGTTGTTTAGGGGTTCGTTTTCAGCCACCTGCTGGCCCTCCTGGCCGACAGGTATGCGTTAAGAGTACCACCTCGTCACTGCGGCGTGTGGGTGGGCCCAGAAGCCTGTCTGGGGCCTACCACAGCAGCAGAGGAATGGTCCTGAGCTGTCTATCCTGAGTGAAGAAGCTGGACAACCGAGGAGATCCCAGGGGAGGACCCGTCATGGAAGGATCATGCATAGTACTGGTCTGGAGAGGGGCCTGGTGACTCGGTTGGAGGACGTATCCTGAAGTTATCTTACTGCATAGTACTGCCGGGTTGGCTTAAAGGTTCAAGTACTGTGTCTGACATTCATCGCAAACCAATACATCCTGTGGCAGAGGATCGTACGGGTTTTATTCCAAACAAGTCTGTGGCAGAGACTTTTGTTCGTGCTACGTACTGGCTGCTAGGCAAGTGAGTGAGGCCTATCCAGGTGGGCAAAGATTGAATCCTACAAGGGGAGTGCATTCAACTACAAGTGTTCAATTCCAAAGAATGTTCTAAAGAATACTAACGAAAGGTTTTTGAGCTTCCCTGCAACTTTCCTTTTGCCTCTTTCCTGCTACTTCCTTTATTACTTGTTCATTAAAGCATTGGAAAATATACTCAAGTGTTTGGTGCTTATACCATCCAGAGGTAAACTCAACGGGACCCTAGACCCGGTGCCGGTGAAACAGAGGTGTCGAGAGTGAAGGTAATAGCCCGCTTTAAACCAGCAGCTCCACCGAGAGTTATGTCCCATACACACGGTCGGATTTTCCGATGGAAAATGTTTGATCGGAGCGTGTTGTCGGAAATTCCGACCATGTGTGGGCTCCATCGGACATTTTCCATCGGATTTTCCGACACACAAAGTTTGAGAGCAGGCTATAAAATTTTCCGACAACAAAATCCGATCGCGTCAATTCCGACCATGTGTGGCCATTTCCGACGCACAAAGTGCCACGCATGCTCAGAAGAAATTCAGAGATGGAACAGCTCGGTCTGGTAAAATTAGCGTTCGGAATGGATATAGCACTTTCCTCACGCTGCAATGTTTTAAATTGTTTAATACAGCGCACTCTCTTCTTCTTTATAATGTGAGAAGAATGAAGTTGTTTTGCTGCTCATATTCACACAGACTTCTCACAAACTTATTTCTTTATTATTTTTCGTGATTCCCTCAATATAAAAAATTTCTTTTTTGTTGTTTTAGTTTTGTTTTGTATTTTTTTCAAGGCTGTTTTTTTTTTTTGGGTTTGTATTTTTTTCAAGGCTGATGTTTTTTTTGGGTTTTACTCCATAATATTTTTGTGTGTGTTTTGTGTGTCAAGTTACCACAACACCATTATTATCTTGTATTATTTAATGTCAAGGAGATTGTTTGGTATTGGTGTCCCTTGTTAATTTCACATTGTATTTTGGAAATATACCTGCCTACTCACCAACAAACTGTCCTTTTTGAAGGAAAACACACATAGGCAAGTATAATTGAACCAAAAATTCCTTTATTAAGGGCTCAGAACCAAACAAAGAGGGAGGCAACGCTGGAGAAACAGCAGAAATTGGTGAAGCCTTTGGCCCCCAGGGCAGACATCAATTCTTTTCCAGCAAAATTGATGGCCTGAGGAGTCCATATATAAGGAAGTGCAGTCTGGTTCAGAAGTCCCAGAGATCCTGATGACATCTGTGTCCCCAGGCTGTGGTCAAACAAGAGACTGCATCTTTTGTCAGACCAGACTGAACCCAGGTCATCACTCTCTGGTCTTCCTTCCACGCTTCCTTCCACGCTGTGGATGTGGTGATGGAGTTGTGGCAGGAGGAGGAAGAGGAGGAGGGGGATGGGCCAACTCACTCAGGTGGGTATTGGGTGTGATTTTGCCACTCACCCCCTTAGTTAGGACTTTATAAAGAAGGTCCTCAGACAGCTTGTGTTGACCCTCCTGCATGCCCTGCAGTTTGGTGGCAGCCATGCAGGCAAAGGCCTCTTCAGGAGTGGGTAAGGCTCTGAGGGACACAGAAGCCTCCTGAATGAGCCTGAGCGCTGAATCCTGAATGTGACGCCCCTTCCTGGGTCTTTTGTTTGGAAGGCGGAGGGGAGGAACCTGTGATTCGGTCAGGCTCCGACTGGGCCCAGGCTTCTCCTGGCTGCCACTTAGCCCCGCCTCCTCCTGGCTGCCACATTCCACAGCCTCCTCCTGGCTGCCACATTTCACAGCCTCTTCCTCCTGGCTGAGGTCTTCCTGTGCATGAAAAAGGGACAAAGTTTTAGTTTTTTCTTCATCAATCACACACAATTTTCATCTCATGACTGTTGCAAATTGAATGTTAACAAATATAACAGACTATCATTCTGAGCCCAGCATTTTTCATTCTTGTCCCAATTAGTTTTGCCCACTACTGTCTATTGATATGTAAAAAAATTTATTAAATCAGCAATTAGTGATCAATAATAACATCTAGTAAACATAATTTATTTATTGACCAGAAATCTGTAGAAGAATGCTATACCTGACTCCATCTGGGCTCCTCCACTTCTTCCTGGCTGGAAGTCCCAGGTTGGACATCGGAAGCCTCAGCTGGGGTGGAAGGAAGAGTGGAAGGAAGAGTGGAGAGGGATTCCCTGATTTCAGTCTGGTCTGACAGAAAACGAAGTCTCTCATAGTACCACAGCCTAGGGACATAAATGTCATCTGCTGCAGCTCCGGACCTCTGGGAATCCGTGACCTTCTTGTGCTCCCTAAGATAAGTGCTCCTCAGGCCACCAGTTTTGGCTTTTAAATAGGGCATGGTTGCTGTGGGGACCACCGGCTTCACCAACTCCATCAGTTTCTCCAACGCTGCCTGCCTCTTTTGTTTATGATTATAATGTGGATGTTTCACCTGCCACAGACAGGGCAGCTCCCTGTACTTGTCTAAGAACAGGGGGAGGAAATTGTGGTCATTGAAGCCATCCATTTTATCTGCAAGACACAAGACAAACCCTAATGTCAGGCTAAAGTCTCCTAATCTTGTTACAATATAGGCCTCAATCTAGAAGCAGTATAGGCCCAAGTTTAGATCTTACCTTCGTTATCACAATCGGCGCCTCCGATACTCCTTCCTCCGCTCACAGATCGTACGTACTACGCACGCGTGTTACGCTTTATAGACACTGCGCATGCGTGTAACTCCGCCCGCCCCTGACGTTCTTTCTAGTCTATTCCCCGTCCCTTCTCGTTCAGTGCAGTGGGGGAAGAAAACATAGCGGAGACACAGCAAGTGCGTGCTAATTACAGCAACGAGGAGGGGAGGAAAGCCCGGAGGCAGAAACGTCCCGATCCAGAAGGAGACGATATAAGGCATCAAATATGTCCTTTGGGGAGATGTTGGAGATGGTTGACATAATGAAGAGTGCCGACTATGACTGGAAGTATGGACCTTACCCCAACCCCAATGTCCGAAAGGCCAAGACTATGGCGAAACTGGTCAAAAGTCTGCACCGGAATTTCGGGGTACAACGATCGAAAGATCAGCTTAGGAAGCGGTGGTCGGACCTGAAATTAAGAGGGCATGAGCAGTACAGAAAGATCCAGAGAGTGCTGCAAAAAAGTAAGTAGTTGTGCTGTGTTCCTATTCTTTTTATGTTTATTACGTTTGTGCTGCTCCATGTGCTTTTCTTTTAACTGTTATCCAGTTTGAAATGTAAACTTTCATGTTCACGGGCACATTATTCGTTCATATTTTTCGTGCGGCCTAGAAAACACCGTTCTTTTGGCCATATGCATTTGCCAACATTTTTTAGGGCCTACTTGTCTGAAACTAATTTGGTTGTGTAGATGGGTTTGTTACTATAATGAAATGCAAACTAGATTCTGTGTAAGGAGAAGAACTCAGCAGCTGTTTACACATCTGGACGTTGGAGCACTAGTGTGGGACACCAGAACACCCTTTTTATTAGGGGGTCCCACACAGGTGCTCCAATGTATACTATAGGGATGTCTCCATCTGTGAAACTTGGACAAAACAGGTAAAGTATTGAAGCTTGACAAAAGACAAGAAAAATGCAACATCTTGGAACTCTGCCCAAAAAAAAAATTTGTACCCCACTTCCAAACAATGTTTCATATTTATAGTTCTGCCATCAAAAATCTGTGTGCTAAGTAAGTAAGTAATTTTTTTGGACATAGGAGATAAAAGACTCGGAGGACACCCCTCATCCGAGGAGACCAGAGACCCCCCACCTCTGGAAGAAGGGGAAATCCACCCAAGCCAAGCAGAGCAGGAGGAGGAAGACGTGGTGGAAATAGTCACCACAACAGGTGAGTGTCTGCGACCACAGGCTCAGGTAAGAGATGGATGCCGGCATATTTATAATACATGTTGTTTTTTGGTTTCTATCTTTTTAGGTGATCGTGATGTTGTGGATCCAGATCCTTTCACCTTGGAAAGTGCACAGATCCTGATCGGGGAGATCATGGGGTGCAATAGGGACTTGGAAAACATCCAGAAAAACATCAATGATGTTCAGCAAAAAATGAAGAACATCATTGATGTTTTAAGGAGAGTTTAAGACCCCTCCAAATCCCTTTTTTTTTTGTGTGCTAAATATAATTGACTTTTTTTGACAAATTTGAGAAAAGCCAAATTTTGAAGAGGCACACAGTGTGTCAACATGTGCTATCTGCCATCACATCACGGAAGATCAATGTAGGCGTTTTGGGGGTGCAACCCCTTCCTCAATAATAAAGTAGCTGTGAGGAAGGGGTTGCACCCCCAAAACACATCCCTTGATCCCCCATGATGGCAGGTCGCACATGTTGACATTTGTAAATTTGTGTGCATCTTGAAAATTTGGCTTTTCCTGGGGTGACTTCACCCCATCTGAACGCAATATCAAACACAGTTTCTAAATACTCATGTCTGATATTGCCTTCAAATTCTACCAAATGTAAACTTTGTAATTTCAAGATTTGTGTCTCTTGTTGGTTTTAAACATGCCTGTTTTATCTTAAATTGACATTTCTACTTTTTCTAATGTGACCCCAAACATTGTTATACAACAAACATGTTGGTTTCTTTTAAAAACCTTTTCTAAATGCACATATGATTGTGCTGGTATTAAAAAGATTGATAATCAAGAATGTGTGGATTATTGTTTAAACGCTCCAACACTTTTGTGGTGCTCTAATTGGTGTTTTCTGTGACAATGGGTGTTATTTCCTGAGGGCAAATCCACTTTGCACTACAAGTGCAGTTTCAAGTGCACTTGTAGTGCAAAGTGTCTTTGCCTTTAGTAAATAACACCCAACAGTGCTTTGTAAGGTTACACAATCACGCCATTTTCAGGACTCACCACATTTCTGTCAGGGTCAGCTAAAACAAACACAAGCAGTAAATGTCACCAAAGATTGAAAGAGTAGTTATTATTTTTTTTTTTTATTTGAAAAAGGTTTCAGACATTGTCTAGCATATTGATAGCCCCCCTACCTGCAAAGAATTCAAGGTATCTTAGCCGGACATCACGGGCACTCAGGGGGGTCAATCCAGGACGGCCACTTTCAAGCGCCATCAGGGTTGTTTCATTTTGAATTGCAGCTTCAGGCCCAACTGAGCCAGCATAGTTGGCAGAATGTTGCCGTAAAAATTTGTGTAGAACACAGCATGCCAGGATAATATGATTCAGTTTGTACTCCGCCATATATATGGGTGTAAGAAATAGGCGGAACCGGCTGGCCATGATTCCAAATGTGTTCTCCACCACTCTTCTGGCTCTGGCCAGCCAGTAATTAAAAACCCTCTGGTCTGGGGTGAGGGTCCTCATCGGAAATGGCCTCATAAGATAGTCCCCCAGCGCAAATGCTTCATCCGCAACGAAGACGAATGGGAGTCCTTCCACATTGTCTTCTGGAGGTGGCAAGTCCAAGCTGCCATTCTGGAGATGCCTGTAGAACTCCGTCTGGGCAATGACTCCACCATCGGACATCCGGCCATTCTTCCCCACGTCCACATACAGGAACTCATAAGTAGCCGACACCACTGCCAACATCACAATACTATTGAACCCCTTATAATTATAATAGTACAACCCCGAGTTGGGTGGTGGGATGATGTGGACGTGTTTATCATCAATTGCCCCTCCGCAGTTAGGAAAGTCCCACCACTGGGCAAAGTGGGAGGCCACAGTCTGCCATTCCTGTGGCGTGGAAGTCAAACAAAAAAAAAAAAAAAGTAGTCATTTTGCACATAAACAGGGAAAACAGATTAGACACAAACATTCTTGCCCAACATCAAGATAACATTTATTTGAGGGAGCTTTTAAAGACCAAAGTATAAGGTACACCTATCAGATTCCCCCCCCCCTCATGGGCCATTTCTAACATTATAGGGGGGGGGACTCTTGGACAGGTAACCCTCACCACTTCATTGAGAGATGAATGCCTAAATAATGGGTATTACTTTGAACAGCCCCTCCTTAGTTACACTATTGACAGCCCACTGGACAGGTAAGAAGTGTCATAATACAAAGATATAAATACACACTGTACACATTTTAGCACATTTGGACATTCTGCTATTACCTATCAAGATAATAATAGTATACAGAGACTTGAAACAGTACCATTTGAAAGTATTCAGGCAGGCCCTTGCACTACATGGTTTTGGGAATTCATCCATAAATCTGAGCACAAAAGAGATGGGTATAGTGTGTATGGGTTTGGCAAAGTCAGCAGATAGATGATTAAGGATAGATAGAGAATTGTTATCAGCTGACTTAGCAGTTGGGGGGAGGGAGGGTTCCAAATGATTTGGGGACACCCAAAAAAAAAGCCTCTAGCACTCTGCCTGAATTTAAAGCACAAATCACATTTAAAAACATTTTAGGGGGTATTTAGGGTAAAGCACTACTATGGAGCTGACAAAATACATTGTTAAGTGACTACATGAGGTGAATATAGGGCCAGGAGACCATGCTGGGGAGGTAAGTGAAGGCAAATATGTATGAAGGACAACAAAAATAATTACATAAAAATCCAGCATGCATGAGGACAAAGGGGACATTCCCAGCATATTACAATCATGGTAATTAGGGAATGAGGAAAGAAATACAATATATTAGCAAACATTATATACAATAAAATGTGATGTTAAAGGATAAAAATCTTACCTTAATATACTCCTTCTGCAGGACCTGTATGATGGCAGAACAGGTCTTTGGGATAATGATACCCAGAGCCTGGAGGGAGATGCCTGTCGAGAACTTAAAATCCTGCAGGCTTCTCCCCGTCGCCAAGTACCGCAGGGTGGCGACTAACCTCTGCTCCAGAGTGATGGCTTGCCTCATGCAGGTATCCTGCCTGCTAATATAAGGGGTCAGCAAAGCCAACAAACGGTGAAATACAGGGTCCGTCATCCTGAGAAAGTTCCTGAAATCATCAGGATTATTCTCACGGAGCAAAGGCATATGACAGAACTGGTCACGCTGAAGCAACCAATTCTTGGTCCATGAACTCCTCCCCACCCTGTTCATGGACTGGACATGTGTCAAGGTAAGGACCCCAACACCAAGCCCCCGCACAGCACGAACCCTACGAGGAGTACGTATACGTAACATGGCTAGAAAACGGTGGGCTGCTCAGAACGAAGTAACAGAACGCAGTGAAGAACAGCAAGGTCTGTGAAGAGCAACCTGAAAAACAGTAACGAATGAACAAGAACACAATGACAGGAGTCACGCGTAGCTTGCTGCACGCACTGAAGAGCAGATACAAACCCACAAGCACAAACTGAACAGCAGAAAACGATCTGAAAATCACGAGTCTGAAAAAGCGAGAATCGTCTCTCACCAAACTTTTACTAACACGAGATTAGCAAAAGGAGCCCAAAGGGTGCCGCGCTTGGTTCTGAACTGGCTTTTTCTAGCCTCGTCGTAAGTGGTGTACGTCAACGCGTTCTTGGCGAGCGGAAATTCCGTCAACTTTGTGCGACCATGTGTACGCAAAACAAGTTTGAGCCAACATCCGTCGGAAAAAATCCATGGATTTTGTTGTCGGAATGTCCGATCAATGTCCTATCGTGTGTACGGGGCATTAGTGCTACAGTAGCAAAAGGGAGTACCAGAATCGTAGTCAAGCCAGGCCAGGGTCATAAACAGGAGATCAGTAGCTGGGAAGGGAAACAAACAGTACAAGAGAGGATGGATGGATCACAGGAGGGATGGGTCAGGTACAAGGCTCAGGGTCCAGGGTTCAGGTAACAGAAAGGAAACAGGATCAACAGGTTCCAGGAATCAGGCTTCAGGCTTCAGGATCAGAGTAACAGGATGCAGGCTGCAGGTCAGGGCTCAAGGACAATACCAGGGCAACATGAGTGTGCACTTGCCAGGTATTTATACTGCAGCTCTGCTAATTAAGGTCAGGTGACACCTGTCTGCAGAGGGGAATACCTGCTCCATACTGCCAGGATTCCTCCGCTGGTGGACGCCAGTACTGCCGCCCAAAGGTGACAGAATATCAGCAGGAAAAAGCTCTTCTGACAGCTCCAACCTGCCAGAAGAAAACTGCTGGTGGACCTCAGTACTGCACGCCAAATGATCGATATTAAGGAGACCTTTCCTGACATAGGCTTTCCTGAAGAGATGAGTTTTCAGGGATCGCCTGAAGGTAGCAAGAGTAGGGGATAGCCGGACAGGTGGAGGTAGCGAGTTCCAGATGATGGGAGAGGCTCTGGAGAAATCCTGGAGATGAGCATGAGAGGAGGAGACGAGAGAACTTGAGAGTAGGAGGTCTTGAAAAGAGCGGAGAGGATGATTTGGGTGATATTTGGAGACAAGATTGGTGATGTAGCTCGGGGCAGCGTTGTGAATGGCTTTGTATGTTGTGGTTAGTATTTTGAATTTAATTCGCTGGGTGATTGGGAGTCAGTGTAGGGATTGGAGGAGAGGGTTGGCAGACACTGAGCGGTTGGTAAAGTGGAGAGGTCTGGCAGCAGCATTCATGATAGACTGAAGAGGGGATAGCCTATGGAGAGGCAGGCCAATGGGAAGGGAGTTGCAATAGTCAAGGCGAGAGATAACAAGGGAGTGAATGAGGAGCTTGGTGGTTTAATTTGTTAAAAAGGGGTGAATTTTAGAGATGTTACGGAGGTGAATTCTACAAACTTTTGACGATTGGATTTGAGGCTGTAATGACAAGTCAAAGTCTAGGATTACACCTAGTACCCTGGCGTGAGGGGTTGGGACCGATGGTTGCATTGTTGATTTTGATGGAAAAGTCATGGAGGGGGGCACGGGCAGGGGGGAATATTAATAGCTCAGTTTTAGAGAGATTTAGTTTAAGGAAGTGGTGCGACATCCATGCTGATATGTCAGTTAGTAAGTTAGTAATGTGAGAGGAGACTGAAGGGTGAGTTGAGGAGTAGACAGATAGATTTGGGTGTCACCAGCGTATAAGTGGTATTGGAAGCCGTGGGCGGTTATCAAGTGACCAAGGGAGGAGGTGTAGATAGAGAAGAGAAGGGGTCCAAGAACAGAGCCTTGGGGGACACCCACAGAAAGGGGCAATGAAGAGGAGGAGACAGAGTTGTAGGTGACACTGAAGGAGCGCTGTGATAAATAGGCAGAGAACCAAGATAGAGCAGAATCTCGGAAGCCAAGGGAATGTAGTTTATTGAGAAGGAGCGGGTAGTCAACAGTATCAAAAGCTGCAGAGAGGTCAAGTAGTAGAAGAGTATGGAGTACTGGCTGTTGGTTTTAGCAGTTAGTAAATCGTTAGTGAGTTTTAGTAAGGCAGTTTCTGTGGAGTGCTGTGAAAGCCAGACTGTAAAGGGTCAAGAAGGTTATTTTCACTGAGGTAGGAGCTAAGACGGTTGTAGATTAAGCGTTCTAGAAGTTTAGAGGTGAATGGGAGCAATGAGATGGGTCTTAAGTTGTTCAGGTTGGTAGGGTCCAGTGAGGGCTTTTTAAGTATGGGAGTGATCTGCGCATGTTTTAGAGGGGAGGGGAAGGTGCCACTAGAGAGGGAGAGATTGGAGATGTGAGTGAGGGAGCATAGGAACGAAGAAGAGGGTGTAGTTGTGAGGAAACAGGATCCAGGGGACAATTGGTTAAGTGGGCATCTGAGAAAAGTTTTGTAACCTCTTCAGTAGTAGCCAATTCAAAAGAGGAGAGTGTTGAATGTGCTGTTAGGCAAGGTATGTTGGGTGGGGAAGGTGTACGCACAGTGGAGGTATCCTCACAAATTGCATCAATCTTGTCTTTGAAGTGACTGGCAATCTCTTGGGCAGTGAGTGAGTTAGTGGGTAGAGGGGGTGGGGGACGAAGCAGAGAGTTAAAGGTTGAGAAGAGCCGACGGGGACTAGATGACAAGGAATTAAAAAGAGAGACAAAGTAGGCTTGTTTGGCAGCATGAAGGCATGAATTGTATTTTAGAAGGGCAGATTTATATAGGATGAAGTCTTGCAGGCATTTGGTTTTACGCCACAGTCGTTCAAGAGCATGGCAATGTCTCTTGAGATTTCTAGTGTTGTCAGTTTGCCAGGGTTATAACGGTCGGGGCCTGATTCTGCATGTGGTTAGAGGAGCAAGTGCATCTAGTGATGATGAGAGTGAACTGTTGTAGACAGAGGTGGCCAGGTCAGGACAGAACAGGGGAGAGATTATGTCATATAGGTGGTCAGTAGCAGAATAGAGAAGAGAAGGTTTAAAGGGGCGAAGGTTTCTACAAGTAATTGTTTGCTGCTTGGAGATATGAGTGGTTGGAAGCAAGGATACAGTGAAAGTAATGAGGTTGAGATCAGAGAGAGTAAAGGTGGTGTTGTTGAGGTTGCCAGGGTTGCAGAGATGGGAGAATACAAGGTCAAGGGTATTACCATTGGAGTGAGTGGAAGTATGTGTCCATTGGGTTAGGTCAAAAGATGAGGTTAAGTCGAGAAGTTTAGCTGTAGTTGGGCTGTTAACATTGACAGGAATGTTGAGGTCACCAAGAATGATAGTGGGTATTTCAGAGGAGAGAAAGTAGGGTATCCAGGCAGCAAAGTCATCAAGAATAAATTGCTGCAATCCTCAGTGAAATGGGAGAAAACAGACAAATACAGTGCATCTCGAAAGAAGAGAGGGATAGAGAGGGAGGGACAGGAAGGACTTGGAAGGTGCTTTGTGGGGATAGAAGGAAGCCAGCTCCACCTCCTTTCTGTCTGTTGGGTCTGGGGGAGTGAGTCCAATGGAGACCACCATGGGAGAGGGCAGCAGGAGAAGCTGAGTCAAAATTTTGAAGCCAGGTTTCTGTTATGGTGAGTATATTAAAGCCATGAGAGATGAAGAGGTCATGTACAGATGTTAGCTTGTTACAGATGGAGCGGGCGTTCCAAAAGGCGCATGAAATTGGTGGCTTTGAGCAATCAGGGGGATACTTGATTTTTTTTGCCCCAATTCATTGACCTGTACTGGTAACTGCCCTGTCTCTGGAAGGTCAAGAGTCGAGACTACTCAAATAAAAACTTGCGGAAGGCAATGCTGGAGAAACCACTTGAGTTGGTGAAGCCAGTGTACCCCAGGGCAGACATCAACTATGTCAAGACAAAAATAGCAAACCTGAGGAGTACTTTTAAAAGGGAGCTCAATAAGGTGATGGACTCACAGAGATCTGGAGCATCAGCAGATGACATACATGTCCCTAGGCTGTGGTATTACAACAGCCTGCGTTTTTTGTCCGACCAGACAGAACCCAGACCATCGCTGTCTATACTCCCTTCGACATCTGCTGAGGCCACAGCTCCAGAGGTCCACACAGGTCCTGCTGCACAGGATGAAGATGTGGAGGAGCCCAGCTTGACCCAGGTATAGCATTGTTGAACATATTTGTATCCAAAAATAGAATGATGATAATTAGACGTTATTGTTAAAATATTTCTGTCTTAACAAAGTTGTTTCCATATCAATAGACAGTAGTGACCAAGAATGATTTGTACAAGAATAAAAAATGCTGGGGTCAGAATGATAGTCTTTTCTATTTGTCCACATTCAATTTGCAACAGTGAGGAGATGAAAATTGTGTGTGATTGATGACCAAACCCTAAAACAGATTCTAATTACCGTATTTATCGGCGTATAACACGCGCCGGCGTATAACACGCACCCCAAGTTTAGGACGGAATTTTAAGGAAAAAAACTTTTAGGAGGGAAGTTTAAGGAAAAAAAACTTACATTTAAATGCCCATCAATGCAGCCTCATCAGTGTCAGTGCAGCCTTTCCCCAGTGTCCAGTGCAGCCTTGTCAGTGCAGCTTTGCCCCAGTGCAGCCTTGTCAGCGCAGCTTTGCCCCAGTGCAGTCTTGTCAGTGCAGCTTTGCCCCAGTGCAGTCTTGTCAGTGCAGCTTTTCCCCAGTGCAGCTTTGCCCCAGTGCAGCCTTGTCCCCAGTGCAGCCTTGTCCCCAGTGCAGCTTTGCCCCAGTGCAGCTTTGCCCCAGTGCAGCTTTGCCCCAGTGCAGCCTTGTCCCCAGTTCAGCTTTGCCCCAGTGCAGCCTTGTCCCCAGTGGTCCGTGCAGCCTTGTCGCCGACATACAAACGTTTAGTTTGTATTTTTAAACATGGCGCTGCGGAGTTCGGAGGGACTCGGGGGCGCTCGTTCAACTGAACGAGCGCCACCGAGGACACAGTGACTGGGCGGAGCCAAGATACACATAGCTTCTCGGCTATTCTCGGCGCCGTTCACAGTCACGCCCAGTCCCTATGATGGACATAACACAGGTCCAATGGTGGGACTGGGCGTGACTGTGAACGGCGCCGAGAATAGCCGAGAAGCCTCGGCTATGTGTATCTCGGCTCCGCCCAGTCACTGTGTCCTCGGCGGCGCTCGTTCAGCTGAACGAGCGCCGCCGAGTGCCTCCGAACTCCGCGGCGCCATGTTTAAAAATACAAGCTATGTGAATGTCGGCGGCGATCGCGGCGATCGCTCCGACAGATCACAAAATAGCGGGGATCGGCGTATAACACGCACCCACGATTTTCCCCTTATTTTAAGGGGAAAAAAGTGCGTGTTATACGCCGATAAATACGGTATGTCCCATTTTCATACACAGGAAAGTGCCAGTCAGGAGGAGCCTGTGGCCAGCAGCCAGACGGAGTCCTAGATCCCTCCCCTACGCCCTCCTGCTAAAAGGGCCAGAAGGAGCAGGAATCTGGACGAGGCCACAACTGCCTTCCTCAGACAGGCCACTACTGCCATACGGACAGACCCAGATGTGGCTGAGGCATTTGGGTGTCTGACAGCAAACAAACTAAGGGAGATGGATGTTGAGCAAAGGAGAAGGTGTGAGGAACTCATCCTGCAGCTCCTCAACATTGGGGGAGGGGCCAAATTTTGGAAAAAACACACATTTCTGATTTTGAGGCCCCATCTTCACCCCCTCCACAGCCACCCCACCCATCACAGCAGTATTGCGGACAGTGGCAATACCAGCCACAAGACCCCCAACAAGGCCGCTGGACTGGGAATTTTCAGCGGCCTTGTTGGGTATTTTTTGTTTTGAAATAATGATTTTATTTGTTACATTTTCTATATTTTTGTATGCATAGAATGCACTTTTTGGTTAAGTTCTTTATATTTGGATGGCAAGATAGCATCTCTAATTAAATGTTTTGTTTGCTTTTGTTAATGCACAATAAAAAAAAAAAATTGTAGAATAATACTTGGCTATGTGTTTAATTTCAAATGACAGTTTGGGAGTAGGCCGTTACATTTAAAAAAATACAAGGTAAAATTAACAAGGGACACCAACATATTTGTATCTTTGATCTTAAAAACTACGGGATAATGGTGTTGTGGTAACTTGTCCAAAAAAAAAAAAAAAATAATATTATTCTTGATAACACTATAAAAAAAAAGCCTTGGAAAATACGTTTGGCAGAACTTCATCAGTATCACCAGCAAAGCAGTTTCATTATTATACCATTAAAGAAGAAGAGAATGTGCGCTGCATTTTGAGATTCCATAATTTGCCACGTCATGAATGTTAATTCTCCATTACGAATGCTAGTTTACAAGACTGACCACTTTCGGCTCGTCCTTGCCTCCGAGCATGCGTGTTTGTACTTTGGACTTGTGTGACGGACTGGTGTACAGACGAGACGAAAATCTGACAACAGACCGTTGTCCGCCAAAAATTTACTAGCCTGCCATCTAACATTTGTTGTCTGAATGTTGGACAACAATTGTCTGATTGTCTTATTTTCCTTGCATGTGATTGGGAATACTTTGTAAAGTAAAATTTCACCACATTCACTCACACTCCGGGAATAATTCCCATTCAAACGGTAACACTTCCCTTGCAAAGTGAGCCATTTATTTGCCTTTAGTAAATCAACTCCAGATTTTTACTATTTCCTGATCCTTATTTAATTGGGTATCTCAACTCCACCTCCAAATTCATACTGAAATTCAGTCTGACGTTTTTGAGTTGTGTAAACACTGGCCCACCAATCATTTCTCCACTACACATGACGTGCAAAAGATAAGTTTGGATGAAATTGCAAATACTAATAAAAAAGATTTCGTGAAAACTATAGTTATGCATTCTGATTCTGAATTCATATTTAAAGTGGTACTGCCCTCTTGCCTAAAGTTCCAATTCATTTTGCTACAATGAAAATAGGATGATGGTTGGAGGAGACAGCGCAATGGTTCTGTAGCTGCTGATCTTCCAGGATTTTCAAACACAATAGCCTCTAGAGTTTACTCAGAATGGTGCAGTTTGAAAAGTCCTTCTTGAGAGAGAGCAGAGAAGAATGGCTAGAATAGTTCAAACTCACAGAAAGACTACAATAGCTCCGATAATCGTTTTACAACAGCTCAGAATGCACATCACACTGAACAAATGATGAAAATGGGCCAAAAAAGCAAAAGGTCACATTGGCTTCAACCCATGTAATCCAAAAACAGAAAGCTGAAGCTGCATTGGGCACAGGCTCACCAAAATTGGACAGCTGAGGATCGGAGTAGTGTAGCCCTGTCTAATAAATCTTGATTTCTGAAAAGACATACAGCTGGTAGACAAGTCACCAGATCTAAATCCAATATGTGGATATGCTTGAATGTAGTGGAGACCAGTGCTCAATATTTTGGAGGGAGCGGCTAAAACTAACGACCCCCCACCCCACCGCTGGAGATGCACGGGAGTACTCTGTGGCCCGAGCTCACCCTTTTTTGAAGCCAATTATTAGAGCCTCAGGCTCTAATAATGTGCCTAAAGAAAAACCCCCATTGAAATCCTTGCGTCTGGCGCCCTGCATGTAGATTAGGGGCCGGGTTAATGGATTGGGGGGGTGGTGCCCCTGTGCTCCTTATGGATGGGCCGCCACTGCTTGAATGTGAAATTGACAAATCTGCAGAAATTGCATTGTGCAATTATGGAACAAAATAGAGACCACGAAAATGGGACTTTTTAGGCACCGTATCGAACACACAAAATTGTTTGTATATGTAAATATTGTCTTTTATTAGAAAATGCATAAAAAACTAATTAAAACCATTAGATAGTATTAACCCAAACTAGTGGGTGAGCATACACACCCCCTTTATACAGGTAAGGAGCCTCCAAAGTATTGACACTGGCACATATGTAATACAAATACAATCACCAAGGGCAAATAATATAGTGGGTGGCTATCTCTGTGGAAGGGTACGTCGCCTTACACCAGGCGGACTGTACTGTGCTCAACATGTTTCGCGTTGACAAATAACGCTTCTTCTGGAGCGTAAAGGGTTAATTACAGTGTTAAACCCTGTTCAAGAGAAAACATAAGCAGAGTTCAAAGCATAACATTTTCAACACATATATTGATATACTATATACTCAAAAATAAACATAAAAGTACTTAAAAGCAAATTGCGTGGACCAAAAACAGAGCAAGGAACAGAGCCAGTGGCAGGCATGACCCCCCATATTATTACAAGTAGAAATGGGGATACACCTATGTAAGTAGCAAATAAGGTATAGTGTTACTACACAAACACAAACAACCCCGTCTCTCAGAGTATATGCATAGAAATTAGAACTGCATAGTATAGTCAATGGTTATGTGTAACACTTACAACAAAGGGTTTTTATGTATGGATATCTGGGGTATATTGGGGGTACTATCTCCCCATAGTACAAAGTGTAACAATGGAATTATCCAAGGAAAAAGCATCAGCGCTATATATCCCTGATCATGTGCAGCCTCAATCTCCCATGCAGTATCCCGGCTTCTTCCTAATATAATTAGGGCAGATCCACAAATGTAGCCTTGCCCTAGGGCCTCCTAGAGTGCATAAACAAAAGATATGCAGACATGTATTATGGATTATAAGGGACCCCCCCCCCCCCAAGGGAAAAGACAAAAACACACTGGGTTGCATGGATAAAAGCAAAACTTACATTTACCTCTGTATGGTCAGCTCTGCTCCTCACTCAATGGCTGGCTGGCTGGCTGGCTGGCTGGCTGGCTGGCTGGCTGGCTGGCCGGCTGGCTGGCTGGCTGGCTGGCTGGCTGGCCGGCTGGCTGGCAGGCTGGCAGGCTGGCAGGCTGCTAGACCTCCACTGGAGATGACCAGCGGGTCTGAAAAAAACCCTGCTGAAACATCTCAGCCTAAATAGAGCATCCCCACCACCCCACCAGGTGCGTGCAATCAGCTCGTTACCTGGCGTTGAACAGCCCTGCTGGCAATTCACATCCAGTAAGTGAGACTGAGCAGTTTCCAGAGCCAAGGGGAAAACTCCCCCTAGTGGCATCTGGGAGCACTGCACTCACATCTCATAAAGAGATGTGGATGAATACCTCCCCGCTGATTAACAGGGACAGCATCCTTGGCCGCATATCTACCGCCCCTCCCAAAACCACAAGGGTGGGGGGGGGAAATACAGGGGAACCCAGCCAGCCACTGAATATGCCCAAAGCCCCTCCGTGGTCCACACATGATGCCTGAAAACTAAAAAAAAAAACTAAATATCAAAAATAATTAAAGTATTTTCATTTACATAAGAGTTGAATACATTGAAACTAAGGACTAAAAAGGATAAATAGCTAGCACATGAAGAAACTGATAATTAGAGAAAGGGTTTATCGGAACAGATTTAATTTCAACCCGGGGCGTTGGGTAGCTTTGAGTCTCTCTTTCCAGAGTGTTTCCCTCTGGAGGATCTTTTTATCCCAATCTCCCCCTCAATGGTCTTTAGGGACCTTTTCAAGAGCTACAAATGTCACGAGTGATGTGTTAAAGCCGTGGTACAAGTCAAGATGTCTACTGACAGGTGTAATCATTTTACCACTTGATTAATAATATATGTAGTCATTGATTCTTTTTCTAAAAGATCGAATGGCCTTTCCCACGTAGAAAGCTCCATACGCACAGGTCATCAAATAGACGACACCGGGTATGTCGCAATCCACATGGAAACGAGGTGTAAAGACCTGTCCTTTGGGAAGTACGAAATCTGTACCTTGATGTATCCACGGACACATATTACATCTGCTGCATGTGGTAATGCCCCTAGATATACATGGTTGGTCACTATTAGATATATAGTGACTGGATGTCAAGCGGTCTCGAATAGAAGGTGCTCTACGAAAGACAATCTCAGGATAGTTTTTAATGTATTTACAAATATAGGGGTCATTTAGAAGTATATACCAATGTCTACCAAGGATCTTATGTAGTTCTTCTTGTTGCGTTGAAAAATTAGTAATGAACCTTACTGAGGTAGGGCCTATAATTTTTGGGTTTATACAGCAAGACATTTCTGTCCTGAAGCAAATCTCTATTGTAGGCCTTACGGAGCAATGACTTGCTTTATCCCCTAAGAAGCAGACGGATCGAAGTTGGGACGCCTGCTTTTTAAAATCTTCCAATAATGTGCAGTTACATTTTAAAAGCAAACATTATGCATATGGTATGCTACGTATTAGGGTGGGCGGATGGGCACTGTTAGCATGAAGCAGGGTATTACCTGCTGACTTTTTTTTGGTGGAGGTCAGTGGTCAAACACTGATCAGGGTCCACAAATATCTCAAGGTCCAGAAAGGTGATCTTGTGCCGGTCACAGGATAAAGTGAAGTTTCTGTTGCCTAAATCAACAAATCTATGCAACTAAAAATCCATACCAACATAAAACACGGTTCATAAATTCTTCCAGGGCATCAGAGTGCCACAGGTGGCGCTCCCACCCCCCCAGATTTAGATGCCCATTGCCACCCCCTGCACCTGGAGGTAGTGGGAGCCCAAAAGGTGAACCAGTTGTGGGTTAATATGTGGTATAGCAACTGCAAGAGGAACTCAATTAACTTCCATTGAGTATGTGGCTGTTCCATCACAAAAGTATGGACAGTCTGAACTCCTTTATCGTGTGGAATTCTTGAATAAAGTGATTCCACATCTAGGGTTACTAGTAAAGCTCCTTGGGGTACACTATGGCCTTCAATGTGTTTTAGAAGGTCCAGAGTATCCCTAATATAGGATGGAAAGCTAGTAACATGTGGCATCAAGAAAAATTCAACAAATGTGCTAGCATTCTCACATTGTGCACCTATCCCAGAAACATAATATATTTTTATGTACTTTAGGCAACGCATAGAAAGTTGAATCATGCGAGAACTGGACATTGAAATATTTATAGACATCCTGATCAATGAGACCCTCCATGTAAGCTGTGAATAATAAGTTCCTTATATTGGCTACTATATTTCAATGTATGAGTGGGGAAGATGGCACAATACCACTCTTTGTTGGATAATATTTGAAGACACATGCCTTCATAGTATGG
This sequence comes from Aquarana catesbeiana, assembly GCF_042186555.1. Classification (NCBI taxonomy): domain Eukaryota; kingdom Metazoa; phylum Chordata; class Amphibia; order Anura; family Ranidae; genus Aquarana; species Aquarana catesbeiana. The sequence goes on along the minus strand of NC_133324.1, from coordinate 449,845,975 downwards.
TTGTAGCATCACTCACTACCACATTGCCCCCTTTATCGGTAGGCTTAATGACTACATTTGATCTATTGCTAGGGGTCTTAAGGCCTTCTGCCTGTAGCTTGGTGAAGATATTAGTAACAGGAGAGAAATGGGTATATTTAATGTCGCTAATCGCAACCATGAGAAATGCCCACACATGTGGGTTCGCAGTCAAATCAGGGAATCTCTGGGATTTAACCTGAAATTTGGGTGGGTTGATTTTAATATGTGTGGATATATGTGGATTGTCAGTAACAGGGGCAGATTCATTTTCCTCCAAAAGGAGGATGAGATCCCTGAGTGCATGGAAATCCTTCATGGTAAAGCCCTTCATATTCTCAGTAAGTTCCTTGTCCTTATTGACCCAAATTCTGTCTTCATCAAACAAGTATTTATAGGTAAGTTTCCTACTAAATAAATATAGGTCCTTGATGGTCTCATATTTGTCAATGTTATTAGCTGGACAGAAGCTCAAATCCAGTTTAAGGACCTGAATTTCGCCCTTTGTCAGATAAAGTGGTGTCAAATTAATGACAGTCAGCTAGGTAGGATTGGAGGAGGGAGCATATCTGGAGGGGGATCGGGTGTCCCCCGTATCACAAAAGGGTCCAAAGTGACTTGTTTTGTGACACCTAGGGTTAGTTGTTCGGGTAAAAAAATATGTCCTTTGTAGGACCCCCAGTAGTAGTGATACGGAGGGAGGGAAATTTTCTCCCCTGTACCTCCTGTGTTTAAGTAGGTAGTTGGGATCTGATGTTACCCTGTGGTTTGAGCATTTGGAGTGCTTATGTCAATATGGACATTTGGAGTTCTTATGCCAATATGGACAAGAATATGGACAAGAATCTCAAAGGAACATTTGTAAAATGTCTAATCCATGCCATGAAGAATTGAGGCTGTTTTGAGAGTAAAGGGAAGCCCTACTCAATATTAGTATAGTGTTCCTCATAAATTGCTTGGTTTATTGTAGAACTACATGTCTGTGATTACTGTCAAACTGTACCAATGCTTAAAAAGACAAATGAGAACATAAAACAGTTTGGAACAAATATGTTTAAATAAGAGGTGGGCCAGTAAGTTAGTACATTCTTATCAGCACATCCATTACATGGAAGCCAAAAGTACAAACAGGGCATAGACAGCCTCATTGGCCTAGCTCCAGTGAGAATGGCAGCAGTAGCCTTGTATATAGAATGTCCCTAAGAGGGACAAAAGGCCACAAAATACGTTCAGTTTCCATGCAGAAGTCTAGAAGATGGTGGTGTTTGTGAATAACTGAACAACAGCCAATGTGTTTTTTGTTTTGTTTTACATTTTAAGATCCTATACCAACAATTTGTGCAAATAAAACACATTCCATGCGGGCATTGCAAGAATACAAATAAATATATTTATGACAACACTTCTATTGACATTTTATTCTCACTGGCACATTTTATGTTACTGGGATACCAAGAGTTCAATAGATATGTAGCAATAAATAAGTCTTGTTTGTTTAGAAAATGACTGCGTCTAATTACCGCTGCAACTTTGGTGACCGTATGTCTCACTTTTATCTGAGGGCAAAACAATCACAGGAAACTGTACTCATAATAAATATATCAACCTCATAAAATCATCATATGCTGGGTTAATGTGGTAATAGCAGTAAAGGAAAAAGCAACCAATCAAATTTAGGCTTTTATTCTGTAAGAAGAAAAATGAATCTGATTACCAGTTTTAGTCTCATTTTTATATCAGTTTTTTAAACTGGTTACAATATGTTTAATATTGCAAAGTTAATTAGCCAGTGTTGCCCATATAGCTATTCACTTTTCTGGCAAGTTGTTGTAGTAAGCTATGGATAACAACTCAGAAAGGTTTTCAGCTGAGCTGGCTCAACAGACCCCTCAAATGGGTATGTACAAAAGTGAATTGTATACAGTCACAGAGTTCAACATTAGTATGAACAAGCTTTCATCTTTAGTAAATAAGACCTCTGAAGGTTTGGCATGACCTAAAGTTTAGTTTTTGTTTTTTTTTCACATAGGACTGATCACATTCTGAAGACCAGTGGATAAAGCTTTCAAATCTACTGTATATCACTATTACTTGCCATAAACATAATAATACTCTATTAATTTCAAGTAAGCTACAACTTTAAAGCAATACATGTAGCCTCTATCAGCAGATTTCTAGTTTTTTAATTGTTTAGAACAAGTATGCCAGTCACAAACCCTTATGCATACAAATACAAGAGATCAATAGGGCTACACATTGGATGTGTCATTTTTATACTAAATGTGCTGCTGAAAAAATATGCGTTGTCCATAGGGAAATTACCAGAACCACCTGTTACATTATCCAGCTCTGAAATAAGACAAATGAATATATTATGTATATTTTATCTGCCTCTCAATGTTGGAAATATTGACACCCACTGCAAGTGTTGGTTCTATGAGAAATCTTATAGTGATGTACAACTTAAATGTGCATTGCATACTTAATTAACAGACAGTTTTACTATAATTATAATATGCACCAACTGCACTGTGCAAGTGTCTTGGCTTCTTAAATTCCAATGAAACAATAAAGTGGATTTGTTTAACCAGAATGAAGATGTCACCCTACGTGTTTAGCTGTGTTTATTTATATGCAATATAGAATCAGGGACCATGAGGCAGAACAGCTTTTTTTTTTTTATCAAAGCATTGCTTATCTCTTTTTAATATGTTTTGTAAGTAAAAAGGTAGCCCAGCTTATGTAAAAAAAAATGCTACAGAAAACATTTTGTAATTTAGTGCTAAAGGAACTGTATAGTGTTGAAATAAGTCAGTTGTCTACAGAGTACAGTAGCTTAAGCTGAGATTTACACACACACACAAGTGATCAAACTGATATTTACAGAGTCAAGTAGCTTGAGCTGAAATTTACACATACAAGTGGTCAGTGGTATTCAACCCAAAAACAATAACTTACTATAATGCAGTTTACCAATTCTTATGCCGCGTACACACGGTCGGACTTTTCAGCTACAAAAGTCCGACAGCCTGTCCGACAGACTTTCGACGGACTTTCGACGGACTTGCGGCGGACTTGCGGCGGACTTGCGGCGGACTTTCTAACGAACAGACTTGCCTACACACGATCACACAAAAGTCCGTCGAATTCTTACGTGATGACGTACACCGGACTAAAATAAGGAAGTTGATAGCCAGTAGCCAATAGCTGCCCTAGTGTGGGTTTTTGTCCGTCAGACTAGCATACAGACGAGCGGATTTTTCGACCGGACTCGAGTCCATCGGAAAGATTTGAAGCATGTTTCAAATCTAAAGTCCGTCGGATTTGAGGCTGAAAAAGTCCGTTGAAAGTCCGGAGAAGCCCACACACGATCGGATTACCAGCCAGCTTTAGTCCGTCAGCGTCCGTTGGACTTTTGTAGACGAAAAGTCCGACCGTGTGTACGCGGCATTAGATTTGTGGCTGCATTTGTTTTGTTCTTGTTTGTTTTTCGTTTGTGTTTTAGGCTTTTCTATCATTTGTTTTCACCTGTAATGGGGCGTACACACGGGCGGACTTTCCAACCGGACTGGTCCGACGGACTTTCCAACGGACTTTTGACAGACTTCCGACTGACTTTTTTTACGAACGGACTTGCCTACACATGACCGGACTACGGACGGACTTTCCTACACACGACCGGACTTTCCGGCAGACTATGTCCACCGGTCTTCCCGACGAACTTTCCGAATGAACGGACTTGCCCACACACGAAACAAGTCCGTTCATTTTGAACGTGACTCGGGTATGACAGGACTAGAAAAGGAAGTCAATCTCGCCGCTTTTATCGGTGGGATTGACACCTTGCGAGCCCCGTCGCGAGGCATACCAGGTCCTTAGGTCTTAGTATGGATTTTAAGGGGAACCCCCACGCCGAAAAAAAAACATACCAGACCCTTATCCAAGCACGCAGCCCGGCGGGTCAGGAAAGGGGGTGGGGACGAGCGAGCGCCCCCCTCTCCTGAACCGTACCAGGCCGCATGCCCTCAACATGGAGGGGTGGGTGCTTTGGGGAGGGGGGCACCCTGTGGCCCCCCTACCCCAAAGCACCTTGTCCCCATGTTGATGAGGACAAGGGCCTCTTCCCGACAACCCTGGCCGTTGGTTGTCCGGGTCTCCGGGCAGGAGGCTTATCGGAATCCGGGAGCCCCCTTTAATAAGAGGGCCCCCAGATCCAGGCCCCCCACCCTATGTGAATGAGTATGGGGTACCCCTACCCATTCACCTAGGGGAAAAGTGTCAATAAAAAAAAACACACTACACAGGTTTTTAAATAAAGGGTCTTCTTCCAACTCTCTCCGGCCTCTTCTCCCGGTGTCCGGTTCTTCTGCCGGCTCCTCCGCTATCTTCTGGCGCTCTTTTGCTAGCGGTGGCCCGGACTTCTGCGTTGTCTTCTTTCCTCTTCCCTCTTCTCTTCTTCTGATGTCGACATGACGCTCTCTCCCATTGTAATGCTGTGTGAGCGCTCCGCAATGACTTATATAGGCGGTGACCCTCGCCCCTTATGACGTCACAGTCCCTGGGCATGCTGGGACTGTGATGTCATAGGGGGCGTGGTCACCGGGTGATGTTGATCATGCCCCCTTATGACGTCACAGTCCCAGCATGCCCAGGGACTGTGATGTCATAAGGGGGCGGGGTCACTGCTTATATAAGTCATTGCGGAGCGCTCACATAGCATTAAAGTGGGAGAGAGCGTTGTGTCAACATCGGAAGAAGAGAAGAGGGAAGAAGACGATGCAGAAGTCCGGGCCACCGCTAGCAAAAGAGCGGCAGAAGATAGCGGAGGAGCCGGCAGAAGGACCGAACACCGGGAGAAGAGGTCGAACACCGGGAGAAGAGGTCGAACACCGGGAGAAGAGGCCGGAGAGCGGGAGAAAAGGCCGGAGAGAGCGGCGAAGTCGGAAGAAGACCCCCAGAGCTGTCTAATAAATTACTTTAAAAACCTGCGTAGTGTGTTTTTTTTTTATTGACACTTTTTCCCTAGGTGAATGGGTAGGGGTACGGTGTACCCCATACTCATTCACATAGGGTGGGGGGCCGGGATCTGGGGCACCCCCCTCCCCCAAAGCATCCATCCCCCCATGTTGAGGGCATGCAGCCTGGTATGGTTCAGGAGGGGGGCCGCTCGCTCGTCCCCACCCCCTTTCCTGACTGGCCGGGCTGCATGCTCGGATAAGGGTCTGGTATGGATTTGGGGGGGACCCCACGCCGTTTTTCTGGTGTAGGGGGTTCCCTTTAAAATCCATACCAGACCTAAGGGACATCGTCGCCTCCCCCTCGCGCTTGCCGCAATAGGAAAATCTGTTTTTCCTATTGCAGCGAGCGCGAGATGTAGTACCCTGCCCTTGCATCATATCTGGTCCTTCAGGCCAGCATACAGACGAACAGGCTTTCCGTTAGGAACTGAGTCTGGCGGAGTTACAACGTAAAAATTTGAAGCAGGTTTGAAATCTAAAGTCAGTCTGATTTCCCCATCAACAAGATGACAAGGTGCTTTGGGGGCCCCCAAAGCACCCTCCCCATGTTGAGAGCATTTGGCCTGGTATGGTTGGAGGGGGGTGCTTGATCGTCCCCCCTATCCTGTCCTGCAGGCTGCATTCTCGGATAAGGGTCTGGTATGGATATTTGGGGGGACCCCACACCAATTTTTTTTTAAGGGAGTTCCCCTTAAAATCCATACTAGACCCAAAGGGCCTGGTATGGATTTGGGGGGGGACATGCTGTTTTTATTTTTATTTTTGCATGGAAATCCCCTTAATATCTATATCAGACCCCTGGTACAGACTGGGGGAACCCACGCCAATTTTTTCATTGTTTTTTATCTATATTGCCGGGAGTCGTCAATACATTACAGCCGCAAGCAATTTTGAATTACATTTTTTCCTTTAGAAATGTAATTTTGCTGTGGCACTGTAAAACACATCAGACAGATGCGCCACTTTACAGGCAGACTAAGGAGACCCCTCAGGCACAATATTTAAAGGAATATTTCATTTTTATTGTTTCACTTTAAGCATTATTAAAATCACTGCTCCTGAAAAAACTGTAATTTTAAAACTTTTTTTTGCATTGATACATGTCCCCTAGGGCAGTACCCAGGGCCCCATACACTTTTTATGGCAATAACGTGCATATAAGCCTTTAAAATTAGCACTTTTGATTTTTCATGTTCGTGTCCAATAGACTTTAAAAGGGTTCGCATGTTTGATCAAATTTTTTGCCTGTTCGCATGTTCTGGTGTGACCCAAACCGGAGGTTGTTCAGCCCATCCCTAGAAACTATATGGCTCTGTTCATATTTAGACAGTTTCCAACAATAAAACATGTTCAGTTGCAGTAACTTCAGGGAAATTGCATCTAACAGACAAATCAGTCTAAATGAATACCTTAGTAGTGCATTGCAGTGCATTATGCAAGACACGGCCTTTGCTTTGGAAAACTTTAAAATAAAGGGTAACATGGTAAAACACACATATATTGTGGTTTAATGCAGTATACTATATGGCCAGTAAACAGGTATTTTTTCAGAAAAGATTGCTTTTACTGTGGGCTTAGGTAAGTAATACTGTACACCAGGACCCTTTGACCCCCAGGACCCCCACAAAAAATATGTAAACCCAATCACTAAAATCTCATATAAGCATTAGAAATATTACATTTATTTCAAGTGTCATTTTCAATCTTTCCTATAATCTGCAGCTTTCATTACAGTAATATCTGGCTATCCTGCCAAGAGAGTCCCGTCCAAGCATTTTCTGTTATAGGGTGTCCAAATTGTGCATTATCACCCTACCACTGAGATTTTCGAGTGGTGACTACATGTGGCTATTTTGACACACATTATACAGGCACGGTCCACTGTGGTGATGTTGTGACCAGGAAACCTGAGAAATGCCATGTAGTCATCGTTGGGGATGCATGTAGACATTAAGAGGATGCAGGAGATCTGCAGCACTGAGATGCTACAAAGGATGACAAAAAAAATATTAATTAAAAAAACTGCAAGTGTTTTTGATACACACAAAACTGAATATCATTGAATTTATATCTACCTACAAAGCTAAACTTCAGGTAATAGTTTTCATTGTTTACTTTGTAGGTATCCATTCTTCCAAAAAGCAGCCAAATACTTTTTTCACTCCCAAAAGATAAGATATGATTACAAAGCCTCTCAAAATTAACTTATATATCTGCCATATTTGTCCTTAAATCCACTGCTTGAAAGTCCAACCTTCTGATCCTGGACAACAACCCCCTTCTGGCCATTACATAGAAACTGCCTGGTTAGAGAAACTACCCTGTTGGAGAGGCACCTACTGTACGTGAGGCCTCATTCACATGCGCATACCAATCCATACGCCTATACAGCTGTTCTCAGACAAGTTGTTCAAATCCACAACAGGCAGCAAGCTGCATGGACCTGCATAGGTCTACACTAGAGTTGCCACCTCATCCCTTTAAACCGGAACACATATTAATTACACAGGTTCTGTGGCTAATTGAATACAGGTAAGGCACTAAGTGAGTTTAATTACCACCTTAACCAGCCACAGAACCTGTGTAATTAATAAGGGTTCGGGGTTAAAGGGATGAGGTGGCAACCCTAGTCTACATGCACATCCCAGAGTGTAGTTCTGTGTGGGTTTGATGCATGGATCAGAATACAGTCTATCTGCATTGTGATCTGTGCATCAGACATGGATGCATACTGGATATACAAGCATACGGGATATGCTTGAAGATCCCTGCAGGTCCATACACTCTTAAGAGAACAGCCTGTTGAACAGCAGCTGCAAAGTTGGAAAATGACCTGTTGGAGACAGATTGTTAAGTAAGAAACCGACCTGTTATATGTTGCCTTGCTGGAGATGCTCATGTAAAAAAACGTAGTTGGAGAAAAAAATGTGCAAAAAAATGGTCAAGCCTTTCCAGTGTACTGGGGTGGCTTTAACAACAACTTGAAAAATAGGCTGCATAAACAGAACGTGCAACATAACATAGAAGGTGGAGGCTCCTTAAGAATCAATTTAAAGGACTAGGCTGCAAGTTGAAGGGAAGAACCCTTAGTCTCGGTTTCCACTAGTGCGACTTGTCATGTGACTTGGGACTGCAAAGTCGCATGACAAGCCATTCCCCATGATTTCCAATGAGTACCATTCATATCTGTGTGACTTCAAAGTAGTCCCTGCACTACTTTGGTCTCACTTTGATGCGACTTGAGGTCCATAGACCTCAAGAATACACAGGCTTTGTTTCCAGTTGCATCAAAATCGCGGCAAAAAATTGCGGCAAAGTCGCAAAATTGGGACGCAATAGTGGAAACCTAGCCTTAAGGTGATTTTCTCTGGAATATTACCTGTGCCATGCATAACACTGGAAAGTCAGGGCGAGATTTGAGAACAGAATGCATGGTTAAAGACCTAGTGTAAGAAGGATGGATTTGGGTTTCTAGACTGGGCTGCACTGGGCTGACTTTTCATTGGGGTACAACCTGTGTGCTAAAGATGGTTTGCACCTAAATGGAAGGGGGTCTGCTGTGCTGGGGGAGAGGTTTATGGGAAGGCTGGAGGAGTATTTAAACTAGGCATCGTGAGTGATGATGGATTTATATTACATTGTTTTTTTTATTTTTAATAAAGGAATTGTCAAAAACGTTGTTTGTGTTTTTATTTCTTTTTGACACTTTTTTGGTGAATGGGTAGGGTTACTATGTTCCCCCATACTCATTCACATTCTTTATATATGTCAGTTTTGCTGTAGCAGGTTCCATACATGGTACAGATGCACCACTTTGCGGGCAGAAAAAGGGGACCCCCCCAGGAACTATATTTAAAGGAATTTATAATTTTTATTGTTTCACTTTAAACATCATTAAAATCACTGCTCCTTTAAAAACTATCTTTTTTTTTTGCATGGGTACATGTCTCCCAGGGCAGTAGCCAGGCCACCATACCCTTTTTCCTTTGTTGTATTAAGAGAGGTATAGACTCCAGAGACAGAGATATAATTTTGTCCCTGTACAAATCATTAGTAAGACCTCATCTGGAATATGCAGTTCAGTTTTCGGCACCAGTACATCAAAAGGATATCGAGAACTGGAGAAAGTGCAGAGAAGGGCAACCAAACTGATAAGAGGCATGGAGTGCATTATGACGTGATATTATAAGGGGGTGGTGCCACTGCGTGATCTAACAGGGTGGCCCCACCCCTTGCCTATATAAGAACTGTCTAAGCAGAGAGGAGGCACATGGCCGATGGCCTCCCAGAAGGTGGAGCATTTTTTTTCTTTTCTATTTTTCGGGTCCGGCGGGCGATGTGATTGACGATGGATTACATTGAGGGACACAATTTTTTTTCTTCTTCTTTAATAAAGGACTTGTTAAAAAAACTGTTTCCTGTGTTTCTTACTTTTGACAATTTTTTGGTGATGGGTAGGGGGTGCGATGTACCCGATACCCATTCACATAGGGGGGGTCGGGATCTGGGGGCTTCTAGATTCCGATAAGCCCCCCACCCACAGACCCCGACAACCACAGCCCAGGGTTGTTGGGAAGAGGCCCTTGTCCCCATCAACATGGGGACAAGGTGCTTTGGGGTGGGGGGGCGCAGAGCCCCCCTGTCCAAAAACACCCACCCCCCATGTTGAGGGCAAGTGGCTTGGTATGGTTCAGAAGGGGGAGCCCTTTTCCTGACCTGCCAGGCTGCATGCTTGGATAAGGGTTTGGTATGGATTTTGGGGGGGACCCCACGCTATTTATTTTTTATATTTTGGCATGGGGTTCCCCTTAAAATCCATACCAGACCCGAAGATGTTCTGGTGTGAATCAAACCGGGGGTGTTCGGCCCATCCCTAGTTGTTAGTGATGTACCCCAAGGTTCAGTGTTGGGATCCTTGCTTTTTAATATATTTAGAAATGATATAGGGTCTGGGATAAAAAGTACCATTTCAGGATTTGCAGATGACAACAACCTATGCAGTGGAATAACGTCCTTACAGGATGTCTCCAGCTTACAGCCGACCTCAATGCACTGTTTAATTGGGCAACTTTGTGGCAGATGAGGTTTAATGTTGATAAATGTAAAGTTATGCACTTGGGGGCTAAGAATATGCATGCATCATTCATGTTAGGGGGAGTACATATAGATAACTTGGTGTTGAGTTATTCACTTTAAGGTCATCACAGAGGACAAGGGGGCACTCTTTACATCTAGAGGAAAAGAGATTTAATCTCTAAATATGGAAGGGCTTCTTCACAGTAAGAGCTGTGAAAATGTGGAATAGACTCCTTCAAGAGCTGGTTCTGGCCAGCTCAGTAATTTGCTTTGAAAAAGGCCTAGATTATTTCCTAAATGTACATAATATAACTCTCGTATTACTAATTTACTAACTGACATATCAGCATGGATGAAAGGAAAATTAATACTGTATTTATCGGCGTATAACACACACTTTTTCCCCCTGAAAATAAGGGGCAAATCACAGGTGCTTGTTATACGCCAATAGTGTACCTCAGAGGGGAAGGAGTGCCACCGAAATTCACCAAGCCGTCATCTCCTGTTTTCTTGGCTCTCATTTGGCTCTCACTTCACACACACAGTCCTGCCTCCGCCGCCGGCATTGGTCCAGTGTTCTGTCTATCACAGGAGCTGGTCCAATGCTGATGGCGGAGGTGGGACTGTGTGTGTGTGTGAGACTGCCGACTGAGGGCCTAGTGAGAGCTGAATAAACAGGAAATGACGGGTCTGTGATTTCCTGCACTGTTCAGGCTGCATTGATAAAAGATGGTGAGGCTGCAGATAAGCATTGAGGCTAAAAATAGGCATTGATCAGGCTGCATTGATGAGATGGGCTGCAGATGGGCATTGATCAGGCTGCATTGATGAGATGGGCTGCAGATGGGCATTGATCAGGCTGCATTGATGAGATGGGCTGCAGATGGGCATTGATCAGGCTGCATTGAGGCTGCAGATGGGCATTGTTCAGGCTGCATTGATGGGAGCTGACCCTTATTTTATTTCAAAGTTGTTTATTTAAAAAATACGTATTTTTTTCCTGAAACTTCCCTCTTAAACTTAAGGTGTGTGTTATACGCCCATGCATGTTATACGCCGATAAATACGGTGTAAAAATGCAAATAAATGTATAAAAAAAGTGTGTTCAAATAATGTTCAAATGTGAATAATAAATTTTTTCAATAAAGTCCAAAAAAACAGACACCACCGACGATTCGTCAATCAAGTGATAAATAAATTCAGTGACAGGAATAGAAAGCGTCATCTTCCACCAGTTTAGGCAAACATCCTACTCATCAGATTCATCAGACACCCATGACAGGTGTCAGATAAGCATAAATATGTATCAAGATGTATCCACCCATATAGACGCTTCTCACCAGCGATGTCAAGATGTGACACCTCTCATCAGTGATGTAGCCAGACAGGATTTATAAGTAAAGGAGAAAAGAAAAACTCCTCATAGCGTAACTTGTAGCCATTTGTTCATAAAAATTTGTTCCAGTAAAAAAAGCACATAAAATGGAGCCGGTACGCCATACTGCGCTCCACCTGTGCTCCAGCACAATGGCGGAAGTGACGTATCACAATTTGCATAACCCGGCGCGTTTTGTCAGCACATCTGACATCACCAGGGGTCATGTGATCGGACCCGTCACTTCCTCCGACACAATTTATACAGTCATGGTGAATTGAATATCCAATCCATTCCAATCCTCACCAACAACTCCAAATAAGGAGTCAAAAGTTTACATAATTTACCTACACATTAGTGGTCTAATTGTTTATAGGATTATTTATTAAAAAATAATAAAAATATATCAAATTTGAAAAATGTATAAAAATATATATTAAATCCATCACTGCATGCCCTCTAGTGGTACAGGTAATGGTCCAAAAGAAAAAAAAAAGAAAATAGACATTGATTTGAATTGTTACATTTCAAATTTTTAATTGTTATGGAGTTCCAATTATGTCCTACTCTCCGTTTTGTGTAATTTTATTGTCAGAAACCATGAATAAGACTGAGACAGAAGTAGTCAAAACATAGCCAGAGTTCAGGAACCGGAACGGATAGTCAGACAAGCCAAAACGTCAGGGAGCCAGAGATGAGCGTAGTAGAACAGCAAGCAGGATCTGGAGCCAGAAGGAAGCAAGCAAGTCTTTAACAGGAACCCAGGAGAGCATCTCTAGAGATGTGACCAAGTCGAAGGCAGAGATCATCTGGGCTGGACGGCTTAAGTAGGCAGGACTGGTGAACAGGATATCATCAACAGGTGAGTCACTGTGGAGAGATAGGAGCTGGCAATTAGCCGACAGCTGAGCGGCCAGCTTAGAGAAGGGAGGGCTGAGCCAAGCCCTGACATTTATTTGATGTATTTAGTACATTGATTACCATCAAAATAGTGCCATTCTTTTCCACAAGATGGAACTCTCATTGGATCATGTTCCTCTTTCTCCTTTTTCTTTTGAACCACTACCTGTGGTGTACCACTAGAGGGCGTGCAATGGTGAACTTAATATATATTTTTATACATTTTTCAAATTTATATTTTTTTATTATTTTTTTTAATAAACAATCCTATAAACAATTAGACCACTAATGTGTAGGTAAATTATGTAAATTTTTGACTCCTTATTTGGAGTTGTTGGTGAGAATTGGAATGGATTGATTATCCAATTCACCATGACTGTATAAATTGTGTCGGAGGAAGTGGCGGGTCCAATCACATGACCCCTGATGACGTCAGACGTGCTGACGAAACGCGTCGGATAGTGCAATACGTGATACGTCACTTCCGCCATTGTGCTGGAGCACAGGTGGAATGCAGATTAGCGTACCGGCTCCATTTTATGTGATTTTTTTACTGGAACAAATTTTTATAAATAAATGGCTACAAGTTACACTATGAGGAGTTCTTCTTTTCTCCTTTACTTATAAACCCTGTCTGGCTACATCGCTGATGAGAGGTGTCTGCATCAGTGGTCACATCTTGACATTGCTGGCGAGAGGCGTCTGTATGGGGGGATACATCTTGACACATCTTTCTGCTTATCTGACACCGGTCATGGGTGTCTGATGAATCTGGTGAGTAGGATGAGAGGTGTCTGCATCAGTGGTCACATCTTGACATTGCTGGCGAGAGGCGTCTATATGGGGGGATACATCTTGACACATCTTTCTGCTTATCTGACACCGGTCATAGGTGTCTGATGAATCTGGTGAGTAGGATGTTTGCCTAAACTGGTGGAAGACAGCAGTTTCTATTCCTATCACTGAATTTATTCATCACTGTGCACTTGATTGAAGACTCGTCGGTGGTGGCTGTTTCTTGGCTTGAGAAGCTTCTAGCAGAACATGGTCACCAATATAAATATGTGAGGAAGTAAATGATAAAGGTGGAATCTTTATATATAACAGCTGTGGAGAATTGCAGGTTAAGGACCCATCCCAGGACAACTGATGACCGACCATCGCAGATGAGATCCAGTGCAGCTGCTCACCATACATTTACCCAGGCCTGTCTGACCCCCTGTAATTAAGGGGTCCACCTTTTCCGGTAAGCGCACCCTTATGATTAAGTATATGACATCTGATACGTTACGAAAAGGGACCAGCCTGCCTGTGACAAGAGGATTTGAATATATGTTTTGCCATATGGACTTTTAATTTTCCTTACCAGTTTGCGCTGCACTTGCATTTGATTATTAATTGTTATTGAGGTTGGTGAATCCTTTAGTGTTCAGCTTGCATTTGAAATTACGTATAGTTTGCGCTGATTGCCCTCTGTTTATCAATTATGAAATCAGCCTAATAGTGGGGAAATCTTCGTATGGGGACACCTGTTTTAGTAAAAACTGTCCAAAAAGCCATTTTCTTCACTTTGGACAGACTTTCACTTCAGTTGCTCTTGTGTTTCCAGGACAGGAAGTAGCGGGAAATTTGCTATTCTTTACCAAAAATAAAAAAGACGTTTATATCTAGATATAATTTAATTTGTGTACTGTAAACCCAAAGTTACTCTTATAGACCAAAAGTTTATGTAATGTAAAAAAATATTTACCTCTAACTGCTTTAGTTTAGGATGCACTGTTTTGAAGAGTAACTTATAAACATGCGTTAGCGCCAGGCATTAGCCCTGATTCACTAAACTGCAAAGTCCAAAGTTTACATTTGTAAAAAAAATTCAATTGCATTCACATGTGATTAAAGAAGGCTTTTGCATGCACCAATATGATTATTATTATAGCGGATTTATACAGCGCCAACAGTTTGAGCAGCGCTTTACAACATGAGATGAGAATTCTTGTGTGTTCCACTAACAATAAAGTTTTGGGGGCACATTTTCCCATGCATACTGGGCTGTGTGCACACCCTTTCATCTGCTTAAATACCAGAAAGCATATGAAGTCACTCAATAACAAGGGAGAAAGTGTTTATGGAGGGTGATTGGTGCGCCAATGACTGAAAACATTTTAAAGAAGGTTAAAAAAAGTTTAGGACCTATTAAATTTGAAAAAAAAAGTTTTATACTTTGCTTAGAAAAACAACACATGGCATACAGTATTTGCCTGCTGCATAGACCTCCTTGTTTAGCTCACACTACACCAAATATAACAACTCCCTGCCAAAAGAATAGGTAAATTCATCTATATTTATGATCATGTGAATGAATGAATGAATGAATGATTTATAAAGCGCTGCAAATGCGAACTGAATCGCCTCAAGGCGCTGGATGCATTTTCTGATGTCAGCTTCTCAGAAAAGGAAGGTCTTTAGTTTTTTTCTGAAGGCCTGGTGGTTTTCTTCCATGCGGATGTTGGTAGGAAGAGCGTTCCATAGTTGAGGTCCTTGGACTGCGAATCTTCGTTCTCCCTTTGCTTTGTAGCGGTATTTGGGAATGGTAAGGAGGTTTTGGTTAGCTGATCGAAGACTGCGATTCGGTGTGTAGTGTTTTATTTTCTCGCGGAGATATGGTGGGGCGTTTCCTTGTACGCATTTGTGGGTGATGCAGAGGGTCTTGAATGTGATCCGTTTCTTCACGGTTAGCCAGTGTAGGCTCTTTAGGGAGGGGGAGATGGATTCCCAGGGTTTTTTTCCTGTTAACAGTCTTGCCGCCGTGTTTTGGATGAGTTGTAAGCGCGCAAGCTGATATTGGGGTAGTCCTACGTAGAGCGAATTTGCGTAGTCGAGTCGGGAATTGATGATTGTTCCCACAACTGCCGCTTTGTCCTCTTCTGGGATGAAGGGGATTAGTCTGCGTAGTTGGCGGAGGAGATGGTGGGATCCGCTCACCACTGATCCTATTTGTGCATCCATTGTCATTCCTGAGTCAAAAATGACTCCAAGACTCTTGACTTTGGTGCTTGGGGAGATGGTCTGTCCAAGGATGGTGGGAGGTGTCCATGTAGTCTTTATAATGTAATTTAAATTAATCCAATAATACACTTGTATTGGAAAACATACAAAGCGCACTAATTAATCCGCCTAAACTCTTCCTAACCAACAAAAAGAACCCTCCACGCTCACCCTAAAAACTTTTTTAAAGTGGTGCAGTTTGACCACTACAGTGTATTCAAGCACTTGCTATGAAAAACGTAAAACAAAGTGCAGCGCAACCACAACTGTGGCCAAAGAAAAAAAACTACATCTAATTACTATTGCTGTGCATCAAAACTGTGTGAACAAATAAAACATTAACAACGTTATATTAGTATCAGTACAAATGATCATTTCATGCGTATGTGTACAAAATTAATTTTAAAATAAGAATAAAGTCTCTCCGTGACTGCGTTTGTGCTTCCTTCCAAAATATATTAAAAATGTTTGTGAAATCGTGCTTCAAAAACAACTCAATCCACCATAGTGTACCACCACCTCTCAATGTGGCCCCTTACCTCAAATTTAGACCTACACAAAGGTAAGGTCTAAAGTGCTTGTCCCAGCAACCTGGGTGATGTATTCCACAGATTAGGGATGAGCCGAACACCCCCCCGGTTCGGTTCGTGGCAGAACATGCAAACAGACCAAAGATTTGTGCGAACGCATGAAACCCCATTAATGTCTATGGGACTCGAACGTGAAAAATCAAAAGTGCTACTTTTAAAGGCTAATATGCAAGTTATTGTCATAAAAAGTGTTTGGGGACCCGGGTTCTGCCCCAGGGGACATGTATCAATGCAAAAAAAAGTTTTTTGGGAGCAGTGATTTTAATAAAGCTTAAAGTGAAACAATAAAAGTGTAATATTACTTTAAATATCGTGCCTGGGGGGTGTCTATAGTATGCCTGTAAAGTGGTGCATTTTTCCTGTGTCTAGAACAGTCCCTGCACAAAATGACATTTCTAAAGGAAAAAAAGTCATTTAGAACTGCTTGCGGCTATAATGTAATGTTGCCCCCCCCCCCCCCCCAGTCCATTACCAGGCCCTTTGGGTCTTGTATGGATATTAAGGTGAACCCCGCAGCCAAATTAAAAAAAAAAAGGCGTGGGGCCCCCAGGCCCTATATACTCTGAACAGCAGCAGTATACAGGCGGTCCCCGGATTACAAACAAGATAGGGATTGTAGGTTTGTTCTTAAGTTGAATCTGTTTGTAATTTGGAACAGGTACATTTTGTAAGTGTAGCTCCAGCCAAAAAACCTAATTTTAAGCTTCTTGGATAACACAGGGAAGGGTTATCATCACCCCTGTGACATTTGTTTTGCTGTCTGTGCCCCTGTTCAGAAGATTTCACCACACTTTCTGTCCCAATGACAATTGGATTTTGAAAATTTTGGGTTATTAGGGAAACAAGGATTGGTGATAAAACATCAGTGGGGAGACACCTTTTTTCACATATTAACCCCTAGGGGTAGATTTCCTCTCACTTCCTGTTGTCTCCCTCCGTTCCTAAGTAGTTTGTAAGTTGGATGTTTGAAAATAGGGGGCCGCCTGTATATACTATACGGCCTACCCTATACACTCTGTGGAAAATTGGGCCTTAGGTGTTGGTGGTACCAGAACACTGTAAGCCCTCACAGTTACTCTTGGTGGGCGCTGGAATGGGCCCTGCTGTGAAATATTATATCAAGAATTATAATTAAATGCCCCTGTTAAACAGGGGCAGAAAAATTGGGCCTTAGGCAGTGGTGGTGGTGGTGCCACAACCCTGCAACCCCTCACAGATACTCTTGTTGAGCGCAGGAACGAGCTCTGCTGTTAAATATTTGATCAAAAATTGTAATTACGTGCCCCTGTTAAACATGTGCAGAAAAATTGGGCCTTAGGTAGTGGTGGTGGTGCCCTGAATTGAAAATATTCTTAGAAGCTATCTGTCAGGGACCTGTCAGCACCAGACAGGGGTATATGCGTGCGCGCGTGCATGCGCGTTACCACTGAACGCATAAAGGACTCCTAGCTGCACTGGTGCGGTGCTGTTTCGTCTTCAGCTTCTGTGATCTGTTACCTGCATTTGATTGTTGATCTGCTATACTGACCCGCTCTGTCTGACTACCCTGCTCTCTCCAATCTGACCCGGCTTGCCTGACTCTGCTACAACTTCTGCCTGTGATCCGTTGCCGACCTCTGCCTGTTTAACTGACTCTGCTATTGCCTGCTGTGTTCACCTGCCTGATTACCTGCCGACTCGGACTGTCTGACCCTGCTTTTGCCTGCTGCTTTGCTCCGTGTGCTGCCGTACTCCCGACTCCTCACATACAGCTCCAGTGACTGCTGCTCCTGCATTCATCAGCTCTTCAGGCCGCTGCCTACCACTGACCACCATCACCTGTAGTCCAGCCATCCCTGGAAGGATCTCTACTCTGCTACCAGCACCAGCAGCTCCTACCCACTGTGCTCACGAGACCACTGTTCCCATTCCAGTGGCTCCTGAAACCAGCGTTGTAAGAGAGATCTCCTCCTACAAGTCAGGCTCTACTACCAGGTACCTAACACTATCATCATGAAAATTGAGGAGGAATAGGATAGTCACTCAGCATAATAGGAAAGTCACTATGCAGTCTTCAAGGGATCCCACATTCATAGAAAAATCATTACACATCAGCATCAGGTGCTTGGTAGCTGGTGATCCAAGACTGATTCATTTTTATGAATGTGAGCCGATCAACAGAGTCTGTGGACAGGCGCACTCTGTGATCAGTTACAAAGCCTCCAGCAGCACTGAATGTGCGTTCAGAAAGAATGCTGGATGCAGGACAGGCCAGTAGCTCAATTGCATATTGAGCAAGCTCTGGCCACTGGTCCATCCTCAAGACCCAGTAACCCAGTGGATGCTCTGGTGGAAAGGTCTCCAAGTCTGATCTTGCCCCTAGATATTCCTGCACCATGTAATTCAGACGCTGGTGATGGTTGCAGGAACGGATCAGACCTGGGTGCTGAGGACTGAAGAATTGCCTGAAGGCATCGGTCAGCCGGCCACCTTCTCCACCGTTCTTTCTGCCTCAGAAACACGTTGTCCAGCACCAGGAAATTTTAACCTCCCAGGCTCTGGAAACACATTGCACAAACCTTTCTGCAAGGCCTCCCGAAGATGTTTCATCCTCTGCTCCCTCTGAGAGGGCTGGATAAGTTCTGCAACCTTACCCTTGTAACGTGGATCAAGAAGGGTTGCCAGCCAGTAATGAACCCTCTCCTTGATACCACGAATCCTAAGGTCCTTTCGCAGGCTTTGCAGGATCAGGGAGTCCATGCAGCGTAGGTTTGCAGAGGCATTCGATCCTGAGTCCTCTGGGTCACTAAGGATCACATGATCCTCAACCACCTACTCCCAGCCACGTACCACTCCATGGGTTTCTGGGGACTGCAAACGATCCCTTGAAGACTGCAGCTGATGCAGAGTGTTATCCTCCACCTCCATGCTGACACAATCCACCTCCTCCTCTTCTTCTTCCTGTGTGATCGGCGGGCCTGCAGGAATACTAGTATCTGGATAAAGGGGGCCTTGAGAGGTAAGGAAGTCCTCCTCTTCCTCCCGCTGTTCTGCCTCAAGTGCCCTGTCCATTATTCCACAAAGCGTGTGCTCCAACAGGAAGACAAGAGGGACAGTATCACTGATGCATGCACTGTCACTGCTCACCATCCTCGAGGCCTCCTCAAATGGTGACAGGACAGTGCATGTATCCTTGATCAGTAGCCACTGGCGTGGCAAAAAAAACCAAGCTCCCCTGACCCTTTCCTTGTGCCATACTCACACAGGTACTCATTGATGGCCCTCTGCTGCGTGTGCAGTAGCTGCAGCATTGCCAATGTTGACTTCCAGCTGGTGGGCATGTCATAAATGAGGCAGTTCTTGGCCAGGTTGCATTCTCTTTGAATGTCAGCCAGCTGAGCACTGGCATTATATGACCGGCGGAAATGACCACAGACTTTCCTGGCCTGCCTGAGCAGATCCTGTAAGCCCAGGTACCTGCTTAAGAACCGCTGCACCACCAAATTCAGGACGTGAGCCAAACAGGGAACATGGGTCAAGTGTCCCTGTCGGAGGACAGAGAAGAGGTTGGTGCCATTGTCCCATACAACCATTCCTGGCTAAAGCTGGCGTGCTGTCAACCACCTCTGAGCCTGCCCCTGCAGAGCTGACAGAATCTCTGCCCCAGTGTGGCTCCAGTCCCAAGCAGACCCACTCAAGCACCGCATGGCATCTTTTTGCCTGAGTGCTTGCGTAGCCCCTTGAACGCCTATGGAGCACCACTGGTTCAGAGGAGAAATTTGCAGCGATAGAGGCCATAGAGGAAGAAGAAGAGGAGGGGTGGAGGAGAGAGCTGTGGCAGAATCACCACTAGCATTTTGGGGGCGTGGTGGCGGAACAAGCTCCAACAATACTGAATCCTGTCCTGCATCCTTCCGAGCTGCCAGCAGAGTTACCCAGTGCGCCATGAAAGAAAGGTAACGTCCCTGTCCATGCCTGCTGGACCATGAGTCAGCAGTAATGTGCACCTTACTGCTGACCACCCTGTCCAACAAGGCCAAGACATTGCCTTCCACATGCTGGTAGAGAGCCGGAATGGCCTTCTGTGAAAAGAAATGCCACTGAGGTACCGCACATTACATAAATTCACAAAAGGGGGCAGAGTCTACCAGCTGAAAAGGCAGCAGTTGCAGTGCTAGCAATTTGGCCAAGCTAGCATTCAGACGCTGAGCATGTGGATGGCTGGGATCAAATTTCTTTTGACGGTTTAGCAACTTGGGTAGGAAAATTTGCCTGCTAAAATCCGATGTTGGTGTACCACTAGCAGATTGGCCGCAAGTACTTGGGACACCTATTTCTATACCTTCATTCCTCTCAGTGCAGGTTTCTGAGAGGACTGGAGGTATAGTAGGGTTGGAGATCCCAGCTGATGAGAAGCAAGGAGAGGTCCTCCTTGTTCTTTGATGTGGGTCTTTTAAGTGCTGTTGCCAACGGACTGCATGGGAGGTCGTCATATGTCTGGTCAAGCATGTGGTGCCCAAGCGGCTGCTGTTTTGGCCACGCTTGATACACTTCAGACATATGTTGCAAACAGCAACGGTGTAATCTGCTGCACGCATGCCAAAAAAGGCCCACACCAAAGAACTTTTCAAAATATGCGGGGAGTCAGCAGCGCCCTGCACCTGCTTAGCTCTGCGGTGTGATGCAATAGGGTGGCTGCCCTTAAGCTGCCCGCTGGAGGGCATCCTGCCTTGTTGGAGATGTGCCTCTTCATCCTCCTCTCTTCTATCAGGCACCCAAGTTGAGTCAGTGACCTCATCATCCCCTCCTTCCTCATCACTGGAGCAAACTTGGCAGTATGTTGCAGCTGAGGGAACATGACTGCCAGTTTCTTGACCTTCTTGAGTACCCCCTCTCTCTAGGCTAACGTTACTCCCTTCCTCAACCTGTGTACCATCATCGGAGCCTTCAAATTGCTGCGCATCCTCCTGCAGCATGTACCCGACACTGTGGTCGAATAGTTCGGGGGACTCCTCCGTGCATGATGGTGGGGCTAGGGAAGGAGTGACTGTTGACATGGAGCTGATGGAATAGGCCGTTTTGGCAGCTGCATTGGCAGGCAAACTACTCTGAGCCTCGGTGAGGAGGATAAGGAGGATGAGGACGGCTTTGTTATCCATTCCACCAACTCTTCTGCATGTTGTGGCTCAATAACACGGCCAGCTGCAGGAAAAAAGGACAAGTGTGTCCCATGGCCACGTGCCAAGGATGCACCGTGTCCATGACCAGCACTATCGACTGTAGACACAAAGCCTGCTTGCCCTCTTTTAGTGGCCTGTGAGCGTCTGCCTCTCCTTGGTGGCCTTCCGGACATGCTGTAAATTTTGTTTAGCAAAAAAACACTACACTGTATTACACCACCAGGAAAGTAGTAGCAACTGCACTAGGGGTGCACGGTACTGTGTACACCAACAGAAGTGTAATAGCAACTATGGGTGCACTGTATGTATTGTGTTCACCACTAGGAAAGTAGTAGCAACTGTACTAGGGGTGCACGGTACTGTGTACACCAACAGAGGTTTAATAACAACTATGGGTGCACTGTATGTATTGTGTACACCACCAGGAAAGTAGTAGCAACTGCACTAGGGGTGCACGGTACTGTATACACCAACAGAAGTTTAATAACAACTATGGGTGCACTGTATGTATTGTGTACACCGCCAGGAAAGTAGTAGCAACTGCACTATGGGTGCACGGTACTGTGTACACCAACAGAAGTGTAATAACAACTTTGGGTGCACTGTATGTATTGTGTACACCACCAGGAAAGTAGTAGCAGCTGCACTAGGGGTGCACGGTACTGTATACACCAACAGAAGTTTAATAACAACTATGGGTGCACTGTATGTATTGTGTACACCACCAGAAAAGTAGTAGCAACTGCACTATGGGTGCACAGTATTGTGTACACCAACAGAAGTATAATAACAACTATGGGTACACAGTATGTTTTGTGTACACCACCAGAAAAGTAGTAGCAACTGCACTAGGGGTGCACAGTACTGTGTACACCAACAGAAGTTTAATAACAACTATGGGTGCACTGTATGTATTGTGTACACCACCAGGAAAGTAGTAGCAACTGCACTATGGGTGCACGGTAAAGTGTACACCAACAGAAGTATAATAACAACTATGGGTACACTGTATATATTGTGTACACCACCAGGAAAGTAGTATCAACTGCACTAGGGGTGCATTGTACTGTGTACACCAACAGAAGTTTAATAACAACTATGGGTGTACTGTATTGACCACCAGAAAAGTATGAACAACTGCACTATGGGTGGTGCACAGCACTGTGTACTGTGTACACTGCCTGAAGAATATTAGAAACAACAGGAACGGCCTGCAGTGGGATATAGCTAAACTGTATGCAGTGGATATATATATATATATATATATATATATACACACACACACACACACACAGGAGACTATCCGTGTGTATATATATATATATATATATATATATATATATATATATATTAATTACACTGCAGCTAACTGAATCACCTGCCTGAATCACAGTACACCAGGAACGGACTGCAGTCAGATCTAGCTAAACTGAATACACGAGACTGACTGTATATATATATTAAATACACTGCAGCTAACTGAATAGTCTGCCTGCCTGCTCAATCTAAATGACACTCCGTTTTCGACAAACAGGTGAACAGCCAATGTTCGAGTCGAGCTCATGTTTGACCCGAACATAAAGCTCATCTCTACCACAGATATATATATATATATTAATTACACTGCAGCTAACTGAATCACCTGCCTGAATCACAGTACACCAGGAACGGACTGCAGTCAGATCTAGCTAAACTGAATACACGAGACTGACTGTATATATATATTAAATACACTGCAGCTAACTGAATAGTCTGCCTGCCTGCTCAATCTAAATGACACTCCGTTTTCGACAAACAGGTGAACAGCCAATGTTCGAGTCGAACTCATGTTTGACCCGAACATAAAGCTCATCCCTACCACAGATATATATATATATTAATTACACTGCAGCTAACTGAATCACCTGCCTGAATCACAGTACACCAGGAACGGACTGCAGTCAGATCTAGCTAAACTGAATACACGAGACTGACTGTATATATATATTAAATACACTGCAGCTAACTGAATAGTCTGCCTGCCTGCTCAATCTAAATGACACTCCGTTTTCGACAAACAGGTGAACAGCCAATGTTCGAGTCGAACTCATGTTTGACCCGAACATAAAGCTCATCCCTACCACAGATATATATATATATTAATTACACTGCAGCTAACTGAATCACCTGCCTGAATCACAGTACACCAGGAACGGACTGCAGTCAGATCTAGCTAAACTGAATACACGAGACTAACTGTATATATATATATTAAATACACTGAAGCTAACGGAATAGTCTGCCTGCCTGCTCAATCTAAATAACACTCCGTTTTCGACAAACAGATGAACAGCCAATGTTCGAGTCGAACTCATGTTTGACCCGAACATAAAGCTCATCCCTACCACAGATATATTCAAAATAGCAGGTATAATATATGACTTTACTTAAATAGTAAATGCTCCCATCACCATCAAATGTAGGAGAAAGATACAAGGACTTTCATGATGCAGTATCAAAAAAAGTTCCAATTTAAAAAAAAAATAAAAAATACTCACAATTAAAGTACACTTGTAACATCCAGTGCACCAGATAATTCACATAAAAGTATAAAATGGTAAGAACCATGGCTCCCTTAGAGATGGACATCTGTGGAAGAATGTTAAAAATTCCTGAAATTGCACTTCCCTGCATCCTGACGTCACGTTTAGGAGGCGGTCCGTGTGACGTCAGGACACCAGAAAGTGCGATTTCAGCCATTTTTAACATTCTTCCACAGATGTCCATCCTTAAGGGAGCATTTTACCATTTGTATTTTTATGTGAATTATCTGGTGCACTGGATAATGTTACAAGTGCACTTTAATTGTGAGTGTTTACATTGTTTTTACAAATTTGAAAGTTTTTTTGATACTGCACCATGAAAGTCTTTCTATCTTTCTCCTACATTTGATGGTGATGGGAGCATTTATCATTTTAGTGAAGCCATATATTATACTATATAAGTTATTTACAGTAATTGTATTAGCATGGGAGTTTGTGGCGGGTCATTATTTGAACATATATGACTATAGAAGGTGTTTGTGCTTGAATCATACGAAAGCAATGCTGTTCATACAAATGGAAAAAATGTATAGATTTGTATGTGTATAATCCTTGAGGGCCCTTTGATGAGAGATCTGTGCAACAAAGATTCCTGGGATACTCATTAAAAAAATAAATGTATTCACTCTGTGTGACAGAGCTTCAAAGTGATTGTGTATGCACTACAGCAGACCTCTCCTGCTGTCATCAGAAAACAGCCACTGCTCAAACTTACTGGAGTTCAAAGATAGGGCTCAAAGCTTCAGCCAAAATACACTGATCTTTCCATATGCTCTCTAGCAAGTCCTGCTGCGATGATAGAGATCCAGCCCTGGGCAAGAACTGAACATGACCTAACCTTGCACTGCAACATTAAATGTAAAGCTTAGTGCTGTGAATGTAACAGTTATGCACTGTTTGCTTTTTTAAACAGCTTCCAAAAACGGGTTTACACCAGTTCTTTTTATACTATTGCACATCACAGCCAGTGATCTCTCTTTATGTATTGGGATGAACAAATCGCATTTGTGCAAGTCAGAATTTAAAGAAAATCCAGTTAGCTGGCTGTGTACCAATATGCAGAGATGACAGGGTTGATTTACTAAAGGCAAATAGGCCGTTCACTTAGCAAGGTAAGTTGCACTTTGCAAGGGATTGTTCCCCAAAGCATAGTGAAAGAGGTGAGGATCTGCTGACTTTCATAATTCAGTCATGTGCAGGCAAAAATGTTGCTTTTTTAATTTCCATGCTCATCATTAGGTAGTCTTTGCAAAGTCAAATGTCACTACATTTGCCTTTGTGGTAAATTCCCTTGCAAGGTGCAACTTTCCTTGCAAAGTAAACAACCTTTTATGTCTTTAGTAAATCACCCTTAATGAGTGATCTGTTCCACAGTTTGGGGCATCTTTTGAAGCATGTGTGTGATGTAACCTTGGGAGACCTCTCCATTAACACTTTCCTCAAAAAGCCTACCCCCCTCCTTCAGTAGACAATATGACTGATGTGTATGTCAGCTCTTCCATGTAAAACACCAGCACCCACTGAAGATTGCCATGTCATGTCATGTTGTGAGGGTAGCTTAACCACTTCAGCCCCGGAAGGATTTGCCCCCATAATGACCAGAGCATTTTTTGCGATACGGCACTGCGTCGCTTTAACTGACAATCAAATATTTGGGGGGCACACCCTAAAAGATGCATTAAAGATGGTGCAGTCATAAGACCATAAAACGGAACAAAATATTACAGCGCACACATGCAAAAAATGTACCCCATTATTAGTGGGTCCACTAATAATGGAGTACTTTGTCGCACTAAGTGGGCTTAAGCACCATATAGCAATATGGTGTGACCAAATCCCCATATTTTTGAAATGTTCAGGTGTTTTAAATAGCCTTGCAGGAGTTCAATGTCATTTTTTGCATGTGTGCGCTGTAATATTGTGTTCCGCTTTAACTGACAATTGCGCAGTCACAAAAAAAAAAAAAAAAATTGGCGTCCTTTTTTTCTCATAAATAGAGCTTTCTTTTGGTAGTATTTGATCACCTCTGTGGTTTTTATCTTTTGCACTTTTTTTTTTTACTTTCTGCTATAATACATATCCCAAAAAAATATAAAAAAATTAATGTATTCATCAGTTTAGGCAAATATATATTCTTCTACATATTTTTGGTAAAAAAAATCTCAATAGGGGCAAAAGTTATCACGTCTACAAACTACAGGATCAATTTAGGCACTTTTATTTCTTTTTTATTGTTTTTACTGGTAATGGCAGCAATCTGCAGTTTTTAGCGGGACTGTCACATTGCGGTGGACAAATCTGACCCCAAATTACAAATTACTGGGCACCAGTGACATTATTACATTGATCAGTGCTATAAAAATGCACTGATCAATGTAAAAATGACCCTAGCAAGGAATGGGTTAACACTAGGGAGCGATCAAGAGGTTACGTGTGTTCCCTCAGCGTGTTCTAACTGTAGGGGGATGGGCTTACTGAAACATGACAGAGATCACTGCTCCCGATCACTGAGAGCAGTAGATCCCTGTCATGTCACTAGGCAGAACAGGGAAATGCCTTGTTTACAGTTTATCGTTCTGCCTCTCCTCACCACAATCGCGGGCCGCCTGTGGACATCGAGTCCACTCACGCTCACTATCCTGCTTTTACGGACTGATGTACAGGTACGTTAGTTAGCGCAGGAGAGCCAACCTGGCGCAGTATATCTGCGTGAGCAGGTTGGCAAGTCGTTAAAGGGTGACTCCATTTTTGTGGAAAAAATATAACAAAATAAAATAATATACCATATATAATTGCCATGCAAGCCATATTGCTATTCTGTTATTAAAAATAACCTTTTCTTTTCAATCCGCAGCGCTATAATTTTCTGTATAATTCAATGTAATATGGCAACTTTGCAGCGTTCCGTAGATGACTGTACAGAGCACCTCCAAAAATGTATGTTCCTGGTTGGATGAAGAAATCTGCACTAGGATAAAAGTCAAGTTTTGGGCATCATCTGCACCAAAAATGTAATTTTTGGTTAGATACTCCCTAAGAGTTAAACACTTCTAAAGGTATGCAGACACTACAAGTTTTGTCATTAGAATTTTCAAAGTGCATCAGCTGATTAAAATGAATGAGTCATTTCCATTCAGAATCAGTATCCAAATGACAAACAGCTTTTTCGTGAGAGCAGAAACAGGTAGGAATCTGCAACAGTTTATAAAAATCCTTGCAATGTACATAGATCACCCAGAGGGGATTGTAATTTCTCAACAAAAAAGAGTTAGGCCCCTTTCACACGAGGCGGGCTCCGTTTCTACGGAGCCCGCCTTGGTCCGCCAGCTCAGCGGGAGATCAGTCCGTTGATCTCAGCTGAGCCGGCGGATGACAGGTCCCTCTCTGCTCACTGAGCGGGGAGGGGCTTGTCAGGCGCCGCTGCCGCCTATGGAGGGATCGGCATGTCCGTTTTCGTCAGATCTCCCCCGATACGCCAGCGATGGACCTGGACATAGGGCCATCCGTCTGCTTTTCAGCGGATCGGACCGGGTCGGATGTCAGCGGACATGACTCCCCTGACATCCGACGCTCCATAGACTAACATGGAGCGCCCGTTCAGGTCCGCCGTCAAAACTGACAAAAGGGGTCTTACACTTTAATGGAATGAGAATTTAGTTTATCAAGAAGCCTTGTAGAGCATCTTTTTTTGAGAATTGTGTTGGCCTAAATACCTCACTTTTTTAAGAGGGGTGTAATACAGTATAATTCAACAGATGGTTTGCATGTAACTTATGGCATGGCAAGAACTAATGTATATTCAACATATCCAACATACATAATTTGGTCTTTTAACCCCTTTCCGATGAGTGTACCCATATATAGGGCCTCACGGAAGTGGGACTTTATCTGTGAGGCAGTATATATACACATGCGTACCAGTCTTTGTGCTGAGAGCACGCTCCCAGCACAGAAACCAGTCTCTCACCAAGAGCCCAGGGTCTTGCACTAACAATCGGGACCCGGGGCTCCCGGTTCCTGGTCACTTGATTAGTGTGATAGCCTCTGATTGGATTGATTTACATCATTGTACATCATCATTTACATTGTATTTGCATCTGTTTGTTTTAGTTGCAGAAACCAATCATAAGTTACAAAAGTATAAACAAAAAATGTTTTTCCTCTAAAAACGGACATAAATGGAACATATGTAAAAAGATGGCATTCTTTTATATCAATTCAGATCTGTCTAAGTAGGGAAGGATGCAGCCTTGTGCCGTTTTAAAAAAACAGACCCTAAATGGACACGGGAGTAGGTGGTTGTAAAGAGATGATCATCCACTTACATCCACCCATCCATAGACATACATTGTGGTTCAGTCTGGACCTATCTGAAAAATTGACAGATAGATCTAGATCGAACCTGTGTGAAGGGACCCCAATTGTTCCATAATGCTGCCAGTTGTCAGAAAGGTCCAGTCGACCACTGTGCACATTGGTAAGTGTGGTTATCTGCATGTGCACATATCACAGCACAAGGCTCTGCATCTATCTTTCACATGTGTTCGGTCTTTCAGATGGATTCAGACTAAACCACAATGTATAGCTATGGTCTGATGGGTGTAAACGGATGACTATCTGTTCACATTCTAATGCCCTGTACACACGATCGGACATTTATCGGACATTCCGACATCAAAATCCATCGGATCTTTTCCGACGGATGTTGGCTTAAACTTGTCTTGCATACACACGGTCGCACAAAGTTGTCAGAAAATCCGATCGTTCTGAACGTGATGACGTAAAACACGTACGTCGGGTCTATAAACGGTGCCAATAGCTTTCGTCTTTTAATTTATTCTGAGCATGCGTGGCACTTTGTGCGTCGGATTTGTCTACACACGATCGGAATTTAAAGGATGGGATTTTGTTTTCGGAAAATTTTATAGCCTGCTCTCAAACTTTGTGTGTCAGAAATTCCGATGGAAAAAGTCAGATGGAGCCCACACACGATCGGAATTTCCGACAACACAATCCGATCGCACTTTCTCCGTCGGAAAAATCCGACTGTGTGTACAGGGCATTAGTGGTTTCAACAAACTTGAGATAAGCTGCAACATATCTTATAATTTCCTCTATTATGTCTTTCCAAGGAGAAGTATGGCTAAAGCTCTTTTGGCCATACTTCTCCTGTGCATTATAGTGGTGCATTTATTTCTGCACTCTTGTGACCCAGATTCAGCCAACAGTGGGCTAAGGTCCACTGTCTGCTGACGTCATAGTGCCTCTCCAGCTTCTGCAGGGATCCCAACAATATTGTGGGGATCCGCCTACATGCATGACCAGTAGCTAGCTCAGCCTCTAAGTGCTCTGCTGAGAACCTGAGCCAGCTGCTCCCACCCCCTCCACCTCCCGGCAATCCAGCCTGTTGGAAAATTTTCTCTCGATCAGCTCTGGTGCTGGTCAGTGTATTCTGACAGCGGGGGAATCTCCCTGCTGTCAGAATACAACAGTAGTAGCATACAACAGTAGGAGGCATTCCCCCACATCGAATGTGTGGATAGGGGAATCGAGTCATTTTCTTTTGTTCAACCTGCTGGTTGAACGAAATAAAAAAGATTAATGTACAGCCAGCCTGAGACAGCAGTAGAGGCAGAGGAGCCACAGATCTAAAGACAACAGTAGACACAGAAGGGGGAAAGCATCAAAGGCCAGCAGGAAAGGTGGATGAACTACAGATCCACAAACAGCAGCAGCACAGGACGGGGTAGGAATCAACAGAGAGCAGGTTAAGTGGAGGAGCCACAAAACCTTAGACAGCAGCAGCAGCACAAAAGGGCATATGGATTAATTGGAAGCAGGAAAATATGGGGAAGCACATTGTCACAGAATGAATTAAAGCAAAAATAAATCCATTGTATTAACTGTTTTCCATAGCCAGGGCCGGACTTACCATTGGGCTTGACTGGGCTCAAGCCCATGGGCCCCGGTCAATAGGGGGCCCCATGGGCCCCGCCTGTTTCGAAAGTCGCCGAGAGCCTCCGAGAGCGTCCGAAAGCCGCAGAAAGCCGCCGAGAGCGGCCGAAAGCCGCCGAGATACACATGACATCCGGCTCTGCATTTTTAAACTGAAAGGCTGCAATGACAAGGCAGCAATGACACTGGAGCAAGGCTACCCTGACAAGTCTGCAAATGACGAGAAGAGGGAGGCAAGGAGGGTGGGACTTTGTGTGAAGCACCTGATAGCAAAAAGGTAGTTGAGCTGAATAGGGGAATTTTATTCATATACATGTTTGTGAACATGCATAAAATGTTAGTATCAAGGTAATTAGTGCATACAGTAGCGAAGATGCCCACAACTGATAACACAAATGTCTGGAATCGTGACCATTAATGTTAAAGGTAGAAAGTTAATACATGATAATACATAGATAAAAATAATGATACAGTGTCATGAGAAGAGCCATAATAAAAATCCATTGTTCAAACAAAAACAAGGTTGAATATAAATGTAATTGTGAGGTAATGCGTGTAGAACCTAAGGCCTCACTGAACCTGTAGAGGTAAAAATTGCATGATAGCTTGAAGATCTAGGTATACGTTGGTGGAAACACGGCATAAAGTCGCTTTACGCGTTTCGTGGCTGATACGCCACTCATCAGGAGCATGCACGTGATAATCTATGGGAGTAATATGAAAAGTATTCAGTCATTGTTGAAAAAGTATAGAGGGGTAGGGTAAAACCCCACATAACACCGAAGTGTACTTACTGATTGAAGGTCGTCAGTTAAAGGTGTGGTAGTGGGGTGCCAAAAACATCGAAGAACACCTCCCCTGTTTAATTACTTGATATACCTTTCACCTATATTAATTATATTGCCATTTATTACATTGTTATACTGTGTTCATTAGGACCATATCCTTGAAGCGTTGGCTTCTGGTGTGTGATTTGTGGTTGTCATGGCACTGTGTCTCTCCTGGTCCAGGGGCCGTGATGCGCACTACGGGCCTCCGCCTATCCCTGCCTCCTATGACGCCTGGGGGGGCGGGGGCACCTTACTGCACGTCGACATCACGTATCCCACGCTGCGCGTGCGGCGTCTTTTGCGCCGTCACGTGGTCTGTGTTGGGTTGCCACACTTGTTAGCAGCGGAGGCAATTGGGGGCCGAATGGCCGGAGATCCTTCTCCGACCGCCGGCGCCCCTCCCCCGCAATCTGCTATATGGCGTAATGGTGGTGGGCGGTCCTGCGGTCGCGTATATGGGGGCGTCTCTCTGGCCGGCCATGGCACTCAAGGCTCTCAACACACCCGACTTCACATGACCGGAATCTCTCCTCTTTTTCTTGATTCCTTTTTCACATCAGGTATTTCGGCACTTTTGCAATTCTGCATTTTTTTCTCACTGGTCTTACAGCATTCTTTTTTCATCACCCACATACTCCTGGTTCACTTCACCGCTGCTCTGGCAGCCATTGGCTGCCCGTTTCCACATCAGGTTTCCTCTCCTCACCTGCACGGGTCCCTCCCTCACCATGCACTCTATCTAGTCACTCATTTTACCACTAGCTCACCATCATCATTCCTCATTTTTCTCCCCCCCAGAGATGTCTCGTGGTCCTATGCCCGCCCTGATTGCCACACGCTTGGTCGCCCCCGCTGGGCTGTCCACCACGGCCCCCGGTTGGAGGTGTCCTTCGATGTTTTTGGCACCCCACTACCACACCTTTAACCGACGACCTTCAATCAGTAAGTAAACTTCGGTGTTATGTGGGGTTTTACCCTACCCCTCTATACTTTTTCAACAATGACTGATTACTTTTCATATTACTCCCATTTTAGATGATCACATGCATGCTCCTGATGAGTGGCGTATCAGCCACAAAACGCGTAGAGCTACTTTATGCCATGTTTCCACCTACGTATACCTAGATCTTCAAGCTATCATGCAATTTTTACCTCTACAGGTTCAGCGAGGCCTTAGGTCCTGCACGCATTACCTCACAATTACATTTATATTCAACCTTGTTTTTGTTTGAACAATGGAATTTTATTATGGCTCTTCTCATGACACTGTATCATTATTTTTATCTATGTATTATCATGTATTAACTTTCTACCTTTAACAATAATGGTCACGATTCGAGACATTTGTGTTATCAGTTGTCGCCATTTTCGCTACTGTATGTACTAATTATCTTGATACTAACATTTTATGTATGTTCACAAGCATGTATATGAATAAAATTCCCCTGTTCAGATCAACTACCTTTTTGCTATCATGTGCTTCACACAAAGTCCCACCCTCCTTGCCTCGCTCTTCTCGACATATTAGGGATGGAAATGCATGACCTCACCAGGCCATGATTTCACTCAAAGTCCCATAGGGATGGAAACACGTGACCTTACCAGGTCTACGCTTCCCAAAAGTCCCTAAATTCCTTTTCTTTTCCTCAAGTCTGCAAATGACACTGGGGCAAGGCTACACTGACACTGACAAGGCTGGGCATTTAAATGTAAAATTTTTTCTTTAAACTTCCCTCCTAAAAGTTTTTTACCTTAAAATTCCCTCCTAAACTTGGGGTGCATGTTATACGCCGGCGTGTGTTATACGTGTGTTATACGTGTGTTATACGCCGATAAATACGAATTATCATTTTATCCATTTTTATTGCTTTTAATAATTGTGGACCCAGGACGAATACCAGTACAGTATCCCCCACTTATACACTTATATATTATCTACTTTTGTGAGTAGCCATTTGGCTGTTTTGTCTTGTCCAATTAAACAGAAGTTCTTTAATACTGCACTGAGTCTGGCGCACATTGTCCTTTTCTATCTCTGTTTTATAGAGCTGTGCATATGTATAGAAGGTAGGGCCCGAAAGTAAGTCAAGCCCAGGGGCCCCCATCACCCTAAGTCCTGCCCTGCCCATAGAAGTTACATTCAAGACATGCCATGAATGATAACTGTCACGTTTGCTTGTGATCTCAATCAAACTTTAAAATGGCTGTCATAACTGATCACCTGTGGACCATGACTCTGATGATGGCCCATTAGAGCAACTCTAGAGGTCAGAGGCTTACTCTAGATGCAGCAGAGACAGGAGTGATAATAGCTCTCACCTTTGGTCCGCATACACGGTCAGTCAAAAAGCATCTCTAACTAACTTGAATATTCTGTCAGGTCCCAAACGTCCATCATCATCATGTAACATATTCAGCACCCCCCCCCCTCTTTGTTTCTTGGGGAGGAACAGTTGCCATCTGTAAACAATCCCACTCTTTGTGAACTAGTCAAGCCTCCTTCAGGGGATTGGTGGGTGGATGAAGCTCTGGGTGACCACTCTCCAAGGCTTTCAAAGTCAAATAGCAGAAAGGATCTTCTGCTTGGTCTTTCCTTAAGTATGTCTTGGATAGAGTAGGCAGATGCTTATTCCCACCCTGGGTCAAGTTGCAGTAGAGCTTTGGAATACCAATAATGGTGACTCCGATAGCTTCAGCACCTGTTGCTCTTCTGGCTCTGTACTTGATTCCATGACACAAAGCTTGGACTCCTTTTGAATTCAATTGAGTCAACTCTTTCTTAGGAGTCTCATAGGGGGGGGATTTACAAAAAACTGGTGCATACAGAATCTGGTATAGCTGTGCAATAACTATTCAACTTCTACTTCAGCTTGTTCAATTTGACAATAAAACCTAGCAGCTTATTGGTTACTATGCACAGCTGCACCAGATTTTGTGTGTATCAGCTTTACTAAATCTCCCCCTTAGGATCTTCCTGACAGAGCACCAGCAGCATCTCTATTCACAATATTTCAAACTGAAAGGGAAAGCCAGACACTGCTGTCAACTATAGATGTCCCGTGGCCAGAACATGTGCCAGTGGGTTGATATCTGTCTTTACCGCAGACTCTGCCCCGTACAATTATTCTTTCAGCTTGTCCACGACAGCCCACCTCAAAGCCCAAAAATCCAACTTGTGGGTAGGGATAAGCATGAACACTGGGGCGAACAGGAGAGACAGCTGAATGCAGTCTTGTCTGTGCTGTGTAAGGAAAAGTGTATGCTGCTGCTGCCCTTAGTGGATGAGGGGAGGAACTGAGAATCGTGCATTTGAAGCTTGCCTGCAATATTTCTAATGCTGTTTTTGCTGCTTATAATTTGGCAGCATAAACCTGTGGTGAGTGGGCATTTTTACTCTATGGTGAAAGGAGAGTGTCACAAACTAGGGTGGAATGCAAAGATTAAATGCTGGATTGCTACTTATAGTCTGGCAGCATTTGTTTTTGGCAAGTGTGAATTTCTGCTATTTGGTGAAGAGGTAAGCCTCGTACACATGATCAGATTTTCTGCCGGGAATTGTGTGATGACAGACTGTTGGCCTAAAATCCGATCGTTTGTACGTTCCATCGGACAATTGTTGTCAGATGTTCCATGGACAAATGTTGGATGGAAGGCTTATAAATTTTCCGAGGACAACGGTCTGTTGTCCGATATTCCTATCGTGTGTACACAAGTCCATCATACAAAAGTCCAAAGTACAAACACGCACGCTCGGAAGCAAGGACGAGCCGGTCTTGTAAACTGGCGTTCGTAATGGAGAATTAACATTCGTGACGCGGCAAATTATGAAATCTTGAAATGTAGCGCACATTCTCTTCTTCTTTAATGGGATAAGAATGAAGCTGCTTTGCTGGTGATACTGAAGGAGTTATGGCAAACTAATTTTCAAAGGCTTTTTTTTTCTAGTGATATCAAGAATAATATTATTATGCTTGTTACTTTTTTTTTTTTTTTTTTGTGCAAGTTACCACAACACCATTATCCCGTAGTTTTTAAGATCACAAATACAACTATGTTGGTGTCCCTTGTTAATTTTACATTGTATTTATTAAAATGTAACTGCCTACTCCCAAACTGTCATTTGAAGTAAATACATAGTCAAGTATTATTCTCCACATTTTTTTTATTGTGCATTAAAGAATTAAAAAAGCATTAAAAAAAGAAAACAAATAAAATTAGACATGCTATCTGCCAATAGAACTTAACCAAAAAGTGCATTTTATGCATCCAATTAACCACTTGACGACCGCCTCACGCCGATGTACGTCGGCAAGGCGGCACGGACAGGCAAAATCACCTACAGGGTACGTGATTTGCCTTCCGCGGGTGGGGGGTCCGATCGGACCCCCCCCGCCGCCCGAGGCGGTCCCGTTCTGTCCCCCGGCGATCAGAGACGAGGGGGAGGCCATCCGTTCGTGGCCCCCCCCCTCGCGATCGCCGCCGGCCAATGGGAACACTCCTTTGCTGCTGTATGCTAAACAGCAGCAAAGGAAGTGATGTAATCTCCCCTCGGGTCGGTAGTTTCCGTTCCGGCCCGAGGAGAGACGACATGTGAGTGAGTGCACCAACACACACACACACAGTAGAACATGCCAGGCACACATTACACCCCGATCCCCCCCCCGATCGCCCCCCGATCCCCCCCCAATCACCCCCCCCCTGTCACAAACTGACACCAGCAGTTTTTTTTTTTTTTCTGATTACTGCTGTGTCAGTTTGTGACAGTTACTGTGTTAGCACAGTTACTGTTACCCCCCTGTAGGTCTAGGGTACCCCCCTAACCCCCCCTAATAAAGTTTTAACCCCTTGATCACCCCCTGTCACCAGTGTCGCTAAGCGATCATTTTTGTGATCGCTGTATTAGTGTCGCTGGTGACGCTAGTTAGTGAGGTAAATATTTAGGTTCGCCGTCAGCGTTTTATAGCGTCAGGGACCCCCATATACTACCTAATAAATGTTTTAACCCCTTGATTGCCCCCTAGTTAACCCTTTCACCACTGATCACTGTATAACCGTTACGGGTGACGCTGGTTAGTTTGTTTATTTTTTATAGTGTCAGGGCACCCGCCGTTTATTACCGAATAAAGGTTTAGCCCCCCGATCGCCCGGCGGTGATATGCGTCGCCCCAGGCAGCGTCAGATTAGCGCCAGTACCGCTAACACCCACGCACACAGCATACGCCTCCCTTAGTGGTATAGTATCTGATCGCATCAATATCTGATCCGATCAGATCTATACTAGCGTCCCCAGCAGTTTAGGGTTCCCAAAAACGCAGTGTTAGCGGGATCAGCCCAGATACCTGCTAGCACCTGCGTTTTGCCCCTCCGCCCAGCCCACCCAAGTGCAGTATCGATCGATCACTGTCACTTACAAGGCACTAAACGCATAACTGCAGCGTTCGCAGAGTCAGGCCTGATCCCTGCGATTGCTAACAGTTTTTTTGGTAGCATTTTGGTGAACTGGCAAGCACCAGCCCCAGGCAGCGTCAGGTTAGCGCCAGTACCGCTAACACCCACGCACGCACCGTACACCTCCCTTAGTGGTATAGTATCTGAACGGATCAATATCTGATCCGATCAGATCTATACTAGCGTCACCAGCAGTTTAGGGTTCCCAAAAATGCAGTGTTAGCGGGATCAGCCCAGATACCTGCTAGCACCTGCGTTTTGCCCCTCCGCCCGGCCCAGCCCAGCGCACCCAAGTGCAGTATCGATCGATCACTGTCACTTACAGAACACTAAACGCATAACTGCAGCGTTCGCAGAGTCAGGCCTGATCCCTGCGATCGCTAACAGTTTTTTTTGTAGCGTTTTGGTGAACTGGCAAGCACCAGCCCCAGGCAGCGTCAGGTTAGCGCCAGTACCGCTAACACCCACGCACGCACCGTACACCTCCCTTAGTGGTATAGTATCTGATCGCATCAATATCTGATCCGATCAGATCTATACTAGCGTCCCCAGCAGTTTAGGGTTCCCAAAAACGCAGTGTTAGCGGGATCAGCCCAGATACCTGCTAGCACCTGCGTTTTGCCCCTCCGCCCAGCCCACCCAAGTGCAGTATCGATCGATCACTGTCACTTACAAGGCACTAAACGCATAACTGCAGCGTTCGCAGAGTCAGGCCTGATCCCTGCGATTGCTAACAGTTTTTTTGGTAGCATTTTGGTGAACTGGCAAGCACCAGCCCCAGGCAGCGTCAGGTTAGCGCCAGTACCGCTAACACCCACGCACGCACCGTACACCTCCCTTAGTGGTATAGTATCTGAACGGATCAATATCTGATCCGATCAGATCTATACTAGCGTCACCAGCAGTTTAGGGTTCCCAAAAATGCAGTGTTAGCGGGATCAGCCCAGATACCTGCTAGCACCTGCGTTTTGCCCCTCCGCCCGGCCCAGCCCAGCGCACCCAAGTGCAGTATCGATCGATCACTGTCACTTACAGAACACTAAACGCATAACTGCAGCGTTCGCAGAGTCAGGCCTGATCCCTGCGATCGCTAACAGTTTTTTTTGTAGCGTTTTGGTGAACTGGCAAGCACCAGCCCCAGGCAGCGTCAGGTTAGCGCCAGTACCGCTAACACCCACGCACGCACCGTACACCTCCCTTAGTGGTATAGTATCTGATCGCATCAATATCTGATCCGATCAGATCTATACTAGCGTCACCAGCAGTTTAGGGTTCCCAAAAACGCAGTGTTAGCGGGATCAGCCCAGATACCTGCTAGCACCTGCGTTTTGCCCCTCCGCCCGGCCCAGCCCACCCAAGTGCAGTATCGATTGATCACTGTCACTTACAAAACACTAAACGCATAACTGCAGCGTTCGCAGAGTCAGGCCTGATCCCTGCGATCGCTAACAGTTTTTTTGGTAGCGTTTTGGTGAACTGGCAAGCACCAGCGGCCTAGTACACCCCGGTCGTAGTCAAACCAGCACTGCAGTAACACGTGGTGATGTGGCGAGTCCCATAAGTGAAGTTCAAGCTGGTGAGGTGGCAAGCACAAGTAGTGTCCCGCTGCCACCAAAAAGACAAACACAGGCCCGTCGTGCCCATAATGCCCTTCCTGCTGCATTCGCCAATCCTAATTGGGAACCCACCACTTCTGCAGCGCCCATACTTCCCCCATTCACATCCCCAACCAAATGCAGTCGGCTGCATGAGAGGCATTTTCTTTATGTCCTCCCGAGTACCCCTACCCAGCGAACCCCCCAAAAAAGATGTTGTGTCTGCAGCAAGCGCGGATATAGGCGTGACACCCGCTATTATTGTCCCTCCTGTCCTGACAATCCTGGTCTTTGCATTGGTGAATGTTTTGAACGCTACCATTCACTAGTTGAGTATTAGCGTAGAGTACAGCATTGCACAGACTAGGCACACTTTCACAGGGTCTCCCAAGATGCCATCGCATTTTGAGAGACCCGAACCTGGAACCGGTTACCGTTATAAAAGTTAGTTACAAAAAAAGTGTAAAAAAAAAAAAAAATATGAAATAAAAAAAAAATAGTTGTCGTTTTATTGTTCTCTCTCTCTCTATTCTCTCTCTCTATTGTTCTGCTCTTTTTTACTGTATTCTATTCTGCAATGTTTTATTGTTATTGTTATTATGTTTTATCATGTTTGTTTTTCAGGTGTGTAATTATTTATACTTTACTGTTTACTGTGCTTTATTGTTAACCATGGTTAACCATTTTTTTGTCTTCAGGTACGCCATTCACGACTTTGAGTGGTTATACCAGAATGATGCTTGCAGGTTTAGGTATCATCTTGGTATCATTCTTTTCAGCCAGCGGTCGGCTTTCATGTAAAAGCAATCCTAGCGGCTAATTAGCCTCTAGACTGCCTTTACAAGCCGTGGGAGGGAATGCCCCCCCCCACCCCCACCGTCTTCCGTGTTTTTCTCTGGCTCTCCTGTCTCAACAGGGAACCTGAGAATGCAGCCGGTGATTCAGCCAGCTGACCATAGAGCTGATCAGAGACCAGAGTGGCTCCAAACATCTCTATGGCCTAAGAAACCGGAAGCTACGAGTATTTCATGACTTAGATTTCGACGGATGTAAATAGCGCCATTGGGAAATTGGGGAAGCATTTTATCACACCGATCTTGGTGTGGTCAGATGCTTTGAGGGCAGAGGAGAGATCTAGGGTCTAATAGACCACAATTTTTTCAAAAAAGAGTACCTGTCACTACCTATTGCTATCATAGGGGATATTTACATTCCCCGAGATAACAATAAAAATGATTAAAAAAAAAATATGAAAGGAACAGTTTAAAAGTAAGATTAAAAAAGCAAAAAAATAATAAAGAAAAAAAAAAAAAAAAAAAAAAAAAGCACCCCTGTCGCCCCCTGCTCTCGCGCTAAGGCGAACGCAAGCGGCGGTCTGGCGTCATATGTAAACAGCAATTGCACCATGCATGTGAGGTATCACCGCGAAGGCCAGATCGAGTGCAGTAATTTTTCCAGTAGACCTCCTCTGTAAATCTAAAGTGGTAACCTGTAAAGGCTTTTGAAGGCTTTTAAACATGTATTTATTTTGTTGCCACTGCACGTTTGTGCGCAATTTTAAAGCATGTCATGTTTGGTATCCATGTACTCGGCCTAAGATCATCTTTTTTATTTCATCAAACATTTGGGCAATATAGTGTGTTTTAGTGCATTAAAATTTAAAAAAGTGTGTTTTTTCCCCAAAAAATGCGTTTGAAAAATCGCTGCGCAATTACTGTGTGAAAAAAAAAAATGAAACACCCACCATTTTAATCTGTAGGGCATTTGCTTTAAAAAAATATATAATGTTTGGGGGTTCAAAGTAATTTTTTTGCAAAAAAAAAAAACTTTTTCATGTAAACAATAAGTGTCAGAAAGGGCTTTGTCTTCAAGTGGTTAGAAGAGTGGGTGATGTGTGACATAAGCTTCTAAATGTTGTGCATAAAATGCCAGGACAGTTCAAAACCCCCCCAAATGACCCCATTTTGGAAAGTAGACACCCCAAGCTATTTGCTGAGAGGCATGTCGAGTCCATGGAATATTTTATATTGCGACACAAGTTGCGGGAAAGAGACAAATTTTTTTTTTTTTTTTTTGCACAAAGTTGTCACTAAATGATATATTGCTCAAACATGCCATGGGAATATGTGAAATTACACCCCAAAATACATTCTGCTGCTTCTCCTGAGTACGGGGATACCACATGTGTGAGACTTTTTGGGAGCCTAGCCGCGTACGGGACCCCGAAAACCAAGCACCGCCTTCAGGCTTTCTAAGGGCGTGAATTTTTGATTTCACTCTTCACTGCCTATCACAGTTTCGGAGGCCATGGAATGCCCAGGTGGCACAAAACCCCCCCAAATGACCCCATTTTGGAAAGTAGACACCCCAAGCTATTTGCTGAGAGGTATAGTGAGTATTTTGCAGACCTCACTTTTTGTCACAAAGTTTTGAAAATTGAAAAAAGAAAAAAAAAAATGTTTTTTCTTGTCTTTCTTCATTTTCAAAAACAAATGAGAGCTGCAAAATACTCACCATGCCTCTCAGCAAATAGCTTGGGGTGTCTACTTTCCAAAATGGGGTCATTTGGGGGGGGTTTTATGCCACCTGGGCATTCCATGGCCTCCGAAACTGTGATAGGCAGTAAAGAGTGAAATCAAAAATTTTCACCCTTAGAAATCCTGAAGGCAGTGATTGGTTTTCGGGGTCCCGTACGCGGCTAGGCTCCCAAAAAGTCCCACACATGTGGTATTCCCATACTCAGGAGAAGCAGCTAAATGTATTTTGGGGTGCAATTCCACATATGCCCATGGCCTGTGTGAGCAATATATCATTTAGTGACAACTTTATGAAAAAAAAAAAAAAAAAGTGTCACTTTCCCGCAACTTGTGTCAAAATATAAAATATTCCATGGACTCAATATGCCTCTCAGCAAATAGCTTGGGGTGTCTACTTTCCAAAATGGGGTCATTTTGGGGGGTTTTGTGCCACCTGGGCATTCCATGGCCTCCGAAACTGTGATAGGCAGTGAAGAGTGAAAGCAAAAATTTACACCCTTAGAAATCCTGAAGGCGGTGATTGGTTTTCGGGGCCCCGTACGCGGCTAGGCTCCCAAAAAGTCCCACACATGTGGTATCCCCATACTCAGGAGAAGCAGCTGAATGTATTTTGGGGTGCAATTCCACATAGGCCCATGGCCTGTGTGAGCAATATATCATTTAGTGACAACTTTTTGTAAATATTTTTTTTTTTTTTTGTCATTTTTCAATCACTTGGGACAAAAAAAATTAATATTCAATGGGTTCAACATGCCTCTCAGCAATTTCCTTGGGGTGTCTACTTTCCAAAATGGGGTCATTTGTGGGGGTTTTGTACTGCCCTGCCATTTTAGCACCTCAAGAAATGACATAGGCAGTCATAAACTAAAAGCTGTGTAAATTCCAGAAAATGTACCCTAGTTTGTAGACGCTATAACTTTTGCGCAA
Source organism: Aquarana catesbeiana (assembly GCF_042186555.1). NCBI lineage: Eukaryota > Metazoa > Chordata > Amphibia > Anura > Ranidae > Aquarana > Aquarana catesbeiana. The sequence continues at coordinate 449,804,920 of NC_133324.1, read as the reverse complement.
ACCAATAAATATACACTTATTGACATTTTTTTTACCAAAGACATGTGGCCGAATACATTTTGGCCTAAATGTATGACTAAAATTTAGTTTATTGGATTTTTTTTATAACAAAAAGTAGAAAATATCATTTTTTTTCAAAATTTTCGGTCTTTTTCCGTTTATAGCGCAAAAAATAAAAACCGCAGAGGTGATCAAATACCATCAAAAGAAAGCTCTATTTGTGGGAAGAAAAGGACGCAAATTTCGTTTGGGTACAGCATTGCATGACCGCGCAATTAGCAGTTAAAGCGACGCAGTGCCAAATTGGAAAAAGACCTCTGGTCCTTAGGCAGCATAATGGTCCGGGGCTCAAGTGGTTAATATAGAAAATATAACAAATCAAATCATTATTCAACCAAAAAATAAAATAAAAGCCATATGCATGTGTCCTGCTTCTTAATATAGGGGCTCAACAACGCCAACAGCTGGTGAAAGTAGGGGTCCATCATCCAGTGACAATTCCGAAAATCATCCGGATTATTCTCCTGGAGCTCCCGCAGCACAGGCATATGACATAATTGGTCACGATTAATAAAGCAACCAATTTTTGGTCCAAGAAATCCTCCTCCTCCTGTGCCTGGACTGGACTTGGGTCAAAGCAATAACTTCAAGGCCAATAATAAATAACACATTATCTCCTCTGATTCCGCAACATGGCTGGTTGACGAACCCCCTTTCAGAAACGAACTGAAAAGCACGAAATGAAAAGCGCGAATCAACACTCACCAAACTTCTACTAACATGAAATTAGCAGAAGGAGCCCAAAGGGTGGCGACTGACAATTTAACTTCCTCTTTATCAGCTCGTAGTACGTCTAGTACGTCACTAAGTTCGTGTTTGTTGACAATTCCTTGCCGTTTGTATGTATGACAAGTTCCTGGCCAACGCCCTTCGGACAAAAGTCGTTTTGTCTGCGGAAAATCCGATTGTGTGTACGAGGCTTTACTGTCACAGATTTGGGTGGAAACACATTGCATGGTGGAGGAAGTCTTCTGAGTGGATACACATATTGGACTGTTTTCTGTCTATGCATGTGGACTATTTTGGTGCAATATTATAATTGTATTATTTGCATATATTTTGTATGCTGATTAGAGCGCTGCCACGTAATTACTTTGAGATTGTGGGTGTATGTGTATAAACCTATATTTCAAGCTGCTTAAATTCAAACTAGCATTTGTATCCATATTTTTCTTCACTAGTTCACTGTCCCCTTGCTCTTGCCAATCACTCAACCCAGACCCAGCCAGGATGGCTGCCCCCTGCACTGGTGAAACTCCATAGATCAGCTTTGCAAAGTGGTTTCCTTAACCCCCTAATGTTGGATACTTTCAACCCCTTCCTGCCCAGGCCAATTTTCAGCTTTCAGCGCTATCACACTTTAAATGGTAATTGCACGGTCATGCTACACTGTACCCATATGACATTTTTATCATTTTTTTCACACAAATAGAGCTTTCTTTTGGTGTAATTTAATCACCACTGGGCTTTTTAAAAATATAAAAAATATTTTAGATTTCTGTTATAAAATTTTGAAAGTAATTTTTCTTTATAAATGTTGACCAAAATTTATACTACTACATTTTTTTTGGTAAAAATAACCCAAATCAGTGTATATTATTTGGTCTGTGTGACAGTTATAGAGTCTGAACTCTATAGTGAAAGTTATAGAGTTGAGGCCCTAACATGCCATGATGGTACAAATACCCCCCAAATGACCTCTTTTTGGAAATTAGACAGGCCAAGTTATTTAGTAAGAGGCATGGCGAGTTTTCTGAAGTTGTCATTTTTTTCCACAATTATTTGGAAAACAAAGAAAGAAAATTTTTCCACAAAAATGTCATATTATAAAATTATTTCTCACACACAGCATAGGCATACTTGCAACTACACCCCAAAATACATTCTGCTACTATTCCTAAATATGGCGATACCACATGTGTGAGACATTTTTATCACAACCTAGCCACATAGAGAGGTCCAACATCCAAGGAGCACCTTCAGGCATTATCCACTTTAAGACCAGGTCTTCTTCTGACACTCTTTTTAAGTAAAAATCATATATATTTTTAGCAGAGGTTCTAGAGAATAAAATTGTAATTAATAAAATGCAATTTTTTATGTCACGCTGTATTTGCGCAGCTCCTTTTCAAACGTAATTTTCTGGGAAAAGATACACTTTATTGAATTTTATTTTCTTAAAAAAAAATTATTATTTGGTACACTGTGACAGATGTCGATGGGACACTAATACAGATGTTGACGTGCACTGTGGACAGGGACAGATAGTGCTTGGTGCATTGTTGACAGATGGCTGCAGTCTGTGTGATCTGTGTGTAGTTGAACAGTAAAATCATCAGCTACACACAGATTGCTGACAGGCTGCAGTGATAACCCCTGCCCCCCTCTCTGAGCTCAGGAGGAGAGCCGACACAGAGGCATGTGCCTCTGTTTTCATTTCATGATGGCTGTGATTGGCCCTCCCGATCATGTGATGGCTGTGTCCAATCAGAGATCCCATATCCCGATCTGTGATGTGCTGTGTCCGAGGGACACAGCCATCATGGGATTGCAAAGCTGCATGGCCACGCACAGGCACACATTCTGACAGGATGTACAGGTACAGTACTTGTCCCACCCGGCCGTTTATGTACAGTGGTCGGGTGGGAAGAAGTTAAAGATGGCTGCTGCTATAATGAATATTCAGTTTAACCCTGTGTACATTGCAGAAGGATAATACAGCAGCAACAAAGGATGAAGTTAAAGAACAGTTATCATGTACAGTCCAGGTACATGTTAATCTATACATACTGTATAACATGGAAAGCATCCATTCAACCACCTGAGGATAGCACGGAGACTAAATAGCTAGTGTTTCAGTCTTGCAGTGTGGAGACCCGGGGTTTGAATCAAACTATGGGCAATCTTTGCATGGGACTTATACTGTATGTCTCTTCTTTGTGCTATGGTTTTATACTTTTATAGCCCAAAAACATATATAGCACCTTCTAGTGTGTGCTAGAAGTAATGTTAGTGTAAGAAAATTTGAGCTTGGCTAAGGGCCAAGCTTAAGCTGTGAATCTGGGTCAGAGTTCAGTGACTCGGGGGCTAGATGACTCATCTGGCAGCTCTCTCTGGCACTTCCCCCTGGTCTGGAAGTTTATAGAAAGAGCTGGAGAATATGAATAAGGAGGGGTTGCCATGCATATTTATGAGGCCTCAGCCAATCCACAGCTTTGGTCCAGCATACCTCATAAATAGACATGAGCCATGCCAGCAAGGGAGTCAGGTGAAAGATGGAGATGGAGTGCTTGGGAGCCCTTTAGGGGTGCCCCCTAGTCCGGGGGGTGACCTCGGGGTTGGGGCTCGGGAGCTGGAAGATTCACCCTAAAAACACGAAGGAAATCCTTCCTGGAGGCAAGGGAGCAGGGAGAGAGGTCAGCGGGAGCAGGTCAGGATGACTGGGAGATCTCTTTAGAGTCAGCCGGGTGGGCTAGTGGGTGGATGTCCCAGACTCATCTGAAGGGACTGAAGGATTCATGCAGGCCCCAGTTTGTGTGAAAAAGAGAAAAATCCCAGAGAGGTCTGTACCTAAAAACAGGGTGACTCTGTAGGTACTGTTAAAAAGGTGTGCCAGCGTCCCTATGATAGTATGTCAAATAAGGAAACTGTTTCTGTGAGGCAGAAATTCCTAGACAGACCCTCTACCACCCAGACCAGAGCAGCAGCAAGCCTTGGGAACTGCAAAGGTTTTCAAGGTTCCAGCGGAAGGTGCAGCGGAGAACAGTTCTGGAGTGGGGTCTGGACTCCCCCCAGACATCTTGGACATCATTGAGGACTCCTGGGGACAGTGGGAGGATGACTTGGTGTAAGAGTACATGCATGTCCCCAAACCCTTGCAGGGATCCCCTAGTGACCAAGCTTGGACCCAATTTAAGAGCCATTTACAAAGACAGGGTGGTGGTTGTTAAAGCTGAACAGCCCACCAAGAGCCTCTCTACTGCTGTCAGTGGAGCTGACAACAACCTGAGGAGATATCAACCCTCAGTACTACCTATAAAGGGACTGATGTGAATGGTTCAGCTCACAGGTAACAAACATGAACAGGAAGGAGAGGATTGCTGTCTCTTCTTTTTTGGACTAGGCCGGCCTAACACCCTGACCTGTTCCAGATGGATATTGTGTGAAAGAAGCAGCGCTAGCGACAAATAAACCAAATAAATATTATCAAATAAATATTATCGCTGCTGTAAAAAAAGTACTGATACTTGAAAGATAAAAAACAAACGAATACAGCGCAGATAAAATAAGCTACACCATAAGAAAACTAGATATAAAGTGCTGCGTGCTAACAATAAAATGTGAATAATGATGATAGTAGGTGCAATATACAAATCAACTGATAATTGCCAATATACTACATATCTTAGTGCAGTTTGAAAAATATTAATATACGCAATTGTGGTCAATTACTGAAACACAAATACCATGAATAGTGAATAATGGTATATAGTGGGTGCAATACACAAATCAGCTGCTTATTGCCATATAGGTGAGAAAAAATATCAAAAAATTATATATAAACCGTTGGTGCTACCCAATCGCTAGAAAGGTGAAAAATAAATATACTACCAAAATAAAATGAATATATACTTTCAAATAATATAAATATATATATGTTCCAGATGGATGTCCTGTTCATGCTGAAGAACTTTGGGTGAGACTTAGTAACCTGCTACTACTATGCTAACTTGGAGGGGCTCCTCCAACCAGAGACTCTTTGAAAAACCTTTTTTTTGCTTGTTTGTTTGTGCCAGCAGGCTCATAACCCCCTGCTGACAGAATGTACAGATACAGTGCCTCCCAAAAGGAAGTATTCACCCCCCTTTGCCATTTTTCATGTTTTGTTGCCTCACAACCTGGAATTAACATGGATTGTTTGAGTATTTGCTTCATTTAATTTACAGAACATAGCCACAACTTTGAAGATGTTTTTTTTTTTATTGTGAAGCAAACAACAAATAGGAAAAAATAACAGAAAAAGTCAATGTGAATAACTATTCACCCCCCTAAAGTCAATACTTTGTAGAGCCACCTTTTGCGGCTATCACAGCTCCAATTCGCTTTGCATAAGTCTCTATGAGCTAGCCACATCTTACCACTGGGATTTTTGCCCATTCCTCCTTGCAAAACTGCTCCAGCTCCTTCAAGTTGGATGGTTTGCGCTTGTGAAGGGCAATCTTTAAGTCTGACCAAAGATTTTCTATTGGATTGAGGTCTGGGCTTTGACTAGGCCATTCCAACACATTTACATGTTTCCCCTTAAACCACCCAAGTGTTGCTTTAGCAGTGTGTTTGGGGTCATTGTCCTGCTGGAAGGTGAACCTCCGTCCTAGCCTCAAATCACACACAGAGTAGTACAGGTTTTGCTCAAGAATATCCCTGTATTTAGCACCATCCATCTTTCCCTCAACTCTGACCAGTTTCCCAGTCCAGACTGCTGAAAAACATCCCCACAGCATGATGCTGCCACCACCATGTTTCACTGTGGGGATGGTGTTCTTTGGGTGATGTTATGTGTTGGGTTTGCGCCAGACATAGAGTTTTCTTTGATTGCCAAAAAGTTAAATTTTAGTCTCATCAGACCAGAGCACCTTCCTCCATACATTTTGGGAGTCTCCCACATGCCTTTTCGCAAACTCAAAATGTGCCATTTTGATGAAAGTAATGGCTTTCTTCTGGCCACTCTGCCATAAAGCCCAACTCTATAGAGTGTACGGCTTATTGTCGTCCTAAGTACAGATACTCCAGTCTTTGCTGTGGAACTCTGCAGCTCCTCCAGGGTTACCTTAGGTCGCTGGGCTGCCTCTCTGATTAATGCCCTCCTTGCCCAGTCTGTGAGTTTTGGTGTGTGGCCGTCTCTTGACAGGTTTGCTGTTGTGCCATGTTCTTTCCATTTGGTTATGATAGATTTGATGGTGCCTGTGAAACTTTGGTGTGCCTGGCTGTGCAGGGTAGGGGTTCCCAGTTTACTTGCGGCTCCTTAGGGGTACACTACACATAGCAACAGTCAGGTTGCATGGTTTAAGTCCAGATAACTCATATTAGGAATTGTCCCTAATTTGCAAAAAAAAACTAAAGGGATTGTCAAATATCCAGTGGGTCATCAAGTTAGCATTGGAGAAACACACAATGGGAGAATATGATTGCTTTTATAGGCAAAAAGAAAAGTTCAATTTTCAGACACTCTGATAAATACCTAAGGCTTCTTAGTGTGCATTAATAACAGCTACAAAATTGCCAGCAGCTGTTCGATTTCAAAGCATTATCTATGTGAAGGACACAATTAGCATGTCTATTCCTTCAGACATACATAGAGAATGCAGATTGTATCAAGGATTTTACTATGAAATGCATACCCTTTTGAAAGACTCAGCACCTTGTCTTTTATACATAAGATTTCAGTGGTTTAAGGCATTCCAGTGGCAACATTTTCCAAACTATTATAAGTTTTTCTTTTAAAGTATTTTCTGATAAAGTATATCAGAAAACTTTTTAGTCAACCAGGAAAACTAGCAAGATGTCACCATATGAGCTTCCCATAACCTGTGTTTTAAGACAAGAAGAAACTGAAGAGGTGTGGCAGGTGTAGGTAGTCAGTTTTACAGGTCATTGGCTGCTATGGGGGATAAAATGAATAGATATATATTCTAACTGAAAGGCAATAAAGAAGAAGTAAACCCTAATGGGTTTTACTTCCTCTTTTGCTCTCTGCAAAGCCTGCAAATGAAAGGCATAATGGGCTAGTATGCATTGCATACTAGCCCATTATGTGACACTTACCTGCAAACGTAGCCCGCGCTGTCCCCTGTGCAGGCCGCATCCATCTTCGGCCCTCTTCCTTCCAGGGCTGCGGACTCTGGCTTTGTGACTGCCCAGAGCCACGTGACGTCACTCCTGCACATGCGCGCGGGAGCCGTGTACAAGAAACGGTACAGAGGTCTGTTTCTTCACAGAGCATGCGCCGATGACGACATCGGCGCACTACAAGTGAAATATCTCCTAAACGGCGCACGTTTAGGAGATAATACCACTACCTATAGGTAAGCCTTATTCTAGGCTTGCCTATAGGGTAGAAGTCACACACAAACGTTTACAACCACTTTAAAGTGGAATTAAACCCATCGATTTAAAGCGGTAGTAAACCGCACCAATTTTTAATTTTTTTTCTAAACCCTTCAAGGTAAAAGGCATAATGTGCTAGTATGCATCGCATACTTAGAACAAAGCCCTCCAGCGATGCACTGTCACCGCTTAAGGCCTTCCTTTCGGGTTCACGTCCTCAAGCCATCTGATTGGCCGCGCCGCAATGACGTCACTTCTGTGCATGTGCTCGGGAGTCTCGACCACAGCATGGAGCTCTGAAGGGACAGCACGGGTAAACAGGGGCTAGGATGAAAGCTTCCTTAGCTGTAAAGTATAGCAGGGTTTTGTTGGGCTAAAGTTTGATAAAGCACTGTGTAGCACAAACAACTTTCATTCTTTTATTTAACAAAATACTTGATTAACATTTTCTTTCATCTTTTTTTATTTTGTTGCATCTCAATGCTGCAGCCACTTTCTTTCCACTTGCATACACTCCACTGATGTCTGTGCAGCATTTTCAGGGTCTTTCCTGACAATGACAACAGTGAACCATACTTGAATCCCAGAGCACAATAAGTGCAGACAATAAGTCTGTACAAGAACCTTCAAGGTGGGATCACCAGGTATTATTTAATTAAAGCTGCAGATATTAAAATAAATTAACTCCTTCTGGACCGCCCCACGCAGATATACTGCGGCAGGGAGGCCCTCCTGTGCGAAATCACGTACCTGTACATGATTTTGTGCACTGGGTCTGGGAGGCGCGCCGCTGGTGACCCACTCCCTCTGCGATTGGACACAGTGGGAGCCATTCAGCGGGTCCGGTCGAACCCGATGTTCGCCGGCACCTCGCAATCGTTCTCAGGAGAGGCTGAACGGTGGTCTGCCTATGTAAACAAAGCAGACCACCGTTCTGTGAGAGGGGAAGATGGAGATCTTGAGGGGAAGATGGAGATCTGTCTTCCTCCAGTCAAAGCATCCCACTCACAGTTAGAAAGCACTCCCTAGGAGCACATTTAACCCTTTGATCGCCTCTGATGTTAACCCCTTCCCTGCCAGTGTCATTAGTACAGTGACAGTGCATTTTTTTTTAGCACTGATCACTGTATTGGTGTCACCGGTCTCCAGAAAAGTGTCACTTAGTGTCAGATTGGTCCGCCACAATGTTGCAGTCCCACTAAAAATCACTGATCACTGCCATTACTATTAAAAACAATTAAAAAAATAATAATTCCATAAATATATCCCATGGTTTGTAGACGCTTTAACTTTTGCACATACCATTTAATACACGCTTACTGGGATTTTTTTTTTACCAAAAACATGTAGCAGAATACATATTGGCCTAAATTGATGAATAAATATTGTTTTTTTTTTTTCAAAATTGTCTGTCTTTTTTGTTTATAACAAAAAAGACACCATTCGCCCCCAACTATAGCTGGCTATCGCAGTAAGATGCATCGGAAGGCTACATAGGGTATAAACAAGGTCAAGGATAAATCCAAGGGAAAAAGACAAGCTAAACTTACCGACCAACCGTTTAAACCTGGCCAACAGTATGCGTTAAAAACAGGGGTTTAGTCTGCACGCATTTGTAAATGCATGCGTAAGCCACAGAGCCATGTCACGGCACCCTGGTATCTGTTGTACCTAACACTAACTTATTAGTGTCCCCACAGTGGAGGCACATACATTCTAATGGATAGGTGAGGACTAGGGATGAGCCGAACACCCCCCTGTTCGGTTCGCACCAGAACATGCGAACAGGAAAAAAGTTCGTTCGAACACGCGAGCACCGTTAAAGTCTATGGGACACAAACATGAATAATCAAAAGTGCTAATTTTAAAGGCTTATATGCAAGTTATTGTCATAAAAAGTGTTTGGGGACCTGGGTCCTGCCCCAGGGGACATGGATCAATGCAAAAAAAACTTTTATAAACGGACGTTTTTTCAGGAGCAGTGATTTTAATAATGCTTAAAGTCAAACAATAAAAGTGTAATATTCCTTTAAATTTCGTACCTGGGGGGTGTCTATAGTATGCCTGTAAAGGGGCGCATGTTTCCCGTGTTTAGAACAGTCTGACAGCAAAATGACATTTCAAAGAAAAAAAGTCATTTAAAACTACTCGCGGCTATTGCATTGCCGGTCCGACAATACACATAGAAGTTCATTGATAAAAAACGGCATGGGAATTCCCCACAGGGGAACCCCGAACCAAAATTTAAAAAAAAAAAAATGACGTGGGGGTCCCCCTAAATTCCATACCAGACCCTTCAGGTCTGGTATGGATTTTAGGGGAACCCCGCGCCAAAATAAAAAAAAAAAAACGGCGTGGGGTCCCCCCAAAAATCCATACCAGACCCTTATCCGAGCACGCAACCTGGCAGGCCACAGGAAAAGAGGGGGGACAAGAGAGCCCCCCTCCTGAACCGTACCAGGCCACATGCCCTCAACATTGGGAGGGTGCTTTAGGGGAGCCCCCCAAAACACCTTGTCCCCATGTTGATGAGGACAAGGGCCTCATCCCCACAACCCTGGCCGGTGGTTGTGGGGGTCTGTGGGCGGGGGGCTTATCAGAATCTGGAAGCCCCCTTTAACAAGGGGACCCCCAGATCCCGGCCCCCCCTGTGTGAAATGGTAAGGGGGTACCTACCATTTCACTAAAAACCTGTCAAAAATGTTGAAAATGACAAGAGACAGTTTTTGACAATTCCTTAATTTAAATGCTTCTTCTTTCTTCTATCTTCCTTCATCTTCTTATTCTTCTTCTTCTTCTGGTTCTTCTGGCTCTTCTGGTTCTTCCTCCGGCGTTCTTGTCCAGCATCTCCTCCGCGGCGTCTTCTATCTTCTTCTCCTCGGGCGGCTCCGAACCCATGGCATGGGGGGAGGCTCCCGCTCTTCTCTTCATCTTCTCTTCTTCATCTTCTTCTTCATCTTCTTCTCTTCTTCATTTTCTTCTCCGGGCCGCTCCGCACCCATGCTGGCATGGAGGGAGGCTCCCGCTGTGTGACGCGTCTCCTCTTCTGACGGTTCTTAAATAACGGGGGGCGGGGCCACCTGGTGACCCCGCCCCCCTCTGACGCACGGTGGCTTGACGAGACTTCCCTGTGACGTCACAGGGAATACCACAGGGAAGTCCCGTCATGTCCCGAGCGTCAGAGGGGGGCGGGGTCACCGGGTGGCCCCACCCCCATTATTTAAGAACCGTCAGAAGAGGAGACGCGTCACACAGCGGGAGCCTCCCTCCATGCCAGCATGGATGCGGAGCGGCCCGGAGAAGAAAATGAAGAAGAGAAGAAGAGAAGAAGATGAAGAAGAGAAGAAGATGAAGAGAAGAGCGGGAGCCTCCCCCCATACCATGGGTGCAGAGCGGCCCGAGGAGAAGAAGATAGAAGACGCCGCGGAGGAGATGCTGGATGAGAACGCCGGAAGAACCAGAAGAGCCAGAAGAACCAGAAGAAGAAGAAGATGAAGGAAGATAGAAGAAAGAAAAAGCATTTAACCACTTCCCGCCCGCCCTATAGCGGATTGACGTCCGGGAAGTGGTTGTGTTATCCTGACTGGACGTCATATGACGTCCAGCAGGATAACATGCCGCAGCGCGCCCCCGGGGGCGCGCATCGCGGCGATCGGTGGAGCGGTGTGTCAGTCTGACACACCGCTACACTGATTTTGGTAAAAAGCCTCCGGCGGAGGCTCTTTACCACGTGATCAGCCGTGTCCAATCACGGCTGATCACGCTGTCAATAGGAAGAGCCGTTGATCGGCTCTTCCTCACTCACGTCTGACAGACGCAAGTAGAGGAGAGCCGATCGGCGGCTCTCCTGGCAGGGGGGGTCTGCGCTGATTGTTTATCAGCGCAGCCCCCCCTCAGATCACCCCACTGAACTACCAGGGATGCCACTAGGACCACCAGGGAAGGGGCAACGTGGATGGCCAGGTATGTACCCCATGGCCATCCACATGTGCCCAATCTGTGCCAATCAGTGCCCACAAATGGGCACTGATTGGCACTATTATATCCATGATCTGCCCAGCAATGCCCAGATCTGCCCAGCAATGCTTTTTTCAGTGCCACCTGTCATTGCCTATCTGTGCCAACTGTCATTGCCCATCGGTGCCACCTGTCAGTGCCCATCTGTGCCCATCAGTGCCCACCTATCAGTGCCCATCAGTGCCACACATCAGTGCCACACATAAGTACCCATCAGTGCCACCCATATATACCAGTCAATGCCACCTACGAGTGCCCATCAGTGCCGCCTATGTGTGCCCATCAGTGCCGCATACCAGTGCCACCTATCAGTGCCCATCAGTGCCACCTATCAGTGCCCATCAGTGCCGCCTATCAGTGCCCATCATCAGTGCCCGTTAGTGCCACCTCATCAGTGCCACCTCATTGGTGCCACCTCATCGGTGCCCATCAGTGCCGCCGTATCAGTGCCCATCAGTGCAGCCATATCAGTGCCCATTATTGAAGGAGAAAGCGTACTTATTTACAAAAAAATTTAACAGAAACAAAGAAAAACTTGTTTTTTTTCGAAATTTTCGGTCTTTTTTTATTTGTTGCGCAAAAAATAAAAACCGCAGAGGTGATCAAATACCACCAAAAGAAAGCTCTATTTGTGGGAACAAAATGATAAAAAATTTGTTTGGGTACAGTGTAGCATGATCGCGCAATTGTCATTCAAATTGCAACAGCACTGAAAGGTGAAAATTGAGCTGGGCGGGAAGGTGTCTAAGTGCCTGGTATTGAAGTGGTTAAATAAAGGAATTGTCAAAAACTGTCTCTTGTCATTTTTAACATTTTTGACAGTTTTTTAGTGAAATGGTAGGGGTACTTTTGTACCCCCTTAACATTTCACACGGGGGGGGCAGGATCTGGGGGTCCCCTTGTTAAAGGGGGCTTCCAGATTCCGATAAGCCCCCCGCCCACAGACCCCCACAACCACTGGCCAGGGTTGTGGGGATGAGGCCCTTGTCCTCATCAACATGGGGACAAGGTGTTTTGGGGGGCTACCCCAAAGCACCCTCCCAATGTTGAGGGCATGTGGCCTGGTACGGTTCAGGAGGGGGGCGCTCTCTCGTCCCCCCTCTTTTCCTGCGGCCTGACAGGTTGCGTGCTCGGATAAGGGTCTGGTATGGATTTTTGGGGGGGACCCCACGCCGTTTTTTTTTTAAATTTTGGTGCGGGGTTCCCCTTAAAATCCATACCAGACCTGAAGGGTTTGGTATGGAATTTAGGGGGACCCCCACGTCATTTTTTTTCTTTAATTTTGGCCGGGGTTGCCCTTAATATCCATACCAGACCTGAAGGGCCTGGTATGGAATTTAGGTGGACCCCCACGTCATTTTTTTTTTTAAATTTTGGTTCGGGGTTCCCCTGTGGGGAATTCCCATGCCGTTTTTATCAATGAACTTCTATGTGTATTGTCGGACCGGCAATGCAATAGCCGCGAGTAGTTTTAAATGACTTTTTTCCTTTGAAATGTCATTTTGCTGTCAGACTGTTCTAAACATGATAAACATGCGCCCCTTTACAGGCATACTATAGACACCCCCCAGCTACGAAATTTAAAGGGATATTACACTTTTATTGTTTGACTTAAAGCATTATTAAAATCACTGCTCCTGAAAAAACAGACGTTTTTAAAACTTTTTTTTGCATTGATCCATGTCCCCTGGGGCAGGACCCAGGTCCCCAAACACTTTTTATGACAATAACTTGCATATAAGCCTTTAAAATTAGCACTTTTGATTTCTCCCATAGACTTTTAAAGGGTGTTCCGCGGCATTCGAATTTGCCGCGAACACCCCAAATTGTTCGCTGTTCGGCGAACTTGCGAACAGCCAATGTTCGAGTCGAACGTGAGTTCGACTCGAACTCGAAGCTCATCCCTAGTGAGGACATTTTTTGTTTATAGCTCAAATAATAAAAACTGCAGAGATGATCAAATAACACCAAAAGAAAGCTCTATTCGTGGGTAAAAAAGGACATCAATTTTATTTAGATACATCGTCGCACAACCGCGCAATTGTCAGTAAAAGTAATGCAGCGCCGAAACTCAAGAAATGGTCTGGTCATGAAAGGGGGTAATCCTTGCAGGGCTGAAGCGGTTAAGGAAGGCGGGGGTTAAAGGTACAGTTGTCTTTGAAGCTTACATTAAAGTGATATTAAACCCAAAACCAAAAATGTATTATATTGTAGCTTAAAAAACCATTAGGTGTGGTGGCCACATCAGTTTTTTAGGATTTTTTTCTCTGGTTTCACCTTGGTGATCTGGCCAGTAACACACCTCCTGTATTAGTGAGACACAACTCTGGATAACTAAGTCCAGGAGGCACAGTGGACGGCAGCATTGTCAGTCTGGGGGGAGGGTAGTGGTAAATGTATTAGCAGATTTAGATACACTAACAAACTGAAGCCAAACTCCAGCTCACACTTTATAAACAGTTACAACAAACTGGGTTTTTTGGGATAAAGGTTTTGCATGAATAAATAAAAGTTGATCATTATAATTACCCCTGCAACAGTGTTAAAGTGGTTTGTCCCATCCATGTAAACTGATAAATTCTGCTGGAGAGCTAGTGGTTTTGAAAAAAAACAGCCTTGCTGGCTGGATTACCAGATGAAAATAGAAAGAAAGAATTAAAAGGAAACAAATACAGCCATCATATCTAACAACTGGTAAGCTGCAATATAATAAATGTTTTCTTTTGGGAGTAATACTGCTTTAACCTCTGTCACTAAAGGTTAAACAAAATAAAAACAAGTCAGTAAATCAGTCACTGACACTATAAAAAATGCATTAAGTAAAGCAAATATTCAAAATTTCCCATTTGAAAAAAAAAAAAAAATATCATAAAAAAATTATATACTCATCGCTGATGATTTGCTTAATCCTCAATATCCATTATTCAGTGTGATCTCCCTAGTAAACCTTTGGTTGACAATTCAGAAACAGCCAAGATTTTTAATATTAATGCTCAGTTTGTGAATATTTCTTTAGCAGTGATGCATCATCAATTGCTGTATTAGTCATGGCATTTAATAATTTAGCTGCATTCTATCTATTCTTGTGATTTATCGAGATTTGAATGAAATAGAATATGACGCTGGTGTATATAAAAATGTGTAACTTTCCAGTGTCTAAATTACATAGAGGGTCGATACAGGACAACTAAAGACTGCATATTTATGTATTGAAAGATTTAACTGCAATTTCTAAATCCTTAAAATTCTGTTACTACCTTAATTTCCATGTATTTTCTTACAAATAAAATTGAAAATAGATTTATATCTAAATAACTGGCGGAATGACTAGAGATGTCACTTGGGGTCAGGGTCAAAAGTGTAATGAGTTGAATACACTGATGGCAAACAAAATCAGTTTGCAATATTAGTTATTGTAAGTTAATAAATAAAGTCTTTGACAAGGAAGAAAAGCAAAGCAAGATATGTTATGTAATTATAATGTGATTTAATTTAAATTACAAAAATGTAAATAAAAAAAATTAACCACTTCAGCCCCGGAAGGATTTATCCCCTTCCTGACCGGAGCATTTTTTGCAATTCGGCTTTGCGTGACTTTAGCTGACAATTGCGCAGTCGTGCGACATTGTACCCAAAGAAAATTGATGTCCTTTTTTTCCTACTAATAGAGCTTTCTTTTAGTGGTATTTGATCACCTCTGCGGTTTTTATTTTTTGCGCTATAAAAAAAAAAAAGACCGACAATTTTGAAAAAAAACAAAAAAAACCCAATATTTTTTACTTTTTGCTATAATAAATATCCCCAAAAAATATATATATAAAAAAAAAAAATTCTTCCACAATAGGCCGATATGTATTCTTCTACATATTTTTGGTAAAAAAAAGTGTATATTGATTGGTTTGCGCAAAAGTTATAGCATCTACAAAATAGGGGATAGGTTTATGGCATTTTTATTATTAATTTTTTTTTTTACTAGTAATGGCGGCGATCTGTGATTTTTATCGGGGCTGCAACATTATGGCGGACAGATCGGGCACTTTTGACACTATTCTGGGACCATTGACATTTATACAGCGATCAGAGGTAAAAATAGCCACTGATTACTTTATAAATAACACTGGCAGAGAAGTGGTTAAACACTAGGGGGCGATCAAGGGGTTAAGTGTGTTCTAACTGTGGGGGGGGGTGGGCTCACCACAACCTAACAGAGACCACTGCTCCTGATGAAAGGGAGCAGTAGGTCCCTGCCATGTTGCTAGGCAGAACAGGGAAATGCCTTGTTTACATAGGCATCTCCCCGTTCTGCCTCTCCTCGCCACAATCGCGGGACGCCGGCGAACATCGAGTTTGCAGGACCCGCGGGCATGCTCCCACCACGGGCGTGCGCCCGCTAGGCGTCAAATTCAAAGGCACGTACGGGTATGACCTTTTGCCTGCCCGTGCCATTCTGCCGACGTAGATCGGCGTGCGGTGGTCGGCAAGTGGTTAAAAAACATTTACTTGCTTATTCACTTTCTGTGGATTTTGATTTAAAGCATAATGCAAGCCAGAGATGGGTCAAATTCCAAATAATTTGTCATTCCAAAATTGAAAATATGTGCGTGTTGTAACCTGATGGTGCCACCACTGAGTTTGAAATTCGACCAACCAAGCCTTCAATTTCACCTCATGGAAAAGAAAATCTGTGGTCGGGAATATTCTTTCCAGGTCAGAGCTCATGTGCATTTCTTTTTCAATTATATTTCTCACACGATTCTCCCATCATTGGTTAGAAATTTGCTAGTTTTTCCAAAAATTTCCAACATGCCCAATCACTCAAATTTGATGGCCGCACGAAAATCGTCCGATGCTGCCGTCCCATTAATGGTCAAAAATTGAACAATTATTCAAAAGGTGCAATTTTCGAACGAAAAATTGTTCGGAATTCAACACATGTATGGCTGGCCTAACTGGCCCAAATCAGTTAAATATATTTCAGGTGCATCAAAACAAAAAGGTGTGCAAAGTCTTATGCTGGGTTCACACCATTGCGAATTGGATGTGGGTTCACCGCATAATTTCAAAGGGTGCTTTGAGTGGAAAAAGGTTGAGAAACCCTGGCTTAGAAACACTTCAGCGCTTAGTGAAGGAAATAGTTAGTTTGGACCAGCTTGGTCCAAACAAACTATTTAACCACTTGAGCTCTGGAAGGTTTTACCCCCTTCATGACCAGGCCATTTTTTGCTATTCAGCACTGCGCTACTTTAACAGGTAATTGTGCGGTCATGCAACGCTCATTTTATTTTCATCATCCTGGTAGATGGCAGCAGATTTTTAACAAGAATATCTTGGTACATTCATCCATTAATCCATTAATCCTTCCTTCAACGACATGAAGTTTGCCAGTACCATATGCTGAAAAACAGCCCCACACCATAATATTTCCATCTCCAAACTTCACTGTTGGTATGGTGTTTTTGGGGTGATATGCAGTGCCATTTGACCTCCAAACATAATGTGTATTATGGCATTCAAAGAGTTCAATTTTGGTCTCATCTCACAGGCTTGTCTAAATGTTGTGCAGCAAACGTTAAAGGAGCTTCAACATGCTTTTTCTTCAGCAATGGAGTCTTGCGTGGTGAACGTGCATACAGGCCATGCCGGTTGAGTATTTACTTATTGTTTTCTTTGAAACAATTGTACCTGTTAAATCCAGGTCTTTCTGAAGCGCTCCACAAATGGTCCTTGACTACTGGACAACTCTTTTGATAATTATTTTCATTCCTCTGTCAGAAATCTTGTGAGGAGCACCTGGTCATGGCTGGTTTATGGTAAAATGATGTTCTTTCCACTTCCAGATTATGGCACCAACAGTGCTCACTGGAACCTTCAGAAGTTTAAAATTCCTTTTGTAACCAATGCCATCAGTATGTTTTGCAACAATAAGGCTGCAAAGGTCTTGAGAAAGCTTATTGTTTTTACCCATCCTGAGATGTTTGTGTGACACCTAGGTAATGAGACACCTTTTTATTGGCCATCAGTTAAGTGTCTTGACTTTCTATGCCTTTTTGCACCTTCCTTTCTTCATGTGTTCAATACTTTTTCCCTGTGTCATTCTATTTTATTACTCCTAACTTAATTCCTGAATTTATTTGTGTTGGTTTCTTTGCATGTATGGATTAACTGGGTTGTTACCGACATGTGGTGAAAATTTCATGTCAACAGCACCCTTAGAAATATATTTACCTAGAAAAATGGTGATCTGTTCAATACTTATAGTACCCGCTGTATATATACTGAGATCGTAAAGGGGTTAAATAAACCTGAATGTAGAAAAAAAATTAGTGAAAAAAAAAAATAAAAGTCAGCAGCTATAAATACTGTAGCTGCTGACTTTAATTATAAGGACACTTACCTGTCCAGGGAGCCTGTGATGTCGGCACCCGAAGCCGACCCATCCATCGCTCCGGGTGCAGGCGCCGGTCTTCCGTCAGATTAGGCGACCCGTCAAGTTTTGTAATGGAAGTGGCATCTTGGTACACCCCGCACTCAGTAAGGATACAGTGAGAAAGCGGCAAGCGGACATCTTTTTACACCCACCGGAGTTTTGCATTTCACACTTATTTTTAACAGTAAACTGAGCTTATATAGTGAAATACAGTATTATGAAATCCGTGACACTGTTATGATGTTGAATTTTAAAAGCAGCGGCAAGCCTTCTGATCTCACAGGTTTGCTAATCTGATAGAACACCGCTGCTTTTAAACTGCAACATCCAAACAGTGAGACAGATTTCGAAATACTGTATTTCGCTATATAAGCTCAGTTTACTGGTAAAAATAAGTGTGAAATGCAAAACTCTGGTTGGTGTAAAAAGATGTCTGCTTGCTGCCTTCTCACTGTTTTCTTACTGCGGCTGATTGCGGGGTGTACCAAGATGGCCATGACGGAACGTCACTTCCATTACAAAATTTGAGGGGTCGCCTAATCTGACAAAACACTGCCATCCTTACTAAGAGAAACAGGAAGTGAAGCCTTACAGCTTCACAGCTGGTTTCCTACTGCGCATGTGTGACTCGTGCAGCGCTTTCTGAATGGTCCTGTTGTCTTCTGGGACACACGTACCTCCTGGAAAACAAAAAGAAATCAAAAACTTTGGCTATTCCCAAAGGGGTAAAGAATTCTTTCAATGGGGATACCTGTTCAAGGACAACTGTCTAAGAAGGGAATTAGCCTCTGGGAGATTTCCCCTTCTGTTGCATCTCTAGGATACGACGCAAAAGGAAGGTATACAGACTTCACAAACAACCAAAAGATTTCCCAGCACACTTACCAGCCAGCCTGCAAAACAACCAAATTGACCCTGTCTAACAATTCACATTAAAAACAGGGGGTTTTGTTTGCACACATTTGTAAATACATACGTAAGTTACAGTGTCCACGTCAAGGCTCCTCTGTATACTGCAGTCCTAACCTAATTTTCAGAGTCTCTTAAATAGGATCACATGTAGCAGTGGATAGATTAAGGGCAGGTATGCCTGCAGGGAGCCCACTCCTTAAAGGCACAGGGATGCACGTGACGCCCAGCAAGGACACAAAGGCAGTGAAGGCATCCAGTGTGCCCCCACACCCAATTCAACCAACTGTACAAAAAAGTAGCAACCACCCCAATCTATAACCAGCCTTTGCATATATGTGGGGCTGTATGCTACATACTCTGTTGCCATGGAAGCCCTCCCTTGGGATGAAATGTACACAGGGCAGGGCTCACTGTGATGTCAGCAAGTTGGTGCAAAGAGCCAGCAGCTGTGCGATATGTTCTTTGATATTGTTTTGCTTGTGAGTACCCATCAATTTTAATAATAAATTTATTTTAAAGGGGTTGTAAACCCTCATTTAAAATTAAAAAAAAAATAACAAACATTTCATACTTACCTCCATTGTGCAGTTTGATTTGAACAGTGTGGCCCGATCATCTCCTTCTGGGGTCCCCCAACGGCACTTGCGGCTCCTCCTCGCATTGGTAAACCCCCTAGAAAAAGTGCTCTCCCTGGGGCTTACCTTGCGGGCGCGCTCCTGAGTCCAGCATTTGCGTCAATAGACACAGAATGCCGACTCGGCCCTACCCCCGGCATCCGTGTCATTGTCATTTTGATTGACAGCAGCGGGAGCCAATGGCTGTGCTGCTATCAATCTATCCAATCAAAAGCCGAGAACCCCGGCAGAGAGGGGGAGGGCGTCTCCGTCGAGGGAACGAACGGGCTCAGGTGAGTAAAATGGGGGGGGCTGGTCAGTGTCAGAAGTTTTTTCACCTTAATGCATAGGATGCATTAAGGTGAAAAAACACGATGGTTTACAACCCCTTTAACTGTACTCAGGGCTTTTTTTTTTCAAAACAATAGGTGCTGGAACTTAACCACGGCCCCACAAAACCCCTCCCCCTACACACACCCTCCAAATCACATCAAATAGTGGGTGTGTTCAATCAAATTTCACAAAAACAGTAGGAGGGTCTTAAAGGGGCATTAAATGCCAGGATTGCATTACATACAGAGAGCAGAGAGCTGTCACTTGTAAATACAGAAACCGGACTTCTGTGTTTACAAGTGATTGTGGTGAGCAGGCACCAAAGGGTCTGAGCCAGAGGTGGTGGAACTGCGTTCCACCAAGTTCCCCCTGAAAAAAAGCCCTGACTGTACTTCACTACGAGATTTCCTTGTTTCATTCTGGGTATGTGTTAATGTCGCTGAGGCAAGTTTATGTGATGCGATCCAGTGGCTATGTGTGGCATGCTGTTCTGAGGCACATTCAACTGTGAGAGAGGGAGCTGAAGCCATTCATCCATCCAGGCGGAAACTATCATTCTAAAGCGGTTAGATCTCTTGAGACGCGGAGGACTAAATGTTTGGTAAACTTGCATAAGGTGGATGGTGCACATTTAGTGTGAAGAGTTTGTAGTCATGGTGGACTACTTAAGTTTGAATTTTTCACTGGACTCCAATTTGATAACAGTGGACTCCATTCGTAAAAGCAGATTGCATGCAGTATTTAGGTGTGTTGCCAGATACAGCATGCGATCCTCAAAATGTCACTTTACTATTGCTTTATTATTTACCACATGATGCAAAAACTCTTGATAAATACCGCATAAAACAGGAGTTAAAGTCAATTCACAAAAGAATATAAAAGTGGTACTGGCCTGCATTAGTTAAGGAACCGGCGTCCTTAACAACCAGTAAACATGTTTTTTAAGGAGCGAGTGGCTGCCGCATCATTAACAACTGATGAGACATCAGCTGTAAAGAAGAGAATTGCCAGCATTTAAACATTGCTAAAAAAACTGAGGTGTCCCCTCCCTCAATCCATACTACGCTCTTATCTGAGCATGCAGCCCTGAGAAAATAAAACAAAAAAGAGGTCCACTTCCGCCGAATGACACCTTCGTCGCCTCCTGCCGCTAAATAAACTAAGCGGCGGAGCCCACCCCTTGTGATGTCATTGACCAGGGCATGCTGGATCGATGGCATCACAAGGGGGCGGGGTCACCAGGTGTTTTAAATTACCGCAGGCTTTCACTTCTTAAGTACTGCATTACTTCATAAAAATTGCACATGCAGTATTTTAGTAGCATTTTTTAGTGAGTTAAAACATTTTTTTTTTAAATTGTAGAAAATTGGTGTGTGGTTTCTTACCGCATACTCGGATGCGGTATAATACTGCTTTGTGAATGGAGCCTATTAAGATTTATGCACTCTTTATGAATTTATGTGACAACGCAACACTATTTTTGGAAACAACAAATACTGTATTTCTGAATTCTACACTGTAAGCTGTGCTATACTTTACATATTGTACTCCCGACAGCTTCAACCTGGAAACTGTGCTGTATGCTGTACACCACTGCACTCCATATGCAACACAAGCCTAGCCACTTGCCGACCGCCGCACGCCGATGTACATCCAAACTTTGGCGGCAGATATCGTTGTTATGGAGACAGCTAGCTGCCATAACCCCGGTATCCCCGTTTTCGTGCGGCGGTCGGCTTTCAGATAAAAGTGGTCCCTGCGGCGGATTTGCCACGAGATCACTTTTATCAGTGGCGGGAGAGGGCCCCCCCGCTGCGGTCCGGTGCCCTCCGCCGCTTACCGGAGCCGTCGGTACCGGTGGAGGCGATCGCGTCCGTCTCCCTTCTGTGCCTGGAGACGAGTGAGGCTAAGATGGCGCCCACTCGTCTCCATGACACTGCTGGGCGGAAGCGACGTCAAAACGTCACTTCCGCCCACGCCTCTTAAAGGCACATTTTTTTCAATGTCATTTTTTTAAATGACTTTTTTTTTTAATTGCATTTTAGTGTAAATATGAGATCTGAGGTCTTTTTGACCCCAGATCTCATATTTAAGAGGTCCTGTCATGCTTTTTTCTATTACAAGGGATGTTTACATTCCTTGTAATAGGAATAAAAGTGACACCATTTTTTTTTTTTAAACAGTGTAAAAATAAATAAAATAAATGTAAAATAAATAATAAAAACAAAAAAGAAAAATTTTTAAAAACCCCCCGTCCCGACGAGCTCGCGCGCAGAAGCGAACGCATACGTGAGTAATGTCCGCAAATATGAAAATGGTGGTCAAACCACACATGTGAGGTATCGACGCGACCGGTAGAGCGAGAGCAATAATTCTAGCACTAGACCTCCTCTGTAACGCAAGACATGCAACCTGTAGAATTTTTTAAACGTCGCCTATGGAGATTTTTGAGGGTAAAATTTTTACGCCATTCCACGAGCAGGCGCAATTTTGAAGCGTGACATGTTGGGTATCAATTTACTTGGCGTAAAATTATATTTTACAATATAAAAAAAAAATGGGCTAACTTTACTGTTGTCTTATTTTTTTTTCAAAAAAGTTAATTTTTTCCAAAAAAAAGTGCGCTTATAAGACCGCTGTGCAAATACGGTGCAAAAAAAAGTATTGCATTGACTGCCATTTTATTCTCTAGGGTGTTAGAAAGAAAACAATATATAATGTTTGGGGGTTCTAAGTAATTTTCTAGCAAAAAAAAACAGTTTTAAACATATAAACACCTAAAATCCAAAACGAGGCTGGTCCTTAAGTGGCTAGAGTCGAGCCAACCTGCCATCCCCACAGTTTATTACACAAGTCAGTGTTGTTTTAAGCCAAAAAAATATGTAAAACATTTTAAAATAAAAAAGGTTTAAATTAAACAGAACTCCACTTTTTTTTTTTTTACAAGACGGAAGAAAAAGAGCAGATATACAATACAAGGTGCAAGCTCAACGGAAAACAAATCTTAATGCCTGGATTCAGTTTTGCAACTCTACAACTTGTAAAAGTTAAATTTTTTTTTTTTTTTTTTACTACATTCTTCTCCTTGGACTTTCAGAAGACGTACAGGACTGGGTTTTACAGAGTGATCACTGAAATAGCTAATTATTTCCTCCGGGCTCCTGACCGTTAAGATGTGACGTGGAGCACTGGGTTACAGCTTGGTTTTCATTAAAGTGTTACTAAACTCACAACAGTAAAATCAGTCTGTATATGCAATAAAGCATGCTGTGGAACCTAAGGGGTTAATCCCCTGCATTGTATAAAAAGGGTGTTTGATCCTGTCTTTTCTTAACCTCCCCTTCTTCCACTGTTCCCGTCTGCTGAGCCTTGGAGGCACTCTGCACATGCTCAGTTTGGTGTGTATTGCTAGAGGTTTTTTTAAGGATCCACACAGGGCCAATCAGCACTGTCCAGACAGAGGGTCAGGGGTCCAGCAGCCTCATAGGACAATCAGGAGAGAATGAAAACTCCTCTTACAAGCATTAACCAGACACTGATAGAAGTCACAAGACTGCTATAATACTGTAGTGCTGATGAGAAAAGATATTTAGCAGTTTATATTTATTATAATAACTGCAATTCTATGTTTTGTGTACTGTGAGGAGACAAGATATAGTGAGGGTCCTGGGTTTAGTAACACTTTAAAGTGATTGCACCAGAACTCTCAAACATCACAAAAGTTCGGACCCGGACCCAATTAAAGTCTATGGGACCCGAATTTGAATTATGAAGTCTTGTATGCAAGATATTGGCCATAAAAAGGGTATGGGGACCCGGGTACTGCCCTGGGGGACATGTACCAATGCAAAAAAAAAACTTTTAGAAAAGATAGTTTTTAAAGGAGCAGGGATTTTAATGATGCTTGAATTGAAACAATAAAAAAAAAAAAAAAAAAAAACAATAAATATAGTGCATGGGGGGGGGGGGTCCCCTTAGTCTGCTTGCAAAGTGGCGCATCTTGCTGAGTACGCCAACGTGGCGTTAGTTAGGGGCTTAGTGGCATGACCTCACTATAAATATCACTTCCAGGTTGAGCACTCACTTCCTGTTTCTTGCTTTGCTTGTTACTCAACACACCTGTTTGGATCATACTCTCTCACCTAGGATTCGGGTATCACTTGGCTACATTGTTCATTTTGGCTGTTTTGTTTCAATGGTTTTTCTTGGTGCTTTTTTCCTACCACTTATACCTTTGGTGAGAGCTACATGTTTTCTATTATATGTTATTATCTACTTTGATTCCTCACCTGGGTTCACTTTCACCATGCTTTGTCCTTAATATATCATTAGACATGCACTATCTACATTGATATATATTTTATTACTCTCCACAGTAATGGAGTGTGTGCAGTAAACACACATTGCATCCCTTTTGATTTCCAATGAAGACCCCACTCCCATGGTAGTCTATTCATTACTGCTTGTGTTGTCTTCATATCGCTGGCCACTGCTACAGCTCCCAGAGATGAGTCCCCCATTATGTCTTCGGCACTCAGCACCCCATTTGAAACCTATAGCTGACTTGTGAGTAACCAGGGGGGATTCTCCCCCTCCCCTTTTCCTTCCCCCATCGTTGTATCAAATACCAGATTACATATATATGCACTTTTTTGCAGATACAAGTATATGTACCCTGCATCGGCTCCTGATGGGTGTGAAGAACCCATGAAACGCGTAGAGACTTTTTGTGATCACTACCATCTGATCATACTTTCTTTTACAATCATGATTCATTATGGACTTTTGTATATCACTTAGAGAGGTCTAGGTTGCCAACCAACACCACTTACACCACGGTGGTGCAGCAGTATCTATGTATATATACCATGTGTTACTAATGAGCAATACTATTTATTTACTGTATTTTGATATGACTCAACATGTATATGTGTATATGTACCATTAAACATGATAATATATTTTGACTTTTTTTCATCACCGCATAGCCGCATGCTTTATTTAAAGTCCCAAACTTCCCCTCTTCTTTTCATTGTACCAGGGATGGAGGCATATGACACTACTCAGTCACTGCCTCTTGTATAGAACCTGTTGCAGCAACTGACATTCATAAAGAAAAAAATGACATTTAAATAAAAAAAAAAAAAAGGCATGGGTTCACCCCCCCAATCCATGCCAGGCCCTTTGCGTCTGGTGTGGATTCTAACCACTTAAGCCCCGGAATGTTTTACCCCATTCTTGACCAGAGCATTTTTTGCAATACGGCACTGCGTTGCTTTAACAGAACAAAAATGATGTCTTTTTTTCCACACAAATAGAGCATCCTTTTAGTATAAGCATATATAGATTCCAATAAGCATATATATATTTTTAGCAAGACTGCGGCATTACGGCGGATTAACACTAAGTGACACATTTTCGGGACCAGTGACACCAATACAGTGATCAGTGCTGAAAAAATGCACTGTCACTATATAAATGACCCTGGCAGGGAAGGGGTTAACATCAGGGGCGATCAGGGTTAAGTGTGCTCCTAGGGAGTGCTTTCTAACTGTGTGGGAAACGCTGTAACTGAAGGAAAACAGAGATCCGTGTTTCTTAGCAAAAACACAAGATCTCCCTTTTGCTCCTTCACAGAACGGCGGTCTACCTTGTTTACATAGGCAGACCGCCGTTCTGTCTGAAAAATCCCGGGTGGTCAGCCTGCTCCCGACTCAGGAGACGCAAACAACTTACAGGTACATTGTTTCGCACAGCCGGGCCACCCTGCCGCAGTATAAGTGCAGTGGGCAGTCCGGAAGTAGTTAAGGGGAACACCAAGCCAAAATTAAAAAAAAAAAAATTATGTGGGGTCCCCCCCAAAATCCATACCAGACCCTTATCCGAACATGCAGCCTGGAAGGTCAGGAAAGGTGGGGGGGGGAGCACCCCCCGAACCATACTAGGCCACCTGTCCTCAACATGGGGGAGTGCTTTGGGGCAGCCCCCCCCCCCAAAAGCATCTTGTCACCATGTTGATGGGGACAAGGGCCTCTTCCCGACAGCCCTGGGCTGTGGGCTTATCGGAATTAGATCCCACCCCCCCAATGTGAATAAGTATGGTGTACCACTACCCATTCACCAAAAAAAAGTGCCAAAAATAAAGATAGGAGCCAGTTTTTGACGATTCCTTTATCAAAGAATAAAAAAAAATGTCCCCCAATGTAGATCCCAAACCCCCCCCCCAAAAAAACGCTCTGCCCACAACGAAGGCTAACTGCCCAATGCCTGCTCCGCTGTTTGGCAGTTTTTAAATAGGCAAGGGGCAAAGGCCACCTGGTGGGATCGCCCCCTTGTGACGTCATTGACCAGTGCATGCTGGGTCAGTGATGTCTGTAGGGGGTGGTGCCACCAGGTGATATCACCAGGGGGCCCCGCCCCTTACCTATTTAAGAACTGTCAAATGGCAGAGCAGGCATTTGGCAGTTAGCCTTTGGTGCAGGCGGAGCGTTTCTTCTTCTAGTTTCAGATCAGGCGGTGCAGCGGGTGTCGTGACTGACGATGGATCTACATCGGGGGACATTGTTGTTTTATTTTTTTGAATAAATGAATTGTCAAAAGCTGCCTCCTGTCTTTATTTCTTTTTGACACGTTTTTTGATAAATGGGTACCCCATACTCATTCACATGGGGGGGCCCGGGATCCAGGAGCCCCCTTGGTAAAGGGGGTGTTAGGTACCTGGTAGTAGAGCCTGACTTTGTAGGAGGAGACCTCTCATACGACGCTGGTTCAGGAGCCACTGGAGTGGGGACAGTGGTCTCATGAGCACAGTGGGTAGGAGTGCCTGTTGAAGTAGGAGCTACTGATGCTGATGGCAGAGTAGGGATCCCTCCAGGGATGGCTGGACTGCAGGTGAAGGCAGTCCACGGCAGACAGCAGACTGGAGAGCTGATGGATGCTGGTGCAGCGGTCACTGGGACAGGAGCTGGACGTGCAGCAGCACACAGAGCAAGCAGGAGGCACAAGCAGGGTTAGACAGTCAGGGTCGGCAGGTAAACAGGGCAGTTGAACACAGCAGGCAAAAGCAGGGTCGGATGACAGGCAGAGGTCAGCAACGGATCACAGACAGAGGTGGTAGCAGAGTCAGGCAAGCCGGGTCGATTGGAGACAGCAGGGTGGTCAGACAGAGCCGGGTCGGTATTAGCAGAACAATCAGGTGCAGGTAACAGATCACAGAAGCTGAAGATGAAACAGCAGAGCACCAGTACAGCTGAGAGTCCTTTATGCACTCAGTGGCGCCAAACAACGTGCGCGCGCCTGAGGGGCACGCTGATGTGCACCAGTAGATGGGCCTTGTTGCACAGCTCGCGCAGGGGTACGTAGGTGCATGCGCGCACACATATGCCTGCGTCTGGTGCTGACAGGTCCCTGACATTGCCCCTCCCCAAAGGGCAGCCTCCAGATGCCTAAATACCCCCTTTTTACAGGATGTGCAGAAAAATAAGCACAAATTAATCGTCTGGCATGAACGTTACTGTCAGGTTCCCAAGAATTGTTCTCTGGGCTATACCCTCTCCACTTAATTAGAAACTGAATTTGCCCTTGTCTCCTTCTGCAGTCAAGAATAGCCTCTACCTCAAACTCCTCACTTCCATCCACCAAGATAGGTTCAGGAGGTCTGGTTCCTCTATCAGGGAAGGGGTCAGGTATGGCAGGTTTTAGCAGTGACACATGGAACACCGGGGGGGTTCTGAGAGAATCAGGCAGAGCTAGTTCGTAAGAAACTTCGTTGATGTTTCTCTTTACCGGAAAAGGTCCCATAAACTTAGGTGCAAGCTTCTTAGAGGGACAGGCCAACTTAATGATATTAGTGGAAAGCCATACCTGGTCGCCAAGCTGCAAGTTCAGTTCCCCTCTTCTTCTCCAATCAAAGGCTCTTTTGCTGTCCGCCTGGGCTTTGGACACCGCCTCCTGCAACATCCGGTTGTTGTGGCTGAAGAACTCCACTGTATTCTGCACTGCTGGAACTGGAGACTCTGGAAGAAAGTCAGGTATAAAGGTTAAATGAAAACCGTAGTTGGCGAAAAAGGGGGACTGTCCAGTGGCTGAATGGCTAGCATTATTGTATGCAAATTCTGCTAAGGGCAGCAGGGGCACCCAATCATCTTGTGAGAAGGATGTGAAACACATGATATACTGCTCGAGAGTTTGGTTGGTCCTCTCTGTCTGCCCATTGGTTTGGGGGTGATAGGCCAAGGACAGGGCCAACTCAATCTTTAGGATCTCACACAGGGCTCTCCAAAAACGTGAAGTGAACTGTACCCCCCTATCTGATACTATGTTTGCAGGGATCCCATGCAGTCTGACAATCTCTCTGATAAATATGTGGGCAGTTACAACAGCAGATGGAGTTCCTCTCAAGGGCAGGAAATGGGCCATCTTGGATAAGTGGTCTACCACTACAAAAATAGCTGAACAACCCTCAGAACATGGAAGCTCCACTATAAAATCCATGGAAATCATTTTCCAGGGTCTATCGGGTACAGGCAGAGGTTTTAACAGTCCCCAGGCTCGGTTTCTTGACGTCTTATTCAGAATACAAACAGGGCAAGAACTAACGTATTTCTCACAAAAGTCTTTCAAGTTAGGCCACCAGAACGTGCGTCGCATGAGTTCAAGGGTCTTGTGGACCCCAAAGTGACCTGCCAGCGGGTCATGTAGTAGGGTTAAAACTTTCACTTGAATGTCCTTAGGAACGAAAATGTGGCTCCCCTTCCAAAACAAGCCATCCTTAACTGTTAAAGTGACCTCTGGAGGTCTTGACAAATCCAAGGATGCCTCCTTGATCTGGGAAAGAAGATCTGACTGCAGAAGTAGGAAGTTGCTTGCGGGTAAGATGGTATCAGGAACGGATAAGTCTTTCGGGTTGTCGTACGTGCGTGACAACGCGTCCGGTTTAATATTCTTTGACCCTGGCCGGTAAGTTATGTGGAAACAGAAACGTAAGAAGAACAGGGCCCAGCGGGCTTGACGAGGCTTCAGCCGTTTAGCAGATCTTAAATACTCTAAGTTTTTGTGGTCTGTATATATTAATAATATACAAAAAACCGCGCTAAAATGATATAAATACTAAAAAATATGTAATCTTTAGTATAGTCCGTGTAGTCCCATATAAATGTCCACAACAAATGAAGGAAGTAGAATTATCATAAGTGAATAACGTGAGAGTTCATCCAAAGTGATAAATGATGAGACCACAATGGAACTGGAAAACACCAAAATATTGCGCTTACCAGAAGTAAGCCAAATAGGGGCAAGTGGCTTAAACCCAGCCTGGGCCTTTGGACAGGTGATCCAGATGAATCAGGATAATCGTACTCGTCCCGTGTGCCCAGTCCATAGAGGTTTTTATCCAAAAATATATAGCAAAAACATAGCGTGTGACTGATAATATAAAGCACTCCAAATGTGAACAATAAGTGCAACACTCAACAAAAAACTAATCATATGTGATCATATATCATCCAATGTCAGCGCAGCAACTAAGGATGGTAGATGAGTGTCATGCAATCATGCAAAGATGTAGTGTGGGGTGAATAGGTAAAAAACAAAAATAGCAGCACCCAGAATCTGTTTGACAGACTAGGTAAAAGGCAAGACTGCACCCAATCACCCAGAATTAAACTTTGGAACAAGGAATATAAACATTGAAAAAAGGAAAAAGAACTCTCTAAGTGTGGCACATCACATGCACAAGCTGCTTACCAGATGACAAATTCATATGAGCAAACTTCCACACAGCCAAACGTGTAAACACAGAATAAAATTGCAGCAGCGAACCTAGGGGATATCCTGCTTACCAGACATCCAGGTAGGGTAGGCAGATGTAGTGGAGCACAAACAGGCTCCTAACAGGAACGGCGTAGACACGTCCTGGCCAATCAACCCCAAGCTCAGCAGTGCACATAAAGTAAAAACAGCCAATAGTGTAATACTGTATAATCCGGGTTTATTTAGAATAGAGTAACACTTACACTAAATGAAGATAAAAAGGCGAAAAAATGGAGCCGGCCGGCACTCAAACACACTCCCGTCCTCACAGGGCAAACGTGGTGACGTCAGCACGTCCCTCCCAGACGCGTTTCGTCACACGCTGACGTTTTCAATGGGGAACGGGCAGCATGCTGAGCCACCACGTTAAATACACACACCAAGCCTCGCTCTGAGTCCCGTTAGGGAAATACACAGCGCCATCTTGGATGTGGGCATCTGCAATACATACTGCAAGGAATGGGGTCAAGTCGACAACCAAAAGGTGCCACAAGATCAACATCCCTTGAACTTGAATGTTACCATGTCAGAAACACCAAAACAACAAGTTAATACATAAATTGATACAAAAATATTCAAAAAATATTATTAAAAATATATTAAATGTAACCTAAAATACCTTATGTTCGAAAGGTATACATATAATATGGCAAATAAGTATTTTAAACATAACCACTACCGGATACTAATGATCCAAGATAGTGTACTACCAACAGCACTAACATATGTTACATAAATCAAAATAAACATGTAAATATCTATGCACATACAGTTAGAAAATAGTTAAAAACAAAAAAATATAGATTAAAATTAAAATAAAATATAAAGTTGTGTCTAAATGAACTAGATCAAATGAAACCTCCTCAAGAGGATGGGCAGCATGGTCAAACTCAGCTCAGAAAGTATATATTAATACCGGATGAACAGCGCCCTCTAACAGGTACCTCCATTCCTCCAAGGCGGTTTTGATAGCGAGTAGCTCCCGGTCACCAACGTCATAGTTCCTTTCCGCGGGTGAAAGTTTCCAGGAGAAGAACCCCACAGGATGCATTAGATCTTTACTACCTTGATGTTGTGAGAGAACTGCTCCCACAGCAATTTCGGAAGCGTCTACTTCCAAAATGAAAGGTAACGATGGATCGGGATGGCTGAGGATTCTTTTGAGATTCTCGAAAGCATCTTGGGCCATCTGATTCCAACAAAAACGGGTATTCTGTTTGGTCAATTGCGTGATGGGTGCAATTATGGCAGAGATTCCCCTGATCCATTTTGATGCCAGTTGGAGAGATTACTAACCCCAGAAATTGGATGCTCTGTTGCTCAAACTCGCATTTCTCAGCCTTTGCATACAGTCCATGCAAGCGAAGACGACCCAAGACCCAGCAGACGTGCTCTCAGTACTGATCGAGTGATCCAGAGAATATTAAGATGTCGTCCAGGTAGACAATCACAAAAACGTCTAAAAAGTCTCTAAAACACATCGTTAATGAGATGTTGGAAGGTGGCAGGGGCATTGCAGAGGCCGAAGGGCATGACCAAGTATTCATAATGCCCGAATCGGGTCCGGAAAGCCGTCTTCCATTCATGCCCGGCCCGAATGCGGATCAGGTTGTAGGCCCCTCTCAGATCAAGTTTGGTGAATAAGACAGCGGATCTCAACTTCTGGAACAGTTCGGGTATCAGAGGTAAGGGATAACGTTTTTTGACCGTAATCTTATTCCGTTCCCGGTAGTCTATACATGGGCGGAGGGTCTTGTCTTTTTTAGTAACAAAAAACATTCCGGCACCTGCTGGGGAGGTTGAAAGGCGGATGAACCCCTTGGCCAAGTTTTCATCAATATAAGTCTTTAGTGCCTCTTGTTCTTTCTCTGATAGGGGGAAGATATGCCAAAATGGGATTTCAGCCCCAGGAAGCAATTCAATCGGACAATCGTAAGGGCGGTAAGGCGGAAGGGAGTCTGCCCCCTTCTTGCTGAAGACATCGACAAACTCATGGTAATGCTTGGATATGGACTGGAGCAGATTCTGATCGATGTCTAGACATAAGAGAGTAGCTGAAGAATTAGGGGGTTCAGTCAGACAGTGTTCTTGGCAGTAAGAAGACAAAAACTTTACTTCTCCAGTAACCCAGTTAATGTGCGGGTTGTAGGCTTGGAGCCAGGGAATGCCCAGGATAATTGGAAACAGTGGGGAAGAGATGGCATCAAGGGTCAGTAGCTCCTTATGCTGGGAGGAAACAGTAACAGGCAAAGGAAGAGTCTCTTGGGTTACTTGTCCTGATTTGATGCGGGAGCCATCGGCCAAGAAAACAGAGTGTCCATGAGTTTTTTCTCGTAACGGAATATCATGCAGGCTGGCAAAGGTAGAATCGACAAAACAGCTGCATGCCCCGAAGTCAATGATAGCGTTGACTGGAATTGTCTTTCCCCGAAGCTGTAATGACAGAGGAAGAGCAAGGTGGGTTGAGTTGGCAGACAAGGCAGAAAGACTGGTAGAAACAGGAGATGGACACTTACTTATCTTGATCGGGCAGTTATGGACGTAGTGTCTCGTTCCTCCCCAGTAGAGGCACAGGTTCAGCTGACGACGATGTGCTCGTTCTTCAGGAGACAAGGCAGGGCGCATCAGCCCTAGCTACATGGGCTCGAAAGCGTCAGGGACCGAGTTAACTGGGTTCACACTGGGTGGAGGTAGGTAGCGAGAGGCAGGAACTGGAGCCCTTGCAGTCATCCATACCGGGCGGGTTTGTTGAGTGGAACGTTCAGATCGGCGTTCCCGAAGACGACGATCGATCTGGATCACCAAAGAGATTAGGGCCTCTAGAGAGTCTGGTATGTCAACCCGAGCAAGTTCGTCCTTCAGCCCTTCAGACAGACCCATGCGGAATTGGTGATGTAGGGCCGCATCATTCCATTGGGTGTCTGCGCTCCAGCGCCTAAAGACAGTGACATAATCCTCGGCCGGTCTGCGGCCTTGCTGGAGCGCAAACAGGGCGGACTCGGCCGTAGCAGTCCGCTGAGGATCCTCATAAAGCTGGGCCATAGCTTCAAAAAAAGGAATGTAGGGAGTGGGTCAGGCCTGAGTCCCCCTCCAGTAGTCGATGGGCCCAGGTATGAGGTTCTCCTTGTAGGAGGGAGATCACAGATCCCACTTTGGTAGCTTCTAGAGAGGAGGTCCGAGGCTGTAGAGTGAAATAAAGCTGGCAGACATTACGAAAGGCCCGAAATTTGGTTCGATCTCCGGAGAACCTTTCTGGGATGGGGACCCTTGGCTCTGGTGGGAGCATTACAACAGAAGGAAAGGAAATAGTCTGTGCTGGAGCGGCGGCCGAAGAGGAAGCCATGGTACTGGGGCCAGCAAGATTCTGAAATTGTCCTTCCAGCCTGGTATAGTTATCCTGCAGGGATTTCACGGCTTGTGTGAGGGCCGCAAGATGCCTGCAGATCTCCTTCATCGGAGAGGTCTCTCCCGCAGACTCAGTCATGGTTGTTTCGGACTGTTAGGTACCTGGTAGTAGAGCCTGACTTGTAGGAGGAGACCTCTCATACAACGCTGGTTCAGGAGCCACTGGAGTGGGGACAGTGGTCTTGTGAGCACAGTGGGTAGGAGTGCCTGTTGAAGTAGGAGCTACTGATGCTGGTGGCAGAGTAGAGATCCCTCCAGGGATGGCTGGACTGCAGGTGAAGGCGGTCCACGGCAGACAGCAGACTGGAGAGCTGATGGATGCAGGTGCAGTGGTCACTGGGACAGGAGCTGGACGTGCAGCAGCACACAGAGCAAGCAGGAGGCACAAGCAGGGTCAGACAGTCCGGGTCGGCAGGTAAACAAGGCAGTTGAACAAATTAAGAGGGTGGTGGCTGCGCTGTGATAGAAAGGGAAAGGGGGGGAAAGGGAAGGGGGGAGGGGTGGGGGGAGGAAGGGAGCTAGACTAAATGAATCAATAAATATCAAATGATCTGAAAATGTGAATAGATAATGCGAAAGCGTACTCACAGATGCGAATAAATAAATAAGGTGTAAGCACAAACAAATATCGCTAAATGTTGTATAACAAAAGTGCTGTAATCAAACCAGATCAAATAAATAAGCTGGAGGTGTATACCAGCAAAGAGTGTGCAGGGGTATATGAATCTACTTCAAAAGGGGCATTAATCCAAAATCTATCAAAAATAACATAAAAAACTTATCCAATGAAATTACTAAAACCATGTGTATATAAATGTGCTAATATAATAATCAACTGATGGTATAAGTACACACGTGGATAATAGTTAATGTAAATAAAGAATATATATAAGTGTCCATAAAAATAGTCCCAGTGGTTGGTGTTGGTGACCCGCCAACACTTGGCGAAAAAAATATTATATACCAGAGAAAAAATAAAAATAAAATAAACAAAATTACGACAGTCCCACCACCAGATGTGATAATCCTGGATATAGATAGGATAATGCTGATGAACCAGGGGGGAAGGGAAACAGTGTGCTGACAGGTGGGGGCACCTCCGTGTTCCCAGGCCCCTTACCTTACCAGCTGTAAGGTATACAGCATATGTAGAGGAGGCCCCGCAGACGGGGAAGTCCAAGTCCAACGGTACAGCAGATGGCGTTGATTGGTAATGCCGTATATCATATGAAGAGACAAAGAACGAGTGGTATATAGTATAATACCGTTTGATGTAAAGGTACAGGTGGGGGGGGGGAGAGGGAGGTTGCACTCACTTTTAAGCAATGAGCGCACGCCTCAACCCACGAGCGCCGAGCTCGTATAATCCCAGGCTCTGGATCTTCTGAGAGACTCTCTCCGCTTCCAATTCCTCACCACCCGTTGTGCAGAGATATATTGTGCGGGATATAGAAAACAGAAACCGCACATAGCATAATCCCGTATATCATATACTTTATTAAAGCACTCACAAAGTTCATGCACTTGCATTTAAAACACAGCTGGGGGGTAAAACATCCACGAGCGCCGAGCTCGTCACATCCAGCTAGTGTGTGGCAGCGTCCTGTGCTCCTGACGCGTATCGTCACGTCACGTGACTTCTTCAGAGGAAGGCAGGTGAACACAGCAGGCAAAAGCAGGGTCGGATGAAAGGGAGAGGTTGGCAACGGATCACAGGCAGAGGTGGTAGCAGAGTTAGGCAAGCCGGGTCGGATTAGAGAGAGCAGGGTGGTCAGACAGAGCCGGGTCGGTATTAGCAGAACAATCAATCAGGTGCAGGTAACAGAAGCTGAAAATGAAACAGCAGCGCGCCAGTGCAGCTGAGAGTCCTTTATGCGCTCAGTGGCGCCAAACAACGTTAACGCGCGCACCTGAGGGGCACGCTGATGTGCACCAGTAGTTGGGCCTTGTTGCACAGCTCGCGCGGGGGTACGCATACGCATCTGGTGCTGACAGGGAGCTTTTAGGGTGCCTGCAGACCCCCACAATCACTACCCAAGGTTGTCAGGAAGAGGCCCATGTCCCCATTAACATGCACAAGCACCCCCCATGTTGTGGGCATGTGGCCTGGTATGGTTCAGAAGGGGGGGGCGCACACGCATGACTCATCTGTTAAGGGCACAGAGGCCGGCTTCCCGGCCCACTTCTTAACAACCAGCTATTCAGTGTGCCCTGATTGGGCACAGCTTTGCCCAATCAGGGCTTAGAATGCAGTGCGCAGTGCATTGTGGGGTGCTCGGCTGGCCCATGTTTTTATCCCATGTGAATAGGCGATTTCGAAGAGGAAAGTGATTACCAGCACCACGCCGCCTTCTCTACTATCCCCAGAGGGGAACATTGCTGATTTGACTCAGATGTGAGGTGAGCAGCCTGTGATACTAGTGGAGGAAAGCACAAGCACTTTGGATTTTTGCACCGTTGATTTATTGATTTTTTTGAATTCACTTCAATCAGTCACAGATACTATATATGAACTTTCAGCAATATATGTTAATTGATTACCATTTTTAGCTACATTTTATCATTATTATACAGGATTTATATAGCGCCAACAGTTTACGCAGCTCTTTACAATATAAAAAGGGAGACAATACAGTTATAATATAATAAGATACAGGAGGATTAAGAGGGCCCTGCTCAGAAGATCTTACAATCTAATAGGGTGGGGCAGGTGGTACAAAAGGTTGTAACTGTGGGGAATGAGCTGATGGAAGTGGTAAAAGATTAGTTGGAGACTTTATAGGCTTTCCTGAAGAGATGAGTTTTCAGGGATCACCTGAAGGTAGCAAGAGTATGATAATAGCCGGACAGGTGGAGGTAGCGAGTTCCAGAGGATGGGAGAGGCTCTGGAGAAATCTTGGAGACGAGCATGAGAGGTGGAGACGAGAGAGCTTGAGAGTAGGTGGTCTAGAGAGGACGATTTGGGTGATATTTGGAGACAAGATTAGTGATGTAGCTCGGGGCAGAGTTGTGAATGGCTTTGTATGTTGTGGTTAGTATTTTGAATTTAATTCGCTGGGTAATTGGGAGCCAGTGTAGGGATTGGAGGAGAGGGTTGGCAGACACTGAGCGGTTGGTAAGGTGTGAAGCACCCTACTCCCGTGGGAGCGGCTAAAAGTTTGTTCTTCCCTGAAGTGTGTTCCATTATCCCCTTTCCCCCCAAAGATATGACACACAGACAGTTCTTAAACAGTTGAACTATGTATATCTTTATTGCAGTTCCATGTTAAATGCTGCACTGCACCGGAAAGTCACTCTGAATAACTTCCAGTGTTTTTGAGTGATGAGAAATACAACTTTAAATCCAGAATAAACGAAATCTTCGTTAGTAAAGCTTCTATCTGGCATGAATTCTCATAATGTAATGCATCTTTCCTTCCTCCTGTTAGTCACCACTTCCTGACTGCACAGTACTTCTGGTTTAACTCCATGAACGATACTCTGAATAAAGTCCAGGAGATGACATTTGGATTCCTCCAGGGTATTAGTTTTCTAAGGCCCAGCCCTGTTCTCCTAAACCCGCACACCAATCCCTATAAAGTCTTTAGAAGCACTGTTCCCCTGGGTTACACTCACATGTGTTGCCGAGCGACCATCCATGAAGCACATAGAAAAGTCCTCTCCCAGTCTCCTTTTTATGTCAATCTAGCGACTGTCCCATAAATAATCTCCTGCAGTCTCTTCTCCACCTGCATCTCTCCTCCATAGCATGCTTCCCCCTCCCCTGCAGGGGAGAGCACCAAAGCTGCACCCGAACTACATCCTTCCTTCTGGATCTCTCAAACTCCCATGAACCAAGACCCCAGGAAGCATGTGACCAAGACCTTTATGGAAGTCCCAAAATTAATGATTGGTCCAGAGGGGTCTTCCAAAAACTACCTGTCACTCTATACTTGTATTTCTCCCCTCCTCCAGATAAGTCATGGAAAATAGAAGAAAACTGCACAAGCAGAGCGCAGGGGGTCACACCCTCCTCTACTCTAGTAAACCTCCCATGCCAATCAAACCCACCAGCTTACACCACTGGGTAAAATACTGATAATTTGGCCTAATTCTACACCTAACTCTCTAATCTAGCACTCACCTAAACAGGTGGGCACTACAGGTGGATAAGTCTGGCAGCAGCATTCAAGATAGACTGAAGAGGGGATAGCCTATGGAGAGGCAGGCCAATGAGAAGGGAGTTGCAATAGTCAAGGCGAGAGATAACAAGGGAGTGAATGAGGAGCTTGGTGGTTTCATTTGTTAACCTCCCTGGCGGTATGATTATTTCGGATTTTAGGTGCTGAAAGCGGTACCATTATTTTGCATGGAAATTTGGCGTTTTATATTGTAGGTCTGTAAATCTTAACAATAACACACTTAAATCTGTCCAAACCAGAGTCTAGTAGATATCCCGGGTATGATAAAGTTTGAAACACAAAAACATAAATTATAATATAATAAATAAAAATAAATAATTAAAAAAAATAAAAAAAAATAGTAATAAAATAAATTTCCCCACAATTCACTATCGCTCAATTCTGCAAGTGTTCTAATTTATTATCGTTGTTTTCTAGCTGGTCTAAAGCCACTTTTGACGTAAAGGGACACTTTTTGGTTGCTATGGACAATCTCCAGTTTCCAGGCAGAAAGAACAGTGTATATCATGTAAAACTGCATACAGGGCATGGGCCAGAGCACTGGGGACAAAAGGGATGTGAAATCATTTCATACAGTACTGTAATCTGTAAGATTACAGTACTGTATGTGTTATGATTTTGACAGTTTTTTGAATTTGCCGCCAGGCTCCGCCCCCGTGCGTCGCGCCGCTCGCAGGGAACGGAGCCTGGCACGGAGAGGCTTCGGAGGAGGACGGAGCCCTCGGACACTGCGGGGGACATCGCAGGATCCCGGGGACAAGGTAAGTAACGCCGCCCCAGGATCCTGCAATGCGATCCCGAGTGTGGCTCGGGGTTACCGCTAATGGTACTGAATTTTAACCCCGAGCCACACTCGGGAAAACCGCCAGGGAGGCTACAAAGGGGTGAATTTTAGAGATGTTACAGAGGTGAATTCTACAAACTTTTGACAACGATTGGATATGAGGCTGAAATGACAAGTCAGAGTCTAGGATTACACCTAGTACCCTGGCGTGAGGGGAGGGACTGATGGTTGCATTGTTGATTTTGATGGAAAAGTCATGGAGGGGGGTACGGGTGAGGGGAATATTAATAGCTCAGTTTTAGAGAGATTTAGTTTAAGGAAGTGGTGCGACATCCATGCTGATATGTCAGTAAGTTAGTAATGCGAGAGGAGACTGAAGGAGTGAGGTGAGGAGTAGACAGATAGATTTTGGTGTCTTCGGCGTATAAGTGGTATTGGAAGCCGTGGGCATTTATTAAGTGACCAAGGGAGGAGGTGTAGATAGAGAAGAGAAGGGGTCCAAGAACAGAGCCTTGGGGGACCCCCACAGAAAGGGGCAATGGAGAGGAGGAGACAGAGTTGTAGGTAACACTGAAGGAGCGCTGTGATAAATAGGCTTATTGATGGTTTTTGATATATAGCGCAGCACTGTTTATTGAGTATGTAATACAAGCTGCAGAGATCAGAGGGAAGTAACAGAGTGCAGGGGTCAGTATTAAGGAATGCAAAGTTCAGTAGCATGTAACACAAGGTGCAGGGATCAGGAGCAAGTAGCAGAGTGCAGGTGGTCAATAGTACAAAATCCCAGGATTGGACGGGTGATCTATCAATGTGCCCGGACAAAGAGGAGGGGCTGTATGTGACGGCGCACGGCGGGGAACACACAGCTATTGAAATGAAAGCTGTTATGTTCCCGGTGCTCTAATCAATGCGGCGGCGGCTCTCCTCTCTCTTCCCCTGCACAGGCTGGCTGGCTGCACTGGGGACACAGGCTGGCAGGCTGGCTAACTGGCTGCACTGGGGACACAGGCTGGCTGCACTGGGGAAACAGGCTGGCTGCACTGGGGACACAGGCTGGCTGCACTGGGGACACAGGCTGGCTGCACTGGGGACACAGGCTGGCTGCACTGGGGAAACAGGCTGGCTGCACTGGGGATACAGGATGGCTGGCTGCACTGGGGACACAGGCAGGCTGCATCTGACGGGCACTGGTGAGGCTGCATTGATCTCTTGTATCATCTGCTGTACCATGTCCCCAGTCTCTGACCATCTCCTGTATCATGTCCCCAGTCTCTGACCATCTCCTGCACCATGTCCCCAGTCTCTGACCATCTCCTGTACCATGTCTCCAGTCTCAGACCATCTCCTGCACCATGTCCCCAGTCTCGGACCATCTCCTGCACCATGTCCCCAGTCTTGGACCATCTCCTGTATCATGTCCCCAGTCTTGGACCATCTCCTGCACCATGTCCCCAGTCTCTGACCATCTCCTGCACCATGCCCCAGTCTCTGACCATCTCCTGTTCCATGTCCCCAGTCTCTGACCATCTCCTGTACTATGTCTGCAGTCTCTGACCATCTCCTGTACCATGTCCCCAGTCTCTGACCATCTCCTGTATCATGTCCCCAGTCTCTGACCATCTCCTGTACCATGTCCCCAGTCTCTGACCATCTCCTGTATCATGTCCTCAGTCTCTGACCATCTCCTGTATCATGTCCCCAGTCTCTGACCATCTCCTGTACCATGTCCCCAGTCTCTGACCATCTCCTGTACCATGTCCCCAGTCTCTGACCATTTCCTGTACAATGTCCCCAGTCTCTGACTATCTCCTGTATAAAAATATTTAAAAAAAAAATTCTGTATTGGTCATTTTCGGCCTGGTGTATTTTTCATTTTCGGTATCGGTTTCGGCACCAAAAAACCCATTCGGTGCACCCCTAGTCAGTAGTATGTAATACAAGGTGCAGTGATCAGGGGGAAGTAACAGAATGCTGGGGTCAATAGTAAGAAATGCAGGGTTCAATTGTATGTAATACAACGTGCAGGGGTCGGTAGTCTGTAACACTTGATGCAGGGGTCAGTAGTCTGTAACACAGGATGCAGGGGTCAGTAGTCTGTAACACTTGATGCAGGGGTCAGTAGTCTGTAACACAGGATGCAGGGGTCAGTAGTACGTAACACGGGATGCAGGGGTCAGTAGTACGTAACACAGGATGCAGGGGTCAGTAGTACGTAATACGGGATGCAGGGGTCAGTAGTATGTAACACAGGATGCAGGGGTCAGTAATATGTAACACAGGATGCAGGGGTCAGTAGTCTGTAACACTTGATGCAGGGGTCAGTAGTCTGTAACACAGGATGCAGGGGTCAGTAGTACGTAACACGGGATGCAGGGGTCAGTAGTACGTAACACAGGATGCAGGGGTCAGTAGTACGTAATACGGGATGCAGGGGTCAGTAGTATGTAACACAGGATGCAGGGGTCAGTAATATGTAACACAGGATGCAGGGGTCAGTAGTACGTAACACAGGATGCAGGGGTCAGTAGTACGTAACACAGGATGCAGGGGTTAGTAGTACGTAACACAGGATGCAGGGGTCAGTAGTATGTAACACAGGATGCAGGGGTCAGTAGTATGTAACACAGGATGCAGGGGTCAGTAGTCTGTAACACTTGATGCAGGGGTCAGTAGTCTGTAACACAGGATGCAGGGGTCAGTAGTACGTAACACGGGATGCAGGGGTCAGTAGTACGTAAAACAGGATGCAGGGGTCAGTAGTACGTAATACGGGATGCAGGGGTCAGTAGTATGTAACACAGGATGCAGGGGTCAGTAATATGTAACACAGGATGCAGGGGTCAGTAGTACGTAACACAGGATGCAGGGGTCAGTAGTATGTAACACAGGATGCAGGGGTTAGTAGTACATAACACAGGATGCAGGGGTCAGTAGTACGTAACACAGGATGCAGGGGTCAGTAGTATGTAACACAGGATGCAGGGGTCAGTAGTACGTAACACAGGATGCAGGGGTCAGTAGTACGTAACACAGGATGCAGGGGTCAGTAGTACGTAACACAGGATGCAGGGGTCAGTAGTAGGTAACACAGGATGCAGGGGTCAGTAGTAGGGAACACAGGATGCAGGGGTCAGTAGTATGTAACACAGGATGCAGGGGTCAGTAGTACGTAACACAGGATGCAGGGGTCAGTAGTAGGGAACACAGGATGCAGGGGTCAGTAGTATGTAACACAGGATGCAGGGGTCAGTAGTACGTAACACAGGATGCAGGGGTCAGTAGTATGTAACACAGGATGCAGGGGTCAGTAGTACATAACACAGGATGCAGGGGTCAGTAGTACGTAACACAGGATGCAGGGGTCAGTAGTATGTAACACAGGATGCAGGGGTCAGTAGTATGTAACACAGGATGCAGGGGTCAGTAGTACATAACACAGGATGCAGGGGTCAGTAGTACATAACACAGGATGCAGGGGTCAGTAGTACGTAACACAGGATGCAGGGGTCAGTAGTACGTAACACAGGATGCAGGGGTCAGTAGTACGTAACACAGGATGCAGGGGTCAGTAGTACATAACACAGGATGCAGGGGTCAGTAGTACGTAACACAGGATGCAGGGGTCAGTAGTACGTAACACAGGATGCAGGGGTCAGTAGTATGTAACACAGGATGCAGGGGTCAGTAATATGTAACACAGGATGCAGGGGTCAGTAGTACGTAACACAGGATGCAGGGGTCAGTAGTATGTAACACAGGATGCAGGGGTTAGTAGTACGTAACACAGGATGCAGGGGTCAGTAGTATGTAACACAGGATGCAGGGGTCAGTAGTATGTAACACAGGATGCAGGGGTCAGTAGTCTGTAACACTTGATGCAGGGGTCAGTAGTCTGTAACACAGGATGCAGGGGTCAGTAGTACGTAACACGGGATGCAGGGGTCAGTAGTACGTAACACAGGATGCAGGGGTCAGTAGTACGTAATACGGGATGCAGGGGTCAGTAGTATGTAACACAGGATGCAGGGGTCAGTAATATGTAACACAGGATGCAGGGGTCAGTAGTACGTAACACAGGATGCAGGGGTCAGTAGTATGTAACACAGGATGCAGGGGTCAGTAGTACGTAACACAGGATGCAGGGGTCAGTAGTATGTAACACAGGATGCAGGGGTCAGTAGTATGTAACACAGGATGCAGGGGTCAGTAGTACGTAACACAGGATGCAGGGGTCAGTAGTACGTAACACAGGATGCAGGGGTCAGTAGTACGTAACACAGGATGCAGGGGTCAGTAGTAGGGAACACAGGATGCAGGGGTCAGTAGTAGGGAACACAGGATGCAGGGGTCAGTAGTATGTAACACAGGATGCAGGGGTCAGTAGTACGTAACACAGGATGCAGGGGTCAGTAGTAGGTAACACAGGATGCAGGGGTCAGTAGTATGTAACACAGGATGCAGGGGTCAGTAGTACGTAACACAGGATGCAGGGGTCAGTAGTATGTAACACAGGATGCAGGGGTCAGTAGTACGTAACACAGGATGCAGGGGTCAGTAGTACGTAACACAGGATGCAGGGGTCAGTAGTATGTAACACAGGATGCAGGGGTCAGTAGTATGTAACACAGGATGCAGGGGTCAGTAGTACATAACACAGGATGCAGGGGTCAGTAGTACATAACACAGGATGCAGGGGTCAGTAGTACGTAACACAGGATGCAGGGGTCAGTAGTACGTAACACAGGATGCAGGGGTCAGTAGTACGTAACACAGGATGCAGGGGTCAGTAGTACGTAACACAGGATGCAGGGGTCAGTAGTACGTAACACAGGATGCAGGGGTCAGTAGTACGTAACACAGGATGCAGGGGTCAGTAGTATGTAACACAGGATGCAGGGGTCAGTAGTATGTAACACAGGATGCAGGGGTCAGTAGTACATAACACAGGATGCAGGGGTCAGTAGTAACACAGGATGCAGGGGTCAGTAGTACATAACACAGGATGCAGGGGTCAGTAGTAACACAGGATGCAGGGGTCAGTAGGACGAAATACAAGGTGCAGCGATCAGGGGGAAGTAACAAAGAGTGCAGGGGTCAGTAGTAAGAAATGCAGGGTTCAGTTGTATGTAATACAAGGTGCAGGGGTCAGGAGGAAGTAACACAGAGTTCAGGGGTCAGTAGTAATAGTGGTAAATAAGGATGGGCTTTGGTGTGTTCGCACACTCTACATGCAGAGCCCGCCAGGAAGTCAGAACTGCGCTGCGCTAATCACAGGCAGTGAGACATTTCCCGATCTCTGCAGCCGCAAATCGGGAAAATGTCTCACTGCCTGTGATTAGCGCAGTGCCGACTTCCTGGCGGGCTCTGCACGTGGGCTGTGCGAACACGCCAAAGCCCATCCTTCGTGGTAAATAGAATTCAGCAGTATGTAACACAAGGTGCAGGGGTCAGGAGGAAGTAGCATAAAGTCCAGTAAAGGAGCCCGGGTGTAACTACCCCTGTAAATCAGCAGACATCAGTTGCATTGGTGCCTGACTGGATGGGGGAAGTCCTCAGAACACATGAGACATACAAGGTATCCCAGGACGCCCATTGGCTCCGCCCTCACTTTGGCATGGTAAGGTTGGTTGCCATCTACCAATCACCAACCCATACATTCTCCACCCAAATATATAGAGATTGTTGTGAAAGTAATTGAATGCCATTAAACACGTGTATGGGTGTAACTGATGTCTCCTATGTAATCCAATGACACACGGTGATTTCCTATGGCTGTAGTGTGTGAATATAGAGCAGGGTGCACTGTACAAACACTGACGGCACATCCCAGCCAAGTGCGCAGTGTGTAGAATATCCATGTTCAGGGGCCCGCACACCCTTGCTATCCGTTAACCACACTCGGTTGTGGTGCGGGACGGAACACTACACTCAGCCTATCACTCCGCCCCAGGGTCTTCTTCTCTCCTCTAGGCGAATATGAGAAGCGGCACAGCCGCTCAGTCAGCTGCCCCGGATCTGATTTGTTTTGTACTCTCCTAATCCTGCCATATAGTCACCCAAGTTTCTCAAGCAGTAACCGGCGCTCAGCGCAGGCAGCCAATCACAGCTCCCTTCTGATGGTCTCCTCAGGAAGCTGAGATGAGCCGCACGCAGTGATAGGACAGGGTGGCACCTGTCTCGGCTATTGGCTGAGTGTGTAGAGGCGGGCTGGACAAGCGGGGAAGTGGTGTGCTGGTGATCCATCTGTTGTATACCTGAGTGTTATTGCTGTGCAGAGCTGAGACAACC
This sequence comes from Aquarana catesbeiana, assembly GCF_042186555.1. Taxonomy (NCBI): domain Eukaryota; kingdom Metazoa; phylum Chordata; class Amphibia; order Anura; family Ranidae; genus Aquarana; species Aquarana catesbeiana. The sequence goes on along the minus strand of NC_133324.1, from coordinate 449,760,985 downwards.
GGACAGCTTCATGTATGTAATGTTTTCTATCATTTCTTTCCTGTCACAGAGTCCTTGTCTGCAGGCCTCCTTTATATCTCAGGGGTCAGTGTTTACTGCCACTGCCAGGGTTCTCTGTATTTGTTTACCTTTCTCATCTCCATAGTTACAGCAGTGGCATCACTAAGGTAAAACATGGTGCCCCCCCCCCCCCCCCCCCCAGGAGAGAGCCCATTGGGGAAGGGTGATACCATGTTTTGGTCACCCCCAAACCCTACCAGCCTGCAGATCTGTGCGCTGTCACCGGTGAGGGTGACACCATCACACTTCGTTATCACTTCCTACTTGATGGTGTCACCCAGGTGCGGGCCACACGCCCCCCCCCTCCCCCGAACCCACATAGCGATGCCACTGAGTTACAGCTGTCTTGTATGTGTTTATTAGACCATGGCATTAGTCTGAAGTCATGTGGGCACAGTGGGGTAGATTTATTTAAACTGGAGAGTGCAAAATCTGGTGCAGGTGTGCATACAAACCAATCCGCTTCCAGGTTTTAGCGCTGGTTCACACTGCAGTGCGGGAGCCACATGCGATTTTTGAACAAGAATTGCACTGCATTCCTGTTCAAATCACATGCAATTCTTTAGCAGTGCAGTTTGAGCCATTATTCTGTATGGCTTAAATTGCATTGAATCCACACCAGAATCATACAGGACCCTTTTTTTGGCTTTACCAGAATCGGATCTCATGCGTGTGAACACTAAGGATGAGCTCTGGCGTGTTCGCAAGCTGCACGTGCCGAGCCGCCAGGAAGTCGGCAATGCGCAGCGCTAATCACAGGCAGTGAGACATTGTCCCGACGTGCGGCTGCAGAGATCGGGAAATGTCTCACTGCCTGTGATTAGCGCAGTGCATTGCCGACTTCCTGGTGGGCTCAGCACGTGCAACTTGCAAACACACCAGAGCTCATTCTTGGTGAACACCTATGTCATCCAATTCTGCAAATTTCAGGATGTCATTAACTAAACACAGCAGTTCGCATGAATGGGGTGCGATTGGGATGCCGTGCAGAATCCCCAGCACACAAGTGTGAGCCGGCCACTTAGCCCTCGTTCGCATTGAACACGGCTTTGAAATCGCGCAACTTCATCTGAACTCGCATGATTTCAAAGCCGCATGGTCAGGTCCGACTTGATAGACACCTGTGCATGAAGCCGCACAGATGTCTATCGAAGTCGCACCCGAAATCGGCAAAAGTAGTACAAGAACTACTTTCGCAAATTGATGCGGTGGCGCACCAATTGGAACGGTGCCATTGCCAGCAATAGGCTGCGACTTGCCATGCGGTTTGTTCTGTCAAATCTCATGACAAATCACTGCAGTGTGAACGAGGGCTAAATGCAATAGCTTAATTGAACAAGCTGAAGTTCGAAGCTGATTGGCTACCATGATTCCCAGTGCTCTAGTTTTAGGCTGGCCATACACAGTTCGAATCTCGTCTGGATCAGCAGGAACTGGCCAAGATTCGAACCGTTAAAGGGGAAGTCCACCCTAACACTAAAATTTCTACATCTACAGACATCCACGATCTAACACTAACCTATCTAGCCCTGTAAAGAAGAAATCATTAAAAAGTAAAAGGGGAAAAAAAGTTTTTTTAAATTTTTTTTTTTTTATCTCTTAACCACTTGACTTCCGGAAGACTTACCCCCCCTTCATGACTAGGCCATTTTTGCGATATGACACTGCGTTACTTTAACTGACGACACTGTAACCAAAATACAATTTATGTCCTTTTTTTTTTTTTTCCCCTGCAAATAGAGCATTCTTATGGTAGTGTTGAATCACCTCTGCGGTTTTTATTTGTTGTGCTATTAACAAATAAAAATACTGACAATTTTGAAAAAAAAAAAATTTACTTTCTGCTGTAAAACATATCAATAAAATGAAAAAAAAATCTAATTTCTTTATCAATTTAGACCAATATGTATTCTGCCACATATTTGTGATAAATTCCCAATAAGCGTATAATGATTGATTTGCGCAAAAGTTATGGTGTCTACAAACTATGGGATATTTGTTATTATTTTTTTTTTTACTGGTAATGGCGGTGATCAGCGACTTATAGCAGGACTGCGATATTGCGGAGGACAAATCGGACACTGTCACGTTTTCGGGGCCAGTGAAACTAATACAGTGATCAGTGCTAAAAATATGCACCGTGACTGCCTTAATGACACTGGCTGGGAAGGGTTTAACATCAGGGGTGATCAAAGGGTTAAATGTGTTCCTAGCTGGTGTTTTACTAAACTGTGAGAGGTGCTTGTACTAGGGGACGGCAAAGACCCGTGCCCCTGCTTTGCAGGAACACAGGATCAATGCCTTCCCTACTGACAGAATGGCAATCTGTCTTGTTTACATAGGCAGACTGCCGTTCTGCCTATGTAACGAACGATCGCCGGGTGCCTGCAGACATAGAGTCTGCGGTACCCGGCGATCATCTGTTGCTGTGTATAATGGGATGTGCTGAATCACATACTAGGTACGCGATCCAGCGCAGCAGAGCTGCATTGCCACCATATATCTAACTGATCTGATCAGCAAGCGGTTAATTTTCCAAAAAATTATGACAAAAAAATTACAACTTCATAAAACTTGCCATGCCTCTTACTAAATACCTTGGGCTGCCTACTTTACAAAAAAGGGTCATTTGGTTTTGTCTTTTTACTGTCCTGACATTTTTGGGCCTCAAGAAATGAGATGCATTAGAATTGATCAATTTTCAGATATATACCATAGTTTGTGGACTCAATAACTATCACGCAGACTAAATAATAAACACAAGTTTGGGTCATTTTCACCAAATAAATGTAGCAGAATACATTTTGGCCTAAATTTACGAAGAACAATTATTTATTTGCAAAATTTTATAACAGAAACTAAGAAATTTTTTTTTTCAAAATATTCAGTCTTTTTATGTTTTTTTTTTGCTGAATAAACAGTGGTGATGAAATACCAAAAGAAAGCTCTAGTTGTGTGAACAGAATTATAAAAATGTAGTTTTGGTACAGTGTTGCATGACCGCGCAATTGTCATTCAAAGGGTGACAGCGCTGAAAGCTGAAACTTGGCCTGGGCAGGAAGGGGGTAAAAGTGCCCGCTATGGAAGTGGTTAAAAGGTAAGTTCACATTTAGGGGAAAAAAATAATGAATACACATTTTTGCAGAAAAAAGTGCATGTTTTCTTTCTTCTTTCCTTGTTCATCTTCTGTACTGAAATTCTTTATTTTGGCTAGTGTCCTGTTCGTAAGGGAAGATCAAGAGTGAAGGATAATTTTTGTAGTGGGGTACGTAGAAGTCCCATGTAACTTTCAGCCATGGATATAGAAATAGATATAGTGTATGCCCTACATAAAAATATCTGTGTAAATGTACATTCAAATTATTTGAACAGGCAAATGCTGGATCTTGATTCAAATAGAACCTACAGATAAAGTGATATTGTCCAGGAGTAAGCACAGGAGATGACCAGATATATGTAGCTACACAAAAAAAACTGGGACAAGACCATATGTATATATCTTTAAGAGTGAGATTTATTTACAGTGGATGCAAGATATCTACACACCAGCAAGCAATAAACATGAGAATGCATGGAAATCAAAACTGAATGACAAAATGCAGCAACCTAAACAACTAGCTAAATAAATACAAACGTGAAACATGCAAGGCAAAGGAAAACTGGAGGAGCGGATGGGGAAAATGGAAACAAAACTGGGAAAAGGGAACGAGGGAGCAGGGTATAAGACACAGGGCAGGAGCAAGATGGCAACAGAGAGTAAATGGCAACAGAGTCAGGCAACAGCGCGACAAACGGTACAAGGCAGGAGTAGCGAAAACACTGACGCAAGATGTTTTAGGCCTGGTTCACACTGGTGCGACAATCGCTCCGACTTTGAGAGCACAAGTTGCATGACATGTAAAAATCAGTGTTTCTCTGAGACCTGTCTTAACTGGTCTGACTTGTGAAAAGGTTCCTGCACTACTTTGGTCCATTTAATATTGCACTTGCATGTTAAACAGCAATGAACAGCGTGTATCACATTTGAAAACCACAAACAGGTCCGTTTCCAATAGTAAAGATGGCTGAACGGTTGCGCATGTGCTATAGTGTGTGTGCTTGGCTCTTACCTACGCGTTTCGTCAGTAGTGATGTCCTCATGGGCACGCACACATGCCAGAGCCCTTCATATATACACAATCCAAATGATCCACCCTGTTTGGTCAGAAAAAGGGACAAGGGTGTACTCTATTCAGGTGATATAATGGGCCATGAGCCATTGAAGGATATTGGCCCAAAAAGGAAAATTTAACTAGTGCAAAGCTAAGGCGGCACTTTTGCCATCTTGTAGTCAAAATAAGAATGTAATCACAATAAATGTAGGAAGATTATAGAAAATGTAGAATTTAAAAACCTATTTAATTTATATCCAATGTACTTTTAACATTTTGGGTAACGCGGATCCCCATCATTCAGATATCACGTTAAAAATAAAATAATAAAGACATAAGACAGGCTAAAAAACTTGCTGGCTAGTTGATTACTTTAATATGCATAATAATTTTAAAAAAGAGGAGAAACAAAAAAGCATAATTTATAAGATTATGTGTAAAATCTTTCCCAAAGTTCTTTTATGTATGAAAAGGAAGACAAATAAAAGAAAAAGACCATATCCGTTATTATAACAGTTAAAAACCCATATATATATATATATATTTTTTTTTACCTTAACTGATCCGACTTGTGACATGAAACTTGTGCTCAGAGGCAAAGTTAGCAATGTAAAATGTATTTGAAAAAAAAACCCCACATGGGGTCCCCACCCAAAATCCATACCAGACCCTAAGCATGCAGCCTATTCCCCCCCCCCCCCCCCCGAATAATACCAGGCCACATGCCCTCAAGCACCCACTCCTCCATGTTGATGGAGACAAGGGCCTCTTCCCCACAACCCTGGAGTGTGATTGTGGGGGTCTGCGAGTGGGGGGCTTATCGTAATCTGGAAGCCCCCCCCATCCATAAGGATGATCATTTTTCACTAAGTAGTGTTTCCTCCGGGACTTGGCTGTTTGTTTGGCGGCCAGAAAAACCTACATGGCCACTTTCTGTTGGCCTTGGATTGAGCATAGGAGGAAGGCTATCTTGGCACCCTTAGAAATGATCAGGTGAAATAGGGTATGCAGCAGGTCTAAGATTCTAGACCTAAATGCCGTCAGTTTGGGGCATGACCACCATATGTGAAGTACATCCCCTCACTGCTATGTGGGACCAGGCTTTGCTCCAGTCCTCCAAGTCTATAGAACTTGCAAGGTCCCTTTCCCAGTGTCCCACATAGGGGATGGAGTAGAAAGGGCCTTAGGCATTCAGAGCAGCATATAGAGTCAAGACACTCTTGGCTGAGCCAGGAGAGTGGAGGCATATATGCTCAAACACGGTTTTAGTAAACGAAAAGTCTGAACATTTTTGAAGAGTCACTAACCAGTGCCAGAGTTACAGGAAATAGAAGAACTCTTAACCCAATAGGTCGTCCACTATGCTAATGATTTTGCCTATTCTTTTCTGGGGGGGGGCAGGGGTGTAGTATAGAGGATTGGCAGTAGGAGTAGGAAAGTTTCCCCAGGTATCTGATTGAATCTCATAATTTTAAACAATGTAACATCAGGGGGTTCAGGGAGGAAGAATGAGCATTATAACGGAGGCACAATAAGGCTGTAATTGGAACTGGGTTGCAGTTTGGGAGTTCCAGGAGCACCCAGAGTGGAGTATCCAAAGTGGCATGCAGCATTGAAAGTTGGGAGATTAGGTCTGCTTAAAAATATCTTGGTATGTTAGGGACCCCCAAACCCCCCTGCACTCTGTTATTACAGCTGCAAGTCTTTTTGGGTATGTCTCTACCAGCTTTGCACATCTAAGAGTGACATTTTTGCCCTTTCTACTTTGAAAAATAGCTCAAGCTCTGTCAGATTGGATGGAGAGCCTCTGTGGACAGCAATTTTCCAAGTCTTGCCACAGATTCTGAATTGGATTTAGGTCTGAACTTTGACTGGGCCATTCTAACACATATGCTTTGATCTGAACTATTCCATTGTAGCTCTGGCTGTATGTTTAGGGTCGTTGTCCTGCTGAAAGGTGAACCTCCGCCTCAGTCTTAAAGCGGAGTTCCACCCATTTAAAAGTCAGCAGCTACAAAAATTGTAGCTGCTGACTTTTAATATTCGGACACTTACCTTTCCCACGGTCCAGTGATGCGGGCGCACAAGGCCCAAATCCTCTCCCCCTCTCCTCCACGGTGCCGGCATTCTAACTGTGGGAGCCCGCATGCGCGAGCCGCGCTGCACGCTGTGAATGGCCAGGCAATCTTCTGGGACCTGTGATGTAGGGCTGCAACTAATGATTATTTTCATAATCAATTAGTTGGTCGATTATTGTCTCGATTAATCTATTAATCGGTTAATAACCTTAAAAAAAAGTGTGGTGTATAATTTAGTTAATATGTAAAGTTAAAAAAAAAGCAATGTATTCTTAAATATCTCTATGCAGTGGTAATTATAAACAACCAACTATATGGTTAGGGAGCAAAATATCGAATGCACTCTGAGAATAACAGACAGAAGAGATATACTGTATATACTATTAGAGGAGATATACTGTATATACTATTAGAAGAGACATACTGGTTTTTGGCCAACTTGTTGTTGGGCAGATTAAAAAACTCAAATTGCTGCAAAAACGTTTTACATGCTTTTCTGCAGCTTCTCTATTGAAGTAAGCACTGCTTCGCGTTAAAAAAAAAAAAAAAGTCCCTGATCTTTTCCAAATACGCAGAGGCTGAAAAAAAGCACAGATGTAAACCTGTCCCATAGGAAACCATGTTAAATGAACTGTAGTGTGTTTTTGCAAAAAGCACCAAAACACACATAGATGTGAACCAGGTCTATGATGTTTAGTAACATAATAGGGTTAAAAAAACTAAGATGAGCCCTTTTTTAGTACAAAAAAGCAGATAATCACTACTGTAAGGGGTTCATTCTTTTACTGTAGAACTGTGAAAGTAATATTTACAGTAACGATTATTTGCTCTTTTTGTACTATAAAGGGCTCATTTTATTTTTTTTAACCCTATTATGTTACTGGCCGATTAATCGATTATGAAAATAGTAATTGATTAATTTCATAATCGATTAGTTGTCGATTAATCGATTAGTTGTTTCAGCCCTACTGTGATGTGTACCTGAAGATTGTAGGGAGTTAGGTGGAGAGGTGATCTTCTTTCCGGTGCCGCGGCACCAGGGGAGGAAGTGGGGGGCTGGGTTCCTGTAAAAACAGGGTACCCGCGCCCCCCCCCCCCACATAAAAAAAATGACAGGCTAAATGAGGCATGTCAGGGGGTCAGCAACACTTAAAGCGGAAGTTCCATTTTTGAGTGGAACTCCGCTTTAAGTGTTTTGCAGACTCTAACAGGTTTTATTCTAAGATTGCCCTGTATTTGGCTCCATCCATTTCCTATCAAATCTGACCAGCTTCCCTGTCCCTGCTGAAGAAAAGCATCCCCACATGATGCTGCCACCACCATGCTTCACGGTGGGGATGGTGTGTTAGTTCTCCGCAACACATAGCGTTTTGCTTTTAGGCCAAAAAGTTCCATTTTGTTCTCATCTGACCAGAGCACCTTCTTCCACATGTTTGCTATGTCCCCCACATGGCGTCTCGCAGACTGCAAACGGGACTCCTTATACATATATTTTACCATTTAGAAACCGCTGTAAACGTTTCATTATGACCGTGTTCACATGGTTTTAAGCTGCACCCATATTTCATATCAAAAAGCTAAATTGGTGACTGTGTGGACTTTAATGGTACTGCCATAGACAACACAATATGATTTTTAATTACATCAATTTAACCACTTGCCGACCGCCGCACACAGATGTACGTTGGCAGAATGGCACAGGCAGGCAAATGGGCATACAGGTACGTCCCTTTGAATTTGCCGCTTTCAGGAGCACCCGCCACGGGAGCGTGCCTGCGGGTCCTGGGAACTCTATGTTCTCCGGCGGCCCACAATTGTGGTTTGGAGAGGTAGATCGGGGAGATGCCTTTGTAACTAAGGCATTTTCCCGTTCTGCCTTGTGTAATGACAGAGATCTAGTGCTCCCTGTGATCGGGAGCAGTGATCACTGTCATATCCTAGGTAGCCCCTCCCCCCCACAGTTAGAATCACTCCCTAGGACACACTTAACCCCTTCATCACCCCTAGTGCTTAACCCCTTCACTGTCAGTGTAATTTACACAGTAATCAGTGCATTTTTATAGCACTGGTCGCTGTATATTTGACAATGGTCCCAAAAAAGTGTCAAAAGTATCCGATGTGTTCGCCATAATGTCGCAGTCACGATAAACATCGCAGATCGCCACCATTACTGAAAAAAATAAAAAATAAAAAAATGCCATAAAACTATCCCCTATCTTGTAGACGCTATAACTTTTGCACAAATCAATCAATATACGCTTATTGCGATTTTGGTAAAAAAAAAAAAAAAAATAATAATATATATTATAGTAGAAGAATACATATCGGCCTAAGCTGAGGAAAAAATTTCGTTTTTTTTATATATTTTTGGGGGATATTTATTATAGCAAAAAATATTGTGTTTTTTTTCAAAATTTTCGCTCCTTCTTTTTTTTTTTTTTTTTTTTTTTTTTCGTATAGCGCAAAAAATAAAAACTGCAGACGTGATCAAATACCACCAAAAGAAAGCTCTATTTGTGGGAAAAAAAGGACCTCAATTTTGTTTGTGTACAACGTTGCATGACCGCGCAATTGTCAGTTAAAGCGGCGCAGTGCCGAATCGCAAAAAATGGCCTGGTCATTCAGCAGCCAAATCTTCCGGGGCTGAAGTGGTTAATAACACACAATGGGGGTTATTTACGAAAGGCAAATCCAAGTTCACTTTCAGTGCAAAGTGGAAGTGCAGTCGCTCTAAATCTGAGGGGTAGATCTGAAATGAATGGAAGCTCTGCTGATTTTATCATCCAATCATGTGCAAGCTAAAATGCTGTTTTTTATTTTCCTTGCATGTTCCCCTCGGATCTACAGCGACTTTACTTCCAAGTGCACTTTCAGTGCAAAGTGGATTTTCCTTTAGTAAATAACCCCCAATGTGTCATTCTAAAAGCAGTAAAAATGCTCTTATTCAAACAAATGCATAGTAATACCAATTACTACTAGTACTACTTGAATAGAATGTATCCATTTATTCTCAACCTGTTTCGCAGTTCTAGCCGCTTCTTCAGGAGTGCATACAGGCTTGCTCTCAATTCTACCAACTAGATCTTTATGTCCAACACGCTTTAATATGTATGATGTGCTGTTATAAGAATTGTATCATGAGTGTTTTCATGTCTCTATAGCTATTTTGCTCCAAAGAAATACTCCAGAAGAAGGGGTTAGAACCGTGAAACATGTTGAGCGGAAATGGATCATTTCTATGTGATAGACTATGTTATCTATGTATTTGTCCAATTAAGAGAGTGCATTTTTAATGCTTTTGGAATGACACAACATCAAGCGTTGTTTATTAAATTGATATAATTTTTGCTAAAAAAATTATTTTATTGTATCTTGCTGTCTATGGCAGTACCATTAAAGTCCACACAGCCTCCAAATTAGCTTTTTGATATGATCATTAGGATGTAGGTACTTTTAACCATTAAAGTTTGTTGGCACAAAATTATCTTGCACCCATATTTTACCTTCATTACATGTATCTTTCTTATGTCCTGCATTCATATCTAACTATAGAGCTCCCATATTTATTCATTGCAGTACCAGACTTTGGCATGCACAGGAACAAGGCATGCAGTTTGCAGCCTTGTTAATGCAGAAGTCTGCATTATTGTGACCGCTCATTTAATTTAGGCTAGGTTTACACTAGCTTGCACAGTTTTATCATGCAGGCTAGTGCAGGGAGAGGTGAATTGCAATGCATACTTTCTTTTTTTTTTTTCTTTTAACTTTTTTGAATTGTCACATAATGGCAATTATTCATGTCACTGCACTGCAGTGAGGAGTGTTGCGCTGCTGTGTGGTGACATGTGGCGACATCTAGTGTTCTGTGGAAATATGCAGACATGCTACATTTTCTGTACTGCAGTGCACCACATATCACACCAGTGTTGTGGTCTGAATGGGGCATATAGAAAACAATTGTTTTTCATGTGCTGTAACTATGACCTGTGTTTATCCAATGCAGAAAAACGCATGTCTCCACATATTAAACAAGCACTTTAAGAGATTTTTGTGAAGATGAAGAAGCATCTACATTTGTGTGTCCACTTGACACATATGTTATACGGAAGTTCCACCATTTTGCTGGACTCCTAATTTATGGAAAATAAAGCTAAAAGAGTGACCTTTAAAAAAAAAAAAAAAAAAAAAAAAATTGTTTAGATTGGTGTAACATAAAATGACAAACATGTGCTAACCTCCTGCTTTCAAGCTCTCTCATCTCCTCCTCCCATGCTCGTCTCCAGGATTTCTCCAGAGCCTCTCCCATCCTCTGGAACTCGCTACCTCCATCTATCCGGCTTTCCCCTACTCTTGCTACCTTCAGGCAATCCCTGAAAACTCATCTCTTCAGGAAAGCCTATCACGTCTCCAACTAATCTCCTACCACTTCCACCAGCTCATTCCCCACAGTTACAACCTTTTGTACCACCTGCCCCACCCTATTAGATTGTAAGCTCTTCTGAGCAGGGCCCTCTTAATCCTATTGTATTGTATTGTATTGTATTATATTATAACTGTATTGTCTCCCTTTTATATTGTAAAGCGCTGCGTAAACTGTTGGCGCTATATAAATCCTGAATAATAATAATAATAATAATTACAAAGTACACTATCCTACGAGGACACAAAATTGTATATACAAGGATATACAAATACAGCGCGCTTGTGTTCAATATATAAGCATGGTAGATCCTAGAGGTGACTGCTCGGGGTGCATGACAGACAGCGCCACTAAGTCTGACCTACGGGAGTGAGCGGGGTGGATGCTACGAGCCCGAACCACGCTGCTACTCCCATGCTCGTTCCAGCCCAGCAGAGCGGGGAAGGTGACGCCGGAAAGTCTATCAGCCGAGCGGGCATACGTACCGCGTGCCCCCCATGGCTTCTGGCACTCGGCTTGCACGCTCTCCAGGACGCCCTCCCGAGGCTTTCCCAGATTAGGATCCAGCGCACCTCCCAGTGAGAAGGGTGGAGGCGCATACCCGAGATTGTGCGGCTGTTTGTGGCTGCTGGCGGCGTCTCGAAGGCTTACGGGGAGGTCTGTTCCAGGATGACCAGGAAGAGAGGTGTGGAGGAGGGGGCTGCACAGGATGGAGCTGACGTTCACTTACAGCGCGGACCCAAGGACAAGGCAAGTCAAGCGGCTGCAAAATTGGAGCACTTTGCACACACACCCAAACATACGCCCAAAAAAGGGGGTCAGGTAGGCGGTGTGCAATATCAGGGTTCACAAGCCAGCCATCCTGGGGGGAGAAAAAGTCAAGGCCCAGCAGCAGTAGGTGCCATTGTAATAGCGCCAGAACTGGCCCCACAAACAGCCCTGGAGGGGGAACTTGGACTGAGTAAAGATTCAAGGGAAGGTGTGGGTGTGCTAAAATCAGGAGCAAAGGCGGAACCATCCCTGAAAGATATCCTTTTAGCAATCAACAACTGCAAGGCGTTACTGTTTGAACTATCTGATCAGTTCAAAGGTATCAGAAATGTTTTCTTTTCTTTGAGACAAGAGGTGCAGGAGGTATGTGGTCGGATTGCCGTCCTTGAGGGGAGAATCAGCCAGGTAGAAGACGATGTGCTTCCAATGAGGCAAGAAGTGAAACTTATGAGGGACCAACTGGATAAATGTATGTATAAAATGGTCGAAATAGAGAACAGGCTATGCAGGAAGAATGTAAGGGTGCTTGGTTTACCCGAAAGAAGTGAAGGTAATAACCCTATAGAGTTTACGGAAGGCTGGTTCAGAGATATGTTTGGTACGGACTCTCTATCAAGGTTCTTTGCAATTGAGCGAGCACACAGAGTGGCCCTCAGGGCACCTTTTTCAGGGAGTCAGCCAAGGCCCCTTATTATTAAGTTCCTGTATTTTAAGGACAAAGTTACCATCCTCCAGAAAGTAAGAAATATGAAAAACATACAGTACAATGATGTAAGGATTTCTTTGTACCCAGATTTTTCCCCCCGAGTTACAAAGACAAAGATCAAAGTTTATAAAATGTAAGCGCAAGCAGCAGCAATTCAAAGTCAGTTATGCGTTACTTTATCCTGCACGCCTGCGCATAACAGCATTTTGGAGAAGTGAAGTTTTTTATTGTACCTGCAGAAGTGACATCATGGTTGAAAAAGAATGAAGGAAGGCTAAAGCGGGGTGAAGGAACATGAGGAAATTAGCTTTTGATGGTGCCTATCCAGTATAATGTTCCTGTGGACCTTTTTCTTTTTTTTTTTTTTTTTCTTTTTTTCCCTCACTCTGGGACTTCCATTTGGTTATAGTTGTGTGTATGTGTGTATATATAGAAGTGGGGGAGGTAGTAAACACTTATATTGACATGTATTGATATAATGGGGTTAGTCAGGGGTTGAGATGGTCACTATAGAAGCCCTTAGTATGGGCCCAAGGTTGGGTAAAGGGGAAAAGGGACCTAAGATGGGGGGTGGTGGAGAGGGAGGATGGAGGATGGAGGGGGGGGGGAGGGGGTGTGTAGGAGACAGTGTTGTGGTGTGGCATGACATAAAAGGTTTTGAGTTTGTACTGGGGGGAAAAGCACTAAGGGGGTATATAGGAGTTAAGGTTAAAATATTATTGGCCATTAGTCACAAAAGTATTAAGGTTAAGAATATGGAATATCCTGAGAATAGTAAAGAAATATAGATAGGAGCATGATAGGTACTAAGGATGGCAGAGGTAAATCCCCCGATTTAATAAAATATGTTAATATATGTTTGTGGAATGTAATGGGGGTAAGGAACATGTCTAAAAAACAGGCAATTTTTTCCATGGCTGGTAAGGGTGGATTTAGAATACTCTATGCAGGAGACACATCTTGAGAGAGGTACGACTAGTGCTTTAAGGCATAGGGGCTACCAGGTGCAGTACCATTCCACCCATACCTCTTATTCAAGAGGAGTGAGCATATTGATAAACTCGGGATTGGTTTTCTCCTGCAGACAGAGTAAAGTAGATGAGAATGGGCGGTACATTTTTCTTTTCTGCGTGATAGAGGGTAGAGTATGTGTAATTGCTAATGTTTATATTCCTCCTCCATTTAGCACAGAAATTATGGGCGATTTAATAAAACCTGGGGTACCTGTAATAGTGGTAGGTGACTTTAATATGACAATAAATAATAACATAGATAGGTTCCCACCAAGGACCATGAATAGCGGAGTTTTGAAGGGCCCGCTCCTTCAATATTGTGAGGAGTTAGGGCTGATAGACGTCTGGAGGAGGTGGCATCCAGGAGAAAGACAATATTCGTGTCACTCTAGGACACATGCCACGTTGTCCAGAATTGACCTTGTGTTATGCAACGAGGAAGCTTTGAATTTTCTGGAGGGGGTAGAGTATGAGCCAAGAGGGATTTCGGATCACTCACCTGTAGTGGTTTCAATTAAAACTGGGATAAGATATACTAGAGGTGACTGGAAAGTAAATCCCTTTTGGCTCGAAATAATTGAAGATGCTGGGACAGTCGCAGCCAGTTTGGTAGAATTTATAAATCTAAATTCAGGTTCAGCCCCACTGGGTATAATATGGGATTCCCTAAAGGCCTTCCTTCGGGGGATATTGATACAGAAAATCTCTTATGTTAAGAAACAATCACAGGTTAAGGAAATCAAAGCAAGAGAGAGGGTGAGAGAAGCTGAAGCCCGGTATGTGGAGGACCCAAACCTAGCCAGTTATGGGAAATGGGTAGAATGTCAAGAAGAATACAGGAAATTAAGTTTGGAGAAAGGGGAAAAGAAGGGAATGTTCCAGAAACAGAATTTTTTGGGGGAAGGAGAGCAAGTTGGTAGAATCCTGGCCTTGATAGCTAAGGCAAACAGCCCCTCAACTACTATACCAGCAACTTGGGATAAGGAAGGGGAAATTAAAAATACTACCCCGGAAATAGTAAAGGTATTTAAAAATTATTATGAAAACCTGTATAGTGCCCCACAAATAAACGTAGAAGGGGAAATGTGGGACTTCTTTGAAAAATTGGATATAAACCCCCCTATCAAAAGAGGACAGGGAAGAACTGGAAGCCCCATTGACGCTGGAAGAGATGCAAACGGTAATAGTAGATATGGCAAACCAGAAAGCTCCGGGTCCAGATGGCTTGCTCATAGAAATACTTAAGAGGTATGGGGAAGTATTGCTCCCTAAACTTGCGGAAGTATTAAATGGGGCTGCGAAAGAGGGGAAACTACCTATATCTATGACAGAAGCCACAATAATTGTACTATTAAAAGAAGGGAAAAATCCGCTTGATGTGTCCTCATATAGACCCATATCGCTCCTGTGCTCAGACGTGAAGATCTTGGCAAAAGCTCTGGCTATAAGGCTTAATAGAATAATTTCCAAAATGATACATCCAGATCAAACCGGTTTTATACCGGATATGTGACAGACCTAGCCGGGACAGAGGCTGTTGGAGAGGACTGAATGCAAGCCTCTTGCCTTTTGATTATGGGCCCTGGATTTTCAATGGAACAATACTCTTTGTGAGGTGACTTAGAAATCCAGTCTGAACTGTACTAATCGGACTCAGTCGTGTATATATTGTATGTTGTTTGATTCTGTTGGGGACTCCTTGCTGTGGTCATTTGGGATGTGTGTCCCTGAAGAGGGAGGGGGGATTCCTCCAGCAGCCCCCTGCTGATAAGACTGATTCATACTGTTGGGACTCATACTATGAGAAGATGCTAATGTCATCAACTCCACTCACCTGTCTGATGTCAGCTATAATGTGTTTAATGTAAAGGAGTTTAGTCTGGCTTACCACAGGTTCTAAGGTATTCAACTCATTGTTGTTTGTTCTAATTAAACCTGTGTTGATGTTTATGGTAATGTGTGTTGAATAGTCAATGAGCTAGGAGACGTAGTCATCTAGTCTGGGTAAATGATTTTGTAAACTAGCTCATGTTAATTAGGTTACAGTTGTATTGTTAGAGGAGGTTCCAACGGCATAAAGTCTTGTAATTTTGATTCTAAATAAAGTTAGTTTATGTTAGCATCTAAGCAAGTGTAGCCTTGTTTTGTGCTTGGAAGCATTTGGAGTATCTGATATCTGTATACAGACTGGAAGGAAGTGGTATATGACGGAAGCACTCAAGCGGAGTGTGGGACGTTCCGTGACAGGATAGATCTACAAGTGTGAACGTAAGGCGAGTGTACCTAAATATGCAACTTCCAATTGAGAATGGAGGGAACAGAGCCGTCCTTTCATTAGACGCGGCCAAGGCCTTCGACTGCCTTGAGTGGCATTATATATGAAAGGTACTGGCTGAATTCCAATTTGGTCCTAATTTTGTCCAATGGTTAAAAATATTGTATGATAGCCCAAGGGCCAAGGTCAGGATCAATGGCGAGTGCTCTGACTGGTTTCAGTTGGGGAGGGGAACGAGGCAGGGGTGTCCGTTGTCGCCCCTGCTCTTTGCCCTAGCAATAGAGCCACTGGCCATGGCTTTGCGAGCCTCTCAAGGGGTACAGGGTTTCAAAAGTAGAGGGGAGGAGAAAGTCGCTATGTACGCAGATGACATCTTACTATTTCTGGGGGATACGCAGGCTTCCCTAATGGCAGCCATGGGGATAGTTAAGGAATTTGGACATTTTTCTGGGTTGGCAATTAATTGGGAAAAATCGGCACTTATGCTGATAGATCCCCTTAGAGAACCCCTTCCGCAACTAGCATCTCAAATTAGAGTAGTAAGTCAAATGAGGTACCTGGGAATTAACGTAACTAGAGATCTGGGGCAGTACATAACAGGAAACGTCCCACTTATGACAAAATTAAAACGGAAAAGCCGGGTGTGGGCCCGCCTCCTTCTCTCGGTCGCCGGACGATGCAACTTAGTTAAGATGGTATGGATGCCACAAATTTTCTATGTTATACACAACTCTCCTGTGTGGATCCCAAAACACTGGTTTAAAAAAATGAATAGTGTGTTTAGAGAACTAATTTGGAAAAATGGAGTGGCAAGGATTCATTTGCAGGCGTTGCGGCGGCCGAGAGAGGTGGAAGGTTTGGCATTACCTGACCCAAGGTTGTACTTTCTTGTGGCACAAATGCAGTACATGGGAGGAAGTAATAGGCTAGAAGAAAGAGGGGTAGGAAGTAACCTATTGCTAAATGATACTAAGCATGACACGTTAGTAGAGGCGGTTGAGACAGACTCCTTTGATTCCAGTTGTCCCACTGCCCAGTTAATGGTTAAGAGTTGGGAGTCCGTCAAGACCGGGTTAGGTTATGTCGGATTCTCAGAGTTTACCCCATTATGGGATAATAAAAATCTAAAGGAACTTAAAGTAATGGGGAGACTAGAGTAATGGGATCGGAGGGGCATCCACTGCCTGGCACACTTATATAAGGCTGGTAGACTAAAGTAATTTCAGGAGATTGTGGCAGAATACATGGTTCCTAACCGGCAATTTTATAGGTTTTTGCAAATTAGGCACACCTTGGCAGTGCAATTTGGTGGGAAGGATCCAGTGTGGAGTGAAATGCCCTCTCTTAGGAAACTGGTGAATGCTAGGACAACAAAAGGGCTAATTTCTGACATGTACGGATGCATTAGTACGGTGGGTCAGGAGGGTTCGGTAGAATCCAAGAATAGGATTAAATGGGAGGGAGATGTGGGGCAATTAACGGAGGAGCAATGGAGATATGTTCTGGCACTGGGGCCCAGGATCTCTCTTTCTCCTTCACAGATTGTATCCCATCTATACTTGGTACATGGGTCATATTACACGCCTCTGAAGTTACATATGTTTGGGAGAAGGCCTGATGCTGATTGCCAAAGGTGTGAGGATAGGAGGGGTGATCTGGTACACATGCTTTGGCGATGTCCCAGGCTACACAGGTACTGGGAAGGTATAATTGATAAAATAAATTCTGTGTTTGGGACATCGTTGGGCATGGAGGCCAGAACCTGCCTTATGGGTTTGATGGAGGAATGTTGTATATCAAGAGACACGCAGACCGCAATAAATAGGTGCCTGTTTTCAAGTTAAAAAATTAATTGCAAGGAAGTGGCAGGCAAAAGACCCCCTGACAACTGTAGAATGGTTGAAAGAGGTTGACGTTGTGATTGTAAAGGAGAAATATATTTATAAAAAGAGAGGTAACAATAAGAAATTTGGAAAAATTTGGAAATTATGGTTAGAGATGGAATAATATTAGTGCGAGAGGATGGAGGGTGGTTGGTGTGAGAGGGGAGGTGCGAGAGGATGGTGGGGGGGGGGGGGGGGGGGTGTAGGGTTGATGAAAGGGGGGGGGATCATATGCATCCATATGCATGCATTTGATCTTAATCTGTCCTGTCCTATCCTACAATTCTAACTAAAATATTAATTTTCCCAATTTTTATAGTGACCTTTTAGATATGCTTATTTATATATTGATTAGATAATTTCTTACACATGTTTTTTTTTCTAACCTAATAATTTAGTTCTATGAATAATGAAGCCTACACGTTCCACTTATTACTTTGCGAAATGTGTAATATAATCAATATGTAAATGGTGTGCTAAAAAACACGTGTAGGAAATATGGATAAAACAACATCAAATGTGAAAAAAAACAGCAATGAAAACCAGCAATAAATAATCAAAGTGTCTGTAGTGAAATGTGGAAGTCCATATATTGAAAAGTAAAAGGGTATCTTCTCCAAGAGGGGAGCACCGGTAGACACTGGAAGGCGTGTGGATACTCAAATGGAAAGGAGACAGCAGATGCCAAGGCAAACAGATGTTGAATGGAAATAAATGGATACCCTTACCAGATTTGTAGTACGCAAATACCGTATAGCAATGCGTCAAATGGGCAAGCCGGACGGTGTCCTGTGGGCCACGAGCACCGGTGGAAGGTGGTAGTTGCAGACTGAAGTTGGAAACCTGCCGCACACGTTCTCCGATTATAGAGCGGAATGATCCGGAGGGGCGACTCAATATGGAACCATGGAAAAAGGAAGCTCCACATGGTGTAGGTCAAAAATGGGATTTATTGAATAAACACCATACACGATTAAAAGTGATCACAAATAGGATAAAAAAATGGCAATGTGGGAAGCTGAAAATTCAAGCCCTACGTGTTTTGACTAAACAGTCTTCAACAGGGGCGGCTGTTAGTTTAAATTGTATATGGCGTTTATTCAATAAATCCCATTTTTGACCTACACCATGTGGAGCTTCCTTTTTCCTTTCTCTATGGTTCCATATTGAATCGCCCCTCCGGATCATTCCGCTCTATAATCGGAGAACGTGTGCGGCAGTTGTCCAATTTCAGTCTGCAACTACCACCTTCCACCGGTGCTCATGGCCCACAGGACACCGTCCGGCTTGACATCACGGGAGTTTATCCCCATGCCTATTTGACGCTTTGCTATACGATATTTGCGTACTACAAATCTGGTAAGGGTATCTATTTATTTCCATTCAACATCTATTTGCCTTGGCATCTGCTGTCTCCTTTCCATTTGAGTATCCACATGCCTTCCAGTGTCTACCGGTGCTCCCCTCTTGGAGAAGATACCCTTTTACTTTTCAATATATGGACTTCCACTTTTTGCTGTTTTGCACATTTCACTACAGACACTTTGATTATTTATTGCTGGTTTTCATTGCTGGTTTTTTCACATTTTGTATGTTTGTTTTATCCATATTTCCTACATGTGTTTTTTAGCACACCATTTACATATTGATTATATTACACATTTCTCACACGTATACGTAATACACGTTGGATGTTTCTAGCGCTGCACTTTATGTATTTTAATTTTCAGTGGACTTGGTTTGTCTGTGTGTCAGCTGCTTTTGGTGTTTTTATATATATATTTTTTGGGTTCAGCGCAGCATTTTGCCACTTTTTCATTTATAACTTTAGAAGTCCACATTGTACCTCTCCATAATTCTTAAGTCAATCCGTTAAACACATAGAGTATGTCTGGGCTTCCTAATTGGCCATTAAAAATCTAGTTTGAAACAAAAGATTTATTATTATTATATTATTTATCTCTATATTTTTTTTTTTTTTTACAGTTCATTTTTTGATAAACCTTTATCTCCATAACTTGTATTATCAATAAAAGACTGGAAAAATGACAGCAAAGCAGAACATCCAGGATCATGTACTACAACTGGAGGAAAAAATCAACAGTTTAACTGAAGAACTATCCCAATGTCAGGTATGACATAAAATTATGTAAAACTTTAACTAATTAGCAGCAGCAGCAAAAAAGAAAAATGCAGGGCAAAATAAAAAAATGCTGTACTTTAACAAAACTACATATTGTCGTTTTGTAAACTACTAACCCCAACTGCCTGTGGTATTTTTCATATATAAGGGAAAATTCTACTGTAGTCCCAGGACAAGGACAAGAAGGGCTGATTAGGCTCCTTGTGATAACGGGGGGGAAGTATGCATAGGATAGCTCTGAATTTTTGACACAATAACTGGTATTTTTTCCACACTTATTGAGCAAAAGTAACAACAAGGTTTCAATGGTATATGTAAAAGAGCAAAAGGGAGTGAATAGGAATTTCATCATAACAGTTTACATAAACTTTTGCCCTGTTCACATTTACATGGTTTCCAATTGTATGGTTTGCTTTTCAATTGCATGAAAACAGCACTACACAGACAACTCCTGCCAATTTCTAGGTCATTTGTCCATACCGTGTATCAAGAATAAATCAGCACAACCAAATAACATATCAAATAAAAATATCAAAAAACAACCAATATGCAGAAAGATAGATTGCCAGCTAAACAACTAAAAAGTGATTTCACCACGCTTTTGACAATTTCAAAAATCAATATAGTGCAGCGCAACCTCAAAATAATTTAATTATGAATAGAATAAAATATACTAGGAGTCTCCTACTGAAGAATTCCCCACCTTGGACATAACGCATATAAGGGGGGGGGTGGAGCCGAGGGTGTGACGTCATCCCGCAGCCATCTTGGCAAGATGCCGGCTCTATGTCTAATACGCACCATACTAGCACTGGTTATAGTGCTTCAGTTTGTAAGTGTGTTTTAACTCATAGCTGGATTAAACAGTATTTTAAACGGAGAACACTAGGTTTTGTTTTCTGCTTTTTATATGTATGCATGTGTGCTTACAATGAGAGAGAACAGGGAGTGAATGCCAGGACATTTAACCCTTGAAGAGGGTAAGCGCTTTCATGACCTGACTGGTAATGCAGGAGTCATATCTCTGAGGTGAGCGGCCATTGTTTCACTGGTGGCGGAGACACGAAGAACACATTTTATTTTGAAGGAAGATATGACGCGTTTTTATGATCACGGTGGTGATTGAGTATTTTTGGATTTTATTATATTTTAACATTTTTGGACTTTAATATATTTTATTAGATTTATTGATTAATTATTTTGAGGTTAGGCTGCACTATATTGATTGTTGCATTTGTTCATACCACTCTATTTTGCTATTGTGTGGCTAAAGTATATGTATGTATATGAAATTAATTGTATTAGTAAGGATATATAAACGCACATTAATTCCAATAAAAGTGCTAAATTACTGTTTTTTTTTTTTTTTCAAATCTTTTTGTTGTTGAAACAACAAAGCAATATTGGAATCACAGATAGGCTAAAACAAACAATGCCTCCTCAAACACACTTGTGTGCTCTTTTCCCTTCACTTCACAACTGCTGCTGTGCATGGATGGATCTTTGATGTAAAGTATTGAAAATAATTTCTTACTGCAGGAGCCACTGCTGCAGAGAGGAGTTCTTATGCACAGAGGGACAAGGTACTTGAGGAGACATGGTTTGCTAAAGCCTTACTGTAATGCCAATACTGCTTAGTTCATTCTGCCCTGTCTTGAATGACAAACAGTGGTTCCTTTCAGGAGTCATGCTGTCAAAAGGTAGAGCATCGGCAAACTGCAGAGAAATGATCTTATGCAGGTAATGCTCTGCTCTAACCCACCTATTGTGACAGATGAGGTCAGACAAGCACAGTAGAGGATTGCTCTCTACACAAGATACTGTACGACGATACAAGAACTATTGAAAGTGTATCTCCCAACAGGAGCCACTGTCAATAATCCCAGGTAGGGCTGAACAGGATGTCAGGCTGACAACAGAACTGCAGGCATGTTGGCACAGCATCCTGCTTTTCCCAATAAAGAGAGAAAAAGATGCAAACTAACAATGCTACAATGTTTAGCATTCTGGGGAGAGCACAGGAAGTGGGCACTGTAGAGGACAATGGTAGGATTACCAGTATGTATTCTATATTACCAGTTACAGGCAATAAAAATACTGCACTATATGTAGGTTTACTGCTACTGAGGAATGGAATAAAAGCTAGTTATATTTTAGGTTTACATACACTTTTTACACTTTGCACCAAATCTGCTTACATTATAAACTTGCGAATTTGAATTGTGCTTTGCTCTGATAAATGCCCTGGGATCTCTAAAAATAAAATAAAAAAATGGGGTTCTCTTGTTTGTAAAGCTTGACTTTTTCTGCAATACTTTAACCACTTCAATACAGGGCACTTAAACCCCCCCCCCCTCCTGCCCAGACCAATTTTCAGCTTTCAACGCTGACGTACTTTGAATGACAATTGCGTGGTCATACAACACTGTACCCAAATGAAATTTTTATCATTTTTTTTCCCCACAAATAGAGCTTTCTTTTGGTGGTATTTAATCACAGCTGGGATTTTTATTTTTTGCTAAACAAACAAAAAAAGAAGGAAAATTTTGAAAAAAAAAAAAAAATCATGTTTCATAGTTTGTTATAAAATTTTGCAAACAGGTAATTTTTCTCCTTCATTGATATGCGCTGCTGAGGCGGTACTGATGGGCACGGATAGGCACATTTAAGGCGGTACTGATAGGCACAGTTAAGGCGGCGCTGATAGGCACACAGATAAGGCGGCACTGATGGGCACAGATAAGGCGGCACTGGCCACTGATGGGTGGCACTGATGGGCGCTGATAGGTACCACTGATGGGCGCTGGTAGGTGGCACTGTGGGCACTGATGGGTAGCACTGTAGGCACTGATGGGTGGCGCTGATTGGCACTGCTGCCTATTGCTAGGTGGCACTGGCAGAGGGCACAGGTGGGCACTGAGGATCTGGTGGCGCTCGCCGTGATCGGGACTGATGTCCCTTTCATGGCCGCCGGCGATCGTCTTTTTTTTTTCCCTCCTCACGCTGTCAGCGCGAGGAGAAAAAATAGCCGATTACTTGCTCTGTTGATGTCACATGATCAGCTGTCATTGGCTGACAGCTGATCATGTGGTAAGGGTTCGGGATCGACCCCTTACTCCGATCTGTGATCAGGTGAGTCTCATAGACTCGCTGATCATAGAGCGCGCCGCTCGTGCACGGGGCGACGTCAATGGACATAATCCCGGCAAAGCAAGCCTGCGCTGTAGCCATCATTCAGCTGTAGCGCGGATCTCTAGTGGTTAAAGGATGTCTTTCCCCACGCCTCCACTCCTGTCTTCTACAACTGCTTTTGGATACATCCAGTTGATGAAACAGTACGGAGCTGCGGAGGAGCTTGACCAGCCCTTGATTGGGTTTTGCTGATTAAGTGGGTGTGGGCTTATTGAAACTCCAGTTTCTGGGTGCTTGTGAAATTAAAGAAAGGGCCTGAGTAAAGAATGGTTAAACCCAATGCCAAGGTTTTTTTTTTTTTTTTTTTTTTTTTTTAACCTCCTTGTGTCTCTAGTGAGGAGGTTTTCATTTGATTCCTGCCTTAAGACAGCAAGTGAAAAGAGATCTTAATAGTAAGAAAAATCTTCCTTTTGACAGTTGCCATTGGAACAAATCTCCACTTTTGAGGGTTTTCCCTCTGTTCTTCAAAACTAAAAGTTTTTAGATTTTCAATTGCTTTCAATCCTGGTGACAATGTTCACCAACTCAAATAGAGAGGGTTAAATTTCTCTGTCAGAGGCACAGACAGCAATAAAACTTGACAGAGGATCTAACTCTGTCCAAAATGAGAATAAACAAAATGGATTTAGATAAATTTTAAGAGACACCTTGCCATCTGCTGACAAAGATGGGAGGCTTTGAACATTACAGGATGGAAAGTAAAAAATCTGCTGGGTGCAGTGTTGGTGGCTAGGCAAAAGATTCTATGGATCTTTGGAAGCACTTGAGTATCCTGCTCTGTGAATATCAACTTTGTTTATTTTATTCCCATATCTGTTTGAACCCTCCTGTTTACAGATGTCACTTTGTTTTGTGATTTGGTACTGTTTTGGTTGCCCGCTGACTTGACAGCGAAAGCCTACCACTGCTGATGCAGATAACCCACACTGATCTATGGTTTAGGTATACAAAGTGGAAAGTTAAAGAAAAATAGTTTATATTTTACAGGTACTAATATAGTGCTGTCAATTTACACAGCATTTACATGTACATTTTACATCAGTCTTTATCCTCAAGGAGCCTACCATCTAAGGTCCCTACCTCATATGCATACATGTTGTATATAAATTAGGATCAATTCAGACGAGGGCCAATTAACCTGCCAACATGTCTTTAGCATGTTGGATGGAAACCAGAGTACCAGCCCACACAGACACAGATGAACATGCAAATTCTGCAGGTAGTGCCATGGTTGGGATTCAAACCATCAACCCTAGTGTTGCTAGGGGGAAGGGCTAACCACTTATCCACTGTGAAAAAAGCCACTTGAGTTTATATTTAGAAAAAAGCTTCACTTCTCTATAAGCCAATACCCCTAATATTTTGTATATATATTTTTTTTAATTGGTATTGCACTGCCACTTATAAATTTTATTAAAAGAAAGCATCATTGAAGATAACCCAAGATCTACATAAAATCTGTCTACTCAAATTCTACATATTACAGTATACTTTGTAAAACCTTTTTTTTTTTTTTTCTAGTTGTGAAAAGGTTAATCGGTATGTGCTATTTATAGAAAAGAAGCAATAATTATGTTTTTGTAGACATTATGGACTGTTAAATGTACTTTTGTAGTGCCTACAGTAGTCCCTTTTTAAACCTTGGTAGTTCCCAGCTCAAAGGAATAATGGCTATTCTGTTGGCAAGGTCCTATTTTTATTTTACGTATCCCTGCTTTCTTAGTGCGAACTATTGAGTAAACAGGTAGCTGCTGTAAGTCATTACAAAGAACGTTTCTCATTCTTCCATAATCAGAATGTGCAAGAAGACGTCTGTGATCTCAATCTTCCAAACTTTCTTTAAACTGCCAGTGCCTGAATAACAATCCAGTCTCAGTGGTACGGCTGCATGTCTAAGCGTCCCTCTTTTGTCAGTTTCCATTCCACAGAAACTCCTTCTGTAGCTGCATCCATTATTAATGGGGACAACACAAAGGGAAATTCTTTAAATGGAAATGATGAAAGGGAAATGTTCTCTCATTTATTATAATTCAATATGATGATGCGGCTGGTAGATGAACTGCTGGATCCGCTGTTAGTGAGTGACATATTCGCATTGCTCTAGTTTGTGTAATGGAGTGAGTTTTATCTACAAAGCGTGTTTATTTCTGCACCACGATAAAGCATATTCTTTTGCAAATAAATTCATTCAAGGAAAAGACTGGTGAAATCATTTGCCATAGTGTACAGCATATTGGTAAATTGCAAATGTAAAAAGAAAAAACTTTATTAGCATCTCTGTTTTCTATTTCTTCTCTTACATGGTAAGTATGCAGTTGTCTTCATGTAGTAGGTATACAAAAATCTTTTCTTCTAAAATTGTAGCATGTAGGTCTACAGATACAGTACATTATATAAAGGGGGAGGTCTATGAAAACATTTTTACAGGAATAAAATACTTTCAGGTTTGTCAAACAAAAATGATTTTTGGGTAAGTAGTATGCTGACCATCTTTAATTAATCTGAGTGCACTAAGCTATAATCTGATTAGTTGGTATAGGTAAATGAAGTGTGCATAGTATACCTGTTCTTGGGACTGCGATAGGCCCTCATTTTTGTTTTGAAAAGTAATGTATGTTCCTTTTTTATTTAATTTTGCATAAATCTGTGAAATGATTTTAATGTAAATTTTATCGATGTGTGTGCCTTAGGCTACATTCACGTTGGCGATTAAGGCCGGTGTGAATGTAACCTTTATGTATTAAAAATGCTTCCATTTGCAGTCTGCAAATTTTATATGTGCATGAGAGACACAAATGTGCACATTTAAATAGAAAAAATAAATAAAATAAAATATAGGCCCTGCTTCCTGCTAGGCTCTGTTAAAAAAATACTATTCCTTTTTATATTTTCTTTCTGAAGTTGTTAAAGCGAAGTTACAGTTGAACAGGTAAATACAAAGTTGAAATACAAACATGTTAAAGTGGTACTAAAGCGAGGACATTTTGTACTAAAGTGGCTGTAAACCCTTCTATATACCCAGTGAAGTGACTGGCCTCAAAGCCTCCTACATAAGTTGTACCTGTTTTATCTGCAGTATTCTCTTCTCTTCATCTGTTCAATGTGCAGAATTTATAAAGCTTGTCTGATAGTTCGGATGGAAAGGAGGGGATGGAGACCTGAAGTTATGCTCTGCAGAGCTCAGTGAGGAGAACTCTGACAGCTCATTGGAGGGAATGGACACGCACACAACCTCCACACAGCACACAGGAACAGCTAAGGCTGCCAATTAGCTGGCGTTCCCTCCCGTCCCCCTTTTTTCTCTTGGTGTCAGGAAAACTTGTCAGAAGCTGATAGCAAAAGAATGAAGCAGCAGACAGAAATGACACTTAGTGTTCTGGATTGAGACAAGCGCACACTATAGAGGGATATGCTTTGCTCATTGTTCATGTTTGAGGTTTACAGTACAACCACATTAAATAAAAACAGAATCTGTTGCACTTAATAAAACATATAGTAGAAGCTGCCGACACAAAAAATTGCTGGATACAATTGAAGAGATATCAATAGGAATGGTGCAGCACTAAAAAATATTAATGTAAAAATGTCCCAATAAGAACCAAAATAAATGTGGTCAAACAAAAGTCCTCTCCGTCAGGAAGAAATAATACTCTAATCAGCGAGATCCATATTGAAAGGAGACACAGAAGAGAGATGAAAACACCGTCACCAACACCCAAACAAACTGACCCTTACCATCAATGTATGGGTTATACACGTGTGTAGAAAAAAGGCAGTCTTCATAGAATAAACCAACGATCTTCTAATGGAGTAGCACCAACATATTCCCCTCAGAACTAAATGGAAGGCTTTAGATTTCCTTTTGGTAGCTGGATATTAAACCAAGTATACTCCAGTATGCATATGCACCTCAAGATTGTGGTACGTAGGGTATAAAAAGAAAACAACCACATTAACAACTTGCTGCCCGCCCACCATCAAATGATGGAAGGACAGTGCGGTTCTCATTCTGGGTGGAGGTCATATGACAGCGCACCTGAACGGCCGCGCCCATGGAGGCGCGCTGCCATTGCGGCCACGCTGTGTTGCTAGGACACGACGTGACCTCAATCTCTGTAAAGAGCCCTGACGTGGCTCGTTAACAATGTGATCTGCTGTGTCCAATCACAAAATTCATTTGGATATAGTGTTGCATGACCACGCAATTGTCATTCAAAGTGTAACAGCGCTGAAAAATGGGCTGGGCACAAAGGGGGTGAAAGTGCCCAGTATTAAGGTGGTTAAAGTGATTCTAAAGCCTTAAAGTGGTTGTTAATCCACTCTGTCCTCTTCATACAATCCTCTGTCGTCCTATACTTTTTTTCAGAGCGCTACTCGGCACTCACGTGACCAGCTGCTTCTCTCCTCTCTCCATCTGACAGCTGCAGCGGGAGGGCCCGAGAAATCCTAGCTCATGTCAGTTGGGAGGAGAGAGATGCGACCGATCAGGTGAGCGCTGAAAGGCGCTCTGAAACCTGGTATAGACAGCGTTTTTATTTATAAATCACACACACAGGGGCACACAGCATTAGGAGACACGGAGGATTGTATTAAAATGTATATGTTATTTCAGCAACAGGAGGGGAGGGGAGGGGCGGGTGCTGTTACTTGCTGACAGGCAGGGAGGGGAGGGGGGAGAGAATGGAGGAGAGCTGCGGATGATAGAGGCACATAAACTGACCATGGTGTCGGGACTCAGCAGCCATGATAAACCGTGGTCAGTTTACGGGGGGGCAGAACCAGGCAGGATCAGCCAGGTATTTCAGGTAATACAGAGGGCCAAATTATGCAGCACAAGCACTGTGCTGTATAACATGCTTTAACCACTTCAGCCCCGGAAGACTTGGCTGCTCAATGACTGGGCCATTTTTTGTGAGACGGCACTGCATCGCTTTAACTTACAATTGCGCGTTCATGCGACGTTGTACCCAAACAAAATTGACGGCTTTTTTTTCCCACAAATAGAGCTTTCTTTTGGTGGTAGTTGATCATCTCTGCGGTTTTTATTTTTTGCGCTATAAACAAAAAAAGACCGCCAATTTTGAAAAAAACTATTTTATACTTTTTGCTCTAATAAATATCCCAATTTTTTTTTTAAAAAAGCACATTTTTTTTTCTCAGTTTAGGCCGATATGTATTTTACATATTTTTGGTAAAAAAATTTGCAGTAAGCCTATATAGATTGGTTTGCGCAAAATTTATAATGTCTACAAAATAGGGGAAAGATTTATATTATTATTATTGTTTATTTTTTTATCGGGACTGCAACATTATGGCGGACATATCGGACACTTTTGCCACATTTTAGGGACCATTGGCACTTGTACAGCGATCGGTGCTATAAATATGCACTGGTTCACTGGCAGGGAAGGGGTTGTGACACTAGGGGCGATCAAGGGGTTAACTGTGTTACCTAGGGAGTGATTCTAACTGGGGGGGGGGGGGGGGGACTGCCTGGGTGAGGAGAGCGATTGTTGTTCATACTTACCCCTGACAGCACGGAGATCTCCGTTCTGTCTCTGTGTGGAGCGATTGCAGGTGTGCGTCAGTCATCGCGACT
Source organism: Aquarana catesbeiana (assembly GCF_042186555.1). Classification (NCBI taxonomy): domain Eukaryota; kingdom Metazoa; phylum Chordata; class Amphibia; order Anura; family Ranidae; genus Aquarana; species Aquarana catesbeiana. The sequence continues at coordinate 449,732,694 of NC_133324.1, read as the reverse complement.
GCTGGGAATGCGCATCGGCTCCAGCGTCGTGCCGTGGGTGTGTGTGCGCGCGCCCCCTAGTGGTCAAAAGGCGAACCGACGTACAGCTACGTCGGTTCATGCAGGGGAGCCAAACTGCTGCAGTATAATGGGAACAGGAACCTTTTTTATTTTTAAGGTAACAAACACTTTAAAGTGGAGTTCCACCCATAAATGGAACTTCCACTTTTTGGATTCCTCCCCCCCTCCGGTGTCATATTTGGCACATTTCAGGGGGGGGGAGGGAGCAGATACCTGTCTAATACAGATATTTGCCCCCACTTCCTGGCATAGATCACCGCGGCATTCGCGGTTACCTAGGCCACTTTTGGCACCTACTCTGTCCTCCCCCACTGTATTCTGGGAGACACACAGGTCCCAGAACACAGCAGGGACCAGTGAGGACATGCAGCACTACACGCGCATGTGCAGTAGGGATCCAGGAAGTGAAGCCACACGGCTTTACTTCCTTATTCCCTTACCGAGGATGGCGGCGGCAGCCGAGAGCTGATGGACAGATCGGCTTCGGCTGCCGACATCGCGGGCTCCCTGGACAGGTAAGTGTCCGTATATTAAAAGTCAGCAGCTGCAGTATTTGTAGCTGCTGGCTTTTAATATTTATTTTTTTTCGGCGGACCTTCGCTTTAAGCTTTTTTACCTTAATGCATTCTATGCATTAAAGTAAAAAAACTTCTGTGCTGCAGGATCCCCCCAGCACCCCTCCTTTATCTTACATGTCCGCTCTGCCCCCACAGGTGCCCCCATGGAAAGCAGCTTTCCGTGGGCACACCTGCCAAAGACGAAGGCAGGGGATCAGGGCCGCTCTGTGCAAAAGCTTTGCACAGAACAGGTAAGTATGACATGTTTGTTATGTAAAAAAAAAGAAAAAAAACTTTAATGCATTCCCTGTATTAAGGCAGAAAATGTCCCAGTACTGTAGTTGTATCGCCCTCCCACCACCCTATATACTTGTCCAAGTCCTATCTCCATCCAGCACTGTGCCTGTCTGCAATGATGCTTGCTTGTTCCTGTCTTCACAGAACAGAGGCAGCAGCACAGCCATTGGCTCCTGCTGTTGCAAATGAAATCCTGTGAGGAGTAAGCAGGGGGTGGGGCCGAGCTGGGATGCACACAGCCCCTCTTGGGAGCTATCCTGCACGTTCGCCCCAACAGCAAGCAGTTTTCTGTGGGGGCAGACACAGAAGAGGAGGAGCGGACAGCGCTAGCAGGGGACCCCAGAAGAGGTCTGGGACTGTTCTGTGCCGTGGCAAGTATAACATGTTTTGTTGTTTTAATTTAAAAAAATTATACTTTACAAACGCCCTTAACTATCTTACCAGGCAAAAGGCATTTAATTTTAGGCCCCTTTCACACGGGCTTTCCGATCAGGTCCGCCTGTCAGTCTTTCAGGTGGACCTGATCGGACACTCCATGCAGTTCTATAGAGCGGCGGATGTCAGTGATGACATGTTTGCTGACATCAGCTGATATCCGATCAGATCATATCCATGAAATCCAGACAGTTGGTGACCCTATTTTCCATCTGTGTGACAGATCAGGTGGGATCGGATGAAAACGGACAGTCGGTCGGTAGGTAGCATTGCCCAGCCAACTCAACAGCGGGGATACATTTTGCCATGCAATGCAATGCAATGCAAAGCGGCTGCAACATATGTACCACTTATCCCTGGTTCCTTTGCAGTTTAAATGGGGGCAGAAAAAAATGCATCTTAACCCCCCCAGCCGCAAGTGTAACTAAGGCTTAAGAGTTGAGTCAAGTGCAAAGCTCCCTCAAGTGGTTCATTTTCAAATACTGTATCTATAATAAATCCTATACCAAAAATACGGAAAAACAAGCATTTGAAATGTCACTTAAAATTTAAACTGCAGATATTAGCAATATTTTTTTAAAACTGAATGCCCACTAAAAGATGTCTGTCTGTCAGTTTCTGGAGGAAGAAAACAACACTCTAGTCTATATGTAAATGTTTTCAGACAAACTTTGCATAGCTTACAAGCACGACTCCCCATTTTTTCCCAATGAATCACATTAGAAAAATCTGGGAATCTTGGGTGAAAAAAAATTATAAATAGCCCCTATGTGTGTAATATAAATAAATGAAATCTATATGGACATTTCATTTTGTAGCAGGGTTATCCAATATGTGGGTAAAAAATAACTTTGCTAAAGTAGGCCACAAACGGCTTTATATTTCATTGCCAATAGCATAATACCTAGTACACACAACGAGAACATCAGACGAAAAATAACTACTTTCGAGCGATCAGATTATAATTTGTTCGTTTTGTACACAGCTTTTGATAGCCAGACAATTTCACATGAACTGTCGTGAAGGGACAAACCCGAAAACGTTTCTTGTACGATACCAGATCGAATTATTGTTGTTTAATCAGTACAGTACTTGTCTGGAAAAACTGAGTGACCAAGACCACGCATGCTCGGAAACGAAAGACTACATTACAATACAACACATTACATCACTTTTGAAGTTGTATTGTGTTGTATGAGAATTTTCACAACTTTAGTAACCTCTTCTTTTTCGATATGAGGCTAGTATGCAAAAAAAAAAAAAAAAGACACTCATTCGTCCGATAATCTCATTGTGTGTACGAAGCATTAATGTGTTTACGCCAACAAATGGTGGGTGTAGTGCTTTATGATTTCCACAGAACAAAATTGCTTCAGATAGGTTCAAAAAGTTTTATACTCCCCCCCCCCCCCCCCCCCCCATAAAGCATCAGTGTTGTAGTCTATATATGTGCCAGTATGTATGTTCATGAGTGTACTATATAGTGTAAATGAAATACTATATGTTAAATGATTTATATGTTCTGTATATCCACTTGCAAGCACAGCGGGCAAGGCTAATGTTTTCTCTTCTGCTATGCTGCTCGTAAACTTCTGGTGCACAGACCTGTGTTCTGATCAGCAGGCGTGAAGCAAGTATGCTCGACAATCCTTAGGTATGCTGCAGATTGATTCCTTGCAGGCCTGGACAGCTGGAAATCCTGCTTCCTGTGCCAATTTCAGGCAAGATGTGTAGCTTTTTTTTCAAAAGATGTTGTTTGGCTCCCTTAACCATTCAGGGAGCAATTTTAGCGTCTCTATTAATTGTGCCAGGTTGTTTGAAAAGCTGTTTAATAATTAAGTGAAATAAATACTTCAATGCCAGAGATACTAAGGATGCCCATTCACAGCCAGCTTAGTGTATTGACTTGTAAAAAAAGCATTTAACCAATTTTTGATTGAGATAACCGGAATTGCTTCATTCATAGTGGGAACATATACATGAAGAAGTTTGCCTGAATAATAAAGTGCCTTGTCACGTAATGATGGTCTGAAAACATGTTTGCTTAAAAACAATTAATTCCTGAAGGCTTTAATTAAACAATGGGTTTTTTTCTTCTTAATTTGCATTACACTTCTTTCATCAAATTAGTAATGTACGAGGTATGGTTTTCTTGAATCGTGTATGAACCCCAGATAGTTTTGTGGAACTTGACTGAGGTCCATTCAAAAATACATTTATTGTCAATGAAAGACTTTTTTTTTTTTTCTCTTCCATTTTGGTATTCTTTAAATATTTTCCTCTTGTGTCCAGGTTTAGTATGTGGTTTGAGGCCACTGACATTTGTCATTAATTTCTCCTGGCCTTTATTTTATAAAGCAAATGATAAGCAGAATTGAGCATTTGATGAAGGTGCTTTTTAGCTAGATTTATATTTTCTTCCATCTAGCAACACTATGATCATCAATTTGAATACTTGCCATGACATTACCTGCATGAAGTTTGCATGTTCTCCCTGTGCCTGTGTGGGTTTCCTCTGGGTATTCCGGTTTCCTCCCACACTACAAAGACATGCTTGATAGGGTGATTGGCTCCCGTCTAAATTGACCCTACTTTATGATTGTAGGCCTGGTGGTGTTGCTTACAAAAACCATGACCAGGTTATTCGCTAACAGGCTGTGCTTTCTTTTCTCAGGGGAGGTTGCAAAGCTCTATATTATTGCTAACAATTCATAGTTCCAACTTAAAGTGGAGTTCCACCCAAAAGTGGAACTTCAGCTTATCGGTTTTTGACATGTACCCTGTCCCCACTTCTGTCGGACCTCGTCTGCGGCGAGGTACGTCAGACGTTTAGCCCCCCTCCTCCTACCTCTTTTTTTTTTTTTTTTTCCCTGCTGCCAGGCCAGTAAGAAAGCACAGAGCGCTTCGCACGTGTGCAGTAGGGACCCGGCTATGAAGCCGCAAGGCTTCACTGCTGGGTTCCCTTATCGGCAATGGATGGCAGCAGCACCCGACAGTCGATGGAAACATTGGCTGGGGTGCCTACATCGCTGGATTCCAGGACAGGTAAGTGCCCTAATATTAAAAGTGGTTGTACGGTATGTGTAGCTGTTGACTTTTTTACTTTTTGGAGGGGTGGGGGTGGAACTCTTCTTTAAGCCTGGTACACACAGGCAGTTTTTATTCGTTTAACCCAGAGGGCTAAACTAAAAAAAAAAAAAAAAGGCTGGGTAGCTGCTGTACTAATACCACGATCTCCCCGCTGTGCTATTGTGTTCTAACAGGGGGAACCCCCCCCCAAACCAGAACACACCAGCCATCGCAGTGCTGATCGGATGCCAATCGGCTGCTGGTTTTCCATAACCGGCTTCTCTCGGACGAGGAGCTGTACACACAGGCTGAAAGTATGCCAGTAACTGCCGAACCAACCGTTTTCACCCAATGTTTGGCCTGTGTGTACCTAGCATTAGGCTAAAGGAAGCAAAATCCTGAACACTCTTTGGGTTACTAGTGATTTGGTTTGTCTAGCGAACATAGGAACCTGTAAGGGTATATTTCCATATGGGTTAAAAGAATTAAGGTAAATGTTAACATTAAATGTTACAAATATATGAAATGTAATATGTTAATGTAATTTACAGCTGAACTTTAGCCTTCAGTTTTTCACAGTTGTACAGGGTCCTCTACTGTATTGAAATTGATTACTCTAATTTCACTGCACGATGTGAGCTTCTCACACTGTGCATTTGAAGCTGCAGAAAACCAGATAGAGCGTGCCTCATTTCCTGGTTTGACAACATCCTGTATCATCTAGCTCTTTCCTCTCTAGCCCAACAGTTCCTAGCCGGCACCTGTATTTCAGTTCTTTCAATAATGGAGGTTTAGTAGCACATATGGCTTCGCCTGGGGCAAGTCTGCATGCAAATGCACATTTTAATATTTGCAAATTTCCACCCAAGAGCCAGTGAACTACTTGATTCTTCTCTTGAGAAAAGTACTGAGGCAGGGTGCTGTACTTTTTTCAGCAAGCTATGTACAGCACCCTACCATTCCTTATCACTGGCCAGGGTCTGCCTGCATAGAGAAGCACAGAGACCCCATAATGAGCTCTGGATCTAAAATGAGGTATGCAATAAAAACAGGTTTTACAGTATATAAAAATTGTATTAGCATATTGATTGGGAGGAAGGTAACATCTAGACAGGTAAAACCTCATCCTAAGTAATGTAAGTTGCTTTCATTAAAATACTACTTAGTAATGCTGCCATTAAAGTCCTAGTTTAGGCATTTCCTGTTATAGTGTCCCTGGCTCCAGGGCTTTTTTTTTTTTTTTTGACACCCTGTCTCATGTACTTCTGGGAGCACAGGCATGTTCAGTTGTTGTTGCCATCAAACAGGCTGCACAAAGATATAAAAAAGAATGAAAACCGTGTTTTCTAAAAGAAAACCTGGTCAGTTTTGTTTACGATCTACAGTCCTTTGGCAAACTTAATGTCCTGTTTTCTTGTTTGGTGAGATAAGAATATTCTATAGAATGTGATTATTCTAAATGGAGAGGGTACACAGACTCCCAAGGAGATATTGATAGACCTAAATGTCTCTGTTGAAAGTTTTTAAAATAGAATTATTTAATTTTGTCTTTGTAGCTGAAAATTAAAATAACCTGATAGAATATTTTCTCTTAGAATTGATTGCAAAAGAGACTTCTATCAAATGTTGAAAACATTCTCCTAATTTTTTTTTTTTGGTTTTGGATAGAGCAGGGAAGAATTAGATCTCCTGTTAGACTTTTACTCTCTGGGGTTTGGTTAGGTGGATTTCTCATCACTTCCTGTTCGGCAGACTAATGTTTCACCAGATACGAGGTGAGAGAATCTACATGGCTTAGCTTCTTTAGAAGAACTGATTTTGGTTTGCTTAGTGTGAATGAAAGCTCTGTTACATCATGTTCTTTGGGACTAAATTACAGGGGCAGTTGGAAGTGGGCCACATTAGCAATCCTGTTGGCAGCAAAAGAATCGCCAAGAGTACTCACTTGCTCCTAAAAATGAATATATGATATTTTAGCTTTTTGTTTGTTTATAAACTCTTAATTTTCTTACTTTTTTAGGCTGACAAAGAATTTGTATGGTCATTGTGGAAGCGTCTTCAAGTGGCTAATCCAGACTTAACTCAAGCAATTTCCCTAGTCGTAGAGAGGTAAGGCCATGTGATTAAGAAAAATGTTTACACTCATTGTTTGTGGTCATATTGCTTTCCTAGTCCAGATATACGTTTTATAGAAGCCTTTTTTTTATTAACATCTGACACCAAAATTCAGAACAAAGAAAGAATGACCACTAAACACTTGAACCATCTGTCACAATTCAAATCAAATTGCTGTTGCTCAGAAGAAAGAAAAAATCATTTTGATCCTGTAAAAACCTTTGACAGTTTGAAAGATCTCTTTAAAATGTGAGATAATTTTCTGATTAATATTTAAAGAGGATCTCCAGTCTCTTTGAAAAAAAAAAAAATCAGCAGCCACAAATACTGTAGCAGCTGACTTTATATAAAAGGACACTTACCTGTCCAGGGGTCCAGCACCGTCCTCACCCAGGCTGGTTGTCGCTGGTCTTCGGGTCCCCAGCGCCAGCCTGTTTCATGTGGGAAGCAAGCTGTGACTCCTTGCTTTCCGCTACGCTGTGTGAATGGTCCCACAGCTTCCTGGGACATGTGATGTGTCCCAAGAGGCTGCAGGTGGGGTGGTGGGGTCCACACGTCTGGTGAATCTCCTAGGTGATCCGACCATAAGTGGAATCGGGTACCTACTAAAACTCCTGGGGGACATAAAGCAGAACTTATCTTTTTAGGGTGAAGTCCTGTTTTAACTGTTGATATTGTACTGTTGTGTCTGCTTATTGTATTTAGAACTCCCATAATAATTATTGCAACCATAGCACGGTGTATATGATTTGCTTTTTTGCTCTCCTCTGATGTTTACTTTTTTATTTTGCAGCAGCATTTGAGGGCAGCTCCACTAAAGCTGGCCATACACCGGCCATTTTTTTTCATTCAAACAGTGGGTTAATTGAAAGAAAATGGAAGAAAATGGCTCAATTCTCCCATCCACACACTTGATGTGGATGGTGGAATTCTTTCCACAGAGCCACTGTATTCTGACAGCGAGGAATCTTCACCACCATCGGAATACTCTCATCACCACTGCTGGCTATAGCCAGCTGTGTTGAGTGAGAAAAAACTCTTTACAACAGACTGCTTGTACACATATCAATCGAGTTTACAACCAGCCTGCTCATACATGGATCAAAATTTGTCTGGTCCCTGTTGAACTGGCCAAATTGTGATCCATGTATGGCTGGCTTAAGGCCCTCTTCACATGAGCAATGCTGCTATGTGGTAGATCAGTTTGCCAGTAGTGCTGGTCCAGGATCACCTGGAGGAGATATGCCACCTCCTGCATGCCCATTTGAAAAGGGACTTCACACTGAAATCCCTCTTTTCCATGTTGCAACTAAATCCATTAGACGTGGTTGCAGTGCAGCCCCATTTACTTCTATGGGGTGCATTGAGAAGCAGTATTGCCTGCTGAACCCTGCATGGCCTACTTTTTTCCACGATGCAAGGCCTCGCCATTATTACAGTGTGTAGAGAGCCATCTGGTGGCAAAGTGGCAGGGTTTGATAGGCAGTTAAGGCATGATAAAAACGTGCCTCAACCGCCTAGATTTGGCACACAAAATGTCCATGTGAAAGGGGCCTAAGAGTGTAACAAAGGCTAGTGTAATTTCTACTCGCCTATGTACCTCTGTATGATCTGCCACTTCCTGTTCCTGATAAAAGCACTGTTTGATAGTATGGGTTTATCTTTGTGGTTGCTGAGATTTCTGCCACGTCTGTAGGGAGGAGGAAAGAGAGGTGTTAAAATGGGAGCGATCCCAAAGTAACTTGGATTAGGACTTTTAAATGAATGTATAAGTAGGGGCATGAGATGAATGGGATGTGTACATTACACTCATTCCCCCTGTATCAGTGATGTGTTTTTATTTTTATTGTTCTTTAAAATAGCATGCAGATCCATGTATACCATTTTCTTCAAGTACAAACAAGACTGTCAATCAGCTGTAAAAATTGAAGTATTAGTTGTTGAAATGTGTTTTATTGTTTCTTAGTTGCCTAAATTCAGTGTTTAGAGAAAGGTGAGCACACATACCGGTGCATTGTATTCCTCTGTGTAGTTATATTGAATATTCAGAAATAAATAGAAAAATAAGATTCGTCTTTGCTGTGCAAATGAGCAAAAGCCGTGGGGACATGTGAAAACCTCCAGGTATTTCTACCAAGCCATTGTAACAATCTATAATGTACTTTCCAACTACTTGAAAGACTATTGATCTTTGTAATATGCAAACAGGGTCACTTGTTTTCTTTGTTGCTGTGTGATTCTATCACAGAAGTAGGTAACAGAAAGCGCTTGCTTAAATCCACCTGGACTAATCTTCTGCGCAGGATGTGTTCAGGGTAGTACTCGGCTCAGCCCTATTCATCTCATATCCTAATTTGAGCAAGATGTGACAGTGTGCTCTGTGCATCTGTGAATAGTCATTTACATGTTCCTAAATTTTTATTGTTCTAGTTATTGGGTTATTCCTTTAAAGTAAAACTTTGTCGTTCTCCATATTTGCATACATTTGATATTTAATGGCATGGCAGAGAGTAAGTATTTTTCGAAAGGTATCCAGTGTTTTTTATGTTCTATGACTTGAAATTAGCACTGTCCCCAGTTAGAACTGGTCTTGTTTGATAGCTTGACTGAAGATTTACTGTTAACAGCTTGGAATGGAGTGGCCTTATATCCCAATAGATAAAGTAATGAGCTTGATTTAAAGTGATAATAAAGTCTCTTTGTTAGTTTTTTTTAAAAGAAAAAAAAAAAAATGTCATACTTACCTGCTCTGTGAATTGGTTTTGCACAGAGCAGCCTGGATCTTCCTCTTCTCGGGTCCCTCTTCTGTGCTCCTGGCCCCTCCCTCCTGTCAAGTGCCCCCACAGCAAGAAGCTTGCTATGGGGGCACCCGAGCTGAGCCGGAGCTCCCTGTGTCCATTTGGAGATGGTGCCACGGTTCGACCCCCGCCCCTCTCTCTCCTGATTGGCTAACTGACCTTGACAGCAGTGGGAGCCAATGGCGCAGCTGCTGTGTCTCAGCCAATCTGCCAACTTTGTGGGAACAATTTGGGGATGGCCCCTTCCCGTTCCAACATGACTGCGAACCAGTGCACAAAGCAAGGTCCATAAAGACATGGATGAGCGAGTTTGGGGTGGAGGAACTGGACTGGCCTGCACAGAGTCCTGACCTCAACCCGATAGAACACCTTTGGGATGAATTTGTGAGGCGACTGTGAGCCAGGTCTTCTCGTTCAACATCAGTGTCTGACCTCACAAATGCGCTTCTGGAAGAATGGTCAAACATTCCCATAGACACACTCCTAAACCTTCTGGACAGCCTTCCCAGAAGAGTTGAAACTGTTAATAGCTGCAAAGGGTGGGCCAACTTAATATTGAACTCTACGGGCTAAGACCGGGTTACTTTCCACACCTAGATAAATTATGTCATACATCCCAGGAGTCTTAAGGAAGGGAGGAGGAGTTTTCTCAGCTAAGCAAAACCTCCTACTTATATGCCTGAGCTAAGGGCAGATGGATTCCAGGAAGTAATTGCTACATGAATCATGTGTCCTTATTCAAGGTGGCCACTGCCATAAATGCTAGGGGTGTGGTTTTCTAAGTGATTTCTCAGCAAAATAAAACCTGTAGACATGGATGGGGGAGTTTGCTTTGAATATTAAAAATGAATTAAATAGCACTTTGTGGTGCTCAGATGCAGTATAGTTCCGCTTTAATATAAGATCATCCCTGACTCCCCTAGGACTTTTCCTGCTAGCACTAATTAATAGTCTTAAATCGTCCTTCCACTCAAAAGTGGAACTTCCGCTTATACGTCTCCTCCCCCTCTCCGGTGACACATTTGGCGCCTTTCTGGGGGGAGGGGCTAACGGGTACCTGTATTTGACAGGTACTGTTCCATACTTCTGGGAGACGGGGCTCCTGGAAGTTCGGCCCCCTCCTCCTTCCTCCACCTCCTAACCAATTGGCGCAGATCAGCTGGGGTGCTGACATCGTGGGCTGACTGGACAGGTAAGTGTCCATATATTAAAAGTCAGCAGCTGCAGCATTTGTAATTCTCATCAGTACCAGGAATGAGCTCAGGTGCATTTGGACCAAACCCACTCAAGCTATCCCACCAGAAAGCTGTCAGCCTGACAACCAATTATGGGCAGCAGAGGCATCCCCTCCCTGCAGTTGCATGTACAGTCATGGCCAAAATTCTTGGCACCTCAGAAATTTTTCAAGAAAATCAAGTATTTCTCACAGAAAAGTATTGCAGGGGTGGAAAAAAGCAAATTGGACATAATGTCACACAAAATTCCAAAAATTGGGTGGTCAAAATTCTTGGCACCCTTTCAAAATTGTGGATAAATAAGATTATTTCAAGCATGTGATGCTCCTTTAAACTCCCCTGGGTCATGTAACAGGTGTGGGCAATATAAAAATCACACCTGAAAGCAGATAAAAAGAAGAAAAGTTCACTTAGTCTTTGCATTGTGTGTGCCACACTAAGCATGGACAACAGAAAGAGAAGAGAACTGTCTGAGGACTTGAGAACAAAAATTGTGGAAAAATATCAACAATCTCAAGGTTACAAGTCCATCTCCAGAGATCTAGATTTGCCTTTGTCCACAGTGCGCAACATTATCAAGAGGTTTGCAACCCATGGCAATGTAGCTAATCTCTCTGGGCGTGGACAGAAGAGAAAAATTGAAGGTTGCAACACAGGATAGTCCGGATGGTGGATAAGCAGCCCCAAAAAGTTCCAAAGAAAGTTCCAAAGAAATTTTCTGTGAGAAATACTTGATTTTCTGGAAAAATTTCTGGGGTGCCAACAATTTCGGCCATGATTGTATACATGCCCCTTGCATGCTGCCTCTGCCACCTATGATTTGCTTTGATAGATTTCTGGTGGGATGGCTCAGGTAGGTTCGGACTCTTATAAGAACATGCCTGAACTCATCCCTATTTAGTACATTCAATGACTTGATGAATATTTTAGCTCAAAATTCTGTTTACATTTATTACAAAATAAAATTTTAAAAGCAATTTTCTCAACAAAAATCACACTCCCTGTAAAAATGTATTTGTTAGAGAACATTTTACCATCCTGATCTTTCACATTTCCTTGTCACTGTGGTAAAAAAAAAAAACTGATTTTGACTCCACTAACAATTCAAAAATCAAAGGATCGTTCCTAAAAAAGTAACAAAATGCTCAGAAGCTGCTGTTTTATCTTTGTTTATCTTTCAACATTTTTTGTTAGTCTTTGTAGCTTATCGCAATGAAGCAAAACCGTAACAAAAGAAATAAAAAAAAAAAATGAACAAAAGAAGACACTGTAGCCTGCATTTTAAGTGGTACAGCAGCAATTGTCTATATCCAATGAAATGTTAATATCTCATTTCATTAAACATTCCCCTAGCATCAAACACAAGTCAACATTCCATGGAGAAGTGAAGCATTATGCAGCCCGCACGTGTGCATATCTGCATATCGGAGCACAAAATATTGACATGATAATTGCAGTCAAGCCTGAGTGAACAGTGGCCACTGGGATTTCAGCTGGTGTTGTACCAACTGGATGGCTGCTCAGGACACAGTTTGAAATTCAAGGTGCAAGTTAGCACTTTATTCAGCACAGGAAGGCATCATTTAAAATTCCTCAGGGGATACCCTGGTGAAGCGCAGATGTTGAAGCAGTCTGTTCAAAAATGCTGAGTTTTTTTTTTTTTTTGTTAAATACAATTGAAGATATATGTGTGTGTATATAAAAAAAACTCATCAGTTTAGATGACAAGTTGATATTTTATATTGCGGCATTCTTGACATTTGAGCATTTTATGGAGGAGTGTTTACACATATGGGTTATGAACTGTTTATCAGAATTCAGCATTGCAAAGATTGAAGGTTACTTGCTCTGTTTTGTGTAACCTCTATTCACTAACATTGTAAAGCGGCACTTGGGGCTTTAAACGTACATGTACCTTTTTTAAAGTTTGAGAAGGGCAGCATTATTATTATTTTTTTTATTTTTTTTTTTTTTTATGAAATGCTATTTAAAAAGCAAAAAAGTTGTTTAGTTCAGCTGCCTTTTCAATATTCCTGCATGGCGTATATGGAGCCCATTCTGGAATTTGTATTTTTGTTGCTTTTACGGTGCTGTCATTTTATTTTGGCTTCCAATAATGACAGTCCTGTTCTGTGCCCACTTCCATCTAAGTGCACATCTGGGTGTTGCTGCAGTATATACAAGCGAGCAGGTATTTGATTTACATTGTGAAACCTTTTGCACTTTTGTCAAATTGTATACCTACTTTATCAGTGCCATGACCTTCTGCCCTTATCAGTTTAAATTATGCATTTTACAAAGTCTCATTTTTGTCTTGCAAAACCAATTACTGGACCTCATGTGCAATTTTGAGTGGAATGAGACTAGGTAATAAACATTTAAAAGATAATTAAACCAAAGCACAAAACTGTAAAATACTGAAGCATGCCAGTGCTTGAAAGAAAAAGAAGACAAATGCAGCCACCACATCCAAGCTAAAAACATTTTCAGAAAGAAGAGGAAATGTCTGATGATCTTTACAGAAATAGTGTTCTTGTCCCTTCCTGTGAACTGGTATTTCAAACAATGTCATCTTTCTTCCAAGCTATCTTCTGCAAACCACTTATTCCTTTTTCCATTACATGGGCAGGGGAATATGTGAATGTAGTCCGACTCAAGAGCACAGTCTATGGTGAGAACCATGGTTGTCTTTATAGATACAGTGGCGTAAGAGGGCACTAATGCAGCTACCACATTTAAGGACTGGTAGGATTAATCTAATACATATTTGTTCTTCGGTTTATGTACACTTTAAGAGTGATCTTCAATCACTCGTTGAATAGATTTATGGTTGTACCTGTGTGGAGATGCTACATTTTCTCATTAAAGATGTGCAATCAGGTTGCAGAACAGGGCCCAAAAAGGCTTACTAATGTTTTTTGGTGATGGCACTTCTGCTAAACAATGGCATTCCATTTCCATCAGTGCTCCTCGCATGTCTTTTTATAAACCTCTGGGAGTGAAGCATTAAAAGCTGGCAATAGATTTCTGAGCAAGCATTATCTGACCTGCTCACAATGTCTGATGTGCCAACTTGGGCCTTATAAAGGAATGCTAGAATGCATCAACATTTCTCTTAGGCTACAGAAGAGGGAACAGAAGATCAGCCTAACCTCATGCAGATAATCACTGTGATGTCCCCCCCCCCCCCCTCCCCTGCCTTTTTACCTTGTTCAATCAGAGGACACCTTGTTTGCATTAAAATAAAATAAAATAAAAGATAGTCTGTGAATGGTGATGGTGGGAAGTGCCTGTGGTTGCTATGCAGTCAGGAAGTCGCTTGGCACAGGACCTGGAGGATCACTGCCATCGCTATAGTAGCGATGACTAATACTATGACAGTGATTTGTGGCTTCCATAGGGATTGTTCTGGTATGAGATGTGCATTTACATTTATCCTAGCTGCACCGTTGTAAGCATGCAATAAAATTCATACCCACAGTTCAGGTTTAGACTCCATGCACACTAGGAGCTGGAAAAACGCTGTATAAAAAATACTCAACATAAGCGCTTTTCCCTTTTGTGTGGTGGTGTTTTGCAGGCATTTAGCTGTTTGTTAAGGAGCGGGCCGGCAAGCCTTATCAACCAAGGACTCATCAGCTGTCAGCAGGGTTTCCCGCTGACAGCTGAATGTAAACAAAATAATTGCTGGCAATGAAAATTAGAGAATAAAAAACAGCATGTCAAGTCAAGTCAAAAAACGGCTCTGTATTTTTACTCACTTTTAACACTTTTTTTTTGGTAAATGGGAGGGGGTGGAATCTGGGGGCTTCCAGATTCTGATAAGCCCTCCCCTGCCTGCAGACCTCTAAAACCACCGCTCAAGGTTGTGGGGAAGAGGCCTTGTCCCCATTAACTTGGGAAAGGAGCCCCCCTACCCCAAAGCACCAACCCCCCAATGTAAACATTGGCATGGGGTTCCCCTCAAAATCCATACCAGACCTGATGGGCCTGGTATGGATGGGGGGGGGCATGCTGTTTTTATTCTCAAATTTTAATTACCGGCAATTCTTTTGTTCGCATTCAGCTGTCAGTGAGGAACCCTGCTGACAGCTGACAAGTCATCCATTGTGTACGATGTGGCTCCTTGACAGCCAGCTATTCAGTGGTTGTTAAGGATGCCTGCAGCCACCACTAAGGGAAAGGAAAAAAAAAAGCTGGAAACTGGCTCTTATAAGCAGTTAGCAGCGCTTCCAATTGTTTAGCGTTTTTTTTCTGCTTGCAAATCGCTCTCAAAAATGCTCCTAGAAGCAGAAGCTTGAAAAACGCTTCTAGCCTACAATAGTATGCATGGACACATAGGATAACACTATTTGCTTCTAGGGGCAGAAAAAAAAAATCTCATAAGTAGCTGCTAGGAGTCTTAAAGAAACCAGAACAGAAAAATTATGTTAGATGCCATTGTCGGGCTGTCCTTTCAAAAAATGCTAATTGCCTTGATTTTTTTTTTTTTTTATATAAAGGCTTTAATACTCATTTTAGTACTCAATGACTCAGAACAAGTATGCAGATCAAGAGTTCTGACTTTCTGTAACTTTTAAAGTTTTCATGCATTGAGTGGTAAACAGCAGTCTCATTATTTTTAAATAATTGAGCAAAGTCTCTAGTAATATATTAAGAAACAGATTGCCAAGTTTCTAAATAATGTTTATGCAATATATGGAAGTATCTCATCATGTTTGGTAGCCTTTCAGAAAGGGTTAACTAAAAAATAAAACCAATCAAAGATGTAAAAAGAAAAATGTAATTGATTTATTTTTTGCTGTTGCTGATCACATGTGCCACATTCACTAGTTATCTTTTAGAAGAATATCCAAGCCACAAGCAATATGTTAATTCCTCATATCGATATTGTCAAATGACAGGGATTATTGTCTTCAGGCCAAAAAGCTTAATTGGCTTCTGCTGCACTACAGTTGGACTACTTCAACACAATTTGGTCCCAACAGAGAAGAAGGACCTGGTAAATTGGACAGGAATGAAGAAATAAAATCGCTAGTCTTATGAGTTCTTTAACAAAAGCTTTATTATTGTGTGCAGGCTTAAATCACAGCATAGGCACTGGTCTTTTAATTACCATGTGCCATGTGTTGGCATATTAGAACAAGGGTTTACCCCAGTTTTATACGTAATGACAGAGCACATGAGAGAAAAAATATATTCTTTTAATACTGGGGTCCTTAGAATGAAGAAATTTGTCATATTGTGGATGTTATAGTAAATAGTATTTATGAACATTAAATTGATTGTATGCATATATTTGACTATATACAGTACATTGTACATCATGAGGATTATTTTTTACTTGCTCAGTTACATCTGTTGTCGAGTCATATTGGTATTTACATGGGAGCCATTTTTACCCTGTAACTCCAGTGTCGCGTTTACATAGTCAGGTTGAAAAAAGACACAAGTCAATCTAGTTCAACCAAAAAAAAAAAACCTACAATCACATGTACACAATCCTATACCCACAGTTGATCCAGAGAAAGACTAAAAACCCCAGCAAAGCATGACCCAACTTGCTACCGCATGAGAGAAAATTCCTTCCTGATCCCGAGAGGCAATCAGATAATTCCTGGATCAACTTTACCTATAAACATTAGTACCCAGTTATATTATGTACACTTTGGAAAGAGTCCAGGCATTTTTTTTTAAAGCAATCTACTAAGCTGGCCAGAACCACCTCTGGAGGGAGCCTGTTCCACATTTTCCCAGCTCTTACTGTGAAGAAACCTTTCCGTATTTGGAGATTAAATCTCTTTTCCTCTAGACGTAAAGAGTGCCCCCTGTGATGACCTTAAAGTGAACACCAAGTTCACTATATGGACACCTATGTATTTGTACATGTTGGTCATATCCCCCTTAAAGTAATTTGTAGTCTCGTTAAAAAAAATTAAAAATAATAACAAACATGTTATACTTACCTGCCCTGTGCAGGGGTTTTGCACAGGGCAGCCTGGATCCTCCTCTTCTCGGGTCCCTCTTTGCTGCTCCTGGCCTCTTCTTCCTATTGAGTACCCCCACAGCAAGCAGCTTGCTTTGGGGGCAGCCGAGCTGCAGCTCTTTGTGTCCATTCATACACTGAGCTGCTGTTCGGCCCCACCCCATCTCTCTCCTGATTGGCTAACTGACTTTGAAAGCCGCAGGAGCCAATGGCACCATTGCTGTGTCTCAGCCAATGAGGAGAGTCCCGGACAGCCAAGGAACACGTGGACATCGCTGGACAGAGATGGGGTTTAGGTAAGTATTAGGGGTGTGCTGGGGTAGCTGCTGCACACAGAAGGCTTTTTATCTTAATGCACAGGAAACATTAAGATAAAAAAAACCTTCTGATCTTACAACTCCTTTAATCTCCCCTTCTCAAGAGAGAATACATTCAGTTTCTCTAATCTTTCCTCATAGCTGAGCTCCTCCATGCCTCTTATTAGTTTGGTTGCCCTTCTCTGCACTTTCTCCAGTTCCCCAATATCCTTTTTGTGAACTGGTGCCCTAAACTGAACTGCATATTCCAGATGAAGCCTTACTAATGATTTGAACAGGGGAAAAAGTGTGTGTCTCGCGCTCTCTCTCGCTCTCTCTCGCGCTCTCTCGCTCTCTCTCGCTCTCTCTCGCTCTCTCTCGCTCTCTCTCGCTCTCTCTCGCGCTCGCTCGCTCTCTCTCGCGCTCGCTCGCTCTCTCTCCTTAGAAACCACAGCTTGGCATTGCATGCTAATTTTAAGCTTATGATCTACCAAAACCCCCAGATCCTTCTCCACTATGGATTCCCCCAGTTGTACCCCCCAGTATATATAATGCATGCATATTCTTAGCCCCCAAGTGCATAACTTTATATTTATCAACATTAAACCTCATTTGCCACATAGTTGCCCAATGAAACAGTAGATCAAGGTCAGCTTGTAATTTGGAGACATCCTGTAAGGATATTACTCCGCTGCATAGCTTGGTGTCATCTGCAAAGACTGAAATGGTACTTTTAATCCCAGACCCTATAACACTTATAAAGGTGTACCTTGGGGTACACCACTGATCACCTTAGACCATTCAGCGTAAGAATTATTAACCACTACTCCTCTGAATTCTGTCTTTTTAGCCAGTTTTCTATCCATTTACAAACTGCTCTTTCCAAGCCTGTAGACTTTACCTTACACATTCGCTGTGAGTGGGGAACTGTGTCAAACGCAAAATCCAAGTATACCACATCCACCGCCACCCCTCTGTCCAAGGTTTTGCTTACCTCCTTATAAAAAGAAAATAGAATACATACTGTCTGTTGCTTAAAATATTATTATTTTCCACCAGGAACTCATCTGTGTGGTTTTTTTTTTATTAACCACTTGACCACTGAGCACTTAAACTTTTCCTAACCAGACCAATTTTCAGTTTTTGGTGCTCTCACATTTTGAATGACAATTACCCAGTCATGCAACACTACCTATATGAAATTTTTGTCCTTTTTTCACACAAATAGAGCTTTCGTTTGGTGGTATTTAATCACCGCTGGGTTTTTTATTTTTTGAACTATAAAAGAAAAAAGAAAAAGGGGCTAAGCCAAAAAAAGGTGGGACTTTATCTGAAGCACGTGACTGCAAAAGGGTACTAGGGTGAACATAAGGAAATTTATTGAAAGCGAGAAGGTAGTATCAAAAATACATGATAACATACATATAATACATAGTGGATAGTGCAGCTGGAGCATGTAAATAATGCTGGTAGCAAAGATAATAGATAACAAGGTAATGACAATAAGCATGACAGTAACATCTGATTGTATGACCACAATAAGTTTCCTGGTTCACCACAAAGGAATTTTTAAAAAAACATGATACAAAGTATTGCCTGCAGGGCCTATGGCCTTGATGAGCCTGGAAGGGTAGATGTTCCATAAACTTGAAGAGTAGAGGTAAAATGGGTAGGTATACAGCATCCGGTAGCTCTACGCGTTTCGTGGCTTAAGTGCCACTCATCAGGAGAAAGCTGTGAGATATCTAGAATGAGACTGGTATGAGTGAAAGCGTAAAATATGTGAAGGTAGTTGGAGGTAGGGTGTAATAAAAAACAAAAAACAAAATCAGTAATAACTTACTAAGGGTGTATGTGTCAAAGGCGTGGAGGCGAGGCCCCAAGGCATCCAAGGGTATCCCCAACCCAATTTTTTTGGCTTGGCCCCTTTTTCTTTGATTCAGACTGGGATGGAAATACTTGACCTCACCAGATCATGATTTCAATTAAACTCCCTAGGGATGGAAATATGTGACCTTACGAGGTCTTGGCTTCCTTAAAGTCCCTAACTACAACCCCTTCTCTTCAATGACTTAAATTCATTAGGGATGGAAGCACGCGTCTTTGCTCTATTATTATTTATTTATTTATTTATTCCCTCTGCAACCATTGACTTATGCTTTGCCTTCCCTGTTCTGATTGATCATCTCTTATTATTATTTTTCCATACTAATCCCCGTATACACAATTATCATTTGATTTAATTCACTTCATTGGGTTGTTGTTAACTACGATGGCGTGTGGGTTTGACTGCCTTTTCATCTGTCTGTTTTTTCAACCGTGTCCGGGAGCTGTGACGCGCTCTGCGGGCTTCCTCCCACCCTCCACCTCTCACGCCTGGGGGTGCGGACGCGCTGCCACAGCGCGTTTACCTCACGCACCTCACGCTGCACGTGCGACGCCCCTCCGGCACCGTCGCCTGCACGCTGTGTTTCCACATTCGTGGGCGTGCTGGGGTGTTAGTGTGCCAGTGGGTCGGGGACTTGATTTGCCCAACCCACGGTGCTCCTTCCCCTTTTGCCTCGCGGCGTGACGTCGGTGGGCCGCCCCGCACTGGGTATATTTGGGTGGCCTCCTCCCGGGTGGTCTTGACACTCGAGGCTCTACACACTGGTTCACGGTCTCTTCTCCAGTAGGGTTCTCCACCTTCACAAGGTAACGCTTACCTTCATCACTCCCCCTGCTTCTTCCACTCTCACTTACACAGGTCTTAATCCGGATTGACACTTTTTTCACTGCATTTTCATCACCCTGCACATTGGGTTTCTTTTTCCTTCAGGCACCCCTTATCTATTCACTTCCACCCCACAACCTTTCTTTTATGGGGGCCTCCTGCCATTCACCCTCACTATTTTCCCCTTTCACTACCTCTTTGGCACATCATTTCTGCTTCACTTTTTCACTTCCCCTCAGTTTTGCCTCGTGTTGCCTTGCCTGCCCATGTAGCTGCCCCTCTTGTCCCTGCGGGACGGTCCGCCGCGGCTCTCGGATGGGGATACCCTTGGATGCCTTGGGGCCTGGCCTCCACGCCTTCGACACATACACCCTTAGTAAGTTATTACTGATTTTGGGGGTTTTCTATTACACCCTACCTCCAACTACCTTCACATATTTTACGCTTTCACTCATACCAGTCTCATTCTAGATATCTCACATTTCCTATTTCTTTGATTCAGACTGGGATGGAAATACTTGACCTCACCAGGTCATGATTTCAATTAAAGTCCCTAGGAATGGAAATACGTGACCTTACCAGGTCTTGGCTTCCTTAAAGTCCCTAACTACAACCCCTTCTCTTCAATGACCTAAAAGAAAAAAGACCAAAAATTCTGTAAAAAAAAATGCATTTTTCTTTGTTTCTGTTATAAAATTTAGCAAATTTTTCTTCATAAATTTTGGCCACAAGCTACAGTGCCAATCTCTGAAAATTGATCACACCTGATGTACTGACGGCCTATCTCATTTCTTGAGACCCTAACAAGTACAAATACCCCCCAAATGACACCTTTTTGTAAGTTGTCATTCTAAGGTATTTAGTAAGGGACATGGTGAGTTTTTTTAAGTTGTAATTTTTTCCCACAATTCTTTGCAAAATCAAGATTTATTTTTTCCTTTTTTTTTTTTTCTTCAAAAAATTGTTATATTAGCAGGTTATTTTTCACACACAACATATGCATAGCCAGCGTGGCCACATACAGAGGCACAAAATGCAGGGAGCACCATCAGGCGTTCTTGGAGCATAAATTACCCACATAATTTCTTGACTACCTCTTACACCAGGACAATGGAAATGCCCCAAAAATGACCCCATTTTTGAAAGAAAACAACCCAATGTATAATCTGAGGCGTAATGAGTCTTTTGAACATGTCATTTTTTTTTACAAGTTTTTGGAAAATGTGTAAACAAAATGAAAACGCATTTTTTAAAAAGTTGGCCATTTATACAACATTTCTAACAAATAGCATGTTCATACCAAACATTACACCCCAAAATAGTTTCTCCTACTCCTCCTGAGTATGGCGATACCACATGTAGGAGACTTTTACACAGCCTGGCCACATAGAGAGGCCCAACATGCTGGGAGCACCGTCAGGTGTTCTAGGGGCATAAGTTTCAAATATAATTTGACTACCTATTACACTTTTGTAAGGCACTGGGTATGGATGGGGGTGGATGGGATGTACTGTCGGCGGCGTGTCACCGAGCGGGGTGAAAGGCCATTGGGCACGGCTGATTACCACGTGATCGGCCATGAAGTCACGGCCAATCACAGATGGTACCGCCCCACTTTGCACAGCGCATGCACGCGAGCGCGTCGGTGGCAGTGTGTTCCCGGGAACACTGCTTGTCACCGACGCTGGTAAACAGCCATTGGCCGGCGGCTGTTTACCATGTGATCGGCTGTGATCCTTTCACAGCCAATCACTAAATATAAACACAGAGCGGTAACAAGATGTTACCTGGTTCTCCTCCTCACACACCGATTGTGTGTGAGAAGGAGATTGCGGTAACATCTCGTTACCGCTTACAGTGTACACCAATCACACTGATTGCTCCCCCCAATAATGAGTACCTGTCACCACCCATCAAAGTATCTGTCACAGTCCATCTGAGTACCTGTCACGGTCCATCTGAGTATCTGTTACAGTTCATCTGAGTACCTGTCACAGCCCATCAGGGTAGCTGATTCTGGAAATAGCACAAAAAATAAAAAACCCACTAGTGAATAAATGCCACCAAAAGAAAGCGCTATTTGTGTGAAAAAAAGGGCGAAAATTTCATATGGGTACAGAGTTGCATGACTGAGTAATTGTCATTCAAAATGTGAGAGTGCTGAAAGCTTAAAATTGGTCTGGGCAGGAAGGGGGTTAAGTGTATTGCGGTGGTTAAATATAGGCACCACATTGGCCCTACGCCAATCCAGTGGTACTATTCCAGTCATTGAGTCGCTAAAAATGAGAAACAATGGCTTTGACATAGCTCAATCCTTTTATGATCCGTGGGTGTATGCCATCTGGTCCTGGTGCTTTATTCACCTTTTATTCTTTCTAAATATTTCTGGACCATATCACCTTTGAGCCATTGTGGATCATTTGGGGTTGTGTCAATACAATTCCCGTTATGGACATGAGCTCCCCCATGCTGTTATGTATACACAGAGCTGAAGAAGGTATTTAATACATTTGCCTTCTCTTTGTCCCCAGTCACCCACTCCAAATTATTTTGTAAAGGGCCTACATGCTCAGACGTGACCTTTTTACTATTAATATATTAGAAGAATTTTTTTGTGGTTTGTCCTTTCTTTTGCAATCTGTCGTTTTGAATTTTTTCATCCCTGATTTTCTTTTTACATATTGTGTTATATTCTTTGTAACATTTAAATGACGATAGTGTTCCATCATTTTTATATTTTTCTTAAAAGCTCTTTTCCTATTATTTATAGCTTTTTTAACTTTGGCCGTGAGCCATATAGGTTTTATTTTTAGCCTTTTAAACTTCTTGCCCATGGGAATATACTTTGCAGTGAGTTTGCATACAGTCTTTTGCTTCAGCATTTGCTTCAGTTCATGCTGCTGATTACCTTGGGTGAGGCTTTATTTTTTCCACAATGCAGCTAAATATATATATATTTATTATTTCCTGATAAAAATCTGAAGGCAGGAATTTAACTTCAGAATTTTTATTAAAAGTTCAAAAGCTAAATTTCTTTTTAACTTTAGATGGTGGTGTTCACTAAATGAAATGGCTATATAAACGCTTTCCTCCATGGACTTTGTTTCCCCTAGGTATGTTGCTTTAAGGCCTAATTTCTATGTCTGAGGTTTTTGCTGCACCACATATGCAAATAGATGGTCATACAGATTCATGTTTTTATTTCCATCAACCTTTATGGGAGGCTACAATGCTATATTTAATGTCTTAAAAGGTCCCAAGTAAAATGTTGATTTAGTTACTTTTTTAGGCTCCACGCACCTGAGTTTATTTTTAAGCTCCTAGCAACTGCTTTAGGCATTTTTCTTTTCTGCCCCTAGAAGCAAATGGTGCTATCCTTGCACACTATTTTTCAAGCTTCAGCTTCTAGGAACAGAAAGAAAAAAAATTTTTTTTTTTTTGGAGCGATTTAGAAGCTCCTAAATGCTGTTAACTGCTGCTAAACACCAATTTCCAGGGTTTTTTTTGTTTCTGTTTACTTGGCCATCGGCCCGCTGGCATGCTTAGCAACCAGTGTATATTTGGTTGTTAAGGAGCGAGCTGGGAAGACAGCCGCTGCATCCTTAATGGATGATTCGACAGCTGTCAGCGGGTTGCCCGCTAACAGCTGAATGTAAACAAAACAATTGCCAGCAATACAAATTGAGAAAAAAAAAAAAAAAACAGTGGTCCCCCCCCCGCAATCCATACCAAACCCTTTTAGGTCTGGTGCGGATTTTAAGAGGAACCCTACTACAAAAGGTGTGGGGCCCCCTTTCCCAAATTTTTACCAGGCCATTTCAGGTTTGGTATGGATTTTTCAGGGGAACCCCACGGCAATTGAAAAAAAAAAAAATGGTGTGGGATCCCCCCCAAAATCCATACGACCCTTATCCACACCCCATGCTCATTCACATGGGGGGGGGGGGGAGTGGTATCTGAGGTTCCCTTGTTAAAGAGCGCTTCAAGATGCTGATAAACCCCCCACTCGCAGACCCCCGCAACCACCGACCAGGGCTGTGGGGAAGAGGCCCTTATCCTCATGGGGGCAAGAGGCTTGCCCCAATGCACTTCCCCATGTTAAGGGCATGTACCCTAGTATGGTTCAGGAGGTGGGGTGCTCGCCCCCCATTTCCTAGCCTGCCAGGCTGCATGCTCATCTAAGGATCCAGTATGGATTTGGGGGGATCCCCACGCTGTTCTTCTTTTTTTTTTTTTTTTTTTTTTTTTTTTTTTTCACTGCCGGATATTGTTTGGTTTACATTCAGCTGTCAGCAGGGAATTGTTGCAATCTGTTACTGGCTGTGTACTGATCAGTGTACCAGCCTGCTGCCGGTACCATGTGATTGCTGTGATTGGTCACAGTAGATCACATAACAATTGCAAACAATGGATGGCTTTCTTTCATGCCATTCATCATGTACAGTTGTGATGCTAGTTGTGATTGGTCACAGTGATCACATGGTACAGACACGACCAATCACAGCCCATCTATATCGAAGTCCTGATCACTTACCCAGAGTAGTACAGTGTGACTATGGTCACACTATAACTCTGGCCACAGTGTGTTTAAAAAAAAAAAAAAAAAAAATCATAAAGGAAAAAAAAAAGAAATGAAGACAAATTGAATTTTTTTTTTTTTTAAATACTGTCATCAGTCAGTGTCCCTGATCATTGCCACACCAGTTATATGATGACGCTGTATTACACTGGTGACGGTATGTAAAAATTAAATAAAAAAAATTGAAAAACATTATTTTATTTTTTTTTTTTTATATTTCTTAATTTCCCAAAAAATTGTGACAAATTACAAATTAAAAAAACTCACCATGCCTCTTACTACCTTGACCTTGGACTGTCCTTGGAATGTCTACTTTCCAAAAAAGGAGTCATTTGGAGGATATTTGTACTGTCCTGGTGTTTTCAGGCCTCAAGAAATGAGACCCCTTTCACACCGAGGTGCTTTACAGGCGCTACAGTGCTAAAAATAACGCTTGCAATGCGCCTGTAAAGCGCTTCTCCTTTCACTCCAATGTGAAAGCCCAGGGCTTTCACACTGGAGCGGTATGCTGGCATGACGCTCAAAGTCCTGCAAGCAGCATCTTTGAGGCACTGTAGAAACGGTGTATACACCGCTCCTAAAGCGCCCCTGCCCATTAAAATCAATGGGCGGCGGTGCTTTGAGGTGGCTTTTAACCCTTTATCGGCCGTTAGCAGGGGGTTAAAAGCTCCCCGCTAGCGGCTGAAAAGCCCCGCAAAAACCTATGGTAAAGAGCCGATAAAAATAGCGGCGCTTTACCGCCAATGCCCGGAGCTGCTCGATGTGAAAGTGCCCTAATTGTTATCAAAGGTGTATTTTAAGTGAAGTTCAGTGAGTAAAATACAGTGCCTTGAAAAAGTATACATACCCCTTGAAATTTTCCACATTTTGTCATGTTACAACCAAAAAATATATATTTTATTTGGATTTTATGTGATAGACCAACACAAAGTTGCACATAATTGTAAAGTGGAAGCAAAATGATAAATGCTTTTCAAATTTTTTTTTTTACAAATAAATATCTGAAAGCTGTGGCATGCTTTTGTATTCACCCCCTTTACTCTGATACTTACTAGAATCTAGTGGAACCAATTGCCTTCAGAAGTCACCTAATTAGTAAATGGAGTCCACCTGTGTGTAATTTAATCTCAATATAAATACATCTGTTCTGCGAAGCCCTCTGAGGTTTGTTAGAGCAGTGGTTCTCAACCCTTTCCTCAAATACCCCTAACAGGCCATGTTTTCAGGTTTTCCTTTATCTTGCACAGGTGCTTTAAATCAGAGTCAGTGGCTTGGTATTTTGGACAGCTATTTTTTCTAAGAGAAATTCTCAAAACATGGCCTGTTGGGGGTACTTGAGGACAGGGTTGAGAACCACTGTGTTAGAGAACCTTAGTGAACAAACCGCATTATGAAGGCCAAGGAACACACAAGACAGGTCAGGGATAAAGTTGTGGATAAGTTTTAAAGCAGGGTTAGGGCATAAAAAAATATCCCAAGCTTTGAACATCTCATGGAGCACTGTTCAATCCATCAGCTGAAAATGGAAAGAGTATGGCACTGCAAACTGCGAACCTACCAAGACATGGCCGTCTACCTAAACTGACAGGCTGGGCAAGGAGAAAAGAGTCCGTTTGCAGTTTCTGAGAAGCCATATGGGGGACTCTGCAAACATGGAACAAGGTGCTCTGGTCAGATGAGACCAAAATTTAACTTTTTGGCCTTAACCTCCCTGGCGGTATGATTATTTCAGATTTTAGGTGCTGAAAGCGGTACCATTATTTTGCACAGAAATTTGGCGTTTTATATTATAGGCCTGTAATTCTTAGGAATAATTCACTTAAATCTGTCCAAACAAGAATCTAGTAGACATCCCGGGTATGATAAAGTTTGAAAAACTAAATAAAAATTTATAATATAATAAATAACTATAAATAATTATAACAAATAATAATAAAAATTTATTCAATAATGTAATCAAATCAAAAACACTGAAATTTGCTCATTTGCAGAATTGTCGCTTTTGTTACTTTTAGTGCTTGGTGACGGATTTCCCCACAAATCATTATCGCTCAATTCTGCGAGTGATTCTAATTTATTATCGCTGTTTTCTAGCTGGTCTGAAACCACTTTTGATGTAAAGGGACAGTTTTGGTTGCTATGGACAATCTCCAGTTTCCAGGCAGAAAGAACAGTTTTTATAATATAAAACTGCATGCAGGACACTGGACAGACCACTAGGGACAAAGGGGACGTGTAATTATTCGATACAGTACTGTAATCTGTAAGATTACAGTATACTGTATCTGTACTGTGTGTTTTACTTTTTGAATTTGCCGCCGAACGGAACGGAGCTCGGCACTGTGAATCGAGCGAGACACGGCGGCTCGCTGATCACAGCGGGGAGACATCGCAGGATCCAGGGGACAAGGTAAGTAAACTCTTCCTGGATCCTGCGATGTAAATCCCGAGCCTGGCTCGGGGATACTGCTTTTGGTATTAAAAATCCACCCCGAGCCTGACTCGGGAATACCGCCAGGGGGGTTAAAGCAAAACGCTATGTGTGGCAGAACAATAACACTGAACACACCATCCCCACCGTGAAACATGGTGGCAGTATTGTTGTGGGGAGGCTTTTCCTCAGCAGTAACAGGGAAGCTTGTCAGAGTTGATGGGAAGATGGATGGAGACAAATACAGGGCGATCTTAGAAGAAAACCTGTTAGTCTGCAAGAGACTTGGGCGGAGGTTCACCTTCCAGCAGGACAATGACACCAAACATACAGTCAGAGCTACAATGGAATGGTTTAGATCAAAACATCTTCATGTGTTAGAATAGTCCAGTCAAAGTCCAGCCCCAAATCCAATTGAGAATCTGTGACAAGACTTGAAAATTGCTGTTCAGATGCTCTCCATCCAATCTGACAGAGCTCGAGCAATTTTGCAAAGAAGAATGGGCAAAAACATCACTCTCTAGATGTGCAAAGCTGGTAGAGACATACCCAAAAAGACTTGCAGCTGTAATTGCAGTGAAAGATGGTTCTACAAAGTATTGACTCAGGGGGGTGAATACAAATGCATATCACACTTTTCAGATACTTATTTGTAAAAAAATTTGAAAACCGTTTATCATTTTCCTTCCACTTCACAATTATGCGCCACTTTGTGTTAATCTATCACATAAAATCCCAATAAACTACATTTCTGTCTTTGGTTGTAACATGACAAAATGTGGAAAATTCCAAGGGGTATGAATTTTTTTTCAAGGCACTATAAGTATTTGATCCCCTACCAAGCAACAATAATTCTGGCTCCCACAGACTGACTGCAGTATATTTGGTACACAGATTAGTCCTGTCAATTTAGGAAGGTGCTGGACAACTCACTATGTGTATAAAAGACACCTGCCCACATAATCTTTCTTCCATTCAAACCTCACCATCATAGGCAAGACCAAAGAGCTGCCAAAGGATGTTAGGGCAAGACTGTATACCTGCACAAGGCTGGAATGGGCCACAAGAACATCAGTAAGAAGCTTGGTGAGAAGGAGACAACTGTTCTCTGCAGGATGTGGAAACCTTGCAAAATGGGGTGGGCAACTACATGGCAAATGAGGTTCAATGTAGAAAAATGTAAAATAATGCATTTGGGTGGCAAAAATATGAATGCAATCTATACACGAGGGGAGAACCTCTGGGGGAATCTAGGATGGAAAAGGACCAGGGGGTCCTAGTAGATGATGGGCTCAGCAATGGCATGCAATGCCAAGCTGCTGCTAACAAAGCAAACAGAATATTGACATGCATTAAAAAGGGGATCAACTCCAGAGATAAAATGATAATTCTCCCGCTCTACAAGACTCTGGTCCGGCAAAACACCTGAAGTATGCTGTCCAGTTCTGGGCACCAGTCCTCAGGAAGGATGTACTGGAAATGGAGTCAGTACAAAGAAGGGCAATAAAGCTAATAAAGGGTCTGGAGGATATTGGTTATGAGGAAAGGTTGCGAGCACTGAACTTATTCTCTCTGGAGAAGAGACGCTTGAGAGGGGATATGATTTCAATATACAAATACCATACTGGTGACCCCACAATAGGGATAAAACTTTTTCGCAGAAGGGAGTTTAACAAAACTCGTGGCCACTCATTAAAATTAGAAGAAAAGAGGATTAACCTTAAACTACGTACAGGGTTCTTTACTGTAAGAGCAGCAAAGATGTGGAATTCCCTTCCACAGGTGGTGGTCTCAGTGGGGGGGGGGCATTGATAGTTTCAAGAAACTATTAGATAAGCACCTGAGCGACCGCAACATACAGGGATATACAATGTAATACTGACATATCACACACACAGTTTGGACTTGAAGGACTTGTGTCTTTTTTCTTTCAAATATGTTTATTGAAATTTTGTATAATTACATTAAAGACAAGGTAGAAATAATACAAAGTATCAATAGTATGCAATACTTCTACATACAAAACGTATAAAGTGTTGACATTTTATTGTGAACCATTGTGTAAGCATACAACTTATGAATTTATAACATTACATAGAGCAGTTATGCCTCTATATCCTTACTAGTGGTAACAAATTATGATGTCTCCCTCACCCCTAATGGGATCAAACTGTGATTGGGACTTGCCAACTTCCGGATGTAGAAGCATAACATATTGCTCTTGGT
Source organism: Aquarana catesbeiana (assembly GCF_042186555.1). Lineage (NCBI taxonomy): Eukaryota > Metazoa > Chordata > Amphibia > Anura > Ranidae > Aquarana > Aquarana catesbeiana. Next base: position 449,703,897 of record NC_133324.1, on the reverse strand, counting down.
CCTGCTTCAGTAATGTGATGTGATATGACAAGCAGGTGATGTTGATTATTATAAACCAAAGGTATATAGAATGCAAACAGAAACTGAACAGAGGGAAGGGGAAGGGAAAAAAAAAATAAATAAAAAAAAAAAACACAATTACCAACATTTCAGTCAGATATTACAGTATTCAATATATAAGTTGTGATTCCAACATTTAGCTACAACTACTATAGGTTAAGGTTTTAGGTCTTTAGCTGAATCTGGATGAAGGAACCAAGCTTGCCATTTTATTATAAATTTGGATGCGTTAAGATTTTTAAGTGCCAGTAACTTCTCGTGCTGGCATTGTATATTGATCCATGTGCAAATATCTCTTCTTGTTGGGAGGTCAGAAGTTTTCCATTTACTCGCTAAAGCCATCCTAGCTGCGAATAACACATGAGCGATCACTGTTTTAACTGTGATAGGGTAAGAATCTAGTCCTATGTTCAAGAGAGCTAGTTCCGGGGGAAGTGGTTTATACAGGCCTGTGATTTCACTGATAATTCTAGTTATACTTTCCCAAAAGGACACTATGTGGGGGCAGTTCCATAGAACATGGAATAGATTCCCTATTTGGTTACAGTTTCTCCAACAGTAGATTGGAGAATCCTGAAATATTTTTGACAGTCTGTAAGGTGTCATATACCACCTATGGTATATTTTTTGAAAATTTTCCCAATGTTCAACAGTCAGTCATACTGAAGCTCAATTGTATAACTTTCAACCATTGTGGTAGGGAGAATTCTTTCTGCATGTCTTTTTCCCATTTGTACATATCTGACGTTTTAGTCACTAACATAGGGCCGGACAAAGAGTGGTAGAAGAAAGAAATTCCACGGGTGGATTTGTTCGACTTCCCCAGGAGGAATTCCCAAACAGAGCATGGAATTTCTATGCTTTCCATACTTTTAGTGATTGAGTGGTAGTGCCTGATCTGCATTGACCTATAAGCATCCTTAGGTAGGCTGCTGAGGTGTAATGAATTTGTGAAGTTTATACCTCGTTTAAGGCAGTCCCTTGTGTCAAAATCTTTAATTAGCCATTCATATGTATGAACCGGGATATTTAGTTTGTATATGTTTCCTATGTACTGTTTGCGTGAGAATAGTGTGCGCCATGCCTTAAGAGTAGCTGCAATTGTGGGGTGTTGAACAGAAGAGATTACGTAGGGGGACATCAGAGAAGCTGATAAAATTGCAAGGGAGTCCTGATGTTTCATAAAGCTGATTTCCATGTCAACCCATAGGATATCCTCAGTCGGTTTAATCCAGTGTTTAGCTTGGTCTAGTAGGGACGCGTTGTAATATCCCTGCAAATCTGGTAAACCAATACCACCATTTAATCTCATCAATTGTAGTGATGAAAGGGCAATTCTCTGGGTTTTACTTTGCCAGATATATTTTCTTAACAGGGAGTTACATTTTGTGTAAAATGGGATAGGGATCGGGAGTGTTCTAAACAGAGTATCTTTGGGAGTACTTGCATTTTAAAGGCAGCTGCCCTGCCTACCCAAGATAATTGAGTCCTACTCATCCGTTTCAGGTCTTCAGAGATATTGGACAATAGGGGGGTGAAATTGGCTTCATAGAGTGAGCTAATGGGATAAGAGAGCTGAATACTCAAGTATGTGATGGATTTTGCTCCCCATTTATATGGGAATACGCTTCTCATTTGGTTTATTTGGCATTGAGACAGACCTATGGCCAGTACCTGACATTTATTAGAATTAATCTTGTAGTAGGAAGCTTCCCCAAAATTCTCAATCAATTTTTGGGTTCTATGTAGAGAGTTAAAGGGATTCGATAGGGACAAAATGATATCGTCTACAAACAGGCCTATTTTGTGTTCACATTGACCCACTCGCAGTCCCTGGATCAGAGGATCACTCCTGATTGCTTCAGCGAAGGGTTCAATAGCAAGGGAGAATATAATTGGAGAGAGGGGGCACCCTTGTCTTGTCCCATTCTAAAGATCGAAGGAGCCAGACAGGGTGCCGTCAACATATACTCTAGCCGAAGGGTTATTATATAATGTCATAATAGCAGAATATATTGTCCCAGATAACCCAAATTTAATTAATACTTGCGACAGATATTCCAAGTGGACTCTGTCGAATGCCTTCTCCGCATCCAGAGCGAGGAGAAGAGAAGGCATCCGACAAGCCTCAGCATGATGTATGAGGTTGATCATTCTTCTCGTACCATCTGGAGCTTGTTGCCCCTTCACAAACCCTATTTGTTCTGGTCCTAATAGGAGTGGGGTGAGATCTAAGAGTCTGTTAGCTAGAAGCTTGGAATATATTTTTAAGTCAGAATTTAGAAGCGATATGGGCCTGAAGTTTTGCAGGTGGCCTGGTTTTTTCCAGGTTTTGGAAGAGTCACAATAACAGCTTCTAACATTTCCTTCGGGAAGTTACCTGTGAGGGCAGCTTGATTATATCGGTCAACCAAATAAAGGCTTAAAATTGGGTTAAGGGCTCTCTAGTATTCTGAGGAGAGTCCGTCTATTCCTGGCGATTTTCCCAATGGTAGGGAGGTGATGACATTTATTATTTCTTATCTCTCTATGGGGCGATTAAGATAATGCAGGGAGGCCTCATCAAGTGCAGGTAAATTTTATTTTTTTTAGGAACCCAGATATCACCTCAGAGTTAGGTTGAGGGGTATCATGGTCATCTTTTAGATTGTACAATGCTGCATAGTAGTCCCGGAAAGTCTGGGCTATCTCTGAAGGGTCAAGGGCATATTTACCTGTTTGGTGGTGACATAATCGGGTAATTTTTTCCCTAGCACTTTTATGTTTTAATTGCATGGCCATCCCTTTCCCTGCTTTATTATTTTGAGAGTAAGCTGTGAGTTTAAGGCCCTTAATATATTTATCATAGTCAGATATCAATGTTGTTTTAAGTTCCTCTCTAAGGATTGTAAGACGAGACAGTAATGTATTTTGGGGAGACTGTTTGTGCTGAGCTTCCAAAGAGGCTATTTCAGTAAGAAGAGTAGAAATTTTTAATTTCCGCTTTTTCCTTTCCCTGGAAGCCATCTGAATCAACACTCCCCTAACAAAGGCTTTATGCGTACACCAGAGATTGAATATACTGCTAGAGGATTCAGAATTAAAGGAGAAAAACTCCTCCAATTGGGTCCTCCAATTCATTTACATATTTTGGGAGCGACAATATATAAGTGTTATTTCTCCATAATGGCGTCTGTTTACCTGTGCACCCCTCTGAAATTTCCAGTGAGATAGGGGCATGGTCGGACCACGTAATGTTGTAAATATTTGTCCCTGTTACCTTTTGGAGAAGATCTCTGTCCTTAATAAAGCAGTCAATTCTTGAATATGTGTTATGGGGATGAGAGAAAAAAGTATAATCTTTCTGTGGTATGTTGATAGCGCCATGGGTCATGTAGGTCTTCCTACAGCAGGAGTTGTTTAAGTCCAGGTTTTCCTCTTGAGTTCCGGTTGGTAGTGTCTATATCGGGGTCCATGGGAATATTAAAGTCACCGCAAATTAAAATATGGCCTTTTTGTACGGAGCGAGCTTTGGTCAAGATCCTTCTGATGAACCTTATTTGATGTCTGTTGGGGGCATATATATTGACAAGTGTATATAGGGCTCCATTAATTTCAGCAACCAAGATTATATATCTACCTTCTTCATCCAGTATTGAGGTGTGACACTTGAAGGGAAGGGAATCCTTTAATTGCGATTATAACTCCTCTTTTCTTTTTCTTAATATTGGCTTGGTAAATGTGGGGAAAGTGTTTGTGGTTACAACTGGGAGGATTAGTAGACAGGAAGTGAGATTCTTGTACACATAAGATATCGCAGCATTGATTTTCTGCTTCTTTCCATAGTGCCCGTCTCTTGTAAGGACTGTTAAGACCTTTCACGTTCAACGATAACAGTTTAAGTACCATTGAAGATAAATGTATCGCAGGCGATCAATTTTTCTTCTATATAGTTATATTGCAGGCATAAGAGAAGGCAAACGTTATAACATGAATGGAAAATAAACAAAACAAAAAAAAGGAATTGACAACAGGCATTGTCGCAGATCCGTATTCTTGGATGATAGATAGATTGTTGGGTACAGGCCTCTAACTGTGTTCATTCCAGCTCGAGCTTTCAAGGGAGCGGTACTGGGTCTAAGATATCTTCTTCATCTGGTGGGAGGAGACCCCAAGATTTCATTAACTCCAGGCCTTCTTCTAGAGTGGATACCAGCCAGGTCTTGGTGTTCTTTTCAATAGACAGTTTCGTCGGGAATTTCCATTTGTAGACAACATTATTATTCCTCAAGATCTTGGTGATGGTGAGGAGGTTCTTGCGGGCTTGTATGGTTGCCTTAGAGAGATCTATATATAGTGAAATTCCCGAATATGGTTCTGGTAATGAGTTACGTTTGCGGGAGAAGTACATAAGTTGATCTTTAATGTGGAAGTAATGGATCCTAGCTATTACATCTCTTGGAACGCGTTCAGGTAGATAGGATGGTTTAGGAAGGCGATGAGCCCGATCTATCACCATTTCGTGGGGTTTTGCCGTTGGAAATAATTCGGCTATCACCTTCTGCAGAAAGGAGCAAAGTTCCCCTGGTGGGACAGAATGCCTCTAAATTTCACATTATTCCGGCGAGAACGGTCTTCGATATCCGCCATTTTGATTTTCATGTTGCGGATTTCTTCTGCTAGTTCCTCATGAGCGTCGACAACTTCATTATGTGCGAGGGCATAGTCACTTATTTTGTTCTCTAAGTGATCCACTCTATCCCCAATGGCTTCTATTTCCCTGTTTGTTTGCCTCATAAAATTAGACATGTCGTGCTGCAGTGCTCCGCGAAGAGTAATAAGCATGTCTTTCAAAGTGGAGTCTAAAATAGGTTGGCCCACTGTGGGGAAGGTATCCAGCTTCTCACTGAAGCCATTACTGTCAGCCTGGATGATATTATCTAGGGAGGTATCCGTATCTGGGTTTTCCTCCGTTGTCAGCCTCCTCCTTTGCTTCACAGGGCTGTTGAATGTGGATTGGGGAGAGTGGCTTCCAGTGTCAGCAGCTGAAGTGTCATGCTGACAAGGGTGTTTCCGCGCCGCTGCAGCTTTCCCTGTTCTTCTCTGTGAAGGAGCTGTTGCGTCGGCGCCATCTTGGGAGGATCGAGTGCCCGATAGACTGTAGAAATCCGTGAGTCTACGGGGTCCCTCACGCTCCTTCCTCTTCCCTCTCATGCTTCCCTTGCCTCTCTGGCTTTGCATCATGTGTTTGGGAAAGTTTTCAGGGTCCCGCCGGTGCCGTGTGTCGTATGTCAGATCCTGGTATGTCGGAGCTTGGTCACAGTGTGGCCATCTCCTCAGGCAGCTGGCCACGCCCCCCGGACTTGTGTCTTTTTTCAACCTCACCTACTATGTAACTATGTTGGAGCGATTATTTGCAAATGGAAGAAATATAAAATAACCATCAATCGCCCTTGATCTAGAGCTCCATGCAAGATTTCGCCTCATGGGGTAAGGATGATCATGAGAAAAGTGAGAGATCAGCCCAGAACTACATAGGAAGAGCTTGTGAATGATCTCAAGGCAGTTGGTACCACAGTCTCCAAAGAAACCATTGGTAAGACAATACGCCCCCATGGATTAAAATCCTGCAGCGCCTGCAAGGTCCCCCTCCTCAAGAAGGCACATTTACAGGCCCCTCTGAAGTTTGCCAATGAACATCTAAATGATTCACAGAATGATTGGAAGAAAGTGCTATGGTCAGATGAGACCAAAATTGAGCTCTTTGGCATTAACTCGCCTCACCGTGTTTGAAGGAAGACAAATGCTGACTATGACCCCAAGAACACTATCCCTAAAGTCAAGCATGGAGGTGGAAACATTATTCTTTGCGGCTGTTTCTCTGCCAAAGGTACAGTCCCACTTTGCCGCATTGAGGGGCCAATGGACAGAGCCATGTATTGTAAAATCTTGGATGAGAACCTTCTTCCCTCCGCCAGAACACTGAAGATGGGTCGTGGCTGGATCTTCCAGCATGACAATGACCCACAACAAAACAAAGCAAAGCAACAAAGGAGTGGCTCAAGAAAAAGTACATTAAAGTCATTGAGTGGCCTAGCCTCCAGATCTTAATCCTATTGAAAACTCGAAGCTGAAACTTCAAGTTGCCAAGAGACGTCTAAGAAACCTTAAGGATTTAGAGAAGATCTGTAAAGAAGAGTGGATCAAAATCCCTCCTGAGATGTGTGCAAACCTGATAATCAACTACAGGAAATGTCTTACCTCTGTGCTTGCCACAAGGGTTTCTCTACCAAGTACTAAGTCATGTTTTGCTTGGGTATCAAATACTTATTTTTACTCAATGAACTGCAACTCAATTTATAACCTTTGTATCATGTGTTTTTTCTGGATTTTTGGTTGATATTCTGTCTACATCATTTAAAATACACCTATGATAAAAATTATACACTCTTAATTTAGAGATGCACTGAAATTTTCGGGTGCGCAAAACATTTCGGCCAAAAATTGTGTTTTCGGCAGAATGCCGATAAGAGAAAAGGTGCCGAAAATGGCCACGAAACCGCGCTGCAATTTTACCCAGATTTGCTTTGATTTTTCCTGTGAATTCACAACGATTTTGCTGCGTATATTGGAAGATTATATGATTACTGTGCTTTTATGGTGTGTTTTTCATGTGACTCAAACGCACGAAAAGCATAACACGGGTGCGTTTAATGATGCGTACTTGCTGTTTTTTTTTTTTTTTTCCGTGCATTTTTTTTTTTTAACTGACCAAAAAGCATGGACCAGTGTGAAGACATATATAGAATTTAAAGGGATACATTTTTCTTGAGCTTTTCTTGCGCTAAAGGTGCAAAAATGTCCGACAATAAAATTCCTATTCATTTTAAATTGATATTAATTACAACATCGAATATATAATACAATTTTATATATAAAAATATAAATATTTTTTAAAAACTGTAATTTTTGGTTTCGGTGTTTGGCCAAGTGCATCCTGCATTTATTTTCCATTCGGCGTACTTCTACCTTCATTTCTTTGTAAGTGGGCAAACTTACATAATCAAATAATAATTTTCCCACTGTGTATACCATAGTTTGTGGACTCTCTAACTCTCCTACAGACTAAATAATATACACTGATTTGGCTTATTTTCACCAAAGAAATGTAGCCATATACAATTTGGCCTAAATTCATAAAGAAAGATTATTTATTCACAAAATAACAAATGAAGAAAAACACATTTTGGGAAAAAAAAAAAGTTTGGTCTTTTTTTTCTTTGTTTAGCAAAAAATGAAAAACCCAGTGGTGATTAAATACCATCAAAATAAAGCTCTATTTGTGTGAAAAAAAATGAAAAAAATGTCTTATGGGTACAGTGTTGCATGACCGCACAATTGTCATTCAAAGTGTAACAGCGCTGAAAGCTGACATTTGGTCTGGCAGGAAGGGGATAAAGGTGCCCAGTATTGAAGTAGTTAAATGCTGTCAGAGATCAACTTGTTTTAGTACATACAGGGTACAAAGCCATAAGAGAAAAGTGAGCCTGCCATTACTAGCAGCTTTCTAAAGATGTTTGTTGTGTGTTTGTAACACTTCTGAGTCACTGACCAGGAACAAGCCAGCATCAAATGAAAGTCAGAGAAAAGTCAGTGCTTTTTGTGCATATACTGAGGTGCAGTGGCTTTGCAAGAATCAGCATGACAGCAAGACAACTAGCAGTGCCTGCTGCACAAATGTCCTTATATCTTTGCAGGCACTCTGAGAACCGATCTCCCTGTTAGAGTTTTTGACTCTAGCTTCCCACTACAGTATAAATAAACTTGACTGTTCCTGCTTTAGTTTTCCCTCACCTTACCCTTACATGTTTTTCTATTTAAAAAAATAAAATAGAACAGCATTGGCATGACTAGTATGCTCTTCCTGAGGAAAAGTGGCACAGTGATGGTTACAAAGTGTGAAAGGGGCACATTTTAGCCTCTAATAAGCTCCATTATTATAGCTATAGCAAAATATACTTTAAAACCTGATTGTGGCACTTTGAATATATTGCATAGTGCCTAAATAAATTTTGCTTGCACACTTGTGCCAACAATTGAACCATTTTCACTCATTCAGAAATAATGATTATTCCATATCTATAATATTTCATCTTTGGGCATCTCATTAAAAATGGGCCAGGACCCAGAAAACATGATGTTTTCCTCTGTGAACTTCAATCACGTGCTACAATACTTTAAAAAGAATAGCTTGTTAATGATCTGGAATAAATTGTCAGATTTGGGGAGATGATGAAAAGTAAATATGGATAATTTGTGTGGCTCAGTACAGCTCAGTTAAATGTTTAAAATGTTCTTCCCGGGGGGAAATGATTGGTGCTTAAAAGTTTTACAAATTGACAGCATCTCCTTACTTCATTTTTCATCCTAAAGAAGTCGGCAAATATCCGTAGCTCAAGTCATTATGGTACATCAGTGATTCTAATTAGCTAAACAGGAGTTTGTTTCAGTCATTGATCTTCATAAACCTCTTGACAGAATCTAATTTCTTGGTGTTTTTTTCCCCCCTAATCTCTCGGACCGTTTAGTAGGACACGTAGGATATTACTTTCAAGAAGTAAAGCAGTTAAAATGGCTTCTGTATAATAGCAGTGTATTTCTTATTGTGTTTTTAACATCAAAATGGGCTTTTTAGTAGTTTTAATGTTTGTAATTTGAACTAAAATTTTACTGTTGAATTTTCCTTGAGGTGCACGTCCACATTCTTATTTTCCTAACATCATCACAACTTCTTCAACAGTATATCTTGGATGATACTGTGCTGGCTACAGTGTAAAAATTGCTCAATACCTGTAGTTAAACCCTGTCTATATCTGATATACCAAGTCTAATTATTTATAAGAAGTTAAGAAAAATAAAGTTAAATATATCATAATCCTCTAAAGAAATAATAGTCTGTGAAAATTGCTAATTTAAGTTTCAGTACTATCAATTAATGTAAAAAAATTTTTGGAAAAGCCACAGAGCTCATCCATGAATACATTTATTGGTGAAGCCATGTTCAGTAAATGAATACCTTTTTTATATCATTTTTAGTTTGTTGGGAGAATTTGTTGGTAAAGCTGCTTTTATATTTTACCAGCTAGACAACAGTAGAACATAGATGTTGCATGTATTTAAAAGTACATATCGGTAATCTGGAAATTATTTTCTTTTAAATGTCTATTGAAAGTTAAAGGTAATGTAGAAGCATTAAACATAGAAGTAAGAAGTGCTGGCATGGCATAAATATTTGGAACTCCCATATTGGCATTATGGCACTTTTCCAAGTCTGGCTTTCTGCAGTTTAAATATCTCTGTAAGGGAGTTTCCAAGAAAAGTGAAAAACCCTATGTTATTTGGAGAATGTTGTAATTTGGAAAAAAAATAATGTTTTGATGATGCCACAATATCAAATTTTCACCAGTAGGTGCAGCTGCTGACCTCGGTCATGGGAACACCTTGAACCTATTGGAGGAAGGGATATCTGCATTATTGCTTGCAGGTGTCATTAAAAAATGGGATGCTCAATGTTTCTGGATGTTCCCTTGAGGTCGGGTTCACGCTGGTACCACACGACGGTTGTACGACTGTCGATTTGACTTTGCCCTGCGACATCGGTCCTACTTCCATCCGACTTGAATGAATAGGATACGATTTTGCTCCGACTTTGACGTAGTCCGACTTGTCCTTTGACAAATCAAAACAAATCTAGTGTGACATTCCTTTTCCTGCTGCTGTAATCACCATGTTGGATGTCACAAGTCGGATGGTTAGGACAAGGATCCGACTTTGGTCCGACTTCAATGAATGGAAAGGGCTGAAACGGACCAAGGTAGTGCAGGAACCTTTTTTAAAGTTGGGGCGACTTGCGTCAGACCAGTTAAGATGGCTCTCATAGGCCATCATTGATTTGTACACGTCATGCAACATGTGTTCCCAAAGTCGGAGCAAATGTCGCACCAGTGTGAACCAGGCCTTAATGTGTGAGCAAATGTTCCATGTGGCCTATCAAGGTTTTAGAGTGCTCATTTTCTGAACATGCGTTTATTTAAAGACATTTATAATTTGGTTTTGAATAGGGGCTCCCTGCTCTCAAGTGTATGGGTATTTTTGGGGTTAATTTTCGCCTCTGGTAATTTACACACTGTGTTCAGAAGCTTTCTATAGTTGTAAAAGGAAGAAATAAGAGTGGTGCGCTTATTCAATAATGTGCCATGAATAAATATACTTAAAGAATGAACATAAGTATCCAAAACATACAAATAAATAAAAGTCCAACTATAGCCCAATGGTAGGAGTCAATTCATATAGAGATAAAAATCTCATAGGAGTGACTTGATAGAAGAAAAAACAGACAACACACCAATCCAAACATTGACTGTTAAATTTATGAATTGGCTGTTCACCTCCAAAAACGACCCAAATGTTAAACAAGGCTCATCAGATAAGGAATCCTGCTGATGGATTTGTAAAGACATCCAGGTCCCAAGCAAAGACGAAGAACTACGTAAAACTCCATATGTAGAGGAAACGGCTCGCTCCAAGAAATGGCACTTCTTGTAAAAATGGTGCTCAAAGAAACAAAGAACAGCCATAATGCAATATTGCCAAAAAATAAATAAATTTGAGTAAAAGAAGCTGCTTACATCCAGAAAGAATAAAAATCGTATTAAGAAACTATGGGAGAAGTGACATACTCGCCTGGTCATTTCCGGTGGCGTTTTACGGAAATGCAGTGAGGAGGCGCGTGTGTCACTACTCCCATTGTTTCTTACTGAGATTTTTATTCTTGATGTAAGCAGCTTCTTTTACTAATACATTTATTTTTTATTTGGCAATATTGCACTATGGCTGTTCTTTGTTTCCTTTGAGCGACATTTATGCAAGAAGTGCCATTTCTTGGAGCGAGCCGTTTCCTGTACCTATGGAGTTTCCCAAGATGTCTTGATACCAAGACCTGGACGTAGTTCTTGGTCTTCGCTTGGGACCTGGATGTCTTTACAGATCCATCAGCAGGATTCCTTATCTGACTATCTGATGAGCCTTGTTTGAACTTCGGGTGATTTTTGGAGGTGAGCGACCTCATAAATTTAACAGTCGATGTTTGGATTGATGTGTTGTCTGTTTTTTCTTCTATCAAGTCACTCCTATGAGATTTTTATCTCTATATGAACTGACTCCTACCATTGGGATTTAGTTGGACTTTTATGTACATATATTTATTTGTATGTTTTGGATACTTTATCATGTTCATTCTTTAAATATATTAAGTCATGGCACGTTATTGAATAAGTGCACCACTCTAATTTCTTCCTTTTACATTTGATTACGTCATTTTTTGGGTACACTACCGAGTGGTTGCAGTTAATTCACGGTCAATTTATTGTATATTTTTTCTTCTCTGAGTTTATTTTGACTATATTCACTGTAGGTTTATAGTTTTATATATTTTTTTAAAAACAAAATTACACATAGTAGCGTGCAAGTTTATTGCTTTATAACACATTTCTATAGTTGTAAATACCAAGTTTCAGGGAAAAAAAATGTGTACAAGTCCTGGTGCAGGCATTCGCATTGATGTCGGTTGAGATACAGTGGCTTCATGGACACAGCTGCTACTCCAAATTTGACATCCGTACGAGTGCACAGCCCGTAATGCAGACAGTGTGAGTTTGGGGACACACACTCATACAGATTTTGGGTTGGGAGCAACGACTGTGTCTGTGCAGCTGCTGCATCTCAATTGGCATCAGTGGGTTTGCCTGCATGGGGATGCCCTTGTATGGGCATACGCTGTAGTACGCACCTTGTGAATAAGGCCTACAATTAACTGGCATACATTAAAGTGATTAATTCAATATAAGTAGAGATATGAAAAAAAGTAAAATTTTAAAGTTAGAGTTTTGAAGGGAAGGAGGGAACAAGGATGTACTAGACCAGGGTATGGAGAGAGATGATGAAGCAAACATTCTGGGCCTGCTAAGAATGCCACATATCATGTCTAGAGGTTGCAATATGAAATAAGTGTTTTCACAGCTGCATTGACCATTGCTGCCTAAATTGGACCTAAAGTCTAAATGTAATCCAAGATTACAGTATTGTTTCAAACTTTTTTCAACACATAAACTGAATAGCAAGTGCATAGGTTAGAATAGATCATGAGGTCTGCTGCTTTGATTAAGGTGTCACCTTACTTTGTAATGTAGACTTGTGCTTGCAGAAAAAATAATCTGGTAGGCTCACACAGAAATAGTTAATGTTGTAGTGCATGTAGGCTCTGTTCAGATCACAAATGGTTTAATATCCAATACTGTGGAGCCATGCTGGCAATGGATTGATGACAGTGTGTACTGCAAGCTCTTGGCAGGGAACAGACTTTGAGCTGTGAGCCTTTACACCTTTGTTGTCTGTTGTGCAGATGTCACCAGCTGTGATACTGCCCATACACAACTCACAAGCTGACGCCAGCAATGCTTACCAGCTGTGTGGTGTGCTTTTCTGTCGTAGTATGAAACGCTGGCAGAGTTGTACAGTAGGTCTAGGATTTGTCAGTCTTTAAAACACTGTTTCTCCTAATGACAATGTGTATTTTAAGGAAAATAAAAGTTTAATTTTTTGACCAATGTGACTGGAATTCTATAACATTGTTAAAGTAAATGCATAGTGTATAGTTTATTTTTATCAACTTTTTTTTTTTTTTTTTTTTACAGAACATAAACCCAATACTTTCTTGAATAGCTTTATTTCAGAAATGTTTTGCAGAAACAAATGACAAAAAATGAATGGTTATTAGCAAAAAAAATATGTATCTCACCTCCATTTCGGCAAACAAAAAGAACTGAATTAAATCAGACAGTTCTCCTTTTAAACAAGTAATATCAGTCAAGCATGTGACAAGGCATCAGCAGGAATTTTAGATACAGCCAGGTTATACCGCTTCCTATAAACTATCATTGTAAAACCCCTCTTTGGAAATAGAGCTAACCAAACACAAAAGTAGTTAAATTACTAATTTATACAAAAGTAACAAAACATTTACACTGTTTGGAAAATTCTCTATGATTTAGCACATAAGGCTGAAACACATTTGGTGGGGTGTTCTTTGTTTTTCTGTTGGGGACACTGTGTGTTTGTACTGGCCTTATAAACGTAATTTTTTGTAGCATCATCAGTATGTGACTCAATATTTAGGTCCTGTCACAGAAGACTCATTTAATGAATAAGGCCGATCAGTCTAGAGCACCAGGAGCTACCTCATAAGCTGTGCGGTTGGGCAAGGGTTAAAGCTGAGGGGCTGAGCGCTGATGTCTTCTGCTGGGTGAAATATACATGCGTCCTTTGCTCTTTCTTGCCGCTCGGTGTTAGGGGAAGCACCATTCCACTGCTGCTCCTGCTTGCAAACAAGCTTATGAAACACCATTATCTGATCCATAAACCATTAACTGCTTAGGGTGACATGGTCTCCTCTGTCTACCCAGCCCTTACCAGCACTGGCTGCTGTTAATTTGAGAGTAATTGAGGCCTTGCCTTGCACTTTGGGCCTAGGTGCATTACTGATTTCTGCCTGCAACCTGTCTGCACAGAGACACATAAGGGACAGTCCTGCTGCTGCAAGTAGCCCCAATCCATACTCCCTTAGTGTTTCTGGGGCATCTGCTCAGTACTTTGATGAACTGGCGCCTGTAATCTGTAACCCAGCACCTCAATTATTATTGAGTCTTTTTTACTCTTATTCAGATCTGTATGTTTCTGGCCATGTTTTCAGGGACCTCGTAATCCAACATTGCCAATGTGTGCTTAACTTCTTGCACACATTGATCACAGAAGGTCTTAAAGCGGGGTTCCACCCAAATTTTGAACATTATCTCTATGCATTCTCTTCCTTGCCTAGATGCTGACATGCTGTGTAAAAAAAATTAAATCGCCGTAATTACCTTTTTTTTTTTTCTAATCTTCTTAGCACTTCCTGGTTTTCCTCCCATGGGAGTAGGCGTGTTTCTAGCCTCTCCCAGACCTCCCACAGTCCCCTGGGAGCTAGTCTCAGGCTTCCCAGCATGCATTGTGCAACAGTGTCATCACAACATCTCGGTGAATGCTGGGAGCACAGCATTCACCGCATCCAGGAAATACATGCTTGTGGGCTTCAAATGCCCACAATGAAGATGGAAACCGCCTTCAGTGAATTTTATAAGTTATTCTTTACAACGAAATCGGACACAGGCGGACTTATTACACAGAACATGTGAGTAGATAATCATGAGAAGAAAAGTTTGTGAATGAACTCCAAAAAATAAAAACGATAGGTGGACCCCCGCTTTAACATACTCCAGCCCCATCCCCTGCAGAGTCTTTCGCTGACCATCTAAAGTCCTTCGCTCAGGCAGACTACTGGTCCCTGCAACTTTTTTTTAACTTGGATTAAGCCCTGGTCCACATTGCAGCGATTTGGCATGCAATTTCACAAATCAGCGGCTATTGCCGGCAATGGCACCGTCTGAATGAGTGCGACGCTGCACCGATTCACAAAAGTCGTTTCTGTACTATTTTTGGCGATTTGGTGGTGTGATTTCAATAGACATCTGTGCAGAAACCTGCACAGATGTCTCTGAAATCGCCCCTAAAGTCAGGACTGACATAAGGGAATGAAATGGTGCGAGTTCAGCTAAACTTATATTTATTCCTGCTCTCAGTGTGAACCTGGGCTTAGAGTTTCAACATTCGAGGTACCACAGTCATTATTGTATCAAATATTATTGTATCAGATCTTATTGGTGCAGTGCATTCTACCCTGCATTTGGTAGATCAGCCTGCTGTGTTCAGCTGTAGCTGCACAGATCATTGCTTCATAGCTACTATTTGAGGCATTCCTCTGTAGACACTGAAAGCACCTTGAGGGGTCCTGGGTACCTCTTGAGAGTGTGCTGCAAATGTTCCATTTTGAATTTTTTTTTTATTAAACAGTGGATTGTTACCACTGTGGGTCAACTACTGCACCACCAGTCTGTTAGGTGTGCTTTTATTTAACTCTTTCGCTGCCACCATGGTATGTCATATGTTAGCAGGAGTGAGGGTTGTACATACTCCTTGCTCGTGCAACAACCAGAGGAGTGTTTGAACCCCACTAATCCCCTTGTTGCTAATATATTACTTACTGTGTGTAAACATTGCAAGCTGACTGTTGGTTTTCATATGGAAGTGTTCCGGAAGCTGTACAGCTGCCCAATCGCTTCCACAAATCCCCAGAACCTGTACCACCCCCCCCTCCCCTGAATGTTTTCCTAGGCTCCGCTATCCCACCTAGGAGCCTGGGACCCATAGGGCGGGTGTGTCTGGATAGAAGGGAAGGAGAACCATGTCTGTTTACTGATCTCCCCTAACTAGTAAGGACCCAGGAGTGACAAAGACGTTGTCACTTCCGGTTTCTGCTGTCACTTTTCCCAGCTACTGTTGCCGGGGAAGAAGCTAAAGGAGCATGATCTGTGCTCCAAAAGTTACAGGGGGGACATCATGGGTCTGTTAGACTCTATATTATGTCTCATGAAATAGAACTTATCACTGTATAGTATATATGCTATCATATGGGGGGCTATTGGTCTCTTCTCTGATGGCAAAAAGGGTTGTGTGAAAAAAATAAATAAAAAGAAAGGTACACACAAGCACTTAAACCCTCCCAAAAAAATTGAGCCTCCTTGCCCCCATGTGCAGACACATATGCAAGTAAATGCACTCGTGTGCATACGACAATATTGATTGCTCTACACATTCCATATTTCTGCATGCCAGGGTGAGAGCGATAATTTTAGAGTCATCATTCATGGTTAACTCTAAACTGATGACCTGGTAGGTACTTTACAGCAGACATTCACCCTAAAGGACATGTTGTGCTGCCCTGCCTCCTCCCCTCCCTCTCTTAAAAGTGCAATTTTGTTTTAATCGCTTTATTTCCGCAGTAAAGCAGCCCTTCCGCAATTCTTACCTAGGCTCCCAGCCCCCTGCATGTGCGCAGATGTGCCAAAGGCCCCAAGAGAGCTCTGCAGCACATCTGTGCATTCACCTGTTTCCCCAGCCATCTGCCCACATGCAGGGTTTTCTGCACATGAATGAAGACTGCTACCAGATAGTTCCAGTTGTGGAAAATATCGCTGAACCCATAGGGTTATCTCACTGGTATCACTATCCTAACATGGTTGGGAACCTCAGACAAGAAATATAAACAAAGCACATCCTTCTATACTGTGTACTTGTCTCTATCCAAAGTACATCACTACTGTGTGCTGTTAGGAGGGGGTGTTTTCCTTCCCTCCAATCAGTTCTGAGCTCTTCTTGTACAGTGTAACTCCAGCTCCCTGCTTTGTGGGTCTGTGAAAAATACTCTCAATCTCTGAGTTTTACTAGGCTTTAGAGGACAAATGGCTACAGATAAACAGGTGCAATTTATTTAGGAAGATTTACTTTATCTCTGTATATGACCTGAGGATAGTAATTTCACTAGGTATATGTAAGGATTTACAGCCACTTTTTATGTATTTATGTTGATGTAAATGATCTGGTTCCTGGGCTGGCAGCTTCTACAACCCAAAGCATCACCACGGTCTCTTTGGCTTGTAGTGTAATGTAACAAAAATGGAAATTGAAGACTCGCACCACTGGTAAGTGGTCCAGATACAGCTTTATTCCAATAAGTTAGAGGGGCAATCCAAAAAGTAGCCAATGCATTTCTGGGGTACAAGAATGCCCCCTTCATCGGGGCTTGATTGATAATTGAGAAGTGTATTGGACCTTTTATTGTACTTTTGTTTCTTTTTTTTTTTTTTTTTTTTTTTTTTATATGCCACATCAGCAAAGAGTTTATTTGGGAGATATTGTTTCAACTTTCAAGTCAATCTCATCCCTTAATAATTTCACATCATAGTGGCTTACTCTTTTTTCATCAATTCATTTATTAAATAGTAATAATGCCAACCAACAATGCAAATATCCCCCATAAATAAACATTTTATACCCCTAGATCCTACCCCCCCTCACACTTAGTGACTAATCCCCACCCAACCCCCCCAAGCCTACCGCACCAGCTCATCCAAACGTGTTCATAACCTGTACCTATCGCTATCCTCCTCCTGCTCTTTTACCCTGTTTGAGTGCATTACGTCTGACTCGAGTTAATGTTTAGATTTCTATTTGGTGAGTTATCCAACTCTGTCTCCCACGCCTTGGCCGCTTGAGACGAAAACTTATATTTTACCCAGTCTCTCCACGTCTCTTCAAACTCTTCCATCTCTGTCCTTTCGCTGTATCTCAGGTAATCCAGGCAGTGAATTTCCTCTATTTTGTTGAGCCACTCCCGCATTGTAGGTCTTCTTCTATCCAACCAGTGTCTAGGGATAAGACTTTTAGCCGCATTAAGGAGATGCGGCAACATTGATTTCAAATACCTCTTTGTGGGCATGTTACTCCCATGATGTAAGCAAACCCAAGGGTCATCCGCAATCCTCCTGCTGGTGATCTCAAATATGATTCTCCTTATCTCCCCCCAGTATTTTTTCATTTCCGGGCACAGCCACCATATATGTGCCATTGTCCCTGTGTCCTTACAACCCCTCCAACATGATTGCGATACTTCTTTCCGTATTTTATGTACTCTATCCGGAGTGATGTACATTCTCGTCAAGATTCTATAATTCATCTCAGATACCCTATAGTTCACTGATGAAGCATTCACTTTTCCCAGGACCATCCCCACCTCCCTATCACTGATCTTATTTCCTAGTTCCTCCTCCCACTTCCTAAAGAATGTCGGGCGCTCCACTTCTCCCATTTTAATCAAGATTCTATAGATCCTAGACACTCCCCCCCTCCCTTTTTTCTCCAGTAGCACTTTTTCGAGGGGGCGAAGATCTTCCATCGACCTCATTGGTTGCGGGAGTGTATCAACAAAATGTTTCAACTGCCTGTACTTCCACATGTCTATGGTGAACCATTTATCTTTTGCTTTTAACTCCTGGTATGAACACAACTTGCCCTTACTCATGATGTCTTTTAGTTGGGCCTCTTCCTTCAGTATCCATCTCCCAAACAAATCTTCCCTCCCCGGCAGAAAATAATCTGTATCCTTAAGCGGGATTAAGGGTGAGTTGTACCCCTATTTCTCCTTATTGTGTATTTTATCCCATAAATTTAAAGCGTGTTTAGTGATATCCAATGTTTTAGTGCTTAGTTTTCTAAACTGTGGTGGTATCCACACATTTTTACCCAAATCCATCCCACTCATTTCACTCTCTATTTTCGCCCATTGTTTTTCTTTATTATTTTTCGCCCAATCTAAAATACGTGAGATAACTATGGCTACATAATATTTCTTGATATCGGGTGCCCCCCACCCCCCCTTCCTCTTATCATTAACTAATTGTGCATACTTCGTGGTTTTTTACCCCTCCATATAAATGTTATAAACAAAGTGTGCAATTTATTCAAAAAGTTCTGCGAAATTGAAATTGGGAGCATTTGGATTTTATATATGATTTTTGGGAGAACTGACATTTTGAGTAAGTTTATTCTACCTCCCCATGAGAGTTGGTTGCGCGGGAATTTATTCAAATCAGACCTGATCTCGTTAAGTGCCATGTAATTGGCTTGGAACAATGTCTCTTTCCCTGGAGAGATTTTAACCCCTAGATAATTAAGCTCTTTTATCCCCCACATAAATGGGAGACTCTTTTGATAGGCCTTATCCCCTACTTTATCTTCTACTATTTCCAATATTTCCGACTTAGTTGCATTTACCCGGAAGTTAGATAGTCTACCATAAGTCTTGATGGTCTCTTGTAGGTTCGCTAGGGAGATCCTCGGGTGGGTGACGTACAATAAGACGTCGTCCGCAAAAGCGGCAATTTTATACTCTTCTTCCCCAATTTTGACCCCACTGATATATCCGGGCTGAGTCTTATCCTAGCCAATAAAGGTTCCAGCGTCAGCACGAAGAGCAGCGGGGAGAGTGGGCACCCCTGTCTAGTGCTGTTATACATTTTAAAAGGTTCGGAGAGAGTGCCGTTCACCTTAACTCTTGCAGTGGGGGAAGTATATAAGGCTTTTATCCTACTAAGCATATTATTACCTATACCAATCTCCTCGAGAGTGTCCCACATGAAGCCCCAGTATACCCTGTCGAAAGCTTTTTCAGCATCCATCGACAGGAGTAGTCCTGGGGCTCCCCTGTCCTTCATTATCTGGGACACCATTAACGTTTTAATGCCATTATCTCTCCCTTCCCTGCCCGGCATGAAGCCCACTTGGTCAGAGTGGACAACCTCATTAATAATCTTTTTCAATCTATCGGACAAAATCTTTGCAAATAGCTTCGTGTCAACGTTCAGGAGAGAGATGGGTCTATAGCTGGAACATAACGTGCTGTCTTTCCCTTCTTTCCTAATGATGGGGATACTTGCTTCTAGTGCTTCCTTCCTCATCTCCCACTTTTCTCCTATCCCATTCATGTATGAACACATTATGGGAATCAATGTTTCCTGAAACTTTTTGTAATAAAGGACAGTCAACCCATCAGGGCCTGGGCTTTTCCTGTTTGGAGTATCCTGTAGGACTTTCTTAAGTTCCTGTTCGGTTATAGGGGTTTCTAATATGGCTTTATCGTCTTCCGTGATTTTGGTTAATTTTGCCTCTTTCAAAAAAAATTTTATTATCCTCTCGCTTACGTCTATTTGACTCTTGTGAGTTATTTGCATTTATTGCGTATAACTCACCATACAAATCATGGAATGCTTTTGCAATGTCGCACGTTTTGTGTTTAATTTCACCTGGTTTGGACTTCATTTTTTCTATAAAATTACTCGCTTTCTTTTTTTTTCAAGGCCCTGGCGAGGAGCTTGCCTGGTTTGTTACCATTGATATATCTATCTTTCTTGACCAGGTTATAGATTTTTCTCATTTCCTGTTCTGTATTAGCCCTCAACTCTTCTCTTCTTTTTTGTAGGTTTATCCAGGTCTCCTTTTTCTCCCGATGTTTTATGTTGTTACTCTAATTCTTGGATTTCTTTTACCAGGGCTGACCTTTCTTTTTTCCATCTCTTATTTGTTTCCGTACCTACCATCATAAGTATGCCCCTGATATACGCTTTGTGGGCCTCCCAGACTGTGGCCTCGTTTACCTCCCCAGGCACATTTATTTTGAAGTACCACTCCAGTTCTTCCTCAATTCTCTTTAAGGTATCTTTATCTTGTAACAGGTCTTTGTTCAGTCTCCATCCTGAGCCCTGTATATGAGGTCCCCCTATTTTTATTTGTAGACTCACCGGAGCATGATCAGAAAACGTCATGTTACCGATGACTGCCTCCATGACCTCTTCCAACAACCTATGTTCAACCAGGAAGAAGTCAAGTCTCGAGTATGTCACATGTACGGGGGAATAGAAGGTATAGTCCCTTATGTCACCATGCTGGATCCTCCATACATCCACCAGCTGCAGCTGTTGCAGCTTCTTTTTGAGTTTACCTGCCCAGACTCCCCCCATCCCCCGGGCATGTGACGAGCAATCCTTTCCAGGGTCTAAACATCTATTGAAGTCTCCTGCAATAATGGCCTTTCCTGTCTTAAATTCTTCAAATGTTGCCAATATTCCTATTACTTTTCTATAAGTGTTTCTATTTGGCCCATAGATGTTTGCCAGGGAGAGCTTCTGGCCATTGATTTTACCATTAAGGAAAAGGAACCGACCCTCCGGATCGGCTAACCCCTTCTCCAGTTCAAATCTGGTCTCCCTGGCAAAACCTATGGCGACTCCGCTGGCCCCTTTTATTGGTGAGTCACCGTAATACCATACTGGGAAATCTCTAAAGTAAATTTTTTGATTCTTACTGGTACTTAAATGTGTCTCTTGTAGCATCACCACTTCGGCATTCAAAAACTTCAATTCACATAGGATATTAGCACGTTTTACGTGGGAATTCAGGCCCCGGGACGTTTATAAGAGATAATTTTTAAACTGGACATTGACTCTCACTCTTATGTGCTTCTCTTTGTGGTACAAGCTCATGACCCATTTGGTTGTAGAGCCCCTTCCTTTTCCCACCTCCCCTCCCCTCCTCTCCCCTCCCCTCCTCTCCCCTCCCCTCCCCTCCTCTCCTCTCCCCTCCTCTCCTGCTCCCCTCCTCCCCCCCTCCCCCCTCTCCCCTCCAAAGCCCATCCCCTCCTACCCCCCCTCCCTCCTTCCCCATCTCCGTACATTTGGGGGAAAAACTGGCCCCCCATGGGCCCAACACAAAACCGTAGCCCTCTAACTCCATCCGGCCCCCCGGTTTACCCCCCGAGGTTGAGCTCGGAGTGGGATCGAATCAAGCCCGAAGACTACCCCCTGGGTATGGAGATTTACCTGTCCCGGTTGTCCCTCCTGCACGCACCCCCTGCCCCCCCACCACCGCCCCCCGCTCCCCCCATCCCCCCACCACCCAAACAAGAATGAAGAGGACATGGCAAAGCACTGCCTATATTCTGTCCTTGTTAAGTCCTCTGCCCCTTTTGACCCCTATGCTCTTTTGCGGAAGTTATTGGTTTCCAGGTGATTAGTTCCCCTGTAGACTCCTGGTTGGCAGTTTTCTCCCACCAACCCGGAATCTCTATTAGTGGAATTCCTAGGCGTTGGCAAAATTTTTGTGTTTCTTCCGGGAATCTCAACATAGCCGATCGGCCCTCCTTACGTCTGATTAAACAGGCAGGGAAGCCCCAGGAGTATTGTACCTCATGCGTTTTTAGGGTCGCAGGTAGTGGTTTCAAAGTTCTTCTCCTAATAAGGGTCTCTGCTGACAGGTCCTGGAAGATGTGTAAGCTTATTTCCCCATACTTTGCTTGCATGTTTTTCCTTAAATTGGAACTGATCTGCTCTTTATCTTGATAATTGTGGAATCGCACTATGACATTCCTAATTTCCGCTGGTTTTCTAATCCTATGCAATCTGTCCAGTTTTAATTTGCTGCAGACTTCGCTAGGGTTCCTCAGGTCTTTGAAAATTGCCTCCATTTTGTCCTGTAATCCGAAGGTTCTTTCTTCTACTACGGTTCTCTTGGTCTTCCATTCTGTACCTTGTATTTCTCTGTTCGATCCGCAGTGCTTCCATCTGATGTTGCAGATTTTTGATTTCTGCCTCTTGTTTGTCCATTATATTTGCAGCTTCCTCCACTCTTTTTAAAACATGGCTCATATTCTCGTGCACAGTACTGATCTCCTCTTTGATTGAGGCCTCCAATTTCGCAAACATTTCTGCGATTTCCCCCTTGGTGGGGAGATGTTTTTCCTGTTGGAGTACCATTGGCACTTCTGCCTCTATTTCACCACCAGAGGGTCTTGTTTCTGTATCAGCCACTTGAATTCTTGTCCCAACTTTAACTGGGCGCTCTGGTGTTTTGTTTTTGGTCCCTGTTGATTTATCCGGGCTTACTTTACTAGGCTCATTCACTATATATTTCCTGATGGCTCCTGGGCTTGCACTTGTTCTAGGCGGGTTTGTAGTGGCGCCTCTTGCTGATTTGCCTCTCATTTCTTCCTTCCTTGAGAAGACACGATAGAAAATAAAACGAAACACAAACGATACGTGGTGCGATTCACCCCTTAACACCTCTTCCCCAAACGCCCTACATCCGCCAGATAATAGCCCTTATGTTTGTTTTTATTAAGTTGTTAAGGAGGATCTCGTTGGTTCAGGGTTGCGGTGTATTGCTGTATAGACTATGTCTGAGATTTTACCCTGGAGCTATGGGCTCCTGTTCCCCCTGAGGCCCCCCTATCAGGAGGGTCACACCACTTTTCCGCGGCCTCCTCTAAGACTTGCTCACCTCCAGCAGCCCTCAATCAGAGTTCCACCATATTCCTAGTGTTACAGTTCAAACCCAGTTAATCTCTGCCTTCAGTAATTGTTACACTATTGTTTTGTAGAAGTGCTAACAAATATAGAGATACGCCACAATCCCGTATGGGGAAATATCCATGTAATTTTAAGGTATTCCAACTAATCACTTACCCTCCTTTCCAGGTAGAATTAGACCAGAATCTTACCCAACTGCACGGTGCTTACACTTCTCCTATGGGACTCCTGGGGCTTTCACCTGTCCTTGGGATTCCCTTGCTTCATCTGTTACTCTTCGTCCTTGACTCCTGTCAGACTCTCTGCCAAGTCCGCTCCGTGCTGATTCATGCCTGTTTGCCTCTTCTCAGTTTGCGAGCATCAGCACACGCTAAGGAAGGCACAGCGTCCCCGACCGAGCTCCGGACAGCAGCAGCCACTTGCCGCTACGAGCCCAGTCACGGGCACGCCGCTCCCACCGCCTCCGCCCACCGCAGCCGACCTCCAAGGCTGAGAGACTGGATGGAGGAACGAAGGGACGGCTCGCAGAACGCGACACTCCGGGGGGGGGGGGGGCAGCCGGGGGTTAGCGCACGGTCTGTGAGCAGCTCCTGGCATGCATCACAGCTAGAGGGACGCCGAGCCACCCAGGCTCAGCAACGGCGTCGAGACCTCGCCCACATCCGGCTCCTCCCTCCCATCTGTAGAGTTATTGACCTGAGGGAACTGCATTGTACGTTTGTTTCTAATGTGATTCCAAGCACAGGCCCTGTCAGCAGCTGGTAGGGAAGCCAGTCCAAAACCTTCCCCGTCTTTGCATGCGAGTGAAAAATCTTCTGACAAGCTCTTCCAGAACCCAAAGGCCGGACAGAGCCTGTGGGCACATCTGCGCATGCACCATCATGGTTGGCCGGACTAAAGTTCCCCTTATGGAAAATTTGTGCTCAATAATATACTGTTGCGCTAATATTGTGTGACGTAAAGAATTGTGACTACCACCATTTTATTCTCCAGGGTCTCTGCTTTCAGAAAATATATACTCTATGGGATTGTAGAAAATATTCAGACTTAAACTGTGCATTTCAACATGTGCAAAAACACTGTTAAAGGGTAAAGATTCTGCTGAAAGACAGTTAAAACCCATCATCAGTTCCAAGTTTGACCTAATTGGTTCTGCCCTGTGTCCTATGTTTTGAAAGTGTCCTATCAGAGTGGGTTAGTTTCTTTCAAAGGGATCTCTACTTAGCAGAGGTAGACTCCTTGCTTCAGAAAATTTGTGGTGTTATGGTGATGACATATCCAAAGAGCATCTCAAACAGTTGACCTTCAAGGCACAAATGTCTGTTGATCATGATCAGCAATGTATTGGATGGTCAGACCTTGTTCTGTCCTCAACATAGAAGGTCCAAGTTGGTTGAATCCCACCGTTTTCCACCATTTATTTATGCAGCAGGTGCCCCTTTGTCAGGGCTGGCTCAGCCCTTCCTTCTCTGAGCTGGCTGCTCAGCTGTCAGCTAATTGCCAGCTTTCTTCTCTCTTCACAGTTAACCAGCTGTTGTGGATCTGCTTGTCAGTCCCGCCTACTTAAAGACGTCCAACTCACTTCTTTCCTGCCTTCGCCTTGGTCACATCACAAGAAACCATCCCCTGCGTTCCTGTTTAAAGACTGGCTTGCTGACATCCCTTCTGGCTCCTTATACTGCTTGCTGTTCCTCCACTTGGATCCCTGACTTTTGGCCTGGCTGATTACCCGATCTGGTTACTGAACTCTGGCTTGGCTGATGACCCGATCCGGTTACTGGACTCTGGCTATGCTTTGACTATGCTTACTCTATTTACCTTTTTATTTGTATTAATAAACAAGTGTGATTTAACTGTAGTTCTGTCTTGGTCTGGTTCATGGTTTCTGAAAGTAGGCTAAGGCCATGAAGTCAGAAGATGCAGTCAATCCACTTGTTGGTAAAATTTTTTCCTGATTGGATGAGCAAGATCACTGCATGGATCAGTTTGCCATTGTTACAAATGCTCCTGAGTCGCACGGCTCACCTGGAATCCCCCCACTGTGGCTGCTCCGGTACAACCTGAGTTGCAGGCCATCCCTGCTGCTTTGCCAGTCTCTGTGCAGGCACCCGCCTTGAGTATTACCTCTATAAGAGGTATGTCTGGTTCTGCCCCGTTTTCCCAGAGATTTGGGGGCGATCCAGTTCAATGCAGAGGGTTTCTCAACCAAGTTGAGAGATACTTTGAGATGCTGCCCCAGGCGTTTCCCACGGACAGAAGCAAAGTAGTGTTTGTGATATCTTTGCTTTCAGAGAGAGCCTTGGCCTGGGCTAACCCTCTATGGGAGACCTGTTGTCTTGAGTTACCCTGTAATTGTAGCCTCCTTTAAAAGGGTATTTGATGTTCCCGCATGCTCCGCTTCTGCTGCCAAGTGCCTCATGTCCATCAAACAGAGTACGAGAACTGTTGCCGACTACGCCATTGAGTTCTGTACCCTGGCAGCAGAGGTTGCTTGGAACAATGAGGCCCCCGTGGCTGCTTTTTGTCATGGTCTCTCGGATTCCATCAAGGATGAGATAGCAGCCTGAGATATACCCACTGAGCTGGAGAGCTTGATTTTGTTTGCCATCCTCATTGACTCCAGACTCAGAGAAAGACTTTCTTTTAAGGAGCGCTTGCGGAAGCCTCCTGTACGTTTGCCTCCGAGCTTTGTAGTCCCACCTGTGCTTCCCTCACCTCCCATGTCTCCTGGTACCGAGTCGGTCAGTGAGGATGAACCCATGCACTTGGGCTTCACGCGTCTCTCTGCGGATGAGAGAGCCTTTAGGAGGAGGGAGAGATTGTGCCTTTATTGTGGCCAGGCAGGTCACCTTTTGAAGTCTTGTCCTACCCATCCTGGGAACACCCGAACCTTGAGGTCCTGTCATGGACAGACCTTAGGTGGTGTTGTGTCGTCCCCAGTTATCCAGAAGGATAAGCCCCTGGTTTCGGTCACCCTTTCTTGGGCTAAGTTGTCTATCGAGATACAGGCTCTAATCGATTCTGGGGCTGCAGGCCTGTTCATTGATGCTGCCTTTGTATTAAAGCACTCGATTCCACTGCAGCTGCGTGACACTCCACTTGCCCTTGAGGCTCTTGACAGGAGACCTCTACTGCCTGCCCATGTGACTCATGAGACGGTTCCGTTGTCCATGGCCGTAGGGGCTCTTCACCATGAGATAATCCAATTCCAAGTGATTTCCTCTCCTAAGTTTCCGCTGGTTATTGGTTATCCTTGGTTACAGAGGCACAACCCCTCTTTTGATTGGCTCCATGCTGAGGTTCTCTCCTGGTCACCACAATGCAGTAAAACATGCTTCCAGAAGGTAGCCAAGGTCCTGTGTACCTCTTCACTCTCCTCCCTGCCAGAGGAGTACCGTGATTTTAGCTATGTCTTTGACAAAGGTCAAGCCGGTAGTTTGCCTCCACACCAGCCGTATGATTGCGCAATTGACCTTTAACCTGGTGCCACTCCCCCTCGTGGTCGGGTTTACCCTTTGTCGGTCTTGGAGGATAAAGCCATGGAGGAGTATGTTGCAGACGCACTTTCACGAGGTTTCTTTGTGAAGAAGAGAGGTGAACCGAGACCTTGCATTGATTATAGGGGTCTCCATCGTTTCACGATTAAGAATGCCTACCCAATCTCATTGATTACGGAGTTATTTGATCACCTCAAGGGAGCAACGGTTTTCACTAAGCTTGATCTGAGAGGGGCTTACAATCTCGTGAGGATTAAGGAGGGCGACGAGTGGAAAACTACGTTTAATACCAAAACAGGCCATTATGAGTACCTCGTAATGCCTTTTGGCCTTTGTAACGCCCCGGCAGTTTTCCAGGACTTTATTAACGATGTCCTCTGAGATTTGTTGCAGTTATGTGTGGTGGTTTATCTCGATGATATCATCATATTTTCCAAGTCCCTGGAGAGCCACCACACAGATGTGTGTAGTGTGCTTCAGAAATTAAGAGAGAACAATCCCTATTGTAAACTGGAGAAGTGTGAGTTCCATTGTGAACAGGTAAAATTCCTGGGCTATGTCATTTCCACTGCTGGTTTTTCGATGGACCCAGAGAAACTTTCGGCAGTCCTACAGTGGCCTCGACCCGTGGGGTTACGTCCTCTGCCGTGTTTCCTGGGTTTTGCCAACTATTATCGGAAGTTTATTTGTAACTTCTCGTCTCTGGTCAAGTCCCTGACCGATATGACCAGAAACAATGGTAACCCACAGAGTTGGTCTCCGGAGTCCATTCAGGCCTTTGAAAGTCTCAAGGCCGCCTTTGTTTATGCTCCTGTGTTGGCAGATCCTGATCCTGCATTACCTTTTATCCTTGAGGTTGATGCTTCTGAGACTGGTGTTGGCGCCCTTCTGCGTCAACGTCCTACCTCCTGAGAGTGCTATGCATCCTTGTGGCTACTTTTCCAAGAAATTGTCACCTGCGGAGTGCACTTACGAGATTGGTGACAGAGAGCTGTTGGTGATCATGTTAGCCCTGAAAGAATGGAGACATCTCCTTGAAGGTACCACTGTGCCGGTTCTCATTGTTACCGACCATAAGAATCTCACATTCTTGTCTTGTCCACTTCCAAGTTGGAGTTGGTTCCGGTTCCTATGATTCCTCCTGATTGTATTCTGGCTACGGTTCGCACCAGTCTTCTCCTTTGGGTGACAAAATTCTTGCTGCTCAGGTCGATGCTCCTTCTGAGAAACCTTGTGACCACTGCTTTGTCCCAGAGTGTCTCCGTACTGCCGTGCTCCAGACTTACCATTCTCCCAAGGCAGCTGGCCACCCTGGGAAGAATCAACTCATTTGGGCCATTTCCCAACAATTCTGGTGGCCTAGTCTACGTGCTGATGTAACTGCCTTCATAGCTGTCTGTTCCATATGTGCTCAGAGTAAGACTCCAGTACACCTTCCATTGGGCCTCCTACAACCCATACCCAATGGAGAGAGGCCCTGGACCCACCTGTCTATGGATTTCATTGTGGAGCTGCCCAACTCCCAAGGCAACACGGTTATCCTTATGGTGGTTGACCGGTTCTCAAAGATGTGTCATTGTATTCCACTTAAAAAGTTGCACACTTCTAAGGAACTGGCTTCCATTTTTGCTCGGGAGATCTTTTGTTTACATGGGCTACCCAAGGTGATTGTCTTGGACAGGGGTAGTCAGTTTGTGTCCCGGTTCTGGCGAGCCTTTTGTGCACAGCTGGGAATTCAGCTTGCTTTCTCCTCTGCGTATCACCCGCAGTCTAATGGGGCCGCAGAGCGAGCCAATCAGTCCTTGGAGCAATTCCTACGTTTCTATATTTCTGACCATCGCAACAACTGGTCAGACCTATTACCATGGGCAGAGTTTGCTCACAACAGCGCCTTGAATTCTGCTTCCCGATTGTTCCGCAGAGTATTCCTGCGCTAGAGGAGCATCTCCGTGGTCTTCGTTCCACTTGGGCACAAGTCCGGGAGACTTTGCGTCATGCTGATGATAGATACAGACTCCATGCTGACCGCAGACGCCTGCCTGCGCCTTCCTACCAGATTGGGGCAAGGGTCTGGCTGTCATCTCGCAAACCTCCGACTTTGTGTTCCCTCACTGAAGTTTGCACCTCGGTTTATTGGGCCTTTCCGTATCCTTCGCAGGCTTAACCCAGTGGCTTACGCGTTGGACCTTCCTCCTAGTATGCGCATCTCTAATGTGTTTCATGTCTTCTTATTGAAACCATTGGTCTGCAACCGCTTTACCACCTCGGTGCCACGTCCTCACCCTATACAGGTTGAGAACCATTAGGAGTATGAGGTACAATCCATTGTTGACTCCTGTAGTTTCCGTGGGTGCATACAGTACCTGGTGCATTGGAAGGGGTACGGTCTGGAGGAACGCTTCTGGGTCTCATCTTCGGACGTACATGCCCCTGCCTTCATCCATGATTTCCATAGACGTTTTCCCCTCAAGCCCGGTGGTCCTCCGGGCTTCTCTGAGCTGGCCGCTCAGCTGTCGGCTAATTGCCAGCTCTCTTATCTCTCCACAGTTAATCAGCTGTTGTGGATCTGCTCATCAGTCTCGCCTACTTAAAGACGTCCAGCTCACTTCTTTCCTGCCTTCGCCTTGGTCACATCACAAGAAACCATCTCCTGTGTTCCTGTTTTTAAAGACTGGCTTGCTGATATCCCTTCTGGCTCCTTATCCAGCTTGCTGTTCCTCCACTTGCATCCCTGACTTCTGGCCTGGCTGATTACCCGATCTGGTTACTGAACTCTGGCTTGGCTGACTACCCGATCCGGTTAAGGATTCTGGCTATGCTTTGACTACGCTTACTCTATTTACCTTTTTATTTTTAGTAATAAATAAGTGTGATTTACTGTACTATTGTCTCGGTCTGGTTCATGGTATCTGACACCCTTGACCCCGACTCTCCCTCAGCCCAAAGGGCTCAAACTCCAAAGTCTACTTATCCCTCTGCATGAAGATCGGCTGTGTATCCATAAGAGTCGCTGGTTTGTCTCCCTTAACGCTCAGGTACATAGAGCCCTCCTTTTAGCTCTTGGGCTAATCCTCAGTATTTGGTACCCCTTTCAGATGCTTCCTCCCATTTCCTCTTTGATTTAGCTCAGGGCGCTGCACCTCCCTCAATCTGAACGGGAGCCCTTTGCCCTCATTGCGAGAGTGTGTGTTGTCGGGGAATCCCACCTCAGGATGTCCTTCTCTTCACTGGTTCTTTCCCAACTTCCTTTAGCCCACTTTCCTGCAGTTGTGGGTATGACCTGCAATCCTGTCTCTGGAGATCAGACAGTCCTTGCTGTAAAGTCTCATCGGGTGACTAGGGTAGGCCCTTCCTACCATCCCTGGGGAATTCCACATGCTGGGGTAATGCCATCCCCAAAATTGCCATTAGCCCTCCCAGAATAATAAGCTCCCTTCCCTGTCTAAGGTTCCTGCTTTGGATTCTAGAACACCATGTAGGCGTTTTAGTGCCCTCATGTCCAGAAAGGTATGGGTGTTCTCTATGTGACAAAGTAAGTTGCTTGACTCCTACACCACGCCGAGCATGTTTGCCACTCTAGGATGGTCTTTCAAAAGACTCAGCTTTAAATCTGGCTCTCCTCAACCAGTGGTGTTGTACACCTGCTTGCACCTCAAATCCTTTGTAATGGGTGGAGGTCTTGGTTGCATTACCCTGTGTCTCCCTGGATTGCCAGCAGGTAGAACACTCTAGCTCTTTGCTGCAGGTGCTCCTTGTGGATGGGGGTATTGTCCAGAGGACTTTGTGAGACCTCTTCATCTCAGGATTGGTCATCCATCCAAGATTGATATGCAGTCTCCTGAAGGAAGTCTACAGGTTACCATCCCTGGTTTTGTAGTTTATCAGGATGGTGCTTTTTGGCTAAGATTCCTGGTCCTCGCTCCTTGACTGTCAAGGTTTAGTTTGGATCTGGGTCAATTGGGAGTTCTTTGGAACCACAGCTGTGGTTGGGGCATAGGCAGATGGGGTGGTTAGGTCTTCTAGGACTTCAAAACTTTCTTGGACCCTATTAAAGTTGTCAGCTTTTTCTTTTGAGTGGATTAATCGGTCAAGTGCCTGTTGACAGAGAAGGATTAGGGTACAATGGGGCCCTGGGCACCATGGCAGCTTTGACCCCCCCTCCCCAATTCTTTGACTGATGTTGCTAAGGATTGCAGTAGACACAGAGAAGTTGCCCTATTTGCATTGTCTTTACTGGCATGGCCCATGCCATCAGAACCAAGTAAATCCTTCCTTCTGAAGTTACAGGCAAATGCTCAGCTTTTGGTCATTGCACTATCCCCCTCATTTACAGTAGAAGCATGATGTTTGTAACAGGGCACTTTAGACATTGACTGGACCTTAGGTTTCTTCTTAGGTTGCCCTGTAGATAATTCGGCTTTGCTATTTAAAGCGGTTGTATACCTGCACATCTAAAATAAAAAAAATAAAATAAAAAACCCTGCAAGGCAAAGGCATAATGAGCTAGTATGCACCGCATACCAGCTCATTATGAAATACTTTCCTTAGATCGATGCCCCCGTATTGCAGCCCGGTCCATGCCGGTGGAACTGCCATCTTGCCCTCGGCATTTCTTCCAGGTTCGCGGCTCCAGCGCTGTGAGTGGCCGGAGCCGCGATGAAGTCACTCCCACACATGCGCATAGGAGTCTTCTTCCCGGCGAGGTCCGGCAGCATCTGCTGAACTTTCAGCATTCAGAGCGCATGCACGGCTGACGTCAGCGGCTGCATGCAAAGGGAATATCTCCTAAACCGTACAGGTTTAGGCGATATTAATTTTACCTACAGGTAAGCCTTATTTATAGGCTTAACTGTAGGTAAAAATGACAAATTGGGGTATACAACCACTTTAATATCACATTACCTACTTGGCTGTTACCAAAGATCACATGGCCAATTTTCCATCAATTCATTTTGTGTAATTTCTAGAATAGCCATTTTTTATTAAGAACACACAGAATGTTGTGGTTGGACTGATGAATGTTTTACATATACAGCCTCCAAAAATCAGTTGCATGTTAGATTTAATTTTTTAATATTCCTAGAACAAAAGAGCAGCTATAATTGGGTTGTTTTTGTGCATAACATTATACATTACATTTTTTTTCTAGTTTATGAAGAACTAAGACTCAGTCAAGTGAAATCACTGCTTTCATTGTGTGTAGGTGAAAATTGTAATCTTGGTATGATTTTATGGCTGCAAAGCTTGTCCACATACTGTACAAGGAAATAAAGTTGTCATAATTGCCAGAAGGAATAATTTGCTGTCACTTGCCATATGCATGCTGATTAATTCTACTGGGGCTGTCGGTCATGGATAATTTTATTCTCTGCTTTTTAAAATGACATTTATAACTAAGATTTAGCAAATTCAAATGATTAAGTACAAATTAGCTCTAATAATGTGTAATATATATCTTTTTATGCCCTTTTCCAGGGAAAAAAGTAAGGCTGAGGCCAAAGACAGAAAAGTGCTGGAAATTCTACAGATGAAAGACAGCCAAATACAAGAATTTGAACAGGTTGGTGTTAAATGATGCATTTTTTCTTTTTTTTTCATAAAAAGCACACAGACGTTTAAATGCAATATCTGTCCAAATATTCATATGTGTATGTTTTAATACCCTTGTGTAGAAATCACTAAAACTCTAACTGAGAAACCACACAGAATTTGTTTTTTTTTTAGTCTACCCATGACATGCTTTTAATGATGAATTCTTACTGATTGCTATAATATTTGTTTTCACTGTGATAATAATGCCATTTATCTGAGACTTACCGTATTTAGCTTGATATGCTCTGTACATGCTCCAAGCAGCTTGTAGCATTGTTTTTACTTATCAATACAAAAAAATTCTCATGTTGGCGCCAAGCTTGTCAACACAAGCAAGTATTTTTTACTTGCCTGTAAAATTATTTTCTTGGAGTACAATACAGGACATGGGCATAGTCTTAGATGACTAGGTTAAATATTACCACCTTCAGGTGGTAAAGGTGGCATAGAGAACTGTAAGTATCCCCCTATAATCCCTCCCACTGGCAGTTATCCTTTATTTTAAACAAGCAATAAAGATAAACAGACATAGGTTCTTCTGCACTGTACTTTACTTTAATAAACTGATTTTACAGCTAAGTTAAAAATCGTATTTTCTTGATTGTACAGTACAGGCCACAGTTATAGTTTTAGACAACTAGAACGCTTAAAAGGGTTGGGCAGCACTGGAAAAAAAACCCAGCAACAGACCAACAAAAAAGGATATAAGACAATAACTAGACAGCTGCTTGTAGCACCTTAAGGCCTAAGCAGGAATCAGCAGACACTTGAACATCCACCTGGTAAACGTTTGCCTTAAAAATGCTGATTGTCCCAAGAAACATCCAGTGACCTAGTGGAGTGTGCCTTAACAGTAAAGAGAGGAACCTTTTGCTGTAGGGAATAGGTTTCAACAAGGAACTGATGAATCTATCTAGAGATGGTGGAATGAGAAGCAGGATGTCCCCTGTGAGAGCCTTCAGCATGAATCACATTTAAGTAGTGAAGAGAGACCTCTCTAGGGTACTTAGAAGCCAGAAAGGACAAAATCTTGGTGAAAGGAAAACACCTTGGGCAGAAAGGAGCCTTATTCTTGTACAACACCAGGAAAGGTTCCTTACAAAGCAATGTCCCCTAATCCTAAACTTGCCTAGCTGTATTGTTGGTGACCAGAAATGCCACCTTCTGAATGAGCTCCGATAAGGGAATTTCCCAAATAGGGAGCACCTAGGAAGAGCTAAATGAGCAACTCCCTGCACAAAGATCTTTAACAAGGAGTGAGAGGCTAAAGGATGCTGAATGATGATAGCCAAGGCCAAAATTTCCCCTTGAGAGGTACTCAAGGCCAGATGCTGATTCAGACCTGGCTGGAGAAAATCCAGGATACATTCCTCTGAGTATCATCTGGTATAAAAACTTGCACCATGCAAAGCCTTCCACCTTCCAGGCAATGGTAGATTTTGCGAGCAGTCGACTTTTTAGCATAGAGAAGTATCGGGATAGCTGAATCCAAAAAGCCTCTGTCCATTCAGACCTGGGCTTCAACAGCCTGGCCGTCAAAGCCTTGAGACAGAAGGTCTATGTGATTCAGAAGAGGCCAAGGGGAGTCTGCCAGAAGCAGGAGTACGTCTGAACCTGGGGATGAACCTGCGACAAAGGTCCAGAAATTCTCCAGTTGAATTGACCACTCTTCATGATCCAGACTTTGATGGCTGAGAGTCAGCCTGCCAATTTCTTATGCCAGGAATGTATACTGTGGCCAGGGCCAGGACATGGCACTCTGCCCAAGTCAGAATCCCTTCTTCCTTTTTGGCTGCTTGACTTCTTGTGCTTCCTTAATAGTAGATGTAGGCCACAGCTGTGGCTTTGTGTGACTAAACCCATGTTGGAAGTCCCTGAAGCAGAAACCTCTAGTGTTCGAAGGACAGCTGAATGACTGAGCTCCACCATATGAACACCCTGAGTGAAGAAGAGCCAGAATAGGGGCTAAGACTTTTGTCAAGACCCGAGGGGCAGGGCTACAAACTGACAGCGACGGTCTTCCACCTCAAAACACTGGTGTGGAGGAAAAATAGCAATGTGAAGATAGTTGTTTTTGATGTCCACCAATGTCAGCAGATCCCCTTTTTGCAGGAATGCAATGACTGACCTGGTTTATTAGTTACATAGTTTAAATAGTCAGGTAGAAAAAAATACACAAGTCCATCTAGTCCAACCTATAAAAGGGAAAAAGGAAAAAATATGTATTTCACAATCCTATACCCACAGGCAAAGAACCCCAGCAAAGCATGATCCAGTTTTCTCCAGCAGGGGAAACTATTCCTTCCTGATCCCCAAGAGGTAAACAAATATTCCCTGGATCAACTCTATCTAAAAATGTTAGTATCCAGTTATATTATGTACATTTAGGAAAGAATCAAATTCTTTTTTAAAGCAATCAACTGAGCTGGCCAGAACCAGCTCTGTTGCCGTGTACACACGGGCGGACTTTTCAGCATCAAACGTCCGACGGTCTTTCCGACGGACTTCCGAACGAACGGACTTGCCCACGCACGAACGGACTAAAGTCCGTTCTAAAGTCCTTTGTAAGTCAGTTCATTTTGAACGTGATGACGTATGATGGGACTACAAAAGGAAGTCAATCTCGCCGCTTTTATCGGCGGGATTGACACCTTGCGAGCCCCGTCACAGGAGCCAGCGCCGAACTGGCTCGCTCAACGGGAAAGGAAAAGACATTAAGGCCGGGTTCACACTGGTGCGGAGATCCGACTTGGATCCCCGCCAATACCAGGCACTGTTTGGTATGAATCTTGAGGGGGAACTCCACACTAAATTTTAAATAAAAAAACCGGCATGCGTTCCCCTCCAAGAGCATACCAGGCCCTTTAGGTCTGGTATGGATTTTAAGGGGAACCCCCTATGCCGAAAAAAACGTCGTGGGGGTCCCCCAAAATCCATACCAGACCCTTATCCGAGCACGCAGCCCGACTGGTCAGGAAAGAAGGTGGGGACGAGCAAGCGCCCCCCCCCCCCGAACCATACCAGACCGCATGCCCTCAACATGGGGGAGTGCTTTGGGGAAAGGCGGTGCCCTGCGGTCCACCCCAAAGCACCTTGTCCCCATGTTGATGAGGACAAGGGCCCCTTCCCGACAACCCTGGCCGCTGGTTGTCGGGGTCTGCGGGAAGGAGGCTTATCGAAATCCGGGAGCCCCCTTTCATAAGGGGGCCCCCCAGATCCCAGCCCCCTACCCTATGTGAATGAGTGTGGGGTACATCATACCCCTACCCATTCACCTGGGGGAAAAAAGTGTCAATAAAAAAACACATTAGACAGGTTTTTAAAGCAATTTATTAGGCAGCTCCGGGGGTCTCTTCCGACTCCTCCGCTCTCTCTCCTGCTCTCCTCCCGTTCTCCGGTTCTTCTCCCGCTCTTCGGTTCTTCTGCTGGGCTCCTCCACTATCTTCTGCTCTTTTGCCGCTCTTTTGCTAGCGTTGGCCCAGTCTTCTCTGTCATCTTCTTCCCTCAGCTCTTCTTCCAATGATAACACGATGCTCTCTCCCGCTGTAATGCTGTGTGATTGGTGCGCAACGACTTATATAGGCATGGGGCGTGGTCACCGGGTGATGTCACCCGGTGACTCCGCCCCTTATGATGTCACAGTCCCATCATGCCCTGGGACTGTGACGTCATAATGGGTGGGGTCACCGGGTGACATCACCCAGTGACCACGCCCCATGCCTATTTAAGTCGTTGCGCACCACTCACACGGCATTACAGCGGGAGAGAGCGTCGTGTCAACATCGGAAGATGAGAAGAGGGAAGGAGACAACGGAGAAGACCGGGCCACCGCTAGCAAAAGAGCAGAAGATAGCGGAGGAGCCCAGGAGAAGAAGCAGGAGAGAGCGGAGGAGTCGGAAGAGACCCCCAGAGCTGCCTAATAAATTACTTTAAAACCCTTTTTTCCCCCCCAGGTGAATGGGTAGGGATACGATCTACCCCATACTCATTTACATAGAGCGGGAATCTGGGGGCCCCCCTTACGAAAGGGGGCTCCTGGATTCCGATAAGCCCCCCGCCGGCAGACCCCGACAACCAATGGCCAGGGTTGTCGGGAAGGGGCCCTTGTCCTCATCAACATGGGGACAAGGTGCTTAGGGGTGGGGGGACCGCAGGGCGCCCTCTTCCCCAAAGCACCCACCCCCCAGGGCATGCGGCCTGGTACAGTTCAGGGGGGGGAGCGCTCGCTCGTCCCCACCCCCTTTCCTGACCAACCGGGCTGCGTGCTTGGATAAGGGTCTGGTATGGATCTTAGGGGGACCCCCACGCCATTTTTTTTGGCGTAGGGGGTTCCCCTTAAAATCCATACCAGACCTAAGGGACATTGTCGCCTCTTTCTCGCGCTCGCTGCAATAGGAAAATGTGTTTTTACTATTGCAGTGAGCGCGAGATGTACAGTACCCTGTCGCTGAGAACCAGCGTTATAGGATCGCGCTGGAAACATTCTTGCGGGCAGGTGCTGTAGCTGCCCTTGCGTCGTATTTGGTCTGTCGGACCAGCATACAGACGAACGGCTTTCCAGATAGGAACTGGTTCTGGCGGGAAGATTTGAAACCTATTTCAAATCTAAAGTCTGTCTGATTTTCGATCGAAAAGGTCAGTCGGAAGTCCGATGAAACCCACACACGGTCGGATTGTCCGACGGATTTGTTCCGGCGGACAAGTTCGGTCGAAAAGACCGCTCGTGTGTACACAGCATTAGAGTCTGTTCCACATTTTCACAGCTCTTACTGTGAAGAAACCTTTCCATATTTGGAGATTAAATCTCTTTTCCTCCAAATATAAAGATTCCTCCTTGTCCTCTGCAATGACCTTAAAGTGAATAACTCAACACCAAGTTCACTATATGGACCACTTATGTATGTATACACGTTGATCATATCCCCCTTAATCTCCTCTTCTCAAGAGAAAATAAATTTAGTTCTTCCAATCTTTCCTCA
Organism: Aquarana catesbeiana; assembly: GCF_042186555.1. Lineage (NCBI taxonomy): Eukaryota > Metazoa > Chordata > Amphibia > Anura > Ranidae > Aquarana > Aquarana catesbeiana. Next base: position 449,666,883 of record NC_133324.1, on the reverse strand, counting down.
TAGCTGAGCTCCTCCCATGCCTCTTATCAGTTTGGTTGCTCTTCTCTGCACTTTTCTCCAGTTCTACTTTTTGTAAATTCCATACAAAACTTTTGGATCTAAAAGAAGACATTCAGGCACTTTAGGATTGGACCAATGCCGCTTTTGTAACCTTGAACAGGATGGAGTAAGAAGCCGCAAAACTCTCCTCTGCAAGCACAGATACAGTTGCCTGCGAGGTCAGCAATTGCTAAAGATCCGCACGAAGATCCTCCAGTCTCTTCGAAGAAGGCAGATTTGAGTGAAACTCCGGTCTGTACCCCCATAGACGACATCCCTGACCCAGATACCTGGAATGCCGTGAATTCCGGTGTCTGAGAAAGCTGATGGATGTCCTTCCACTTAAAGAAGTGGGGGTGTCCCATCACCGAGAGTAGGGCTTGGAGCCAAGCTTGGCTGGATTGGAAGTCCAGAACTTGTGGAGAAGTCCCTGGACTTAGAGTCCCAACCCACTTACCTAGGTATAACCATAGGCCACAAACTATTAAAACTGCCGCTTTTGCAAATGACCTGCTCCCTTATATTTCTCACCCAGAATCTTCCCTTCCCAGTATAATGTCGCTCATTAAGTCTCAACTAAAACTACTGCATTTATCTTGGGACACAAGCAAGGCCAGAATGTACCTCAAAATAATGCTTTGACTTTTCCATCCTTCTTGTATATCTCCACATTACTCCTACCCTATAAACCAAAACGCCTCTTCTTACTGCCCGAAATGTAGACATGTAGATGTGGACTTGTTACACGCCTTCTAGGTGCCCCAGGATTAAACATTTTTGGACCTCAGTAGTGCTACCACATAGATGGTAAAGAAAAAAAGAGGTTACAGATCGCTACTTAATAAGGCCGCATCCCTAATGTTTAAATGAGAAAATAACTCCCCAAAACAGATAGGCGGGACTTTTTAGGCTCAAAGAGTGTACAGACACATGCTGAACAACAAAAAGGGGGTATGATAAAATGCAATACATACAGTATGTTACATGAAAGAGAACATGGCCCTACAACACCAAATTTATAGTGGATCACTGTGCAGCGATGAAATAGATGTATAAACCTGACACCAACATGTTTCGGAGTTCTATACGCTCCTCCTTCAAGGTAGGTTTAAACAACTTTAGTGAATTTCTTCTATATAATAAAACGCATATTAGAGCATATTCACAGAGGTCATTCCGTGTACATGAAGCAGGAAAAAGACAGATAGGCCCCTTTCACACGATCGGACCGTTCAGGTCCGCCTGTCAGTTTTGACGGCGGACCTGAACGGGCGATCCATGTTAGCCTATGGAGCGTCGGATGTCAGCGGAGACATGTCCGCTGACATCCGACCCCGTCCGATCCGCTAAAAGCAGACGGATGGCTCTATGTCCAGATCCGTCGCTGGCGGATCGGATGGGGTGAGATCTGCTGAAAACGGACACGCTGTCCGTTTTCGTACGATCCCTCCATAGGCGGCAGCGGCGCCTGACAAGCCCCTCCCCGCTCAGTGAGCAGAGAGGGACCTGTCATCCGCCGGCTCAGCGGAGATCAACTGACAGATCTCCCGCTGAGCCGGCGGACCGAGGCGGGCTCCGTAGAAACGGAGTCCGCCTCGTGTGAAAGGGGCCTAAGGAGATAAAAGGAAAACAGAGTTACTCACATTGCCAGAGAATAAGCACACGCAGCGCGTGCAGGCCAGTGAAGTAAAAACAATATAAAACAATAGATTTTGTATCTTTCCGCCCTCTCCATGATACTATCTACATTTCTTATACACTTATATCTGCTTATCTTCCTTTTAAGATACGTTTAGGACCATACCATCCCCCCTGCATCACCAGTTGCTGTTTTGAGTCCGTACCTAGGATTGGATTGGACCATTAGGTTTAACAAACCCCCACCAGCACCATATATATAATGCTATCCAATATAAGTGGCTATCTGTGAGGTCCGGGGCCCTCCCCTTTCCTGTCTTTTTGTGAGGTAATTTGTTTATGCAACATGCATTTACTTTTGCCCCTTCTGCCATGTACCTTATATATATTTTTGAAAATATATATATATATATATATATGTGTGTGTGTGTGTGTGTGTGTGTGTATATATATATATATGTGTATATATATATATATATATATATATATATATATGTGTATGTATGTATGTATGTATGTATGTATGTGTGTGTATATATATATATATATATATATATATATATATATATATATATATATATATATATATATATATATATATATATATATATATATATACATACACACACTGACTCTACCTGCACTATGCTTTGCCCCCTGCTCTATATCAGGTTGTCTCTGTGTAGCCTCCTGTGGGTTAAACCCAAGCCTGGGTGGGGTGCTTTGTGCTCCCCTACCAACTTCTGTGGACCTTTTATGTTTTTACTTAACTTGCTTGCGCGCTGCATATGCTCACTCTCTGGCAATGTGAGTAACTCTTCAACTGTTTTCCTTTTTGTTTTCTTACTGTCTTTTTCCTGCTTCATGTACACGGAATGACCTCTGTGAATATGCTCTAATATGTGTTTTATTTTATAGAAGAAATTTACAAAATATGTTTAAACCTACCTTGAAGAAGCAGCGTATAGAACTCCGAAACATGTTGGTGTCAGGTTTACACACCTATTTCATCATTGCACAATGATCCGCTACAATTTTGGTGCCGTAGGGCCATTCATGAATTTTCTCTTTCATGTAACGTACTGTATGTAATGCATTTTATCATACCCCTTTTTTATACATGTTGATACTAATAAAAATACTTGAATTTAATTGTTGTTCAGCATGTGTCTGTACACTCTTTGAGCCTAAAAAGTCCCGCCTAGCTGTTTTGAGGAGATCTCTTCTTGCATACTTGGTAAACTACCTACTCCCAACCCCTGAATATGGGCCCCGTTTGGTCTGCTCAACATCCCAGGTAATAAAATGTAAAGATACTGCAAGCAACTCCTCTTTATCATATCCCTTGTGGGTTTACCTGGAACCCTCCACTATATCTTTGTTTATAAACAAATTATCTTATGTTTATCACATGAACTTGGTAGAGGCCTCTTTGCATAAGGACTTACAGGTCCAAAATTTCAAAGATGTTTTGGGGACTGTTCATCCAAACCTTGCCCAGAGATACCCAACAATCTATAGTGCAATGTTTTCAATATACTCAATAGTATCAACTCAGACTCTTAACCAATGATGCCCCCCCCCCCCCCATTGATGCACCACCTTTCATTTAAACCAAATTATAATTCCTAATCCAGTGACTGAGGCCTCCTTCCCTTTCTTTCACTTGTTACTTATGTTACGTTATTAGACCGACTGCCATCTATTTAAATGTTTATTAGGATTCATCCCTAGACCCAGCACTGCTAGTTTGTTCTCAAAACTATATTAACACATGCATTATTTTGGTCAAATGTTACAGCCACTTTTATTGTTAACCACATTCTCACATAGAAAAAAAAGTCTTGATGTTCACCAAAGAGACGTCGACCTGCAAAGGGCATACATTCCAAGCACTTTTTACAGGTTGGTTCAGCAGAACAGTATTTGAGCAAAAGAATATAGTGCATTTGAACATACAGAAGGCCAAGTCTAGACATCTGCTACAGAGAATCCCCAAGACTGTTCAATCAATATTGTAAGGCGCTTGGAAGAAGTTACAACTGATGAAGTATGGAAGGATCTGTGAAAATAGCACCCAAGTCATATATTTGGACCAGACTGCAAATGTCTCACACATCTTCATAGACATAACGACAGGTTGCTTGGCACATCCAACTAAGGCAAAAAAAAAAGTCTTAAACATGGATTACAAGTTTTTTTGTCAACAGTGTCCCTAAAGACCGGGACATCCTCAGCAGGAACTATAAGGGATCTGTTGAGCAAAGCAATAGCAGAATCCACAGTATGAACTGCTCATACTTTATGAAACTCCACTTCCATTAAATTATGATGAGAAAATAATTTTTCAGGTAAAAAAACCTTTATTATCGTATATCACGGGACACAGAGCCATAGTAGTTACTATGTGGGTTATAGGCCACCTTCAGGTGATGGACACTGGCGTGCCCTAAGATAAAAAGTACACTCCCTATATAACCCCTCCCACTACTTGGAGTATCTCAGTTTTTTCGCCAGTGTCTAAGGTCTTGGTCACGAGTAAAGATGTGCTGTGCTGAGCTCCACTGGAGCAATCCTTGCTGGGGCTAGCAATGCAGCCGGATCCATTCAAAGTGTCTTTTAGGCTGAATTGAATGGTACCCAGGCCTTGTGTCCAAAGAAACGAGGTCTTGCCTGTAAACGCTACTCTTTTTAGAGAGCTGGACCCTGGGATCCAGTACTTCTGGTAGTAAAGCCATAAAGTTATGCTGGCGGTGATGTTATTACAGGTCCAGGATTGTGGGTTTCCTCGAGGATCCCCAGCTCCTGAAGGTTTAATGGAACCCACCATGAAGGGTGAAGATTGGGTCTGTTGGTTTTACCACACAAAACCCGTCGGCGGGCGGGAAAGGTAAGTGGAGTTTTTCTAAGAAATTTTTGGATTTTCTTATGAATGTCTCCTTTAACCACTTGCTGACCGGGCCATAGCCGAAAGACGGCTGCAGCGCGGTCGGCTAGTTCTGGGTGGACGTCCATGGATGTCATCCCAGAATCCTGCTCTCGAGCGCCCCCTGGGGCGCGCACCCGAGAACTTCCGTGACCGTGATCATGGTAAACGGCCGCTGATCGCGGCCGTTTACCATGTGATTGCTCCGTCAAATGACAGAGCGATCACATGTAAACAAACCGGCGTCACCGGCAATACTCTGCAATATACCCTGCAATACTCTGCAATATACCCTGCAATATACCCAGCAATACTCTGCAATATACCCAGCAATACTAGGCAATATACCCAGCAATACTCTGCAATATACCCTGCACTACTCTGCAATACTCCGCAATACTCTGCAATACTCCACAATACCCCACAATTTTTAACCAGTTCCTGCCCGCCATCATATCACGTCCTTGACTTTGAGCGGGGATATCTGAATGATGCCTGCAGCTACAGGTATCATTCAGATATCAGCTTTTTCAGCCGGCGATTTCCTACACCATAAGAATGATCATAGCGGTTGTTCCACTGCTTGATCGTTCTTATGGGAGGCGAGAGGGGACGCCCCCCCTTCCCGCCACCCTCCGGTGCTTCTACTGACTCACCGCTACGATCGAAGCCAGGATCGTTTCTTTTTTTTTTTTTTATTTCAGGCTTACCAGCCTAGAGGTGAGATGTGGGGTCTTATTGACCCCATATCTCACTGTAAAGAGGACCTGTCATGCCATATTCCTATTACAAGGATGTTTACATTCCTTGTAATAGAAATAAAAGTGATCAAACATTTTTTTGGGGGGAAAAAAGTGTCAAACTAAAATAAAGTAAAATGAACAATAAAAAAATTTTTTTTTTTTTAAAGCGCCCCTGTCCCTGTGCTCGCATGCAGAAGCGAACACATACGTAAGTCCCGCCCACATATGAAAACGGTGTTCAAACCACACATGTGAGGTATCACTGCGAACGTTCGAGCGAGAGCAATAATTTTGGCCCTAGACCTCCTCTGTAACTCAAAACATGTAACAAGTAAAAAATTTTAAAGCGTCACCTATGGAGATTTTTAAGTAGCGAAGTTTGGCACCATTCCACGAGCGTGTGCAGTTTTGAAGGGTGACATGTTAGGTATCTATTTACTCGGCGTAACTTCATCTTTCACATTATGCAAAAACATTGGGCTAACTTTACTGTTAGCACAAAACTGTTTTTTTTCCCAAAAAAACTCGTTCGAAAAATTGCTGCGCAAATGCCGTGCAAGATAAAAAGTTGCAACAACCGCCATTGTATTCTCTAGGGTCTTTGCTAAAAAAAAAAATATATATATAATGTTTTGGGGTTCTATGTTATTTTCTAGCAAATAAATGATTATTTTTACATGTAGGAGAGAAATATAAGAATTGGCCTGGGTGCTCCAGAACGCCTGGAGGTGCTCCCTGCATGTTGGGCCTCTGTATGTGGCCACGCTGTGTAAAAGTCTCACACATGTGGTATCCCCATACTCGGGAGTAATAGCAGAATGTGTTTTGGGGTGTAATTTGTTGTATGCATATGCTGTGTGTGAGAAATAACCTTCTAATATGACAATTTTGTGAAAAAAAAATCTTGATTTTGCAAAGAATTGTGGGAAAAGGTGACAATTTCAAAAAAACTCACCATTCATCTTTCTAAATACCTTGGAATGTCTTCTTTCCAAATAGGGGTCATTTGGGGGGTATTTGTACTTTTCTGGCATGCTAGGGTCTCAAGAAATTAGATAGGACGTCAGTACTTCAGGTGTGATCAATTTTCAGATATTGGCACCATAGCTTTTGGACTCTCTAACATTCACAAAGACCAAATAATATACACTTTTATACACTTTTATACACTTTTATACACTTTTATACAATTTATACAATTTACGAAGAAAAATTACTAATTTGCTAAATTTTATAACAGAAACAAAGAAAAATTCATTTTTTTACCAAATTTTCAGTCTTTTTTTCTTTTATAGCGCAAAAAATAAAAAACGGTGATTAAATACCACCAAAAGAAAGCTCTATTTGTGTGAAAAAATGACAAAAATTTCATATGGGTACAGTGTTGTATGACTGAGTAATTGTCATTCAAAATGTGAGAGCACCGAAAGCTGAAAATTGGTCTGGTGTTTGGGGGTTTAAGTGCCCAGTTGTCAAGAGGTTAAGTTTGTAGATGTTGTCATGCTTATGTGTCACCACTGGGGTCTGTATAGAGCACATGCCTTCTCACGCTTCCTCAGAAGAGCTCATGATGTGCCCGGACCAGACCTCCGGAAAGTCTGGAGGGGTTTTTCCTCCCCACCAGACGCCCCCCCACCTGTGCTATTTGCTACCCCTCTTAACTAAAAAAAACCCCCCAAAAAACGAATGGCATGCCACACTACTCGGCGGCTTCCAGGCTCTCCTCGCCATTTTCTCCCCTCTCTGTAAGACCCCATAGGATAAGAGGCCCGTGCTCGCGTGGGAAAACTTTTTTTTTTTGAAAGAGAGAAGGGGGGCCGTAGGCAACGGAGGGGGGCAGGGCTTAGCGCGGCATTGGCATTCTTCAACGCCCAGCGCAGGAAAGAGTGTTTTTAAAAGCACTAGTGTTATTGCTGCGAAGGGCCACGAGCGTAGAGGGGCACGAAAAAGGTTGGTGATGCAAGCATTCTTTTTGAACACATTTACTGTTGCATCAGGCTGAGCGTTAATAGCAGTGGCGCAGTGGCTGACTATTGCTCAAGCAATGGATGCGATTTTCTTCTGGTAGTACCTCTGCTTTGTGCATCGGGCTATATTCAGAAGGGGGGTTGAAACACTCTCAAAAAAGGAGCTAAAAGGCTCTCCCTCAAGCTCTGGAAAGCCTACTCTTCAAATGTTATCCTCCACTGAGAGGGGGTGGCTGGTCCGAGTGAGCATCGGGGCCATGAAATGTTTGCAACTGTTTTCAACACTGCAGCCCCTGTTCATTTTACTCTTTTTCCTCAGCCATGGTAGGTTTTTAAAAGAGGTTTAGGGACTTTAATCGCATCCCATAGTGGTTAATCTCATCCCTGTTTGGTCAAGATGCGACAGGTTCTCTTCCATTTTCTTAAGACCCTCAGACTGAGGGGCAGGAGACGACGATTTCCTCAGGAGACCGTGGTGAGGCTGATGACTCCTCTTCTGAGGTATCGATTGCGGGAGAGTCAGCTTTCACAATCTCTAAGATTGATGGTACAATTTCTTGCTGAATGTTCCGCTCCACATTTATGTACCCTTAACTGAGTGTTTGGGTTCGCTAAAGCCTCCTCAAGCTGTGCATGCTTTTTCCTGTCCATTCTTTGTTGGGAAAAAGTTTTTTTGTATCTGGAGGATCTCCCAGATAAGCATTATTTTCCTGCGTGCTCGGATAAGGGTCTGGTATGGATTTTGGGGGGACCCCCATGCCGTTTTTTTGGCGTAGGGGGTGCCCCTTAAATCCATACCAGACCGAAGGGCCTAGTATGCTCTTGGAGGGGGAACCCATGCTGTTTTTTTATTTTAAAATTTGGCGTGGCGTTCCCCCTCACGATTCATACCAAACACAGTGCCTGGTATTGGCAGGGATCCAAGTTGGATCCCGTTCATTTAAAGTCGGATGTATGTCGGATCCAAAGTAGGACAGCTGTCGTGTCGCACCAGTGTGAACCTGGCCTTAGGCCGGGTTCACACTGGTACGACATATGCTCCAATTCTGGGAGCACACATCGCATGATGTTTGTAAATCAATGATTCCCTATGAGAGCCAACTTAACTGGTCCGACACAAGTTGGTCCGATTTTGAAAAAGGTTCCTGCACTACTTTGGTCCAACTTTGATCCGACTTCAATGATATTTAATGGGCTGAAGTAGGACCAAAGTCGGATCCTTGTCCTAACCATCTGACTTGTGACATTTGACATGGCGATTACAGCAGCAGTAAAAGGAATTTATACCACACTGAGATTGTTTTGATTGGTCAAAGGACAAGTCAGACTATCTCCAAAGTCGGAGCAAAATGGTATCCTGTTCATTCAAGTCGGATGGAAGTAGGACCAAAATAGGACCGATGTTGCAGGGCACAGTAGGATGAACAGTCGTGTTGTACCAGTGTGAACCCCTCCACATACTTTCTAAGTCTGTAACATTGTGCCACCTTCAAAAATATCTTGGGAGGAAAAGAGGGAGGCGCACCTAAGTGTAGTATTTAAAACATAGTTTGATGCACAAGGTATTGCACTTACAAGATAGAAGAATTCATAGGCATATCTGTAATAAATACGTCCTCCTCGCGGGGTGCCTGCCATCCGGTGTGACGCTGAACTCAAACAGGAAGTGCAGGAGATCTCAAGCTGCCTGGTGTGGACTGCACGGAGGTAAATGACATCACCCAGTGGGCGGGTTTCGATGGAGGGAAAGAGAGGAAACTGGGCTACGCGCTTGGAGCACACAGCTCCTTCTACTGGCTGTCCGTGCGGTCCACGCCAGGCAGCTTGAGATCCCCTGCACTTCCTTTTTGGGTTCAGCGTTCTGCTCAGCCTCCTGACATCTTCTGGACGCCAGGGGACACCGGATAGCAGGCACCCCTTCAGGAGGACGTATTTATTACAGATATGCCTATGAATTCATCTATCCTCTAAGTGCAATACGTTGTGCATTAAACTATGTTTTAAATACTACACTTGGGTGCGCCTCCCTTCTTTCCTCCCTTCATATTTCTTACAGAGTTTCTGGATATGCTCTGGTGATGGCTAGCACCTGAACTATTTATTTGCCCCTAGTTGTCATGGACAACATTACCTACAACAAGTACTATTACAATCAACAATTTTAATCAACTGCGCAGATTCATCACTGTTCTGTGCTGGGTGGCTCTATCTTTTCAAAAATATCTTTCTTACAAAAGGACCTTCAGCCTAGGTTCACATTGGTATGATTTGGCATGCGATTTGACATGTCAAATCGTGTGCCAAATCGGCGGCTATTGCCGGTAATGGCACCACCGAATCATCAGCGCTGGCACTGCACCGTTTCCCAAAAGTAGTTCCTGTCCTACTTTTTGCGACTTTTGGGGTGATTTGTGTAGACATCTGTGTAGGAACCCGAACAGATGTCTGTCAAATCGCCCCCCGAAGTCAGACTACATTGCCGGGTTGAAATTGTGCGAGTTCAGCTGAACTCGCACAATTTATAACCCGCAGCGTTGTGAACCTCGGCTTACTCAAACTATGAGAAATGTGCTCATCCTTTAACTTGGCCCTCTAGATTATAGGAGGTTGGTTACTGTTTTATACTCATAAATATATCCAAACTGATACTTTTCTCTCTATTTGTCATGCGTTCATCTCCACTGTTCACCAATGATCCAGCACCTCAGCAGTTAAGCATGGTAAAAAAAAACACATCGTGCCCACTGTTTCCAAAACAGTGTATATACCAAACAAAATTTCAACACTCACAAAATAATTTTAAAGAAAACATCTGTGCAATTTGTGCTCATAATACTCACATGAGTCCACACGATGAATGTAGTATGCTCACCCAAAATCTTAGACCAGAGATCTCCAATCTTTCTAAACAAAGGGACAATGAACTGTCTTTCAGACTTTAGGCTGCATTCACACCTGAGCGTTTTGTTTTCAGGTAGAAATTTGCGCGTTTTTTTGGTGTTTTACGAGCTGAAAATGCTCAGGTGTGAATGCAGCCTTAGGGGAGCCGGACTGTGGCCAGTGGGAGTAGAAAATGCCTGGTGTCAGATGAAGTAATCATTAGTGGAAAGAATAGTGCCCCATCATTGGTGTCAGAGGTTTGGTGCCTCATCATTGGTGTCTGTGGGAGAAATAGTGCCCCAAGGGCTGCATAGAGGCAAGCAAAGGGCCCTAGTTTGGAGATCATTGATTGATTCTGAGGTCTAATGCCACTTTAAATATGATTGTAACATATTTCCATGCCGTTATTTCCACCACATATATGTAGTCTGATCACCCCACAATGTGGACCTCTAGACAAACTAAGAGATCTGCTATCGCTCTAAAATTTTGGTGAGATAAGCTGCATAATGTAAGCTTTGTGTTGCAACATGCTGCCATGCATTGCAAGGTATTGTATATTTTGCTGTGTAAATTTTTTTTTTTTTTTGCAACACCCTACACTGCACCTCTATGGCATTAGCAGGGCATAAACAAAAAAAAACTATTGTTCCTATGTATCCTTGTGCTGAGCCTACTTGATCAGCACAGATCAACACAACTGGTGTGAACAAACCTGGTGTGAACAAGCCTTTAGGCCGGGTTCACACTGGTATGACACGACAGTCGTACTACTTTGGATCCGACTTTGCCCTGCGACTTGAAGTCCGACATGGGTCTGACTTCAATGAACAGGGATCCGACTTCGATCCCCGACAATACCAAGCATTGTGTCTGGTATGAATCTTATACAAGAAAGATGTAGAAATTGCGCCAACTCCTAAAGGGAGATGAAGCAGCCGACACAGCAATTTGACCGTTGCAAGTGTGAAATAAAAATAAAGAGTGTTGCGCTAATGAGTAGTGAGACACCTGTTACTAATCAAGTAACGATGATCTCTATGAAGAAGTGATAAGACTTACAGTGTAAACTTGTGAAGTGAGAGGTAATTATTTAGTGAAACATCCAAAGGAAATATAATAACGGTGAATACTTAGATATGTAGGAAAGTAGGATACTCAGTGACAACCTATAAGTTCATTAAGAAACAATCATGCATATAAAACCATGTTCCAAAAAAAGCAAAAACAAAACAGGCAAATATTGATGCAAGGTATCTCAATATACTGAGTATGCTGTTCAACAAAAATAATGTTCATTAGGATAGAGATCAAAAGAAAGGACATCCAAATCCCTAAGGGGGATAAACATATATGGAAACTACAAGTCTCTTAATGGGTGGATGGGGTACTCCTATTTAGTCCCACAACCGACTGGGCGCAAGCCATCTTCCTATAAGGTGTTTAAAGGTTGTTCAGGAAGGGTCCTTAGAAACAAGCTGAATCCTGACTCATGTGGGTGGTTTCAACCCGGAGAAAGAAAAAGCAAAAGGATGCCCTTACCAGATCAGGTGGACTCACAGGCCGTGGCGGTGAGTCAAACGAGCTTGTACCGTCAAGCGGTATGGGGTGAAGATCTGTAAGAAGACTCGTGAAACATCTTGTCAGCAGTCCTCAAATGATGTACCGAATTGGGATCCGGGGTCCCCAGGATGCGATTTCGGTCGCCAGGTGACCGTTTCCTCAAAGGTCCGTCATATGTGCAAATAGGCAAAAAAAAGGAAAAACTTCCACATAGTGTAAATCCTTGATTTGTAGAAAGCGTAAAAGCACTTTATTTAAGGAGTATGCTCCAAAAGAATTTTTACAAGTAGGGGCAGTAAAAACTCGGCTCAAAGTAAAATTGATATCAAAAGATGACATAAAAAAATATAAAAACAGCGCAGTGGGTAGTGGTGGGGTATAGTCATAGAAACCCGACGCGTTTCGCCTCCAAAGGCTTCTGCTGGGGTATGAATAAGCCCCCCACACAACTGCGCTTTATATAGTAAAACATAAGTGAAGTGTAACAGCTGATCAGCGCTGTTACACAGGATGACTTCCGGGTTCGGCAGCGTCATCAGTGACAAATAGTCACATGGTGTTTTGTGGCCAATCACATCTACAGGGAGATGGTCAGAAACCAAGCCTCACTTCTGATCCCCACTCGGCAGAGCGTCAATCCCATTCGTCCTGGTGGTCATGTGACGGTCACGTGGTGTGTGTTTCAAGGAGTGACGATAGGTCGCTCTTGGTCTGCGTATCAAAGGAAGCAGGAAGTAGAGGCTTGACAGGCTAAGACATGGAACGCAAGCATAGCGGCGAGCCATGATAACAGTGTCTAATTTAAATACAATGGTGCGGTCTTAATCCCGGAAGTCCTCCCAAACTGTCCCCATACATAGACATATAAAATACATATTATGCACCTATTCGCTGAGAGTTCTCAGTGTATAGATAGGCTATATGAGCAGGCGACTATGTGACATTTTCATGTGATGGTGACAGCAAAGGGATATAGGGAATTCAAAAAGTGCAAAAATTGCAAAAATACATGAAAATATAGAAGATATAAAAATGTAAGAGATCATATAGCAGAGACTCATATAAAGTGATATATAAAGAAGCGGAAGATATACTCAATGACAAATATGTGTGTAGTTCAATTGCGCTAGGGTGATGTTAAATAAGGTCAGAGATTGAAAAATATTAAAACAAAATAATTTGCACAAGATTATTATATTCTAAAAATATATATTCAATCGTGTAAGGGTAAGTGCTCGATACGAGCTTTATGGAAAAATTTGGGCACGTTACATGAGGTGAAATCTATTACTCAGAGTAAGGTGACAAAAGTAAAAAGAAGTTCGTGGATCTAAACGGTCCAGGGAGGTATGAATCTTGAGGGGGAACTCCACGCCAAATTAAAAAAAAAACTGCATGGGTTCCCCCTCTAAGAGCATACCAGACCCTTCAGTCTGGTATGGATTTTAAGGGGAACCCCCTACGCTGAAAAAACGGTGTGGGGGTCCCCCCCAAAGTCCATACCAGACCCTTATCCGAGCACGCACTTCAGCTGGTCAGGAAAGGGTGTGGGGACGAGTGAGCGCCCCCGCCCCTCCTGAACTGTACCAGGCCACATGCCCTCAACGTGGGGGGGTGGGTGCTTTGGGGTAGGGGGGCGCCCTGCACCCCCCCACCCCAAAGCACCTTGTCCCCATGTTGGTGTGGACAAGGGCCCCTTCCCGACAACCCTGGCCATTGGTTGTCGGGGTCTGCGGGCGGGGGGCTTATTGGAATCTGGGAGCCCCCTTTAATAAGGGGGCCCCCAGATCCTGGCCCCCCACCCTATGTGAATGAGTATCGTACCCCTACCCATTCACCTGAAAAAAAAAAGTGTCAAAAATAAAACACACCACACAGGTTTTTAAAGTAATTTATTAGCCAGCTCCGGGGTCTCTTCTGACTTCTTCTCCACTCTCTCTCTGGTCGTCTGTCTTCTGCCGGGCCTCCTCCGCTATCTTCTGCTCTTTTGCCCGCTCTTTTGCTAGCGGTTGCCCGGTCTTCTCCGTCGTCTTCTTCCCTTTGCTCTTCTTCCGATGTTGACTTATATTGGCATAGAGTGTGGTCACCGGGTGATGTCACCCGGTGATCCCGCCCCTTATGACGTCACCACCCGGAGCATGATGGGATAGTGACATCATAACTGGCGGGATGACCGGGTGACATCACCCGGTGACCACGCCCCATGCCAATATAAGTTGTTGCACAAGGCATTACAGCGGGATTGAGTGTCATGTCAACATAGGAAGAAGAGAAGAGGGAAGAAGATGGAGGAGAAGACCGGGCAACCGCTAGCAAAAGAGCGGGCAAAAGAGCAGACGATAGCGGAGGAGGCCCGGCAGAAGACGACTGGAAAGTGGGAGTAGAACCGGAGAGCGCAGAAGAGACGTCGGAAGAGACCCCCGGAGCTGCCTAATTACTTTGAAAACCTGTATAGTGTGTTTTAACACTTTTTTTTTTCAGGTGAATGGGTAGGGGTACGATGTACCCCATATTCATTCACATAGGGTGGGGGGCCGGGATCTGGGGGCCCCCTTATTAAAGCGGGCTCCCAGATTCAGATAAGCCTCCCACCCGCAGACCCCAACAACCAACGGCCAGGATTGTCGGGAAGGGGCCCTTGTCCTCATCAACACGGGGAGAAGATGCTTTAGGGTGGGGGGGGCGCAGGGCCCCCCTGCCTTAAAGCAACTACCTCCCATTTTGCGGGCATGCAGTCTGGTACGGTTCAGGAGGGGGTGCGCTTGCTCGTCCCCACCCCCTTTCCTGACCTGCCGGGCTGCGTGCTCGGATAAGGGGCTGGTATGGATTTTGGGGGGGACCCCCACGCTGTTTTTTTCAGCATAGGGGTTCCCCTTAAAATCCATACCAGACCGAAGGGCCTGGTATGCTACTAGAGGGGGAAACCATGCCGTTTTTTTTATTTAAAATTTGGCATGGAGTTCCCCCTCAAGATCATCAGAGCACAAGTCGCATGCCAAAGTTGGATCATGCAAGATGGTGATCCAACTTTGATCCGACTTCAGTGATATTCAATGGGCTGAGGTAGGATCAAAGTCGGACCAAAGTACTGCAGGGAGCATTTTCAAAGTCGGACCGACATGTGTCAGACCAGTTAAGACGGCTCCCATAGGAACCATTGATTTTTACACGTCATTGGACATGAGCTCCCAATGTTGGAGCATTTGTCGCACTAGTGTGAACCCGGCCTTAGACTCTCAGTAAGAAAATAAACATCATTGTTTTAAATGTGTACTAAATATAAAAGGTAAAACTCTTTTATTAAATTAATAACTGACAAACCTATGTGTTTAGTGAAACTGAGAATGTAATTAACACAAATTGTAAGTAACTTACAATAAAGACATTTACTACTTCGTTAATTTAGTACTGTGCAAAAAGATGTCCTTAAAATATTTCAAAAATCGCTAACCTTTGTAGGGATACTTAAAAAATAAAAATAAAAAATGGCACAGTAGGGGTGTAATATCTGCATCTGGATGTCCTAAAGGAGAAGTATAGCCAAAGCTGTTTTGGCTATACTTCTCCTATAGTTCAAAGGAGTGCAGTTCATTCTGCACTCCTGTGATCCATTTTCAGCCGACAGCGGGCTGAAGCCCATGGTCAGCTGATGTCACAGCACTGGTCCAGGCTCTGAAAAGCTCCTGACTATGTTCGGCATCCGCCCAGAAGCCTGGACTGACAGCTGGCTCAGCATCTCGGTGATCCACTGAGAGCCAGGGCCAGCCCCTCCCACTCTCTTCAAAGCCCAAAAGCCCAGCGTTCCAGTGAGGGGTGGTACGGGGATAGAGCAGAGAGCCAGAGACTGACAATCCCCGGCTTTCTGCTCACAGAATGCTGAGCGATCAGTGGTCTTTGATTACTCAGTTCTTGGTGCAGAGTTGAGAACGATCGATGCTGCATCCACCTAGGTGAGTATCTTTTTTTTTTTTTTTGAAAGTCCATACTTCTCTGTTAAAGCACAAATGAAGTCAACTGAAGTGGATATGCAGCCATGTGGACTTTACACTAACAATCTCCAGTTTTAACTCATCCGTTACAGCAGCTGTGCAAGATATCTAAATAGGACTGTGCAATTTAATATGTTCCAGAGATGGACCTAGTGCACTCAATAATGTAACTACCTTCCCTTCTCTGCAATGCAAGTATTTGTGCAGAAACTGAGATGTGTGGCTGTTACTCTGCTCTGTCAACACAGACCACTACAGTGTGAGGTTCAGGACCATCATTTTTTAAAGCAATAAAAGGGTATATTGGGGCACTTCCTTAGCAAAAATCAGCACATATCCCCTAAACTGTGGGGGTACAGGACTGTAAAAGAAATAAAGGGTATAAGGCTTCAACTCTGCCTTTTAAAGTGGCTGAAAACCTTTACGTATACCCACTAAAGTGACTAGCCTCAGGTGATACAAAAAGATAAAACAAATCTTTCTACATAAGTTGTTCCTGTTTATCTTAAGAAATTTCCCCTGTGGAGCCTCCTAAAAACACACAGATCAAAGGATTTGTCTCAGCAGCAGAAAGCAGGGGGTGGGGATCTGATGCCACACACTGTAGAGCTAGAGTGGAGGGAAGGGACACACCCCTCTACACACAGTCATAGAAAAAGCATACACAGCTAAGGCTATGAGTTACCTCCTGTGAACTTTGAGTTCTTTCAATGACATGCAGATAGCACACGTCTGAGGTTTACAAACACTTTAACCTACAAGCAAACACAGATAAAAAAAACATAAATACTTAAATGATCGTGCGTATTGACTCTCAAAAAGCTGCAAGCAGTGTTGTTAACCTCCCTGACGGTATTCCCGAGTGTGGCTCGGGGTTGGATTTTTAGCACCAAAAGCTGTAACACCGAGCCACACTCGGGATTGTATCGCAGGATCCAGGTACAGCAAACTTACCTTGTCCCCAGGATCCTGCGATGTCCTCCCTTCTCTGTGTGCGAGCCATCCTTGGCTTCAATCATCACAGCGCCGAGCTCTATTCCCTGCGATCGTTGCGACGCACGTGGACGGAGAATGGCGCCAAATTCAAAAAGTAGAAAACACAATACATATACAGTACACTGTAATCTTACAGATTACATTACTGCAGGGGTGTCCAAACTTTTTTTTAAAGAGGGCCAGATTTGATGAAGTGAACATGCGTGAGGGCCGACCATTTTGCCTGACATTCTTTGAACCATTAAAATTTGGTCTAAGTGTGTTCGTTCGAGCACTAATACACTGCCCAACAAGAATTTGCTTGCCTTTGTGGCTGTGTGTGGTGAAGAGATAAGCTTGGGCATGTTATTTGGATATACTGTATTTATCGGCATGTAACACACACAGGGGTATAACACGCACCTTCATTTTAAGAGGGACGTTTCAGGAAAAAAAACTAAAAAAAACCCCTTACATTTTAAATGAAGAACTTTGAAGCAAAATAAGGGTCACAGTCCATCAATGCAGCCTTATCAGTGCCCATCAGCAGCCTCTCCATTGCCAATTAATGCAGCCTGCACAGTACCCATCAGCAGCCTCACCATTGTAAATGAATGCCGCCTGCACATCCTTGCTCATCTGCAACTTTGTCAGTGCCAAATTATACAGCACCGCAATCTCCTGTGTACCCGGCGATCAGTCACACACAGTCCCCCCTGTGATAGACAGAACAGTGGTCCAATCCTGGGCCAGGAGGCGGGACTGTGTGTGACTGATCGCCGGGTACACAGGAGATCGCCGCCCTGTAATCTGGCGGCGCCCTCCCCCCTCTTTCCACTCAGAGACAGCAGGAATCGGCGTATATATCTTTTGTGGCCCCCGCGGCGCTCGGGGATTCGTTGGGGGCCACAAAAGATACATATAGTAAAAATACCAGTGGGGCCGTTTGAAACTGGAACGCGGGCGCAATTGGCCCGCGGGCCAGACTTTGGACATGCCTGCATTACTGTATCAATTTATTTAACATCCCTTTTGTCCCCAGTGGTTTGTCCAGTGCCCTGCATGCAGTTTTATATTAGAAATACCATTCTTTCTGCCTGGAAAGTGGAGATTGTCCATAGCAACCAAAATCATCCCTTTACATCAAAAGTGGTTTTAGACCAGCTAGAAAACAGCGATAATATAATAAAGGAGGTTGCAGGCATGGTGGTTAGTGGTGCCTCCTCTTAGGAGCTGTCAGATATATCTCCAGATGCTGACAGCAATGCTCCTGGCCAGCAGCAGAGATTGGGTGGGGGATGTAGCGGTATGAGCTGGGAGGTTACAGTGCCTGTGTGAGCCACATTACAAGACAGGAGTAGGGAAGTGGTTTGAGCTGATGGAGCTAGAAATTAGAAGGCCACATCCATATTTAAACTCAGACTAACCCGCTGCAGTGACTGCTCTGGATGTGATATCTACTGGGCATGGTTGATGTGGTGGTTCCCATTCATTTAAATGTTTTTACTGTGCATGTGTGGTGGTGTTTTTGGATAAGCGAAAATGGCACTGATACCTGATGCATGTGTGATTAAAAACACTAAACACATCTAGTCTGGACATGACATTTAGTGACAACGCTGTCGATCTATTACCTGCAGTGATATCTTCAAATGCTAGCACCCAGCTATCAGCACAGGAAGTCTTCTTTCACTAATACATGATCTGCTGGTGAACATTGCGGTGGTATGCCAGGGCAGGAGAATGTGTTTGATTAGCATGGTGGAGGTGGGGGGTTAGGAAGCATTGGGAAAGCATTCCATATATTGCGCAATGATTCCTTTAACAATAAAATCATCCAGCCTATTAAACCCTGAATTGCTTTAAAAGACTCAAACATAATCGAGTTTATTTGGAAGTTTCTTCAAACAGATTGATGACACACATCTGCCAGCCATTTTGGGAAACCCCCTTCTTATGCCGCGTACACACGAGCGGACTTTTCGACCGGACTGGTCCGACGGACTTTTGGCGGACTTCCAACGGACTTTCCCAACGAACGGACTTGCCTACACACGATCACACCAAAGGCCGACGGATTCGTATGTGATGACGTACGACCGAACTAAAATAAGGAAGTTGATAGCCAGTAGCCAATAGCTGCCCTAGCGACCGAAAAAGTCCGCTGCAGGTCCCATGAAGCCCACACACTGTCGAATTGTCCGCCGGAATCGGTCTGTCGGACCAGTCCGGTCGAAAAGTCCGCTCGTGTGTGTACACACATTACATGGCCAGCAGTACCAGATCAAACTTCTTGACACTATGAAATATCAATGCGGTATGTTACTGCATACACATTAATCTGCCTTATTTGCACATTTCTGTGTGTAAGACAGCCAGTTCATCAAGAATTTGCTGCTGACAAAAGCCAATGTAAGAAAAACCAGACCTGCACCAATTTTTTTTTTTTTTAAGAAAGCATACCACAACGCACCACAACTGGGAAGGACCTGGCTTCTGAGATCTACAGTCATGAAATACAGCCTTATTCAGGTCAATGGGCACTTGATTCCATCACCAAGGATTTAAACACCCGAGGGGCTTGTGGCTGTCAAATGGAGGTAAGTAAGCAGCTGTGGTGAGAGGGGGAAGTGCAGTTTTTAGTTATAGCATTTTTTGTTACTGTAGTATATTTTTTCTCTGAAGTACATATGAATGTTTCCTGGATCTAATCAAAACTTTATTGAATCTGGCGGGTGTAGTGTGCATTTTCTCTAAGCTTTCATTCTCTTTCTTGAGCAGATTGCTCTTCTTAAGATACTTTCTTATGGCCCTTTATTTTTTTTTTTTTAAAATTTTTTATTTATATTAGAAAACCGGTTCACCGGGACATACAGTAGAAGCATGACTGTAATCAACAGCAATACATACATCAGTATAGGAACAATATGTGTCGTATATTGACAAAAGAAATAAAATTGAAAAACATGACATTCCTGTTTCTGTAGTTTTTAGAGGCAGTGAGGATCTTACAGTGTCGATGGTTCATAGATTTTACAGTAGCATAGTTTCTGATCACAATTCCAGCTGTTAGTATCAACTACTGAAACCAACTGTCTCGTGATTTCTGCTCGTCGTCTATCTGTCAGAGTATCATGTATGTGTTGTTAGTATTTAAGTGTATCTTAGTCCTTGGGTTAGCGGCTCTCCAGTTATTTTATTATTTCAAGAGAAGAAAAAAGGAAAGAAATAGTTTGTGAGGAAAAGAACAGGTTTAGTAAGATATAGTGGGAGAAGACAGAGTTAGAGAGGGAGGGGGGGTTGGGGAATGAGGTAGGTGAGGGTTCGGGGTGGGGGGGTTCGGGAATTTAAGTGGTAGTGCATGAGTCCTTGCATTCGCCTAAGTCTATAGAATCTTGTTCCTATCTACAGAGTGCAGTTTAATCCCATCTGCCACGAAGTGCCTGACCCTCCTCAGAATACTTGAACATATTCCATAGTTGCCAGGTTTTGGTGTACATTTCCTGTCTGTTTTGGCTCGTGAGGATTAGGTCCTCCATTTGGTTTATTTCCTCAACTCTTTGAAGCCACAGGGCAATGGTCGGTGATTGAGTGGATTTCCATAAGGTTGGGATGCATGATTTCGCCGCGTCTAGCAGGTGTCGTATTACTGACTTCTTGTAAGCCCGTGCGGGCGTGTCAGTAGCGTGTAAGAGGAAGTATGCTGGGTCATCTGGCACAACGCGGTCTGTGAATTTTTGTATTATTTGGCGGACTTCTCTCCAGAAGCTCTGGATTCCAGGGCAGGACCAGAAAATATGGAGGAGTGTGCCTTTCCCTTCTTGGCATCTCCAACAGATGTCAGATGACGCTGGGTATATTGTGTTAAGAAATGCCGGGGTTCTGTACCAATGGCTAAGGATTTTATAATTCGTTTCTTGGATCTTGGTACATAAGGAGGATTTGTGGGTGAACTGTAGGATGTGTTGTTTTTTGCTGGTGGAGAACTGACATTTTAGTTCTTTTTCCCATTCGCTAAGGCCTCTAAATTCGTAATCTTCTGTGGGAGTGATTAGCATGTTGTAGGTTAGGGAGAGTGAGTGTGGTAAGGGCCCTGTTCCCGAACACAGATCTTCCATTGGTGCAAGGGGTTGATTGATATCAGTAGGTGGCGACAGGCTGCTGAGAAAATGATGGAGCTGAGAAGCTCTAAAAAAGTCTAGCCGAAACTGTCCCTCTGGGTCGGTCAACTCTGAGATAGTCTTCCACCTGCCGCTAATGCTAAAATGTGAGGCTTGGTGTAATCCCCTCTCCTTGAGTTCTCGAAACCTCCTATCACTCATTCCTGGTTCAAATAAGGGGTTTCCTATGATGGGTTTTAGTGGTGAATTGCGAGAGAACAAGGGGGACGAGTCAATCAGATGAGCGCAGACTCGTGCTGTGTTACCTATTAACGGGTGGCGTTTGAGGTCTGTTGGGAGTGCAGTGTAACACCAAGGGATCCTATCTATAGGGGTAGTACTTTGTGCTTGTTCGAGTTGTGTCCATAGTTTGGTGGGTGTATGTCGGCACCAATCAATGAGCCTTCCCAAGTGTGTTGCTCTATAGTAGGTCTGGAGTTCAGGCATTGCCAGTCCTCCGCATCGTTTGGGTAACGAAAGAGTTTTCCTGTGTATTCGTGATTTTTTCCCTGCCCAGAGGAATTTGGTAAATATTGAACGTATTTGGGTGAAGTAGCTTGCAGGTATGTGTATTGGGATGGTCTGCAGCAAATATAAGAATTTGGGTAAAATTGACATCTTAAGGATGCTGCAACGTCCAAACCAGGAATGGAGACCGCTATTCCATTTATCTAGCAATTGCTGTACTTTTCTAAGCAGAGGTGGGAAGTTATATTTAAACAATTGGGAGAAGGATGTAGGTATGTATGTACCCAAGTATTTCAAGGCTGTAGTGGTCCATTTCAGATGGAAACTATTTTGTAGTTGTATAAGTTGTGGTTGTGGAATACCCAATCCCATCGCTTCGGACTTACTAAAGTTAATTTTTAAATTGGCTAATTGCCCGTATATGCTGAATTCTTTCATGAGGTTGGGGAGGGAGATAGTTGGGTTCGTAAGGGAAAACATCATGTCGTCTGCGTATGCAGAGACTTTAAATTGTTTTTTATTTACTTCTACGCCTGTGATGTCTGGGTTCAGTCTAATGTGGCATAGGAAAGGTTCCAGGGATAATGCAAAGAGCATTGGTGAGAGGGGGCAGCCCTGACGGGTTCCGTTGGTAATTGGGAAAGCTTCCGAGATTACTCCGTTCGCCCTTACTCTGGCTGTAGGGTCAGAGTAGATTGCGGAGATCCAATGCATCATTTTCTCACCTAGTCCTATGTGCCTTAGTGTCGCAAACATGAATCTCCAGCTGACCCGATCGAACGCTTTTTCGGCGTCAGTTCCAAGTAGGATACATGGTGATTTAGTACTGTTGGCTACATGGAGTAAGTTAAGAACTTTTATTGTGTTGTCCCTAGCTTCCCTAGTTGGGACAAAGCCTGCTTGGTCTAGGTGGATTAGAGAGGTGAGATGTTGCTGTAGTCTAGTGGAAATGATTTTTGTAAAGAGTTTTAGGTCTGTGTTTAAAAGAGAAATCGGGCGATAGGAGCCGCATTGGCTTGGGTCTTTGCCTTCTTTTGGTATAACGGAGATTTGTGCTTGTAAGGTGGATTTAAAAAATTTTTCTCCTGTGCCTAGGTTGTTGTAAAGTTTGACCAGGTGTTGTCCAAGTGAGGGGAGAAGGATCTTATAATAGGGGATAGTGAGTCCGTCCGGACCTGGTGCTTTACCCGATTTAGTATTTTTTACAGCGGTTTGCAGTTCGTTTAATGTGATTGGTTCTTCTAGTAGGGATTGAGCGTCGTCAGGGAGGGTCGGCATAAGGGAGGATGAGATGTATTCTGTTATCTTGTCGGGGGGAGTTTGTGTCTCTTTTAGATTGTAAAGAGATGTATAAAAGGAACTGAACTCCTGCACAATGTGCTGGGGTATGGAGATTTTCTGGCCTTTGGGGGACATAATGTGCGGTATGTATGAAGTCAGTTTCTGTTCTCGTAACGATTGGGCTAGTAGTCTTCCGCATTTGTTCCCGGATTCGTAGTGTTTTCTTTTGCATATTTGTATTGCTGCTTTGGCTTTATACCGTAAGAGGTCGGTGATCTGTGTACGAACCGTATCTAATTCTACTTCTAATTGTTTGGTGGGTCCTTGTTTATGTCTTGTCTCTAATGTTTCTAGTTTTTTAAGTAGAGTGTTCAATTGTGTAATCCTTTGTTTTTTGAGTCGTGAACCATGTTTTATGAGTATCCCCCTAATGACAGTTTTATGTGCCTCCCAAACTAGTCCCGTGTCACTGTTAGAGGTGGTGTTTGTTGAAAAGTAGTGTCCTATTTCTTTAGTCACCTCAGCTAAAACTTCTGGGTCCTTCAGAAGTCCCTCGTTTAGTCGCCACGGTGGTTTCTGTGTCGACCTCAGGTCTGGGAGAGTGTACTGCAGTGTAATCGGAGCATGGTCCGACCATGTAATAGAACCTATAGAGGTCTCTTTAACCGCTTGTAAATCCCTGTGGGGGATCAGGAAGAGATCAATTCTGGAGTACGTCTGGTGTGGTTTAGAAAAAAAGGTGTAGTCCTTTTCCCCGGGATGGAATAGGCGCCATGCGTCAATCAGTTGTGAATTATGTAGCGTCATGTCGATGCGCTTGCGTAGGTCTCGCGAGGTGGAGGATGTTCCAGTGGAAGTATCCTCTGAAGGGATAAGAGGGACATTAAAGTCTCCTCCTAGTATCAGATGGCCGTCTGAGAATTGCGATAGTAGGTCTAGGTGACGTTTGAGAAATCGGTCTTGCTGTGTATTGGGGACATATAGATTAGCTAAGGTCACTTTTGAGTCTCCTATCTTTCCCTTTATGAAAAGAAATCTGCCTTCTTTGTCATACTTTACTTCCGTGAGTGACCATGGTATTTTGGATGAAATTAAAATGGAGACCCCTCTAGATTTAGCTTCTGTGTACCTTGAGTGATATATTACTGGGAAAAATCTGTTTTGAAGTGTCGGTAAGGAGCCTTCTTTGAAGTGGGTTTCCTGCAAAAAAACAACATCAGCCTTTAGGCGTCTCATGTCATTCACTAGCATGCGTCTTTTTTCAGGCGTATTTAGGCCCTTTACGTTGAGAGAGACTATGTTTATGGGGGCCATGTTCGTGGGTAGTAGGTAAGGTACTATATCAGGTCTAAGTGTGTAGGAGGGGAGGGGAGGGGATTAATGGGGAGGGGGGTAGGGTGTGAGTGGGTAGGGTGTAGGGCAGGTGCAGTGAGGAAGAATGAATAAGTTCAGAAAAGAGAAGAGGAGAGAGTGTAAAGAGCTGTCACTAAAGAGTGCAGCCTAGTGCAAATACTAAATTAGCCACGTAGGCTAGTACGCTCCCCAGTTACTACACTGGGATTGGAGCGTTGTCCTATGTGGGACGGTGGAAAGACAGGGCCGGGAAGTGAGCCCCCGAGCCTCTCCCTCCAACCCCGGCCATCAGTGGTTTTTATGTATGTGTGTGAGGTGCCATTAGTAATCACCAAGAGCTCAGTGAGTTGTGACAGTACTGGCAAATTAACTGTTCAAGTGTAGCTATCAGGAGAGTCATGGTGTAACATAAAATGAAATAGAATGAAACAAGGCTCTCCTGTTTAGAGTCTTAGGAACACAATTATTAACCAAGAAGCATGAAACACAACAAAAATGAAAGAAAAAATTTTTTTAGGTAACTCAACAAGTGCAAAAAAGCAGAACATGTATCCCTCCCCGTCCAGCTGCATGTAAGGTGGCCGAGCCAGGAAGGGTGAGCTGGAACTGAACTGCACTGACATGTGTATAACCGGTCCAGGCTCAACCCTATCACTCGCAGTGCAGGACATTGGGGTTGTGAGTGAACAGTCCCGCACAGGGACGTACCAGATAGACTGGTTCTCTCATGGCCATTAACCCACAATAGGTGAGTATATGTGAAATCCCCCCTCCCTCCCCCCCGCCCACCAACACGTGAGAAACCTGTATCTGCATCGCAGGATCTGGTCCTTTTGTTATGAAAGGTCTCTGTTGCATCAGTGGTCCATGTCCTGCCGATCTCTGAGTGCAAAGTGCCGAAGAGAGACGGTAATCGTCGCTGGAGTCATGTCTCTGGTCATATCTATGACTCTCAACCATCGGCGTCTGCTTGGCCCACCCGGTTCCACCAGCCGGAAAGGTAGTGTCTTTGAATCTCCCGAGGGAGCTTGTGTAGGTGGATGGGAGAGGGTCCGGTGTAATGGACAGAAGAAGATATGTCTCCAATGTTAGATCCGAAAGGTTCAACTGTGAGTCATGTCCAGGAGAGAAGCGGACATCAATGGCCCCTAGATGAACATCAGGCGCGTTGTACATACTGAGGGAGGGAGGAGAGGGGAGGCCCAGGAAGAGGGGACCAGGATCGGAGTTTGTCCAACCTCCGCTCTCCCTTTGAGCGACAGAGGAGACTAGGTCGTAGATCCCCGTGTGTAAGGGCAAAGTGCCTGGCGATCTGGCCTGGATGAGTCAAGCTGGATTGGGGAGGGACGGCCACAGGCCTACTCACGCTGTTCTCCAGAAGCCGTTCTGCGTCTTCTTCTGTCTCTCTGGCGGCGGGGAGGGAGAGGTCCGTGCAGCCTCAGGGGGCCCGATCTTCCTTGTGGACGTGGTAGGAATTGGAGCCAGTCAGGGACTTGTATCGGTTCCGTCTCCATGAACCGGAAGAGCGCCGGGAGGTCCTCCATTCTTTGCAAGGAGAAAAAGCCAGATTCGTTGCGAAACAGTACAGATAATGGATATCCCCATCTGTATGTCAGGCCCTTTTGTTTAGCAAGTTCCAGGAGAGGACGGAGGAGGGCTCTACGTCTCAGCGTAGCCCGCGAAAGATCGGGCAGTATCCTGGTCTGTTTGCCTCCTACCTCTACCTCTCCAAATTCCCAGGCCCGGCGCAGGATGGCTTCTTTTTGTGTGTAGCGGTGTAGTCTGCACACCACATCTCGTGGTCTGTTCGGGTCTTCGGATCTGGGGCCTAGAGCTCTATGGACTCTGTCCAGCTCTATGGTGAGACCTGGGTCGTCAAGCACGGTGCGGAAAATTCCTCTGACCGTCTCCCCTAGGTTTTCCGCTGTTGTTTCCTCCGGGATTCCCCGGAGCCGCAGATTGTTCCTGCGACTCCGGTCCTCGATGTCCTCCAGGTGCAGCTGTAGAGCCACAGCGGAGTCCCGCTGCGAGTCTCTCGCTTGTTCAAGTGCCGCCACTCTTTCCTCCAGAGCGGACACCGAGGCTTCGCCTGTGTCCATGCGGTCCGCCAGTGTAGCCACCTCTCCCCGCACTTCCTGCATGTCCCGTCGGTGTGTCTCCTCCAGTTTAAGGATGAGCGCCTCAATGTCCGATCGAGTGGGGAGGGCCTGCAGCAGGGCCCGAATGTCCTGGTCCAGCCTGATGGGTTCCGGGGATTGTGGGGATGCCATCATGTCCCTTTCAGAGTCTCTGTAAGTAGCCGGGGAGTTATTAATGTCGTCCTGGGAGCGTGATGGGGCTGTGTGTGCGCTCTGTCTGGAGGCTTTCTGTGTCTCGTCGCGTGGTAGGCCTCGCGGCGCTGTTACTGTGGCTCCCGGAGATCTGCCCTGCACCTGCCGAAAATAGTGTCGGATTTCTCCTGGGCTCCTACCAACGGGTGTCCCCCGTGTAGTTGCTCTTGTCCTGTGTCGTTTGCTTGGTATCATGCCTTTGGCAAAGTAAGAGTAGCCGGGGTTTTTGGGAACGGGCCGGGAGCTCCGAAACAAAGCTTCTTCACTCAGCCATGTCCAGGCCACGCCCCCCCTTATGGCCCTTTATAGTAAATAATTGAAAAAATGTCTGGCAATAAATGTAAGGCTTTCTAAAGCTAAAATAGCAGTATTCTCATTGTGTGTAATTGCTACTTGTCAGAAATCTTTTTTTTTTTTTTTTTTTTGACATAAGGATGACCATGATCTTGATAAGGACTTGTGTTTGTCGAAATAATGCTGAACCTTATTTGTTATACATTGTGGAGTGAAAGGTTGGATGGTTGATGAGTGGATAACACAGACTGATACAGTTATTTACTGATGAGAAGCCTGGGGTTTTACAACTATAACAAAACTAGAATAGGTTTTTATTTATTTAGCACTTTATTGAAGAACCAATTAAAATGATATGTTACTGGGTGAAATGAAGATTCGAGGTAACCCATGGTGCTGATTTCGTTTTGAGTAGTGGACAATTTTTATCATGTTACTATTACAGTATATTTAAAACAGTATTTCATTAAAAAAAAACAAAAAACGTTTCTTTTGGATGGAATTATAGTTTTTTTAGTGATTTGTGTACTGTATTCATTTTATGCTCTACTTATTCAGGTGAATAAACTGCAGCACACAATGACTATCCAAGTTAATTATTAATGAGTAGTTATAAATACATATACTGGATCATTCTTAACAGGATTTGTCATAAGGGAGGTCTCTGAAATGGATCTATTTATGCGTGGCCATCAATAAATAATTTGCTTTACTGGATGTAGTGTGCATAGACTAATTATACCTGCTTTTAATTGCTGTTAGAAGCAGCATGAATCACTGTAAGCATTTTTGTAGGATTCAGAATGTTTTCGGGAAAAAAAAAATCCAGATTACATTATTAAAAACAGCAATGACTTGTTTTGTATTGTGAAAATGGCACCTCTTGATATTGAGGGAAAAAAAATAGATGCCTTCAGCTTTGACCTGTCCTTATTGTTGCATATGAGTGGTAACCTTTACTTGTGTGTGCCTTTTTTGTTTGGGTATCGAGGGAGAATAAACTCAATTGGTACATATATTGAAAATAATACTAAGGGCCTATTCACACACAAGTACACCAGTTGGCCATTGTTTAAATGGTGCTAGTTTTCACATTTGTGCAATACGTTGATGAGCCTTGTACAAATTTTGATGGCTAGGCAGACCTTCTGGAACGCCGGGATTGCTAGCTGTCACATTTGCTTGTGTCTTCAACCAATCAGTCAAACCATCAAATAGCTGGTATCCTAACTGATCCCATGTGCATCACCATGGCAGTTGCAGATCAAACAGAAGCAGCTTCCTTGGCTGTAAACAATAGGAGGGCTTAATTCTGCTTTAAAGCTGTCAGCAGATCGGCCTCTGCAAACCTGGAGTAACTTAGCATGTGCAGAGCATGGTGAGACAGTAAAAACAGTATACTGTTTAAACAGTATAGGCCAGTGATGGCGAACCTTGGCACCCCAGATGTTTTGGAACTACATTTCCCATGATGCTCAACTACATTGCCAAGTGCATGAGCATCATGGAAAATGTAGTTCCAAAACATCTGGGGTGCCAAGGTTCGCCATCACTGGTATAGGCTATTATGTTTAATATTTTACATATCTATAACCTGGTCAGCCTAAAGGAGGACTTAAAGCGGAGCTCCTCCCAAAAGTGGAACTTCTGCTCATTTGTCTCCTACCCCCCCATCCGGTGCCACATTTGGCACCTTTCGAGGGGGGAGCGGATACCTGTCTTTGACAGGCATCCTCTCCCCACTTAGGGGAGACCGGGTTAGCAGCTCGGCTCCCTCCTCCTTACTCTGCCGCTGAGCCAGTAGGAGAGTGCAGCGATGCCTCACGCTTGCGTAGTAGGTACCCGGCGTGAAGCCGTAATGCTTCACCACCAGGTTCCCTTACCGGCAATGGCGGCGGCAGCACCTGACAGCTGATGGAAACATCAGCTGCGGTGCCAACATCGCTGGACTCCAGGACAGGTAAGTGTCCTTTTCTATTAAAAGTCAGCAGCTGCAGTGTATGTAGCTGGCTTTTAATCTTTGCAGGGGTAGGCGGTTTCCACTTTAAGAGTTTCCAAAAACCGTTACATTCTTGGCATGTCCTGAGATTGTAACTCTCACGTTGGTCGTGCTCTCTACCAAACCGTCAAACTATCACATGGCTGGTGTAGTTCCGCTTTAAGCTTTAAAAATTAAAGATGGAAGCTAATTGGTTGCCTCCAGATTCTGGCTGCTCCAGTTTTGATATATTCCCCTCACTGTGCTTTTTATCAAAGAATTTAGTTGCTAAGGTCCCTCAAGTTTGCTGCGGGTAACATTGGATTTGTGCGTTATAAATTAAACCTGTGTTGCCATCTTAGTATGCGTAAAATTTGCATTGTGCTATTGCTGGTTTTGCACAGTCGTACTGATGTATTTTTTTATTATTTAATTATGCAAATGAAACTTCAAAATGGGAGCACTAGACATATTGAGGTAGTCATAACCATTCTTATTTCAGTAACCACCGTCAGCCTACACTGGGAGAATACTAAAGGGGGTTTATTTGGGTACCGCATTGTGAGATCTTCAGTTTGGGGCTCTTAACAGGCACAAACTCCCCCAAACAGTTGAGGGTCACAGGTATTTAGGTTAAATAGACAAAGGCTTTTATGTTACATTTAGGCTGAATATCTTTGAAGCATGTTTTTAATATCAGCTGTGCTAATGCTTGTATAAAATGTTTATTTTGCTATTGTACTGGAAATCCCCTGATCCCCTCCCTCAGTTAAACAATGGATGACTCATGTGGTTAATGCTCTAATTTTCGAAAGGTATGTATATCAACATAGGGGTTGACCTGGTAAATCTGGAAAAGCTTTGGGCCCCTGGGGGCTTGATACTCTGGGTTTAAGTTCTGCGGAATTGATAAAAAAGAGGCTTCTGCAATACCTCTCCAGCAATGTTACTGCATGAACTGGTGTATTGAACCATTTCGAGAATTTAAATGTATTATACTGTATGTCTTTAGGCCTTATGCTTTCTTTGGTCTTGGAATTTATTACCTGAATAGACTGTTGGCAATTTTTTTTATGATTCAGTGTTGACATGCTTTGAACAGCTGTATGTCTTTTGTATTGCGACCGGATTGTTAATGCTTTTCTTGGTTTATTAAAACCTTTTCTGATTTAAAAAAAAAAAAAAAATTCCTTGCAAATATTTGCTTTGTCTTTAATTTAAATCACACATTGGGGGTTTACAAAATACATGACATCTGTTATATAAAGTACTGCGTTGACATAGCCTTATTCTTTTTTTTTTCTCTGTTTCTAGAGAGTATTGGGACAGCAGCAGGAGATAAACAACCTCGTACAGAGAAAGATCACTGTAGACGAAGAAAATACCTTACTGAAAAAGGAGTTGGATGACCTCCAACTAAAATTAAAAGATAAAAGTCATGAGCTTAAGGTAGCATGTCTTGTACATATTTTTCCAGTTGTCTTACTGTGAAGTGCTGAGCTTCAAGCTGTGTCACTCAGTGTGCCACAGAAAGGGACATACACTGCAAAAGAATTGCCTCAGGCTTCTCTTAGCTTTGCAGTTCTTTCTCATACAGCCAACTCTGAGCACTTCTTTAAAGTTGAGAATCTGAGGCTTATAACTTCCAAATAAATACTTAATGATGGATATAGAGCAAGTGAAAGTAGTGTGAATATGTGACTTCTTTTTAATTACATACTGATGGGACTAGTATTATTAATTGATAAACCCAAGGTCTGGAATGATGTGTCTGTACGGGTCTCAAAAATAGCTGGGGACATCATCAAAGGCAACTTGATCAATTAAAGGATTCCTCGCATGTACGCATTCATCAGAACTGCCATTCCGTTCGGAAAAAAAAGTCCCTTCCACCTGCATAGCTTAAGAAATGGTAAAATCACGGCTGTTACTTGCAGCTTGACGACTGAGGTCACCTAATTAGATATTGTTGATTGATTGTCGACTGAATGTGTAATTATTTCTGGGGCTGTAATGTGCAATTCTGATTTTTGTCAAACAGAACACTAAGCAGAGTTTGGAGAAAAACGAGGAGCAGAGGGCAGCCATTTTAAAAAATTTGGAGCAGGAGAATGAAGATTTAAGCAAGAAATGTGCTGACCTGCTTAGTGACCTGGAGAAAGCAAAGAAGCAAGAGGCACAGTGCAGAGGAGAAAAGTCTGGCATTGATGCCAAAATTAAGGTATGCTGCAGAGCAGCTGGATTCCCTCACATGATTTTTTAAGCTACAATGTGGCGTGCACTTATGCTTTGCGTTATTTGCTGTGATAACAACTTATGTATTCAAACATGCCAATTGGGACCGACATTCATTTAAATTCCTACACTTAAAACCCACAACTCTTTAAAAATTGATGCTGCAAAGCAGGAAACTGACATCAAATAGCCATCCTTAAGTCTAATCATTAAACAGTATAACAGACTTCATTCTCACAGAAAACTTAAAGAATACATATGTTTGGAACGGAATGGAATTGCAAAGTATTTTCACTGCCTTTGCTGCTATGTCTTGAATGTTCTGTTCAAGTTATAGCAGAAAAAATAGTCCATTCCATATAATGTAGTTTGTGGCTTGTGGCACACCTCTAGAATATGTTTGCATACATTGTCCTACTTTGCAACAGCACTGCGTTTGCTTTACCACAGACTTGCAGATAAAAACCACTACTTACTAAAGGGAAGTCCAAAGTGATTTTTTTTTTAATTAGAAACGTTTTTATATATACTATGTATGTATGTGTGTTTATTTATATATATATATATATATATATATATATATATATATATATTACACATACACATGCTATATTACCAGAAGTTTTGGGATGCCTACCTTACACACACACATGAACTTTAATGACATCCCAGTCTTAGCCCATAGGGTTCAATATGGAGTTGGTTCACCCTTTTCAGCTATAACAGCTTCAACTCTTCTGGGAAGGCTGTCCACAATGTTTAGGAGTGTGTCTATGGGAATGTTTGACCATTCTTCCAGAATCCCATTTGTAAGGTCAGGCACGAGAAGGCCTGGCTCGCAGTCTCTGCTCTAATTCATCCCAAAGGTGTTCTATCGGGTTGATGTCAGGTCTCTGTGCAGGCCAGTCAAGTTCCTCACTGCACTGATCACTTTATTGGTGTCACTGGTCCCCAGAAAGTGTCACTTAGTGTTTAATTTAACCGCCGCAATGTCACAGTCTCGCTAAAAATCGCAGATCGCCGCCATTACTAGTAAAAACAATAACAAAAAAGTCCCTTAATATATCCAATAGTTTGTAGACGCTATTGCTTTTGCGCAACCCAATCAATATACGCTTTATGGGATTGTTTTAAGCAATAATATGTAGCAGAATAAATATTGGCCTAAATTGATGAAGAAATTAGATTTTTTAAATTTTTTTATTGGGAATGTTTTAAGACAAAGAGTAAAAAATATTGTCTTTTATTCAAAATTGTCGGTCTTTTTTTGTTGATGGCACAAAAAATAAAAACCACAGAGGTGATCAAATGCCACCAAAAGAAAGCTCTATTTGTGGGGGGGAAAAAAGGACATTCATTTTATTTGGGTACAGCATCGCACGACCGTGCAATTGTCAGTCAGAGATAAAGCAACGCAGTGCTGTATCTCAAAAAATGGCCTGGTCAGGAAGTGGGTAAAACCTTCCGGAGCTAAAGTGGTTAATGTGACCTAAAAACTGTACAACTCAATTGAACAACAAACTGAAATATTTTAGGTGGAGGGAAATAAAAAAAAAAAATAAAATAATATGGTTGTATAAGTGTGCACACCCTTAAACTATTACTTTGTTGAAGCACCTTTTGATTTTATTTACAGCATTACGTTTTCAGCTATGAGTCTGTCAGCATGACACATCTTGACTTGGCAATATTTGCCCACTCTTTGCAAAAACACTCCAAATCTGTCAGATTGCGAGGGCATCTTCTGTGCACAGCCCTCTTCAGATCAATCAGATTTAGGTCTGGGCTCTGGCTGGGCCATTCCAAAACTTTAATCTTCTTCTGGTGAAGCCATTCCTTTATTGATTTGGATGTATGCTTTGGGTTGTTGTCATGCTGAAAGATGAAGTTCCTCTTCATCTTCAGCTTTCTAGCAGAAGCCTGAAGGTTTTGTGCCAATATTGACTGGTATTTGGAACTGTTCATAATTCCCTCTAATATCCCTCTACTAAGGCCCCTGTTCCAGCTGAAGAAAAAAAGCCGCAAAAGCATGATACCGCAGCCACCATGCTTCACTGTGGGTATCGTGTTCTTTTGGAGATGTGCAGTGTTTTTGCGCCAATCATATCTTTTGGAATTAAGGCCAAAAAGTTCAACCTTGGTTTTCGTCAGACCATAACACATGCTTTTGGGAGACTTCAGATGTGTTTTTGCAAAATTTAGCCGGGCTTGGATGTTTTCCTTCATAAGAAAAGGCTTCCGTCTTGCCACGCTACACCATAGCCCAGACATGAAGAATATGGCAGATTGTTGTCACATGTACCACACAACCAGTAGTTCCTGCAGCTCCTTTAATGTTGCTATAGGCCTCTTGCCAGCCTCCCTGACCAGTTTTCTTCTTGACACGTCAAGTTCTTGGTAATGTCACTATTGTGCCATATTTTCTCCACTTGATGATGACTGTCTTCACTGTGTTCCATGGTATATCTAATGCCTTGGAAATTCTCTTGTACCCTTCTCCTGATTGATACCTTTTAACAATGAGATCCCTCTGATGCTTTGGAAGCTCTCTGCGGACCATGGCTTTTGCTGTAGGATGCAACTAAGGAAATGTCAGGAAAGACCTACTATAACAGCTTAAGTTTTTTAGGGGTTAGAGGCACTTTAAATGATGGCAGGTGTGTACTGACTTCTATTTAACATGGGTTTGAAAGTGATTGCTTAATTCCGAACAAAGCTACATCCCCGGTTATAAGAGGGTGTACACACAACCGCATTATTTTAGTTTGTTTTTCACTTGAGTTGTACAGTTTATATGTCACATCAAAGGTCGAAAAAAGTTCTGAAATTATTTATTTGTCTCTTTTTTTTTTACATCACAGAAACCTGACATTGTAACAGGGGTATGAGACGTTTTATATCCACTGTGTGTATATGTGTGTGTGTGTGTAAAATGAGTTTGTTGTTTTTTTTTTTTGTTTTTTTAATGCATGTTTTGTTTATCATATTTATGGTGAAAAATTAAGATTTATACTACTATATTTATAATTAAAGTATTGCCTAGAAACCCCATATATAGAAAAAGATGGAAAACATAACAATAGTAATTGATCTAATTAAATTTTAATGTTTCATATTCATGTCAATATGTAGAGGTGTACACAAGACCCTGCTAAAGTGACCTGCGGAGCATTACTACTGTATTTAAAAACAAACAAATGAAAAAAAAACCTGTATGTAAGATGAGAGGCTCATTTTGTGGCCTAAACTAGTACTCTGATGAAGGTGACCATGCAGATTCTGATGCATTTTTGCCATGCTGTTTGTCAACCACTATTATTATTATTATTATCATTATTATTTCAGGTACTTATATAGCGCTGTCAATTTACGCAGCGCTTACTATAAATCATAGCAGCCATTTAGCAACCCTACTTTTTCGTTTCAATGTTCCAAATTGACAAAAAGTAACATCTTATTGCTAATAGTGACCTGATAGGGTTTTCTAAAACTAAAGCATTCAGAATCGAATGCAGCTTCGCATGGTAGCCAATCAACTGCTAACTTCAGCTTGTTCAATTAAGCTTTGGCAATTGTCATCAATGCCAGCCTGGACTCACAGTACTGCAGTACAAAATGTTGTTGGGAGGCAGGAATCTGAAGATGGGAGTTGGGAAGTTTCTTGACCAACAATTAGATTTACACTTGCCTTGGTGAAGATGGAAACAGGAAGTTGCATAGCACATATACACTCCCAGTGATCTTGTGAGGTCTTGTCAATTTTCTTGTTGCAGTGGATTACAAAAAATGCAGATTAAGGTAAACTGAGTGAACTTTAATTCTAGCACAGTTGTAGTTTACTCTGGATAGCATTAGCAGAATTACTTGTTGGTTTAACATGTTGCCTGTATGTATCTAATCTTCAAATCCATCCCAAAACCTTAGAATTCTTTCACAGATTCCCTCCACTCAGTTCAGCAGGGGATCTGTGAGCAGACCCCCTGTTGAATCGGAGTTGAACAGGAAGTCTGGGTGGGCTTTCTGCTTTCAGTGATATGCAATACATAATTGTATTTCTCATAAGACAATATTCCATTTTCTTTTTTAACCCTTTCACTGCCACCATCGTAACGATTACAGTGCTGGCATGTTTTAGTTTGTGTACCTTTTTACTCCTGGCCAACTATGTAGTAGAAGTCACAGACGTCTGGTCAATTCTACACTGGGGAAATAATCGGTCGCTATGGGGCTTATCAGCCCCCTTGTAAAAGCAATAAGCATAAAAAAAAAAAAAAAAAAAAAAAAGTTATTGAAATTTAATAAAAGCAAGAAAAAAAACAAAAAAAACCCCAAAAAAACTTTTGAAGCATAATATAAAGAGGGGGTGGGTGGGGGGTTCTGTAATGTGTTTTTTTTTTTTTTGTTCATAACAAATTTGTTGAGATTTTAGCTGGTTATAAAATTTTGGTTTAGACTGTATATACATTTTTTTTTTTTTATTTTTTGCCGTGTTTCAATTATTCATATTTTTAATATTACCATATTGTGTCACATGGCTTTGTAGCTCAGGGTGGTTGTCTCGTGACTTTTTCATGTATGTGTTTTTGCATTTGGTTTGTGATTGTTGATTTGTACGCTATCAGTCAGCTTCCATTTGTGTATTGTTACTGTGTGAGAAAATGTTTTCTGTCAGAGCTTTTGCAGGCTGCCTGTATACTTGTCACCTGGCTTTATTTAAATAAATCTGGAGTCCCTATTGGAGTTCCCAAATGTGTCATTATACACTTTGACAGTTCAACATGTGTGAAATGCAATCAACAATGACATACAAGCATGTTAGTGACATAAGAAAGACGAGATACTAATTTGAGCAATACGTCACTTGTAATGATGTTTTCTTTACTACATCTCTATTACAGGCTCTAGAATTGAATTTAAAAGAAGCTGGTAACCAGATGGAGGCTATGCACAATAAAATAAACAACCTGTCATCACAGGTTGCTGTTAAACAGACTGAGCTGGCATACAAAGAAGTTGATCTGACCAGGCTGAGGTGAGTGGATGGAAAGAAAATGGTTAAAAAGTATAGCAAAATAACCGCAACTGTGCGGGATAGCTGGAATGGTTGCCACTGAGATCAATTTTTATATATATATATATATATATAAAACAAAGGGAATTATTTATGCATTATTTGGGAGATATAGTTCATTTACCAGGAAATAGCAGATTTTAGAAAAAAAAAACCTAAACCTAAAAAAAAAGAACCTTCCTTATCATATCATACAAAGATATACTGTGTGTCTGTGTATATAACGTACGTGTGTGTGTGTATGTGTGTGTGTGTATGTATATATATATATATATATATATATATATATATATATATAAATACCGTATTTATCGGCGTATAACACGCACTTTTTTCCCCTTAAAATCAGGGGAAAGTCGTGGGTGCGTGTTATACGCCGATCCCCGCTATCGCTATGTGAATGTCGGCGATCGCCGCCGACATTTACATAGCGAGTAGTTTCAAATATGGCGCCGCGGACTTCGGAAGGACTCGGCGGTGCTGAACGAGCGCCGCCGAAATCACAGAGCCGAGATACACATAGTCGGGTGTATTCGGCTCTTTCCGGCGCCGCTCACTGTCACGCCCAGTCCCGCCATTGGACCTGTGTTATGTCCATCATAGGGCGGGACTGGGCGGGACTGTGAGCGGCGCCGGAAAGAGCCGAGAACCCTCGGCTATGTGTATCTCGGCGGCGTTCGTTCACTTCCGCCGGCGCCGAGTCTCTCCGAACTCCGCGGCGCCATATTTAAAACTACTTCTATGTGTATGGCGGCAGCGGCAGGAGGCATGGACACTAGGCTGCACTGGGGACAAGGCTGCAGGGACAAGGCTGCACTGGGGACAAGGCTGCAGGGACAAGGCTGCACTGGGGACAAGGCTGCATTGATAAGGCTGCACTGGGGACAAGGCTGCATTAATAAGGCTGCACTGGGGACAAGGCTGCATTGACAAGGCTGCACTGACAAGGCTGCACTGGGGACAAGGCTGCATTGACAAGGCTGCACTGGGGCAAAGCTGCACTGACAAGGCTGCACTGGGGCAAAGCTGCACTGACAAGGCTGCACTGACACTGAAAAGGCTGCAATGACACTGAAAAGGCTGCAGATGGACACTGATAAGGCTGCATTGATGGGCATTTTAATGTAAGTTTCTTTTCCTTAAACTTCCCTCCTAAAAGTTTTTTTCCTTAAAATTCTCTCCTAAACTTGGGGTGCGTGTTATACGCCGGCGCGTGTTATACGCCGATAAATACGGTATATATATAAATAATAATTTTATACTCCCACATAAATTCAGGTGGTGAAAAGACAAATTGGTAATCCAGTAGAAAACCATTGAAAGCAGAATGTGGATTTATTGGCCCAGATTAGAGCGTAAATAATTAATCCTAATCAACTGTCATTAGAAGCACCCATTGGGGGAAACAATGTAGAATTGTAAACCCTTGCAGCAGTGTTGTGAAATTCTGTCAGTTAGATGGCCATGTCAAAGGGGGAGAGTGTGGCTAGATTTTGATTCCCATTTCCACTACCACTTTTTGGTAAAATGTGTGGGTTACCGCAATGCATGCATTAGAGCATTGAAATG
This sequence comes from Aquarana catesbeiana, assembly GCF_042186555.1. Lineage (NCBI taxonomy): Eukaryota > Metazoa > Chordata > Amphibia > Anura > Ranidae > Aquarana > Aquarana catesbeiana. Next base: position 449,629,424 of record NC_133324.1, on the reverse strand, counting down.
CAGTGCAGTGCCAATAATTTTGAATAGCACCCTAGTACACCCCCAGACTGCAGCGGCATTTGCAGTGTACCACATTGCAAGATGTGCATTTCTGTGTGTTGAAAAAAATGCAGGGTGACCTATTTTTTCGCATGTTGAAGTACAGTACGGGCTATTTGTTTTAATGTGTTAAAGTAATATGCTTCGGTGCATGAAAACATGTCCTCTGCATTCTGATGTGAATGGGCCCTTAAAAAATTGAGCATGTTTTATAAATGTAGTAAAAAATACTAAACTGTTACATTTCCATGTCTCCAGCTGTTTAGATCGTGTTTAATGAGTAGAACTTTGGTATCTTGAGTTCTCTGTCTACTTGCTGTTCTACACCCTAATAAATATCTAGTAAACTTCCCCTTTAACACAACATTTCTTGGTTTTCATTTATCAAAAGTTCAAAACATTTCTAAGCCGACAAACTACGTTATTAATCCCCCTCTGGTTTGTCCCTTCTCTGGAAAGACCTAATGCTTTTATGTGCATGGCACATATTGAAATAAAGCCTTTCCTGCAAGAATCATGGAGACTACTGTTGTGGACTTCTCATTAAAATGCTAGTTGCCTAGCTTTCATGCATTGAAAAAATAGGATTTTTAAAACCGCTTACCTGTAAAATCCTTTTCTTGGGAGTACATCACGGGACACAGAGCTTTTGTTAATTACTAAGTGGGTTAGATAGTCACCATCAGGTGATTGGACACTGGCAACCCTAATTACAAGGCGAGTTCCTCCCCTATATAACCCCTCCCATATGGAGAGTACTTCAGTTTTGTAGCTCAGCAATAAGTATCCCAACGTATAATCCCGTAGAGGGGCGGGAGCTCTGTGTCCCGTGATGTACTCCTAAGAAAAGGATTTTACAGGTAAGCTGTTTTAAAAATCCTTTTTTCTTGTTCATACATCACGGGACACAGAGCCTTTGATAATTACTAAGTGGGATGTCCCAGAGCAATGCCCAAATTTCAGAGGAGGGAGACACAGATCAGAAACACAAACCTCCATCAGACGTGAGGACCTATACTGCTGCCTGCAGCACACTGCTCCCGAAGGCGGCATCCTCATGGTCTCTTACATCCACCTGATAGAATCCTAGTGACTGTATGGACTGAAGACCAAGTTGCAGCCTTGCAGATCTGAGCCACGGAGGCCTGGTGATGCACTGCCCAAGAAGCACTAACTGCTCTAGTCAAGCGCACTTTAACCTGAAAAGGAGGAATTTTCTTCTTCAAACCATAACCCTGAATAATAACCTGTCGAATCCATCTAGGGATCGTGGACTTTGACGCTGCCTGGCCCTTTTTTGGGGCCTTCTGGCAGTATAAATAGACAATCAGTCTTTCGTATCTGAGCCGTTGCCTGCAGATAGATTTTGACTGCTCTTACAACATCTGAAAAGTGGAACAACTTCTCCGTGGACTGCGGATCTGGAAAAAAAGACGGTAGGACCACATCTTGATTCAGATGGAATCCTGAAACCACTTCAGGCAAAAAGGTCGGGTGAGGACCCAACACCCCCTGTCTTCGTAAAAAGTCAAATATGGCTCTTTACATGAAAGAGCTGCTAATTCCGATACCCTCCTGGCTGAGGATATGGCTACAAGAAAAAACAATAGCTTATCTGGGTGAACCCAGTCCTCATACAATTTCTCCAGCAAGGGATGAATTGGGAAGGTATACGCAGCCTGTGGGGATTTCCGGGATCCCAAGGAGGAAACAGAGGATATGGCAGCCTCAGCAGAGGGCAAATTGTATGTGGCACGCACCAACTCAGTATAATATTGCACCTGTACCTTGAGGGCCTGAGAGGAAGAAGAGAGCTTCTCAACATCCCCTGAATCGTCCGACTGCTCCTGATCCTCATTCCCGGATAGGGATACTTCATCACTATCAGATTGCTCATCTGGTAAGGAACCCAGAGCAGAGGCAGGGGATCTATCCCGTTTTCTGCTACTCTTTAAGGAAGTTGCAATCCTTCCTTCTAAACCATCCAATGCAGCTTTCATAGTGTCTTCAGTGACATACGCAGGGGCTGCAACATTGGGAGAGGCTGCAAAGCCTGACAGGGGCAATGACTCATCCTGTGAGGCTGCCTCCAGTCTTTGGGGGGGGGGGGGTGGAATCCTGCAGGCATGTCCAGAACCCCTAGATCTAGGCTATGATTTCTTAGTGCCTCTTTTACCTGCCCCTGAAGCCCTCTTACGGGGAGACATAGTCCTAAGCTGCAAAAGCAGAGGTACTAGAATAGATGCAATCACTGTTGTGCCTTAGTCTTACAATATAATCACTAGCTTAGTTTGCACAACCTGGTGCCGAGTAGGTGTCTTAGGTATGCCTGGATCCGAATCCACTGAGATGCTTACTGCCCACAGCTCTATGTCCAACCACTTACAGGGGCTCCTGGCGTCCTGGGCTTTAAACATTGCCACCTTGCGCCTGTGCACTGATGCGCTGTGCACTGTGCCCGCAACCACGCCCCCCCTCATTCCCCACCGAATCTGCTGTAAAAGCGTGCCCCCCGCATTGGACCTCATGGCGGCGACCGGGGGTGAGGGGGGGAGAAAGGAGACCTCCGGAGGACTACGTAGGGCCCCAAGGCTACGTGGGATCTCCCCTTTCAGTTTATGTGACAGAGCCTGCAGCGGAGGAGGTGAGCGGCTTCACAGACCAGCTTCACTGAGCGTGTATCCTGGAAGGCATGTAAGTAAACACCAGGTATGTCTCTTGCTCCCTCTAGTGGCAGAAACCAGGTAACATGAAAACTACTCATAGAAGATAATACTTAAGGTAAATACCTAGAATTGTCTTCACTTACCTTATCCCCACCACAGGAAACTGCTGAGAACAGACAGAGCCAACCTTCAACCATCACGGCGGGTAATGTTGTGCCAACCTTCAGGGTTCTGGGTTCCTACTTACAGGATCCTCTTCCCTGGACCTGTAGAAGACTCTGCCAGAAAACTTTTTGTGCAACTTTTAATTTGTGCCCCAAAGTGCTGGATCCCAGAGCCCAGTCCTCTGGTACTATCCATATGGGAGGGGTTATATAGGGGAGGAACTCGTCTTGTAATTAGGGTTGCCAGTGTCCAATCACCTGATGGTGACTATCTAACCCACTTAGTAATTATCAAAGGCTCTGTGTCCCGTGATGTATGAACAAGAAACATGTTTTTATTATTATTGAAACAATAAGCAACATGACACAATGACATGGTACATGCAGCAATAAAATGAACTTGTCGTCCACATGTTACAGACCATATTTGTAGAAGAACATTAATAGCAACCAGCCAACCAATATGTGGTGTGAGACAATAATCCTAGATTTAATAAAAACACTTAAAAGTTCACTTTAAGTAGTAAACTCAAGATGACTTAATGAGTAAAAATGTCTGCAGGAGAATGGGTGCATCCAGATTAGCCCAACGCATTTTGTGGATGATACCACTCTTCAGGGGTGGGTACTCAGAAATCTAGAACACTGGATTACACTGGTCTACTCATGTTTTGTTTTAAACACCTCACCGGGGAGGATATGTACAAAAAAGGAGGGAGAGAGTTACTCATCCCTATAAGTATTTACATAGTAACAAGTCTGGAGCGTGTGAGAGAGTCGAGAGCACCCCAAGATGTCTGTCCCGGGAACTGCGGTAGGGACATGCAAAGGAAGGACTGGGTGCACAAATAATCCCCAAGGGAAGAAAAAGCAGAAGTCCAGAAAGTGATGTGGGTGGACTTCATATCTAAAAATATATTGGGTAAACTTTAAATAGTTGTACTATGTGGTATGAGAGAATACTAGAGCCCGACACCAGAGCGCAGGTGGACACGGGAGTGAAATATAAAATAGTGTGTCAGAAGGACACATAAAGTCAGTGATGAGAAAAGGATGTGAAACCGATATGGGTGAAGAAACAAAAAGATGGAAGGAAAGGTAAGAGTAAACCTCTGTGAGCATGAACAAGAGAAGACTAGCCAAGTAATTACCTGCTGGTGATATGGGGGAGCGTATTTCAAATAGTGTGCAGTGTGCACAAGTGGGGCTGCTATAGGGACTGGCTAGCACAGAATAGGGATGTTAAGTATGCTTGGCGTACTCTGCAGGTTCCTCCCAACGTCACACAGGTGCAACAAAGGAGATACTGGTCTACTCATGTTTTTGTTTTATAGATTTTTGTGCATCCGTCCCTGAAGAGTGGTATTATCCACAAAACATTTTTATGCATTAGTGCTTCGGGACACAAACCCAGAACAATTACTCGGATAAAGATGTCTGATTTTAATGCAACTTACTTGTTCTAGGTTAGTGTCAGTGTTAGATTCAGTTATCATTTCCAGGAGGCCAGCATTTCCAGTTCCCCTTCTATCGCATACCATTCAGTTTAAGTACAGTGTCTTGAAAAAGTATTCATACCCCTAGAAATGTCATGTTACAACCACAAACATAAATGTATTTTATTGGGATTTTATGTGATAGACCAACACAAAGTGGCACATAATTGTGAAAGGAAAATAATAAATGGTTTTCAGTTTTTTAAAAAAAATAGGTATCTGAAAAGTGTGACATGCATTTGTATTCGGGCCCCTTACTCTGATAACCCTAATTAAAATCTAGTGGAACCAATTGCCTTCAGAAGTCACCTATTTAGTAAATAGAGTCCACCTGTGTGTAATTTAATCTCAGTATAAATACAGCTGCTCTGTGAAGCCCTCAGATTTTTTTTTAGAGAACCTTAGTAAACAAACAGCATCATGAAGGCCAAGGAACACACCAGACAGGCCAGGGATAAAGTTTTGAAGAAGTTTAAAGCAGGGTTAGGTTATAAAAAAATATCCCAAGATTTGAACATCTCACACAGCACTGTTTAATCCACAACCTGAAAATGGACAGAGTATGGCACAACTGGAAACCTACCAAGACATGGCCGTCCACCCAAATTGACAGGCGGGCAAGGAGAGCATTAACCAGAGAAGCAGCCAAGCGGCCCATGATAACTCTGGCGGAGCTACTGAGATCTACAGCTCAGGTGGGAGAATCTGTCCACAGGCCGACTATTAGTCGTGCATGCCACAAATCTGGCCTTTTTGGAAGAGTGGCAAGAAGAAAGCCATTGTTGAAAGAAAGCCATAAGAAGTCCCGTTTGCAGTTTGGGAGAAGCCATATGGAGGACACAGCAAATATGTGGAAGAAGGTGCTCTGGTCAGATGAGACCAAAATTGAACTTTATGGCCTAAAAGCAAAATGCTATGTGTGGCGGAAAGCACTGCACATCACCCTGAACACACGATCCCCACCGTGAAACATGGTGGTGGTGGCAGCATCTTGTTGTGGGGATGCTTTTCTTTAGCAGGGTCAGGAAAGCTGATCAGAGTTGATGGGAAGATGGAGGGAGCAAAATACAGGGCAATCTTATGCCGTGTACACACGAGCGGACTTTACGGCAGACTTGGTCCGGCGGACCGGACTCCGTCAGACAATTCGATCGTGTGTGGGCTCCAGCGGACTTTTTTTCCCAAAAGTCCGACGGACCTAGAAATAAAACATGTTTCAAATCTTTTCGACTGACTCGAGTCCGGTCAAAAAATCCGCTAGTCTGTATGCTAGTCCGACGTACTAAAACCGACGCTAGGGCAGCTATTGGCTACTGGCTATCAACTTCCTTTTTTTAGTCCGGTCGTACGTCATCACGTACCAGTCCGTCAGACTTTGGTGTGATCGTGTGGAGGCAAGTCCGTTCGTTAGGAAAGTCCGTTGGAAGTCCGCCGAAAGTTCGTCGGAAAGACTGTTGGACCTAGTCCATCGAAAAGTCCGCTTGTAAGTACGCGGCATTAGAAGAAAGCTGGTTAGGGTCTGCAACAGACTTGAGACTGGGGTGGAGGTTCACCTTCCAGCTGGACAAGGTCCCAAACATACAGTCAGAGCTACAATGGAATGGTTTAGATCAAAGCATATTCATGTGATAGAATGACCCAATCAAAGTTCAGACCTAAATCCAATTGAGAATCTGTGACAAGACTTGAAAATTGCTGTTCAGACGCTCTCCATCCAATCTGATGTGCAAAGCTGGTAGAGACATCCCCAAAAAGACTTGCAGCTGTAATTGCAGTAAAAGGTGGTTCTACAAAGTATCGGGCTGAATACAAATGCACGCCACACTTTTCACATATTTATAACAAAAAACAAATTTTATTTGTAACAAATAATCTGAAAACAGTTTATCATTTTCCTTCCACTTCATAATTATGTGCCACTTTGTCTATCACATAACATCTCAAAAAAATACATTTATGTTTTTGGTTGTAACATGCCAAAATGTTTAAAATTTCAAGGGGTATGAATACTTTTTCAAGGCACTATATATAATGTCACTAAGCTGTAAACTGACACAGAGGAGAACTACAACTGGCCACACTATACAGAAGTACTTAAAAGTCTGACCACTTGCAACAAAGTCTATAGGCATTCTCTACAGTAAATCAAATGGACTGAATATTCGGTGCTCTTTGCTCTGCCCTTTCAAGCAGAACGGCTAAGTGATAACTTGAATTTTTTTTAGTGAGCTGATCTTCATTTTTTAAAATATTTAAAGCAGTATTAAAAACCCAAAACCAAGAATGTACTATATTGCAATTTACCAGTCCTTAAACATGGTGGCTGCATTCGTTTTTGTTTTTTTTTTAGGTATTTTTTCTTTCTGTTGATAAAGCCAGTAACACACTTTCTGTCCTATGGTGACAACACTGGATGGAAAAGCAACAGAGACCTCCTTGGACAGTAGCATTGTCAATCTGCGGAGTGGATAGTGTTAGATGCACTAGCAGATTTAGATGGGCTTATATTACAAATTAAAGCCAAGCTCTAGCTAACACTTTTTAACCACTTACAGACCGGAAGATTTTCCTGCTTAATGACCAGGCCATTTTTTGCGATACGGCACTGCGTCGCTTTAACTGACAATTGCGCGGTCGTGCAACGCTGTACTGTAACAAGCCCCTTGCTCGCTCGGTTCCACTCTCCCGACACTCCTCTGCAGCTATTGAATCAGATTGCAACGTCTGATGGTTCAGTCATCCAATGCTCCGGGATTAGAACTTCAGCTATGTGCCGTTCTAACCCAGTTGTGATAGCTCAGAACAAACACCAGGCAGGCTGTATGTAAGTTCAAACAGGAATCTCCTTTATTGACAGGAATACAGTCTTATTTATACAATAAAAGAGGAGGTGCAGACCTCCTGCTCATATTACTCTAACAATACAGCTGTAACCTAATTAACCTAATTAACATGAGCTAATTAACTAATCCCTTTAGACAGCCTAGATGACTCAAACATGACCTTTAGGCCAGACTGGCCGTCTTGTAGTTCAGAAAATCCAATCAACATTATCACAATAGCAGAGTTAATTAAACACAAACAACAATGGGGATCTAATGACTCTTAGATCCCATACTAGAGACTTATTTACAATACACATTTTAGCAGACAACAGACAGGTAGCTGGAATTGAAGACATTAGCATTTAACAGTAGGAGTCCCAACGGTATGAATCAGTCACTATTCCAATATGGCAAATCCAGGGTCCCCAGAGTCTGTGTGTCCTGGGGGACCAGGACCCGAATCCACAGTAATACCACCTCAAGGGTCCCCAGGCATACAGCTCACAAAGAACACCGTTCCCCCAAATGCCAGGGCCCACGATCGATCGTCAAGAGGCTAGCATACAGTCCCCTCCAAAAGTCTCTCTCCCGGCTAGGTCTGTCACATGTACCCTAACAAAATTGACATCCTTTTTTTTCCCACAAATGGAGCTTTATTTTGGTGGTATTTGATCACCTCTGTGGTTTTTATTTTTGCACTATAAACAAAAAAAGTGCGACAATTTTGAAAAAAAAAAAAACCAATATTTTATACTTTTTGCTATAATATCTCCAAAAATGTTTTTAAAAAACAAATTTCTTCATCAGTTTAGGCCAATATATATTCTTCTACATATATTTGGTAAAAAAAATCGCAATAAGAGTATACTGATTGGATTACGCAAAAGTTATAGCGTCTGCAAACCTTGGCAAAGACTCTTATGGCATTTTTATGTCTTCTTTTTTTTTTACTAGTAATGGCGGTGATCTGCGACTTTTAGTGGTACTGAGACGTTGCGGTGGACAGATCGGACACTTTGACACATTTTTGGGACCATTGACCTTTTATACAGTGTAATTGTCACTGGTATGGAAGGGTTTAACAAGGGGTGATCAAGGGGTTAAATGTGTTCCCTTGTGAGTGTTTCTTACTGTGAGGGAAAGGGACTTGACTGGGGGAGGAGACATATTGCTGTTCCTACTCCTACAAACAATCTGTCTCCTCTCCCTTGACAGAACAGGGATTTGTGTGTTTACACAAATCTCTGTTCTGGCTCTCATGCCCGTGATCGAGGGTGGCCAGCGGTTTTTAAAGGGGGTGGCCCACCCATAGGTCGTTTTGCGGGAACGCGCCACTTTGCCGACGTATATCGGCGTGAGCCGGTCGGCAAGTGGTTAAACTGTTACAGCAACTGCTTTTTTTTTTTCTTTTGCGTTAAAGGTCTTTCATACAGTAAATAAATACAAGCTGATCACTGTACGCACTCCTGTCTGTGTTTAATGGGGTTTGTGTCAACTCTTTAACTGGTATTTTTGCTGGACAGCTTGGTTTCTTAAAAAAAAAAGAATGTATAGAAATAGTAGACGTATAGACTGGATCACCAGGTAAAAATAGAAAAAAGTACTAAAAAAAGGAAATCGAATGCAGCCACTGCCTCTAAGAATTGGTAAGCTGAAATATATATACAGTATATACAAAATTTTTGTGTTTGAGTTTAATGGCCCTTTTATTAGACTCTTGTCTTTTGTTATTGAGCTCATTTTTAATCCACTTAAATAAAAAGTACAGACTTTTTTGGGGGTTTAATGAGTAGGTCACAAACAAATATTACTTTCCTTCTGCCATTTTAAAGTTTTTAAAGCACTTATGCCTCTTGTCCGCTTTGGTTGTGCAGGAAGTGTTGGAGAGTCTTACCTTTACTCCAATTGGGAAACCTATGCACACACATAACATGTAGAACCGTCCAGAGGTTAATGTGCTAGGTACAGGACTTTTCAACAAAGCAGGACATGAGAAGAAGTATATTATTATTATTATTATTATTATTATACAGGATTTATATAGCACCAACAGTTTGCGCAGCGCTTTACAACATGGGGGCAGACAGTACACTTACAATACAAATCAATACAGGAGGGATCAGAGGGCCCTGCTTGTTAGAGCTTACAATCTAGAAGGGAGGGTCAAGTGGAAACAAACGGTAATAACTGTGGGGGATGAGCTGATGGAAAAAATGAAAATACAGTTGTTAGGAGTGGGTAGGATAGACTTCTCTGAAGAGAAGGGTTTTCAGGGATCGTCTGAAAGCTAATAAAGTAGGAGATAAGCGGACAGATTGGGGTAAGGCATTCCATAGGATTGGAGAGGCTTTGGAAAAGGCCTGGAGGCGAGCATGGGAGGAGGTGACAAGGGAGCTAGAGAGCAGGAGGTCTTGAGAGGAACGAAGAGAGCGAGTACGTTGGTATTTAGAGACTAAGCTAGTAATGTAGCTGGGGGCGAAATTGTGGATGGCTTTGTACGTAGTTTGTTAGAATTTTGAATTTAATTCTTTGGCCGAGCGGAAGCCAGTGGAGGGATTGACAGAGAGGAGTGGCAGACACAGAGCGATTGGTAAGGTGGATGAGTTTGGCAGCGGCATTCATGATGGATTGAAGAGGTGATAGGCTATGTAGAGGTAAGCCAATGAGAAGGGAGTTGCAGTAGTCGAGGCGAGAGATGACCCGCGAGTGAATTAAGAGCTTTGTTGTGTCATTGGTTAGAAAGGGGCGTATTTTGGAGATGTTGCGGAGATTGAGGCGGCAGGATTTGGACAGTGATTGGATGTGTTGCTTGAAGGAGAGTTCAGAGTCTAGGACTACACCTAGAACATTGGCATGTGGGGATGGGCTTATAGTTGTGCCATCGATTTTGACAGAGAGATCAGGGGAAGAGGCATATGAGGGAGGAAAAATTATAAGTTCAGTTTTGGCTAGATTGAGTTTGAGGAAGTGGTGTGACATCCAGACTGATATATCTGAGAGTAAATTAGTGATACGTGAGGAGACAGAGGGAGTGAGCTGAGGGGTAGAGAAATAGATTTGGGTGTCGTCAGCGTAGAGGTGGTATTGGAAGCCATGGGAGCTGACCCAGGGAGGCGGTGTAGATTGAAAATAGTAGAGGTCCAAGAACAGAACCCTGAGGGACCCCATACATGGTAGATTTTAGATCAGACTTGAGAAAAGGTGTGCCTGTCCTCACTTTGATAGAGTAATTATCTGGAGCTCAGCACAACTTTTTTTTTTTTTTAAGCTTGAATACTCCTTACTGTTTCTTTTTATTATTCCCTAATGTTGACTTGAGTACAGGTACTGTAAGTGCATGGTAACCTTAGATAAGTTGGTTCATTATATTTCTCTGTCACCTCTTGTCTGCAAACTTGTTTTAATAGTGTTCAGCTATTGTGGCATTTTTATGTTCCATGTTTAAAATACACGAGAATCTTCATGAACTGATTACAATTACAGAAAATGTAGAAATTGCATATGAGGCTTACTAGGGATCAGTTCTAAGCAATCTCTATTCTCTGTGTCTAAAAATGGGCAGTGTGAACTTCTGTTAGCCTCCTGCCAAGTGTGTAGGGAGATGGTCTAGAGAAAGATTATGGTTTCAGGTATATAATCTTTCACCTTTTAATATTCAATGCAGTTTGATTTTAAGCTCTTTGCTCCTTTTAACTATTCCCAGCTCATTGTACTGCCTTTTTTTCCTTTCTTTTTTATTTTTTGTAAAATACTTAGCCTAATCTCCTACTTCTATTGGTCTGAAGTTTGTGAGACTTATTAATAATTTGAATTTGATCAATTTTTCTGTTCAGATTTTATTTTGCTGCACTTGGTATTAGGGTGCTAGACACTTTCAAAAAGTTGTTCTAAATGCATTCATGTTCAATTATAAATAGTCATTGTAGACATAATATTCTGGTAATCTGCCATTGTTTATGGAAAAAAGGATTCCAGCCATGTAAGCTCCAGAATCTTAAATGGCATTTTATTTCTCCCCCATCCCCCCTTTGGGACCTGGAGGTTCTATTCAAATAAACTGAGCCATGGGCATCTTTGGAGAAATCTGATAGATCTAGAGCTAGAGAAAGGGACTTATGTGTGGTTACCAATCAGATGATGACAGAATGATCACATGCAAGGTGTCGGGTTTATTTACAAACAAACAAACCTCACAGCTTGCAGAGGCCAGCCCCAGACTAAAAATGGCAATGTTCCTCTATTTAATACTATAGTGGTTGGACACAATTATAGTATGAACAAGTATTAGAAAACAAAAATCACTTTGTGCCTTTTTTAAATGGTATAAATTATTTAGGAAGGCAAATCAGTCAGAGTTATAGTGAAGTTAGCCAATGCATACAGATGCTGCTAAACTTTGTCTAATGTCGACCTCTGGTTATAAAAGCGTTGAACTAAACTTTTGCTTTGCTCTCGATTTTGCGACAGGTGTGTATGAGGGAAGAATTGATTCTCTAGTATACTTTAGTGGTACAACATATACACTATATTACCAAAAGTATTGGGACACCTGCCTTTACACGCATATGAACTTTAATGGCATCCCAGTCTTACTCCGTAGGGTTCAATATTGAGTTGGCCCACCCTATGCAGCTATAACAGCTTCAACGGTTCTGGGAAGGCTGTCCATAAGGTTTAGGAGTATGTCAATGGGAATGTTTGACCATTCTTCCAGAAGCGCACATGTGTGATCAGGCACTGATGTTGGACGAGAAGGCCCAGCTCCCAGTCTCTGCTCTAATTCAGCCCAAAGGTGTTCTATCAGGTTAAGGTCAGGATTCTCTGCAGGCCAGTCAAGTTCTTTCACCCCAAACTCATCCTGACCTCAACCCAAAGTTTTTCAGTCATCAGTTCATAGTGCCTGCATTTTTTCATGCACTCCAGTCCTTGTGTCTTATTGCATTGGTGAATTATGGCTTTGTTTCCACCCTGTATTTCTTTAGTTATAAAAGGAAGTAATATGAATGCTTTTCCCATCTGTTGCACATTGCTAAACTGACTTTTGCAATGATTTGAGATTTGGAAGTTAACCCCCCACATCTACCACAACCTCTTTTTTGTTAGTGTTTCTTGCTCAGTTTTCTTCCCTGTACACAGCTATTTTTGTTTCAGTTATACATTTTGGGTTAATCCACACATTAGGGGCTTTATGTATAAAACATTTGTTGTACCAATGTGGCAAATACCACCACAGTCAGAAGGAACAATTGCCATATTTCTCTAATAGGTGTAGTTCCTTTATTATCAGTGCCATTTATTTGCCATTATGTGTTTTTTTTTTTTTTTTTTTCTTTTTTGTTCCCCTGAAATACCTCTATCAGGAAAAAAAATGCATTATGGACACTAGATGGCACTGATGATATAAGAAATACACATATTAGAAAAAATACAGGGAATGTTCATTCTGACTTTGCGGAAGATGGCCACATTTGTACAGTAAATGTTTTATACATCGACTCCATTGTGTCATTGATTAGCCTCTCAAATTTTTGACTGCAAAAAAAAAATAAAGCATTTTTGTGTTAATTTTTTTAAAATCAGGTTTTGGCTACTTTCTAAAGAAAATAGAATATAAGGGTAGGTCTACATATGACATTTTTAGTCACTCAAAGATGATTTTCAGATCTTGTAAGATCAGTCTTTGATTGTATCACATTGCTTAAGATCAATCTCCCTCTATTGTATAATGCTGCAGTTTAATTGTGAAGCCAAAACCATTAGCGATTAATCTCCTTTCTTTTTCTCCAAAGACTTGAATGGGAGTAGGGGAATAATCTGTTAATATTGCTAATTTAGGAGATTCTTCTCATTCAAGTATAACCAGTAGGGCTGATCTCATGAGATTAATCTCCTAACAATTTCCCAACAATTTCCTGCAGTAGCACAAAAGAACAATTTTTGCACTTGGAGATTTTCTTAGTCTCTGGGATTAAAAATTTCATGTGAAGCCCTAATTTTAGACTTTGTACGCCTTTTAGTTTTCATGCATCCGAAACGTATTTCTCTGGTTTAAACTGAAATTTTAGTTGAGTTTTGATTTGACAGGAAGGAAAATGTAACAATTTAGAATCTATGCACAAACAACTTAAAGGCTAAATTCACCTTTTAAACATGTTCCACTCGTATTTCGGCTCTTGTCCCCGCACCCGCTGTCACTAAAAACATCGGGGCTACACCCACAACGCCGTGTTATTTATTCAGCGATTCTTGTGGCTGAATAAACTATAAGTACCATCTTGCACTTCGGCAGATGGACTTGTAGTTTCAGTGGGCTGTGGGGGTGCAATGCTTTTCGGGCTCCCGCAGGAAAAAATAATGAATGCACATTTTTTTTCTGCAAAAATATGTGCATTTATTAATTTTTCTATAAAAGTGAACGTATCCTTTTAAAGTGTATGTAAACCCTAACAATAAACCTCCCTCATTTGCTCCCTTGTTATTTCTGTTCAATAAGTGCAAAATTATACCTGTTCATAAAATCAGAAATTTAGAGTTGTTCTGTATCTTGTTCACTCAGTTTTTTATCTCTAAACGTCTAGTTAGCTTTTCTAGCTCTTTTCTTAGAACCATAGAATCAGTGTCTTTGTTGAGGAAATAGGAGAGTGGGTTTGAATAGTGTAGCAAAATAATTTGGGCAGTGTTGAGCTCAATTGTGGCAGAATAAGGATGAGCTATGGTTTAAGCAATCGGTATGGAAGAGCCCTGGGACCACCATAAAATAAAAAAGAAAATGACAGAATTATGAGTTTAAAAAAAAAAAGTCAGAATTATGAGTTTCAAAATCAAAATTCTGAGATTGAAAGTCAGAATTGTAAATACATTTTTTTTAATTTCAGAATTCTGAGTTTTGAAAGTCCGAATTCTGAGTTTGGAAATAGAGTAGTCTCTATTAGGAGGATTTTAGGATCAATGAGCAATAATGTAGTAACAACCACAGACCATCATTCTGCAAACATACATGTCTTCTGCTCTGTATATGGATATGTAAATCTATCTTAGTTACAGCACACAGTATAGGGAAGCAGGCAGTGCTCTGTCATCTGCTCCAACATAAAAAGCCATGCTGAAAAGTAAAAACGTGAGGAGTGGTGGTGGTGGGGTGGGGGCACAGCTTCCATAGATAACAGAACACAATGGCCAGCACAGCTCTGCACCCAAACTTGTAGTAAACATTACATTGTTGCCCCTACATGAGGGAATTGTGAATGGCTAGAAGGCAGCAGGACAATGTGTGTCTATGGTGTTAACAAACTGATCATATCAATTACTTGTCTGGACAGTTGTATTGTAGACAATGAACCTCATATCAAACATAAAAACTATACATATAGTGTTTATTGGACAATAGCTTCGTGGTTAGGTAGGCAGGCTTAATTTGGTGAACTTGTGGGTTCTAATCCAGATAAGAGCATGTTTTTTAGATATATTTATTTTCAATATAGGGATATTATATTAAACTAATTACTGAGGGCTTAAATTGGATTTTTTCCATATATCTAAACTGATTTCAAAGTATATTAGGAAAGACCTTGATAAATTTAGCACACAAAGTTGTTATATATGCTGACTACTATAAATTAGAGAGTAGAGATTATTTTTGAAAAAAAATCTGTGCATGTATTAGGGTGATTAGTGTGACATCTTCAGTTCCCCGAAGACAGTTGCCAATTTCAGGAGACTGTCCCTGGGTAAGCATGTCCCTGGAAGCTGCATCATAACCATCATGCACCACAATTTAGCCCTGGTCTCTGCACTATAAGCGGTTTACCCACACCCCCGGTTCAGTGCAGTGTATCTGCAACTTTCCTTGGCCAGCTGCACTTTACAATAGACTTCATTTATATACTGCAGGTGTGGTGCACTTTCTCGAAGCGTACCCAGACTCCTGCATTCAGAAAGTGCACCAAACCCGTAGGATATAATAGAAGTCTATGGCTAAGCGCAGCAAAGCTACAGGTACACTGCACTGCACCTGCAGTGTGGGTAAACCGCAGCACATCAGTGTGAAAGCAGCCCTATACTTTTATACCCAGTGTATTGCTTCACACTGACCTGAAGATATCCTCTTTCCTTTTGCTGGTACCACTCTGGAGACCGCTAGCCAAGATGAGAGGTGGAGTGCAGTTGGTATCACTCCGCATGGGACAGGAGCCAGCACTACAGAGGAGGCATCAGCTAATGCGGCTCTTGCTCCCTACTATACCTCCAACTTTACAAGTAGTCCCTCAGCATTGCACTCTGATGCTCTGGAATGGTGAGTCAACAAGCCCAAACCAATGATTTACCAGTCACCTGGTCGCAATCTGCGGGTTGCTGACCCCCGAGCTAAACTATGTGTGTGAACTACAATGTACATGCACACACAAATATCCCCCCCCTGCTGATTGGCAATAAATTGATGTAAAAGCTACTGCACTAACAGGTTCCCTTAAAAGACAATAAAAGTATTTTATAAACTCTGTGTTTATTTATCTCTGCAATAGTGGTCATTTCTATTGTATTATGGAAGAAGGATCTTCCTGTAAGGGCCCATTCACTCTACATGTTTGAACCATGAGTTCAGAGAATTCTTCTGTCAGTGATCTGTACATACGGGCTTAAAGTCGCCAGGTTCCTCGTTTTTGGATGATTTTTGAGATGTATGTACCCAGCTTTTGGCAAAGAGGCTGTAGGTGAGAGAGAAGAACTGCAATACAGCTGTCAGTTTGGCAGTAACAGATGGTGGAAAGTAGTTGGGTTCAGACTCCAATCAGGATCACTGATTGGCAGTGACATAAGAAACTTCTGGCTTGAGAAAGGGGAGGTCCGGTTGCCCCCAAACACCTAACTATGCCACCTTAACGTTTCTGACGTCACTTCCAGCGAAGGGATCCGGATTGAAGCTGAATCTAACTGCTTTACACCCAGCACCATCTGTTACCACCTGGAAGTTACAGAGGTGTTTGCATTCCAAAGTGATATCGGGTTCTTCCCTCTCACTCATAACTTTGTTTCCCAAAACTGGGTACACACAGGCTAAAAGTCATCCGAAAACTGTCGGATCAGCAGGAACTTGACGACTTTCGGCCCGTGTGTACAGATGATACTGCAAAAGAAGAATTCTTTGAACTTATTTTTAAGACATGTAGGCTGAATGGGTCCTTACAGGAAGACCCACCTTCCATATATCAATAGAAATGACCACTAATGCAGATAAAAACAAATAACACACAGAGTTTATTAACCACTTCGCGCCCGCGCTATAGCCAAAAGTCCTCCTGTTTACTTCCGCGATGCCGCGGGCGCGCATCAGGGAAATTCTGTGCTGGCCGTGTCCCTTGGACACAGCCAGTCACAAATCGCTGTATTAGGCCAATTACAGCGGCCGTTTACAGCGCAATCGGCGGTGCCAATGAGAGATGATCTCATATGTAAACATATGAGATCATCTCTCATTGCCGGCTCTCCCTCCTCACACAGAGACAGCGTGTGAGGAGGGAGAGCTAACCGCTGCATCGTGAGTCAGAAAAATAAAACGAAAAAAGTGACGTCACTGCCATCTGTCCCCACTGCCACCTGTCAGTGCCATCTGTCATCAGTGCCATCTGTCATCAGTGCCACCTGTCTGTGTCACGTATTAGTGTCATCTGTCATCAGTGCCATATATTAGTGCCATCTGTCATCAATGTCACGTGTCTTTAGTGCCATCTGTCATCAGTGCCATCTGTCAGTGATGCCACGTATTAGTGCCATCTGTCATCAGTGCCAGACGTATCAGTGCCATCTGTCATCAGTGCCACATCAGTGTCATCAGTGCCATCCGTCATCAGTGCCACGTCAGTGTCACGTGTCATTGTCCTGGTGCTCCAAGGCCTTCAAAAATGTAATAGGTAGTCAACAAGTTAGATGTGTAATTTATGCTCCTAGAACACGTGATGGGGCTCCCTCCATGTTGGGTCTCTCTATGTGGCTAGGCTATGCAAAAGTCCCACACATGTGGTATCATAATACTCAGGAGTAGCAGAATGTATTTTGGAGTTTCATTTGTGGTATACACATGCCATGTGAGAGAAATAACCTATTACAATGACAATTTTGTGGGGAAAAAAAAAAAATCTTCAATTTTTGCAAAGAATTGTGGGAAAAAAATGACAACATCAAAAAGCTCACCATGCATCTTACTAAATACCTTGGAATGTCTACTTTCAAAAAAGGGGTCATTTGGAGGGTATTTGTACTTTCCTGACTTGTTAGGGTCGCAAGAAATGAGATAGGCCACCAGTACATCAGGTGTGATCAATTTTTTATGATTTGCATCATAGCTTGTGGACGCTCTAACTTTCACAAAGACCAAATAATATCCACTAATTTGGGTTATTTGTAACAAAGATATGTAGCAGTATAAATTGTGGCCAAAATTTATGAAGAAAAATTAATAATTTTCAAAATTTTTTCACAGAAACTAAGAAAAATTAACCCATAGGTGATCAAATATCACCAAAAGAAAGCTCTATTTGTATGAAAAAAAGGACAAAAAATTCTTTTGGGTACAGTATTCCACGACTGAGTAATTGTCATTCAAAGTGTGACAGCGCTGAAAGCTGAAAATTGGTCTGGGCAGGAGGGGGGTTTAAGTGCCCAGTAGGCAAGTGGGTATATACTTATTATGAAATACAAAAAGCACAGTGAAAAGTGAGGAAACGCACCTACCCCCAACCACTGACAACCCAGGCTGATAGACCCCCACTCTCACAGATTGACAACTTCTACCACCAACTACTTACATCCCAGACTGACAGACATTTTCCACATACAGACTGACACCCCCTCCCCTAACTCCTAACACTGGGCTAGATCCCCCCCCCCACTTCCTGCCACTGACACCCCACACTGACAGAACCCAACTACAAACAAACAATTAAGACCACTATGGAAGTGACAGAGATAAGCAACCAGCCTACAGCTCCAGGCAGGCTGACTTGTCTAAAGTGCCACAGCAAAATGCATAATAATTTATTCTGCGTTTTGATGCAGATGAACGTGCGCAAAAGTGCATACACTGGCAAGGTGCATGGGGATTACAGTAAGAATTAATGGCGCTTTTGCTTGACTGCAAAAGGGCTGTGTGTTTTTGTGCATTTCAATAACGCATGTGATTTAGCACATGTTCCTCCAACACACAAATATGAACCCATCGTAAGAGAGGGAAGAGGGTAAGGAGGTCTGAGGAGGAGAGGGGAGGTCTAAGGCTGAGCTGTCCCACCTCTCCAAAGTACGCAAGTATCACATGTTCTTTACATGGTGTCTGCTCAGATTAAAGGCATCTTCTCCTTCTTCCCCTTTCTGGTAATGAGATGTCACATGACAAGGGATGCAGGAGGAAGGGCAGTGTGCTCTGTGTCAGTTCCTAGCGGCTGAGACTGAGCACCCGCTCTCTTCCACCCACAGCTAGTGGAAGGAGGAAGCAGACTCCTCCCTTCAGCAGCAATCGCACATTGTGCCTTCTAATGGGTGACGCACTCATTCCTGCGAGTGAACAGTGGGATGAGTGACCAAATTCTAGCCCTTTCATTCGATGCCTAGGACACATGTCTCTTCTGCCCCCCACTTGTCCCGGATCGTCTTCCCTTGCAGCACAGTGGATAGGTAGGCAGCCAGCCAGCCAATCCGTGAGAGATATCGGCTTTTGCATGTACATTGTAGTACACGCGCACAGATTACCTTATAGTGCAGAGCCCAGGGCTAAGTTGTGAGGCATGATGGTTATCATGCAGCTTCCAGGGACAGTCTCCTAAAATTGAGAACTGCCCCATGTCACCCTAATATATATATACACAGATTTGTAAAAAAAAGAATCCCTACTCTCTAATTATTATAGTAGTCAGCATATACAACAATTTTATCAATTTGTCTTTTCTGTTAATATACCTTGAAATCAATTTGGATATATCAATAAGATGAAAATAATTTTGAAATGAAATAAAATGAAAAAAAAAAAAAAAAAAAAAATAAATATATATATATATATATATATATATATATATATATATATATATATAAAGTAATTGCTATGATTGATCCGTTATGAACATAGACACACCTTCTCCTGCTGCCTTCTAGCCATTCACAGTTCCCTCATGTAGGGGCAACAGTGCAATGTTTCCTGCAATTTGTGGTGCAGAGCTGTGCTGGCCATTGTGTTCTATTATCTATGGAAGCTGTGTCCCCACTCACACACACAATACACACGTTTCCAGCATGGCTCTTTATGTTGGAGCAGATGACAGAGGAGGAGGATAAGAGGGCAAACCGAGAAACTATCAATACAGTAGAGGAACCAAAGAACCCAGCACTGCCTGCTTCCCTATACTGTGTGCTGTAACTAAGATAGATTTACATATCCATATATAGAGCAGAAGACATGCATGTCTGCAGAATGATGGGCTGTGGGTGTTGCTACATTATTGCTCATTGGTCCTAAAATCCTCCTAATAGAGACTACTTTATTTATAAACACAGAATTCTTACTTTGAATCTCAGAATTCTGACTTTGGATCTCAGAATTCTGACTTTCATACTCAGAATTCTGATTTTCAAACTCAGAATTTTGTAAAAAAATAAAGAAAAATGTTTTTTTTTTTTTTTAATTTCAAACTCATAATTCTGTATTTTTTTTTTTTCTTTTTTTATGATGGCCCCAGGGATTTTTCCATAAATCAGCCTGTCTGAGCTAAATACTGCAGATAACATTAAATGCCCCATAAGCATGTTAGTTTATTGTATTTAAAGCAGAAATTTAGGCTTTCATATTAAGTGTTTGTTTAATTTTTATGTTTTCCCAACTCTTCAGTATATCAATCACTTAGAAAGTGGTGAAAATCTTTACAGGCGATACAACACCCCTATGCAAAGAGGGTCCACAGAATCCAGGCACCAATATATATTTGGAATGTAAAGTTGTAAGATAATCAGAAATTACAGACCACCATGTAGTCTCACATAGCAAAGGGGCGGGGATGCGGGTGACATCATTTACCTAATATGACCACAGTGTCTTAATGGCAGTATGTCACAAGCAATCCATATTGCAGGCCTATGGACATACCTAACTTAAAGCCAAAAGCATCTCTGTGTAATTTACTTACACACAGGTCTAATGTATAGTCCGGTCTTGCAATGTGTGTTGAAACCCAAATGAAGTTATAGAAATAGATATGCATTTAAATAGATAGGACATGAGGTTAAATCACCCTAATGAGGGCAAGGACAGTAATAAAAAAAATCTTCTACATATTCTTACTCGTCTCTTCTCTGTGCAGCCTCAGATGCAGATGTCAATGGGCGAACATTAGCGTTTGAGGTCCACATAGCTTGTATGGCTGCACTGCACACATGCAGAAGAGCAGAAGCACAGGGAGTTGCACATGATGTATTCGTTGCCTCAGCTCTAGTGCACATGTACAGAACGTGACACACAGAAATGCATGGAAAGACTGTCTACTTGCCAGATGTTGATAGATTGTCCTTTTATGAAGTTCTTTTTGGGCTTGGTGCTTCACATGTGCATTAAAACAGTGATGCCTGGAACAAGGTAAAAAGAAAATTCTGCCTAGCATTGTTTCAACTGCCCAGTGCAATGGCTTGCACAATCCTCGTACAGTTCTGTCTGGCTGTATACTTTTTTGATGGGGTGGAAGTCTTTACAGTATTTTTGCTGCATCGTTTGATTACTCTTTAACCACTTCAGCTGCAGGAGGATTACCCCCAGGCCATTTTTTGCAATTCAGCACTGCGTTACTTTAACTGACAATTGCGCGGTTGTGCGACGCTGTGCACAAATAAAACATATGTCTTTTTTTTTCCCCACAAATAGAGCTTTCTTTTAGTGGTATTTGATCACCTCTGCGGTTTTTATTTTTTTATGTTATAAATAAAAAAACTTCAATTTTGGGAAAAAAAAACAATATTTTTTTACTTTCTGCTAAAAAACATATCCAACAAAAAAATGTAAAAAATCTAATGTCTTCTTCAATTTAGGCCAATATGAATTCTGCTACAAATTTTTGGTAAAAAAAATCCCAATAAGTGTATATTGATTGGTTTGCACAAAAGTTATATTTTTATAAAATTTTTATTTTTCTTACTAGTTTTGGGGACCAGTGCTAAATAATATGTACTGTAACTGTACTAATGACACTGGTGTGTGTGTGTGTGTGTGTGTGTGTGTGTGTGTGTGTGTGTGGGGGGGGGTGCTTGTACTGTAAGAAGCCAGGGATCCGTGTTCCTGCTTAGCAGAAACACAAAATCTCTGTCTTCTCTTGTCATAGAACGGCAATCTGCCTTGTTTACATAAGCAGACCGCCATTCTGTCAGCCTCAGGAACGACTGCCGGACCCACTGATTGGACACAGTGGGAGCCAATCACAGCGGAAGCTGGTCGCTGGCGGCATGCCCTAGACCAGGAAGAGTGAAATCACATGATTTTGCGCAGAGGCCACCCTGCTAGAGTAAATGTATGTGTGGCAGTCCAGAAGCGGTTAAAGAAACACTGTCCTCGTGTCCATGCAGAGCAATATAAGTGTTTCTGCAAAGGGGCATCCACCAACCCGCTTCTTAGCAGCAACCTGCTCTTCTGCATCCAGCACTAAGCTCAGCTGTGACAGTGCTCGAGCCAAGCAATTGGCTAATAAGCATTGACATGATCAAATTGTAACTGGTCACGTTCCTCCATACCCAGAAGTGCCAGATATTCTGTCCAGCTGCCGGAGGAGCAAGGGGCTGCAAGGGAGTGCAGATAAGGTGAGTATACAGTATATAAAGGTCGTACATTGCCCTTTCCAGAGGAATTATCTTGTTCCCCTCCATGGGCAACCGTGACAGTGTCTCTTTTAACTTGCCTAAGCAAATCGGCAAAACATGTATTTTGGTTGAGGGCTGCCTGAACTATTGTAAACAACTGTACTGTATAACGTCAGCATGTAATTCAGCTCACAACATTTACTCTCATCTGAAATATTCATTTTTAAGAACATGTCTCTAGCTATACACATGGTTTTTAGAAACAGTTTGATTATGCATCTGGTAAAGTTTTGGGTCTACCTAAGTTTATCAAAGGCTCTTTTTCCCATATTTAAGAAACAAGTCTTTTTTTTTTTTTTTTTCTCCACGTCTCACTTTCAACCATTTATCAGCTAGTAAGGTACCAGGACTCAGGACATATCCATTTGTCTCTAATGGTATTTAATGATTTCACAGATACGGTTTCCCCACTGAGTATTGACGTTTGGTGACATTTTTTGCAGGTCAATGGACCTGGTAAAAGAAGAGTGAAAATCAAGCTCTAAGTGTAATGTGTCAAATGCCTTACTCTTTTAACCTTTCCTGAGAAGATTTGTCTCTTAAGTGCATTTTTTGCGAACATCATGTAAAGATTAGGAGATTGTTAAAAGTGATATATATATATATATATATATATATATATATATATATATATATATATATATATATATATATATATATATATGTGTGTGTATGTATATGTGTGTGTGTGTATATATATATATATATGTGTATATATATATATATATGTATATGTTACACTTATACTAGATATTTGACTTGCTGCCTGCTAACCAGCAGGTATTTTTTTTTTTTTTTTTAACGCTACATATTGTAAACAAAACACATTTACTGCAGAATGTGGTAGGTATATGTTATCTTAAATGGCAAATTCAACTGGCATTTAGCAAACGTCAACAGGAGTTTAGTAAGCGTTAAAAGGGCTTAGTATAGTAGCTTTCTAAATTTATGCTGGTGCTTGCTAAATGCCTACTTGGGCTATGACCAGTGCTTTTATTGAATTTTGTATTCAGCATGCCAAAACAGGAGCTAAAGGGTGTTCAGAGAGCTTGAAGAAAGCTTCCTAATGCTTCAGCAACTTGTAAATGGTGGTTTAATTGGATGCTTAATATATTGCCCTCTACTTAGTAAAATTCTAATTCTCTTTGTGTTTGGCATTTAATGGGTAAATCCACTTTCATAGGAAAAAAATGGCAAATAAAAATAAAATAATAAAGCATTTACAATTGCTACACAAATCATATTGTAACTAAATGTTATTAAAACTTACCTTTTCTTTTCAATCTTTCAATCTGCAGTGCTGTAATTTTCTTTAAAAGGCAATTCAATTTGGCAACCCGGAGGCGTTCTGTACACAGATGGTGTACAGAACGCCCCCCAAAAATTTCTATTCCTACTAGAGTGATTGGCTTACTGATTTTCCCAGAGGTCTGCACTAAGAAAGTTATTTTTTTAGGCAATTTTGGTGAGATACCCCCGATGGGAAAAAAACGTCTAAAGTTATTCAGACCCTGCCACTTGCCTCATTAGAACCTTGCAGGTGCCGCAGCTGCTTGATAATTATAAAGTCACTACTGTTCACATTCACCTTGCTCATGGACACAGACAAACAGCTATTTCTTCAGAATAACAAAAGGAAGGAATCTGCAGCAAAGTTTGCTAAAATCCTTGCAATGTGCATAGATCATCCAGGGGGGATTGTTTTTTTCCTCAACAAAAGTGGAGTTATTCTGTAAGCTGGTCATATACAATAACCTTTTTCTTGCTCAGTCCTACAGGCTGAACTAGAGAAATCTCTATATTCATCCATCCGATCGCCAAATAAGTGGTTGGTGATTGGACATCACCATCGTCATTCGATAGCATTGCCACGTTCATTGCATGCGTGGCATCCTCAGCTGCTTTCTGTTCTGTAAATAGAAACATTTATGTTAGATCATCTCAATTTCATTAAGCCGTATTTCTTAAAAAAATACATAATTGTAGATGGCTTTCTCCCTCACATTTAAAATTGATCAAAAGAAGTCCATTTCTTTTGCATGTAAATATACAGTTGGGACAGAGGCTGCTGATGCACTCCTGTATTTTCTTAACCACCTCAGCCCCAGAATATTTTACCCCCTTAATGACCAGAGCATTTTTTGCGATTCGGCACTGTGTTGCTTTAACTGACAATTGTGCTGGCGTGCGACTTTGTACCCAAACAAATTTGACGTCCTTTTCCCCCCACAAATAGAGCTTTCTTTTGGCGATACTTGATCACCTCTGCGTTTTTTTTTTTTTTTTGCTCTATAAACCAAAAAAGAGCGACAATTTTGAAAAAAAGCCATATTTTTTACTTTTTGCTATAATAAATGTCCCCAAAAAAGATTTACAAAAACACATTTCTTTCGCAGTTTATGGCGATATGTGTTGTTCTGCATATTTTTGGTAAAAAAAATCACAATAAGTGTATATTGATTGGTTTGCGCAAAAGTTATAGGGTCTACAAAATAGGGAATAGATTTATGGCATTTTTTTTTTTTTTTTTTATTAGTACTGGCGGCGATCTGCGATTTTTTTTTTTTTTTTTTTGTGACCGCGACATTGCTGCGCACAGATCGGATACTGTTGTCACTATTTTGGGACCATTGACATTTATACAGTGATCAGAGCTAAAAATAGCCACTGATTATTGTATAAATGTCACTGGCATGGAATGGGTTAAACACTAGGGGGTGATCAAGGGGTTAAATGTGTTCCCTCAGCAAGTTCTAAATGTAGGGGGGATGGGCTACCTAGGACCTGACAGAGATCACTGCTCCCGATGACAGGGAGCAGTAGATCCCTGTCATAACACTAGGCAGAACAGGGAAATGCCTTTTACATTCATTTCACCGTTCTGCCTCTCCTCGTCGTGATTGCGGGCCACCGGTGGACATCAAGTCCGCGGGACCCGTGGGCACACTCCCACAGTGCGCCAGCCCGGAATTATGAAGGGACGTATGGGTACGCCCTTTTGCGCACATGTGCCATTCTGCAGACGTACATCGGCGTGCGGCAGTCGGGAAGCGGTTAAAGTTAATTCTAAAGGCTAGATATTTTATACCTTGATGCTTTCCCTTCATTAAAATAAAAATATCCCAGTAACCATATCGTCCATTTACCTCCCTGAGCAGGGCCGTTTGGTCATTTCAATAGGCTGCCTAATACATAGGAACACATGATTTTTTAAAAGTGTGTTGGACCTAACAATATGGTACTGTGGCAGCTGCGCACATCTGCAGAGGGCAGTGTGTTTCCTTGTAGTGCAGGAAAAATGCCCACTGTTGCATGCATTCCTGCACCACAAGTGGTGTAAACCAACTCTAAGTGCTAGTTCACATCAGACACAGTTCTGTTCAGTTCCATGTGCTTTTTTTCTGCACAAAATGCATTTACTGTGTTTTCCATGTATTCCAATGGCTCTAGTTCACACCATCCAGTCAGTTTCTGCGTCGGAAACTGACTGGATGGTGTGAACTAGAGCTATTGGAATACATGGAAAACACTGTGCATGCATTTTTAGTGCAGAAAAAAAGCACAAGGAACTGCACAAAACTGCATCTGGTGTGAACTGGCCCTTAAGGTTATTTTAGGTAGGAGAAGGGCACAGACCTGGAGTTGTGAATGCAACTTTACTAGCAGTAAAATTCAATTAGGATTCACTCTAGAAAAAAACAATTAAAAGTCAGCAGCAACAAATACTGTAGCCGCTGACTTTTTAATAAAAGGACACTTACCTGTCCAGGCATCCAGCACTGTCCTCACCTGGGCTAGTTCTTCACTAGTCTCTGGGTTCCCGGTGTCGACATCCTAACTGTGGGCAGCTGGCTGTGTTTCTTTCTTCTTCACGGCCGCTTTCCCACTGTGCATGCGCAAGCCACACTACTCTATTTATGGTTCAATATGTCACACTACTCTATTTAAATGGTCCTGCAGTCTTCTTGGACCTGTGATGTGTTCCAGAAGGCTGCGGACAGGGAGGAAGGAGAACTTTCGCTCGGATCGCCTAGGCAATTTGAGAGGGAGTGGGTATAAGGAGAGAACAGAGATCTATATAGGCTGGGCAGACAGGAAAGATCGGACAGATCGAGGAGTACAGGAGTGAAGGACTGCAGGCCAAGACACAATTGGAGATATCAGGGAGAAGGATCGGGAGGATGGGGGACATATCTGAGAAGCAGAGTGAAGTATGGCAAGAATCTGGAAGAAGGAAGTGAAGAGAAACATACGTTACAATCAGAGGTCAACAGAAGGGAACATGAACGAGTCACACTGAGAGAGCAGAGTGGGAGTGCAGCTAACATGTAGATCACTGAGCCCCTCTGTGATAGAATGACAGAAAGTTGTGAAATGGACTTGTTAGCTGCCTGGGCCCTCTTCCGGAACTGACAAGGCCCAGGCCCCTTACAGCAGAGCCGGTGGTACCGCCTTATCAGCTGAAATGTCCCTGAGTCCCCACTTAAATGAATGTAGTTTCCATCTGTAGTGGCTTTCTCCTGTATTCACAGGACAGAGAGTCAACAATGGGAGCCGATGGCTCCCGCTGCTGTCAATCAAATCCTTGGTGCAAGCCCTCATGTCTGCCTCCATAGCAAGCGACTTGCTATGGTGGCAGAAGAGAAGGTTCGGGGTTTCTGTATGTAAGTCCATTGCACAGAGCAAGTATAACCTGGTTATTATTTTGGGGGGGGGATATTTGAGCCCTTACAACCCCTTTTAGAGTCCCTTATAATGTACATCGGCTTTCTTGAGGTGCTTCTTTTCTATTTTTATTGTCTTCACTGTAAAAAAAAAAAAAAAAATAAATGAAATGATACTTTTTTTTTAATGTATCTAGCCACCAGGTAATCATTGGCTAGTCTGTACTATGCATTTTGGGTTGGAAAATCGATGCCTTCATTATCGCACATAAACATACTAATAACCAGTTTGCATAAATAAAAAAACGGGAGGGATACCGTACACTGTCATAAGCAGGTGCAATAGATTCAACAGCCTTTTGTCAACTTTCACTCTGGCAGTGAATCCTTCACAATCTGTAAATGTTTGGCTGGCAATATGTTCCCATACCCTCCACTTGCTTGCTCTGTTCTTGTACTGAGGATCCTGTGGATCGTAAATGCAGGGGTGCTCCCTCACCATCCTGATGATTGGCTCAGGTTCATCCTAATGATTGGCTCAGGTTCATCCTGATGATTGGCTCAGGTTCATCCTGACGAATGGCTCAGGTTCAAACAGGGATACTGACTCTTCCATCTTGCCAGGAATTAGACCCCTTTCACACTGGGGCGGTTTGCAGGCGTTATTGCGCTAAAAATAGCGCCTGCAAACCGCCCCTAAACAGCCTCCGCTGTTTGTTCAGTGTGAAAGCCCGAGGGCTTTCACACTGAAGCGGTGCGCTGGCAGGAGAAGAAAAAATCTCCTGTCAGCCGCTTCTTTGGAGCGGTGAAGGAGCGGTGTATTCACTGCTCCTAAACCGCTCCTGCCCATTGAAATCAATGGGACAGCGCGGCTATACCGCAGTAATACCGCGGCTATAGCCGCGCTATATGAGGGGTTTTAACCCTTTTTCGGCCGCCAGCGGGGGGTTAAAACCGCACCGCTAGCGGCTGAATACCGCGGTAAAACAGCGCTAAATGTAGCGCTGTTTTACCGCAGACGCCCCCTACCGCCCCAGTGTGAAAGGGGCCTTGGTCTAAAAAAAAAAAATTTTTTTTAAATTATTTTGTAATTTCCTGTGAAAATTATGTAATTTCTTATTGTACATATCCACTTCTAAACGTGCATTAAAGTGCACAGAAGCGTTCCCATCGCCTGCACCAAGGCCCCGTTCACACCTGAGCGATTTTCTGCTTGTAGCTCTAAAACACTAACAAAGCCAAATCCCATTAATTTTAATGTTTACATATGAGTGTTCTGTCGCCTGAAGCAAAACGCCTGAAGCTCAAAAAAGTACAACAGCTTCTTTTTGGCAGATTGCAAGCAGTTTTGGCCCCATAGACTTCAATAGAAACTCCTGACTTGAGCATTTTACAGGCATTTTCTGCTCAAACTGCAGCTCTCCACCCCTAATTTCCTCTCCCTCTTCTCCCTCTAGTTCTTTATATTGGCTAAGAAAAAACACCTGAAGCGGTTTTTATATTTTATGCTTTAAACAAAAAAAGAGCGCCAATTTTGAAAAAACAAAAAGATTTTTTTTTTTTTACTTTCTGCTATAATACACATCCAAAGAAAATTTCTTCATCAGTTTAGGCCAATATGTATTCTGTTACATATTTTTGGTAAAAATAATCCCAATAAGCATATATTGGTTTGAGCGAAAGTTATAGCGTCTACAAAATAGGGGATAGATTTAGGGACTTTTAATTTTTTTTTACTGGTAATGGCTGCCATCTGTGATTTTTAGCGGGACTGCAACATTGCGGCGAACAAATCTGACCCTAAGTGACACTTTTTGGGGCCTAGTGACACCAATACAGTGATCAGTGCTAAAAAAAATGCACTGATCAATGTATAAATGACACTGGCAGCGAAGGAGTTAACACTAAGGGGAGATCAAGGGGTTAACTGTGTGGGGTGTGTTCTAACTGTGTGGGGTATGGGCTTACTGGGACATCACAGAGATCACTGTTCCAGATCCGTGAAACAGCAGATCTCCATGTTGTCCTCTGTCAGAACGGGGATCCCCCTTGTTTCTTGTACCGTAATCGCAGTTGGCCAGCGGACATAAAGTCCGCCTGACCACCGCATGCGCTCCCCCGGCCTGCAGCGCGCGCACCCACACTCGCATGCACAGACCGACGTACAGGTACATCAGTTTGCGCAGCCAAGCTGCCTTGACGCAGGATATATGCCGATAGCGGACGGCAAGTGGTTAAATAAGTTCACCTTTTTAGAAAAATTAATAAATGCACATGTTTTTGCAGAAAAAAAAGTGCATTTTTTATTATTCCCTGCAAGAGCCTGGAAAGCATTGCACCCATGATTAGTGGATCAGGAGTGCAATGTCAGGCAAGCCCTGTAGCTTTCAGCTTGCACCTTCATATCAGTTTAAAAGCTGCAGGGCTTGTGAATGAACTACAAGGGTTTCATCATTGCCCTTACAATTCATTCAGAACTACAAGCCGTGGTGTCTGATGGTACTTTTAGTTCATATATTCACAGGAAACTGTGAACGATTGACGGAGCCATGTTGGGGGGAGCTCCACAGGGCCGTGCTTTTTTTGAATTGTGAGAGCAGGTGCAGGGAGAAGATCCTCTGCCCCCTGTCACACTGAGGGGAGGATATCAGGGGGAGAGGTGGCAGGAGCCGGAATGTGTAACATATGCCAAAAGGTAAACTCATCCTTTAACATTACAATTTTTTACTGAATGTGGCAAAAGTATTTGCAGTTCCCAGACACAGATTAAAGCTGAGAACCCCCAACTCTTTATTTTAGCACTTTGACAGTCGAAGGTAAACTGTTTGCTTTAGCACAGTAGGAGATTGAGGTCTGCGAACATAAACATTTAGAAATATGCCAGGGGTGGTATTTTATAACTTGTGTTTGAGGAAGGATTGTCAAGCCAATTAAAATGGCAGGATGGGGAGGATCTTGGTGTCTTCCTAGCAGAACAGGGGTATACTGTTGCATTGCCTTGCAATATACAGTATTTATCGGCGTATAACACGCACTCTAAGTTTAGGAGGGAAGTTTAAGGAAAAAAAACTTGCATTTTAAAAGCCTATCAATGCAGCCTTATCAGTGTCCATCTGCAGCCTTGCCCAAAATTGCAGCACAATCTTTTACATTATTGTGCCACCGAGATAGACAGAGCCGGATGTCCTGAGTATTCAGCTTGTCTCGCAGTCCCGCCCAGTCCCGCTCCTTGGCCCGCCTCCTATGATTGACACAACACCGGTCCAATTGCGGGACGTAAAGGCTAGGAGACACGACTGGGTGTGACTGCAAGCGGAGTCGAGCCTAGCCAAGTACACTCGGCTCTGTCTATTTTGGCAGCACTCGTTCCCTCCTTACCCTCCGAGGTAGCAGTTCTGAGTATAACACGCACCCACAATTTTCCCCTAATTTTAAGGGGAAAAAAGTGCGTTTTATACGCCGATAAATACGGTAATTTCAATTACATAGAATACCACAAATCTATATTTGATGAAAGCCCATGCGTTTTATCTTCTGTTATGTTTTTGTTTGTTGGTGACAGGAAAGAATTACAGGAACTTCAGAAACTTTACAAACAAAGCAATGAGCATGCAGCACAACAAGCTGAGCTTATACAGCAACTTCAGACACTCAATGTGGACACACAGAAAGTACTAAGAAGCCAAGAAGATGCTCACACTACTGAGACCATCTCGTATCAGAAAGTATGTTTTACATTAACGGACTTCTGTTTGCTGAAATGTTGAATACTTTTGTACAGTATGTCCTTGCATTTCATAACAAATATAATAAACACAAACTAAATGGTGCAAATGGTGCCTAGTAAACTTAAAATATTCCAGAAAAAGTTCATGAGAAAGTCCTAATGTAAAAATTGCCAGGGCACAAGAGAGTAATCTCCACATACACCTCAGCTCCAGCTCCTCTCTGAGATTTTGGGAAATCTCCAACGGACGCAAAAAAGAAACAAAGCATAGGGTGCAATCTAAGTGTGGTAAGAAATATTTTAATAAACCCCATAAAAGACAATTGGTTACTCACATGAAGCAAAGCTCTGTATCACTCTGTAAAGCCAAAACTGGATGATCTCCACTCTGTTCAACCTAATAGGGCAGAGCTGTCGACTGTTAGAGGATTCACACTGAAGTCTGTTGTAGACGAAGGTGCCATATCCCCAATATTTGAAATACAATCAATAAAGTCCAAAAAAATTTGAGTTTTTGGGCACCAGAAAAAACCAAACCTACAACAAATATATAAATTTGATTTGTCATTTCATAAAACATTCATAAAATGGTAAGACTGATTAGAAAGTTTTATTACATTGTCTATAGAACCACCTATTGGCACATGTCATAAAGTATGCTTATACATTCTTTACAACCAATCAGACTTTGACCGATTGTTACCAATTGAGTCCAGTGCATTTCAATTTAAAATTATCTTTATTAGGGAAAGATGGGTGGTAAATCCATATATATATATATATATATATATATATATATATATATATATATAAAATATAAGTGCATATATCAAGATACATTCTTAAATGTACCACACCACAAGTGCTTAACATTAAATGAACATGCAACAGTGACTTAGCTTACATTGCCAACTAACAATATACAAATGGTCAGCCAGAAATAATAAAAAAAAAACATGCTTTGTCCATAACCTGTTGGTTACCCCCATAATGGACAATCAGAGAGACCACCAAGAATTCCTCCTCGACGTACGAAAATATATACAGTATGTAAATACATATTTATAGAATTATCAGGTTATTCAGTAAATGTTAATATGATCTGACTATAAAAATGCTGATGGTCTTACCCAACTATTAAAATGATGGGGAGAAAAATGAAATGCAAGGCTGGAACTGTCCCCGGTATATCAGTCCATATATCAGCGAAATATCAAACACTAGGTCTACAAGGAGCAGGCATTCACAGCAAGCACAGTTAGATCAGGCACCCTACTTTTCTTTTTTTTTGTGCCATTTGGAGATTTCCCAAGATCTTTGACTATGCTCTCCTATGATATTTGTGACCGTTTCTCATGAAACATAACCTGGCAGGTATGCCAATGTGACCAAACTAACAATACTGTAAATGTGAGTGTACAGCTGGGGTCCAGCTGCATAGAAATTAAATACGTGATTACCAAAGAAACTTGCAGATAATGAAAGGTGCCTGCACATGGGCTACATTATTAGCTTAGGCACATTGATCCTACAGATTTGCTGTCTATTGTTGGCTCATGGACCTTTCATTTGAACATTGTTTAATCATAGCTTGTAGACACAAGTTTGAAGAGCATTAAAATTAGCAAGTAATATACATAGCTGTTAATGAGTTTGTTTTTCTTGACAAATCAACAGAAATCTCAGTTGCTATCCGGGACTGCTTAAAGTGGGTGTAAAGGCTGAAGGTTTTTTAAACTCCTGCATTCTACCTTTTATACCTTCAGGCCCCTCCCCCTTCTTGAGTGCCCCCAGAGCAAGCTGTTTGCCCCCTGCATGCTCCCGGCACAGTTACTGGCTGTTTGTAATTGGGAGCTTTCTGATCATGTGACCGCCAGGACAGCCAATCACAGAGGTCACATGACCATAAGCCCTGCCCCACCTCTCAGGATTCTAAACCCTTTAAAGGGTCGGCAGGCACTGGCTCTAAGGGGTTAAAGTAAAAAAATACAAGGCTTTAGAATCACTGTAAGACATTTTGCAGGGAAATATGGCAGTGTCTCTGCAAAGGACATTCCAGACCCTCTTATACTTTCTTTACTTGTGCATTCCCACAGCTCAGCTCCTTGTACCTCTGCAGCTCTTGAGAATACCTGGCATTTTGGGGCACGGGGGAGCATGTGACCTGCTCCTCTGTGATGATGCCCAGGCCCAACAACCAATCACTAGGTTTGGGCACAGTCATATGAACTGGAGAGTGATGTTACTGATCCTCCGATTTCAATGCCAACTGTGGTGGAGCAAGGAGGTGCGTTGGACTGCAGGTAAGCGGGTCAGCGGTTGCCCCTTTTGCAGAAACGAGAGATATGGTCACTTTGTCCTACATGGGCAGTTTGACAGTGTCTTTTTAGAACATTTCTTAACAGTAGTGTTCGCTGCAGTATTGAACAAGCTTTTAGCAAAGTGTTAATACGGAAGCCCACTGAAAACTTGAGCTACATTAAACTATTCCAGCAAAGTTGATGTACTGCAAATTAACACACACAGTTTACTTATTTTGACAGATGTTAAAGAGACCCCAGAAATACTTGCCTGTCTTGCAGAAAACACTGAAATTGGTTCTCTCAGCAACTGGTGACTCAGCCAAATGTTTTGGCGTTGCCCACATGAAATCATTTGAAGGGGATTGTATATGGATCATGTAGATTTAGCTCTGCCTAAACTCTAATTCTCTGATTCAAGAGAGATTAAATGACCACCACCTATACTGTACATTTGATCCCATGAAAGAATCTCAAAGATACTATGAGATTCTTTCATGGGTTTAAATGTATAGTATAGGCGGTGGTCATTTAATCTCTCTTGAATCAGAGAATTAGAGTTTAGGCAGAGCTAAATCTATATGATCCATATACAATCCCCTTCAAATTATTTAATGTGGGCAACGCCAAGACATTTGGTTGAGTCACCAGTTGCTGAGAGAACCAATTTCAGTGTTTTCTGCAGGACAGATATGTATTTAAAAGGGTAACAAATTTAAAAAGGGGAGCATGGCCTGGCACATGCATCAAGGTGATTGTGGGAAACTTCCATAGCAGTCATTAAATCATATTCTTAGGTGCAGCTCCTCAGCATCACCCTGGTGTGCACTGCATGCAGAATTTGGCCAGACAGAGGAGAGATCATTTCCAAGCAAGAATTCTTCCTATATTGCTATATTGTAAAGTAGGCTAAGAAGTGAGGACCCACTGTAATATCCTTAGCAGGTTGGGCAGCGTTGGAAACACGGACATAAACTTAATCTAGATAGCATAGTAGAATTTTGTATATATTTTAATTATCTTTCAGTATCAAATAGAATGTGATGTTGTGTGCAAAATAAGGCAAGAGTGCAATAATAAATGTATCATTTTTTTTATCTCATTGTTAGCTTTATAATGACTTAAATGCATGTTATGAAATGGCTAAGTCCAGTGAGACTCAACTGCGGCAAAGTAATATTGCTCTCACTGAGCAGTTACATCAAAAGGAGCAACATATTAGTCAGCTAGAAGTGAAACTTCAAGAAACCATCACTGCATTACTCAAGCCACCTCAAGAACCTCAGGTACAGCATTAGGAACTATAACGTATTTATATTTTATGAGTGGTTCACCAGGCCAGCATTATTGCTAGATATGTGTGCAGGCCATCCTATAGTAGCTATTGACATTTTCTTTTAACCTCTTGACTGAGCAAGCAGCATACACATTTCAGAGTCCTCTGTGCAATGAAAGTAAACGCCATTAGCTGTTCACTTAACAGTGACATTATGGAGTGCACTTTAGTTATTACTCTTTTACTCTTCTATGTTTATTTTCAAGTGTGATGAGCAATGTAAAACATATTTTCCAAACCAAATATGTTTTTTGTTTTTTCCAAACCCTGTTGCCCAATATTTGCTTTTTTACAGATACTTTTTATCCAAAAGTTTCCAGCAACTTGTAAATTACCTTAAACTGGCCTTATGCAGTTAAGTCATTGGCGAACTTTGGTTGCCTTATCTATTAGTCCATATTTGTTTAAAGAGGAAATGAGCTGTCCAACCGATAGTTAGCCACCTTTACTGTTCAGGCTGAATTGAAAATGTGACCACATGAAGACCACATCTGTTTATACCATTTCTGCCATTCCTATTTGCTACTATTTTCAAACCAGTTTGGTAATATATGTATAATGTCAGTTAATTGAAATTATAGTTTTTTAAGTTTTACTTTTATCTAAATGATTTCAAGTATATATTTTCAGTGGTTCATATTTAGTAACCGAACACTGCCTCAATATTTTTTTTAGCAGTTCTCTGTGGAGTCTGGCACTATCATTTAGTGCATCCACCTGTTAAAATAGGATTTACCTTGTCATGTGAAGGGGACTTGTGTATTTATCGTGGGATTTCTGACAAGTATTAGTTGTGTTTATTTGCTTCTTCGCATTGCCAAGGAGCTGTAGTTTGGAA
This sequence comes from Aquarana catesbeiana, assembly GCF_042186555.1. NCBI lineage: Eukaryota > Metazoa > Chordata > Amphibia > Anura > Ranidae > Aquarana > Aquarana catesbeiana. The sequence continues at coordinate 449,594,492 of NC_133324.1, read as the reverse complement.
AGCTTTTACAATGGCAGTGCCTGTGTAAACTGGTGACTTGGGATTAAAAAGAGGAAAGGGTGAAACTGACTTCATAATATACAAATACAGCTGTACTGGAACGATGCTTCAGCAAATCACAGAACCCAGGAGCTCTACAAAGAATGTCAGCAAGGATTACCACACAATCTTCAGTCGCTCTGAGCTACAAGATGTTGTTAGCAGGTTTAGCAGTTTATTAATGTAGTCAAATCACGTACCATGAAATAATTTGGATCATATAGCAGTCTTTGCTTGTATGGTCAGTGAAATGCCAGTTTGCATATACATACAGTCCTTCCCTAGTTACTTTATCATTTTTCAAAACCCAGAGCACTCTGGTGATTTATTGTTCTTAATCTTTTTTTTTTCCTATACCCTTTAAACATTCTACAACCTACATGGCTAAGAAACTTGATGAGTCAGTGTTGATAATAGCAGATTATAATAATTTGGGGATTACACAGAATGACTTTTTCTTGACTGTAAGGAGCTATAGTTTGTAATGTTTCATTCTAGAAGTGCTGCATTTTTTTCATAGTGGAAGTGCTGCTTTTCCAAGTGAAAAATATACTTAAAGCCATCAGGCTTTGGGGGAGATTTGCTAAAACTGGTGCACACAGTCTGGTGCAGCTGTGCATAGTACCCAATCAGCTTAGTGTCATGTCACATGTAGCCCATCCCCTCCATAGTTAGAATCACTCCCTAGGACACACTTAACCCCTGCAGCGCCCCCTAGTGGTTAACCCTTTCACTGCCAGTCACATTTACACAGTAATCAGTGCATTTTTAATCACACTGATCGCGGTATAAATGTGAATGGTCCCAAAATAGCGCCAAAAGTGTCTGTTGTGTCCGCCATAATGTCGCAGTCACGCAGAAAATCGCAGATCGCTGCCATTACTAATAATAAAAATGCCGTAAAACTATCCCCTATTTTTTAATCACTATAACTTTTGCACAAACCAATCAGTAAACGCTTATTGCGATTTTTTTTTTTTTTTTTTACCAAAAATATGTAGAAGAATACGTATCGGCCTAAACTGAGGAAAAATAAAAATTTATATATTTTTTTGTGGATATTTATTATAGCAAAAAGTAAAAAATATTGCGTTTTTCAAAATTGTCGCGCTTTGTTTATAGCGCAAAATAAACACAGAGGTGATCAAATACCACCAAAAGAAAGCTCTATTGGTGGGGAAAAAGGACATCAATTTTGTTTGGGGGCCACATTGCAAGACCGCGCAATTGTCAGTTAAAGCGATGCAGTGCCGAATCGCAAAAAACGCTCCGGTCTTTGGACAGCCAAATGGTCCGGGGCTGAAGTGGTTAATTGAACAAGTGTCAAATGTAGCTTGAAGATCATATATGGCTAAGAATGTAGGTGTGCAAGGGTTTTCACTTTTTTCCCTATATTGTCCTTAAAGTGGTTGTAAACCCTTACATATTCCCGGTGAAGTGACTGACCTCAGGTGATACACAGAGATTAAACAAATCCTCCTACATAGGTTGACCTGTTTATCTGCAGTCTTCTTTTCTCTACATGCGTTCAAATTGCAGAATTTATCTAGCTGCCTGAGCTGTCAGAGAAAGGAAGGGGGGGGGAGCTGAAGCTACACTCTGCAGGGCTCAGTGGGGAGAGCTCTGAGCTCTGAGAGCTGATAGGAGGGAAGGGACACACCTCCCTTCAGACAGCATACAGAAACAGAGCTGAGGCTGTCAATCAGCTGAAGGTCCCTCCCTGTTATCATTTTTGTCTTGCTGTCAGGAAAACTCGTCAGAAGTGATTCATGCTGATATCAGAGGAACAAGGCAGCAGGCAAAAATTACACTTGGAGCTCTGGATTGAGAAAAGTACATACCTTTGGGGGATTTACTTTGTTCATTTTTTATGTCTGCGGTTTACAACCACTTTAAAGCTTAAAATGAGATAAGAGGAAAATTTTCTGTTTTCTGGAGCTATATGGTAACAAACCTTCTATGCAAATAACCACAAATTAAGTTCTGCATCATCTATCCCTTCTTTCAGTTGTATGTTACTTGTATACGTAGAACCAAAGTTCTACAAGATTAAATATCTTTATTAAAGCTTTCTGTTCTGAAGCATAAAATGGAATGGAACAAGAAAAGCTTGAGTCATACCATTTGGGGTAACAGGAAGGGTACCGTGTGTTTCCACTAGCGGTTGCTGCGTGATAATTGACTGGGGGTGGGTAGTAGGCCTATGCCCGTTTGACTATTATGGTCTTCCTTTACAGATTAATAAAAAAGGGTTTTTACATCACTATGCCATAAAACTTTAATTTTGAGATGTATTCTCTTTTGAATATAACTTTTACCAGTGTGATTAATAAATATTTAATTGTGTTTACTGAACAAATGCAGCTAGTGTCTAGCTGTCTTGTATTTTAACTTTGTACATGTACCTGCTGACATCAAAGCCAGGTTTAGTAGCCCAGGCATCCACGGAAGCGCCATAATTAACTTGAAATGAATATTTTTATTTGTAATGGAAGATCTGACAGGTGCACACTTTCTACTGATATAGAATTCTGTTGCAACTGTTAAAACATTCTTTTAAATTCTCCTCTGTAGTTCTTAGCGGGGATTGCTTAGGTGAAAAATTGCTACTGAAATGTTCAAAGGGTTGATTAGTAGGAAACACGGGGAGCCAAAACTCAAGAAATATGTTTCTATAGTACATGCATAGTAGTATTGTAATCCTTCTTTTTTTTTTAATATCTTTGAGATGCAAGGCTTTTTTGACAGCAAATGTGAATGATATGCCAGAAGGCATTAAATTGTGTGTTTTTTTTTTTTTTTTAACAATATGTTTATTGAATTTTTCACAGGGTATCAGTACAGAGGGTTGAGATAAATAGCAAACTTACATAGCTTAGTACATGGTATAGTGAACAATGTCATTCTGTAACAGATGTACAAAGCGAATACATAGTCATAAAGTTGAAGTTCGATGAGTGAAGGCGCCACCTCCAATCCCCGGCACCCCAACTGGGCACTTACTGTGCCATGGGACTAGAGGTAACGCCACCAATCATCCACCTGTCAGAGCTAGGTATCTAGTAAAACCAGTAACATTCTAGATACATAAAACTGAAAACCGAAGAGCAAAGGCAACTTGTGGGCCTACTTGTTATTAGTATAGTATGTATTTTTAAGTCCCATCTTAAGTAGTAACTGGTAAGTGTGCCCCTAGGCAGAGCGGTGGGTTAGTGTGGGGGTTCCTATGTTCTGCGCATATTAGGTGTGAGGGGTTGTAGCAATCTGCGGGGATTAAAAATTAGTAACCTCAGACATTTCTCATCTTATATATAAAAAAAAAGGAAAAAAAAGAGAGAATCAAGGTATTGTTGTACTTCTTGGGTCATTGATCCATGGTTCCCAATTGAGACAAAACGTTGCGGTGGACATGTTGGCCTTAGCAAAGGTGGATTCCATTTGGAATTGGTTGTTTAGTAGAGCGATGAGTTCTGATCCAGAGGGAGGTTGTGAGGCTTTCCATTTTTTCGCTAGAGCTAATCGAGCTGCAATGAGTATATGAGTTGCCAAAACTCTGACATTTTTGGGCCAATTGGGGATGTTAAGACTCAGGAGGAGGTCCAGTGGGGATAACGGCAAATGGATTTTGCAGAGCTGTGAGATGAGGACAAAGACCTCCTTCCAGTACTTGTGGATGTTAGGGCAGTCCCACCATATGTGCTGCAGGGTGCCTTTTCCTGTACAGTTTCTCCAGCATTGAGAGGAGGTAGCTGGGTAAATATTTGCCAATCTGGCTGGGGTGTAATACTACTTGTGAAATAGTTTTTGCGTCGATTCCCAATGAGATATGCATTTTGAAGCTCGAAGAGGGATGGTCAGGGCTTTGTGCCACAGTGGGGGCTTTGGTGGAGAGTTTGTGAAGGTGGACCAAAATGTGATGGATGAAGAGGTGTGATCTTCGGAGAGCGTTGTCAACAACTTGTATATCCATGCAATGCCTTTAACTGCTGAAATTGTAAAATTTCAGGAGGTCAGCCAGTTGGGATTCAGATACTGTGATATCACATTTAGCGAGGATAGATCGTAGCCTCATGTATAAAAAAGAGGTATTGGCAGGCAGGTCAAAAGTTTGTTGTAGATGTGGGAATGGGTATGGTCCAGATGTAGAAATGCACTGTCCCAGGTTGGTGAGTCCTTTTTGTATCCATGCCTTAAGGGATAAGTTAGGAGAGATCAACTCTAGTGCTTGAATATGTAGTTTAGAAAGGATAGATTTGGGTATGCCTTTGGATTTTTGGGCAATGGCCGATCACACTCGCATGGCTGCAGTTACCGAAAGTAGGAAGTGCCAATGTGGTTGCAAGCTAAGTAGCGCAGCTATTAGGGTGTGCTGCGGATTTGCGTTAAGAGCCACGGTTTCAATTTGTGTCCATGTCTTGGTCGAGGTGGGCGACCACCATTCCCCTGGTTGATCCAGTATAACTGCCTTGTAGTATGCGTGGACGTTGGGGGCTCCTATTCCTCCATTTTGTACAGGAGATTAGAGAATGTCTTTTTTGAGCCTGGGATGTTTATGTTGCTAAATGTGTGCATTGAGTATACCTTGTAACTGCACCAGTTGTTGGGGTAGCATAGGTAAGGGGAGCGTGCGAAACATATATAAAATATGTGGCAGTAGATACATTTTAGCTTGAGCTATTCTACCAGCCCAAGAAACAGTATAGTTACACATATCTTTGGAGATGCGCAGAAGCTTTTCTTGTAGGGCAGCATAGTTTAGTTGAAGCATAGACTTACTTGGGAAGGTTAGTTGAATTCCCAGGTATGGGAGCGAGGAGTTTTTAGCCCAAGTGAAAGGTGTGTTTGTCGAGATATAATGTGAAGTTTGAGAATCTATCCCTAGGTTCAGCATGGTGGATTTGCTGTGATTTATTTTATATAGAGAGACTGAGCTAAACTGTTCCAAAGTCTTTTGGATATTGGGAAGGGAGGATCGGGGATTTGTGAGGGTAATAATAACATCGTCCGCGTAAAGACCAATTTTATGTTCAACATCCCCCACAGTGATGCCCGATATTGCTGGCGTGGATCTAATGGCTTGCGCAAGTGGTTCCATCACCATGGCAAAAATCAGGGGGGAAAGTGGGCACCCCTGCCTAGTGCCATTAGTGATGAGAAAGGGGTCTGATATTATGCCTGAGGTCCATACACGGGCACTGGGGGAGGAGTAAAGGTTGAGTATAGCCTGGAGGATGTCCCCTGTCAGTCCGAACTTGGACATTACTTTTTCCATATATGTCCAGTGCACCCTGTCAAACGCCTTCTCTGCGTCCAGTGAGAGGAAGAGAGAAGGCGTTTGACTGTGTTCCACCCATTGGATCAAATCAATAAGGCGTCTGGTACCATCGGAGGCCTGCCTGCCGGGTACAAATCCGATTTGGTCCTGGTGAATGATGAGGGGGATGACTTTGGATAAACGTTGGGCTAGTAATTTTGCATATATTTTGGTATCAGTATTCAAGAGTGAGATCGGACGGTAATTGGCTGGGTTATCAGGGGGTTTGCCTGGTTTGGGTATCGTGACAATGAGGGCTTCTGTGGGGATTTTGCCTGTATGAGTTTGCTGGTTAAAGGTGGTGCATAAGTGCGGGGTGATCACGTCAGAAAAGTGTTTGTAATATTCGTTTGGGAATCCATCAGGTCCCGGCGCCTTGTGTAGGGGTAATCGTTTGATGGCCATGTGGACTTCCTCGGGGGGAGAAAGGCATAGAGATGGAGTCTAGTTGCTCGGTGGATATTGAGAGAAGGTGAATAGAGGAGAGAAACGCATCTATATCCTCTAATTTTGGCTTGGTTTCTTGGTCTAGGTCATTGAGATTGTAAAGTTTGGCGTAAAAGGCACTAAATTCGTTCGCTATATCTAGAACATTATGAACTTTTTTACCTTGGGAGTTGGATAAGTATTGTATCTTATTATTGACTTGGTGTTTTTGTAGTTGCTTGGCCAGGAATGCTCCTGACTTGTTGGCCGAGGAGTAATATTGTAGCCTAAGGCGTTTAACGTAATAATCAAATTTTTTGTGGAAGTGTTCGCTAAGGTCGTATCTTAGATTTTTGAGGTCTAGGGATAGTTTGGCAGATGGAGTTTGTTTATTGGCATGTTTAAATGCTTTGATCTGTAGTAGTAATGTATCCGTGGTGGCCATTTGTTGTTTTTTAGCTTGTGCTCCGTATTTAATAAGGAGGCCCCGTGAGAAAGCTTTATGCGCATGCCAAACAACTGATTGGTCAGCAAGAGAATGTACATTATTATCAAAGTAGGTCTCAATCTCGGATCGAAGCTCATCCTCAAAAGATGGGTTGGTAAGGAGGGACGTGTTTAGTCTCCAAATGTTATGACTTGTAGTCTTTTTGCAATTGAATAGCGTGATGGATATGGGCGCGTGATCCGACCACGTGATTGTTCCTATGCATGCTTCAGTGATCGTTTGGAGGAGAAATTTATCTGTGAGGAACATATTGATTCGAGAGTAAGACTGCTGGGGGCTGGAGAAGAAGGTGTAATCTCACTCTGTATCATGGGTACATCTCCAAGGGTCATAGAGGTCTTCTTTGTGTAGAAGGGAGGACAAGGTGGAGGGCCTACGTTTAGTTGGGTTGGAGGTGTCTAGGGATATGTCAATAATTTCATTAAAGTCTCCACATAATATCACTGGGTTAGATCTATACGGTGTCAGTTTGGAGATCAGTGTGTTGAAAAATTTCTTTTGGCCAGTGTTAGGGGTGTATAGATTTACCAGGGTGAGACGTTGGTTTTCAATCGTTGCAGAGAGAATCAGGTACCTGCCGTCTTCGTCAGTCTCACAGTGGTGTAGCTGAAAGGAGACAGAGGAACTAATCGCTATCATTACTCCCCTTTATTGGTGGGGCACTGGCAAAAAAGCAGTGTGGGTAACGCTTGTGCAAGCATTTTGGGAACTATCTTTAGTGAAATGCGTTTCTTGTACACAAAATATGTCAGCGTGATGGGATAGTGCCTCTTTCCAGAGGAGGTTGTGTTTGAATGGGGAGTTTAGGCCCTTTACATTTAAGGAGGTGATTTTGAGGGCCATGATAGTGGGGATTGACCCGGGTTGATGATGAAAGGAGTGAGATTCCACACCTCTTCTGTTCGCCTGGACTATATAGGAAACAAACGATAGAGTAGGTAAGTATACAGAGTATGGCTGTTATACACAAAAATCGTACTAGAGACACCTGTTGAAGTTACTCGGGACTGTCAGAGGTGGTACTATGCAAAAGTAGGTCAAACGGCGAGTAGATCTTACGTTCGGTGTAAACAATATTAAGGGAACCAAAAAAAGGAGAAAATCAATATATATATCGTTAAGAACAGAAAGTCAACAAAACAATTATATCAGTGTGCTTGGCACACTATAACCTTAGGGAGTGGATGTGTTTCTGTAACTGCGCCCATCAGGGATCCTTGTGGTGCAGAGGACCGAAGGCCTTTTTGTTGTTATGGACCTCGCCTGGATCGTGTATTCCATTCCGTGCTGGCGGAGGACGCGAATAGGAGCCCCTGTATTCATTTTGGTTGGCAGATACAGACAGAAATCCCCAATTGGTCAGCTTTTTGTACCCATCTTTGGGAGTGAGGATGGGAATTATCTGTTGCTGATAGGTTACCAGTAGCTTGGTAGGGAAACCCCCTTTATATGTAATTTTCTTCTCCTGTAACACAGAGGTTACAGGGGTGAATGCTCTTCTCATCTCCATTGTGGCCTTGGAGAGGTCACTAAACATGAGGACATTTGTATATGGTGCTTGCAGCGGTTTAGTGGTTTTGGCAATTTGTAGTATCTGCTCCTTAACCTGAAAGTAATGCACTCTCGCTAGTATGTCCCTGGGAGTGTCAGGGGGGAGGTGTGCTGGCTTGGCGATTCTGTGTGCTCTATCAATTGTGATATCTCGTGCGTTTAAGTGAGGCAGTAAAGTGGAGAACATCTGTTGTAGGTAGGGCATGATTTCATTCGGCTTAACAGATTCGGGAACACCTCTGAATTGAATATTGTTCCTTCTGGAACGGTCTTCCAAATCTGCTAATTTCAGCTTCATATGGTGTATTTCAGACGCATGATGTTTATGTGCGTCCAGTAGTTCATTGTGGGCCCTGACGTGGTCCTGCATATTGTCCTCAAGTACGGTCGTTCTCTCCTCCTGGTGATCTACCCTGCCATGTATCTGAGGGACAGAGAGTTGCAGTTCTCTGTGTAGGTCTCTTTGCAGGGTAAGGAGCATGGCTTTCAGCATTGATTCTGTCACAGGGCTGTCAGATGCAGGGATGGTCGCTAGAGCTGGGGTGTGCGCTGTATCAAGGTCCCTGTCAGCCCATTGATGTCTTTTATATTGTGGCTCCTTACTGGGGGAGATGGCTGGGGAAGATGCCAGTCTCTTACCTCTATCTGTGCCAAGTTGTGAGGAGGAGACGTCTGGCAATGGGAGGGTATCCATGCCCTCCCTGTGAGAGAGATCAGGTGGCTGGAACAGGAGATCATCCTGAGGGGGAGCTGTCAGCTGTGCCTCAGAGTGTGCAGTGCGGGACGCTCCTGAGGTGATGTTCCCGGCGTCTGCGCCATCTTGGGCCTCGTTCATAGCTGCAGGGAGATAGTAGTCCGTGAGGCGGCGAGGTGCTGGCGGCTTATTCCGCCTTCTAGACATGCCCGGAATGGTCCCGCTGTCCTCCCCCCTCCGTGTGACCGGAATGGGGGTCGGATCGTGGCGTAGAGTTGCTCTAGATCCCGTCAGCGGCACGGAGCTCAGGCTTCAGGCATCCATCATGGTCCGCGTCAGCCCACACCCCCCATTAAATTATGTTTTAAAGGCAGATTGCAGCACTCTACCACTTTAACGGCTAAATATACCTCGTAATACTGCATGGTAATACAATAAAAAGGGTGTAGTGTACAAACAGGTGTTTTTGTATTCTATTGAAGAAGTGGTACATGACAACAGTCTTTTATTAGGGCATAATAACATTATTAATACAAATTCCAGTAAGGATGCTTGGGTAATTTTTGTTGCATACAAATTCTTATCTTGCTTACTATCGTCTACCTTAGATGCTTTACTTAATTCCTGATTATTTGGATGGCTGATTTTTCAAATCAGAAACATGGATATTTTAGCATTTTTACACGTGCAGCCCTGATCAGAACCCAAGTATTACACTGCAGACTAAAGGTCCTATGAGAACAGAACGGTGGTTCTTAAATAAAAACTTTAATGTGGAACCACAAAAAAACTTTTTTTTTGTTCGGTGTATTGGTCGCCTGGTTTGTATTGATGTCTGTATTGGTATGTAACCACACAAAGCCGCATCCAGTAATTGATTTCTATGTACAGATGTACACAGCAGCTGTGGCTCCCAGGCGGGCTCATACACCATAATTTTACATGATATGGCCCCAGGCCCAGGCATTGCTTTGTATTCAAATCATAATTTAATTGCAATTTTAAACAGGACAAGTTATCTAAGTTAATAACAATGATTTTGTTTTACACTAACACTGTTTTAAGTAGAGAAATGTGCATTGCCTTATTTCTTTTTTTTTTTTTTTTTTTTAATCAATTTCATAGGACAAATAATTTTTACAGGACAATATTACCAAATGAAGGCCTTGTTCTAAAAAAATGTATTACTTTGTTTTTTTTAAATATTAACAAAGATATTGGTGAAAAACTGGTCCATAGAAGAAATGTCCAGAGTGTACAGAGAATGTACAGGTGTGAGAGCTCAACTGGTTTACGTGGAACATTATTCAGAAAATTAGGTCCTGCTAGATCACTTCAGGATCACTTCATAGGCATTAAAAATAATGCCTATACTGTTTAACCACTTCAATACAGGGCACTTCCCCCTTCCTGCCCAAGCCAATTTTCAGCTCTCAGCGCTGTCGCATTTTGAATGACAATTGCGTGGTCATGCAACACTGTACCCAAACAAAATTTTTATAATTTTTTTTTCTCCCCAGATAGAGCTTTCTTCTTGTTTTATTTGATCACCACTGGGATTTTTTATTTTTTGCGCTACAAATAACGACTGAAAATTTTGAAAAAATCCAGTAATACACTGTCTCACCCTGCTCTGCACATGCTCAGTTGCTCTATATTTTTAGGCACTGTGCCAAATTTGTAGAGGCCAATCTGCTGACAGCCTTAAAACAGAATTAAACCCTCCTATCCTTTACAACCCAGGAAGCTGCTTCTGTTTGATCTGCAACTGCCATGATGCTGCACATGTGATCAGTTATGACGCACATGTGATCAGTTATGACACCAGCCATTTGATGGTTTGACAGTTTGGTTGAGGACACACGCAAAGGTGAACGGTTAGCAATCCCGGCATTCCACGAATGTAACTGTTTTTTGAAACCATTGAATCAATGGGTCTAGTTCCTCTTTACATTTTACTGCTGTATTTGTGCCTGTGCTTTCCTTCATTTTTTTTTAAGTGGGTGGCAAGTAGTATACATTTAGAGAGGTGGGATTGATGATTAGCAATGCAATGGAAGCATATTTTCTCCCTTTTGCAGGATTAAAATCGGGGTGCTTGCTAATTAATTGGCTAATGATTTGCACATAGGTTTACAAGTCATAATTTAGGGGTAGTATACACTGGCGTTTAAGATGAACTTAAGGTGCATTTACCATGCATTTATTGTGCTGTATTGGGAAGAAAAGGTAAAGCACACTTAGCACCGGCACAGAGAATGCAACTGGTCAGGTAAGGGTGCATTTTTTCAATTGTATATTCTACCTAGATGACCATATAAATACATGTAATATACAGGACTTTTGTTTTTTCTATTATCGAGACTAAATGCTTTTATTGTTCATAGCTCAATTATATATATATATATATATATATATATATATATATATATATATATATATATATATATATATATATATATATATATATATATATATTATATATTTTTTATATATATATATATTTTTATCCGTTTTAAACTTTCCATTGTGTGTTTGTTGCTCATGCAAGACAGATTGAGAAATAATGTAGTCCATTCACTTCAGTTGTTTTTCTGTAGAGGCAGTGTAACCTGTATGAGCATTGCAGGCTAACACCCAATGTGGTTATCTGGAGATTTCTCACATGTTCTTTGTAGTGCTTCTGCTTTGTTTCAGTAATGAAATTCAAAACATTTTTGTCTGCAATTATTCAAAATGTTATTACCCATACTGAACACTCAATGACTTAAGGTGGATTAATTAAACTGTAGCTGCTTTGCCATCTGGGTGCAGCATATTTAGCTGATTTTCTATAAGGAAGATTTTTCATTGAATAAAGTGTTTTTGAAAAGGTGGTTGCCAGGTTGTGTTTTCTAAAAGATAAATGGTAGCCCTAGCTTCAATTAATGCCATAATAACTCCAATAAAAAGGGAAGAGCAGCTGCTTTCTATACGTTTTTTCACCTGCCTGCTGTTTACACACACATGCGCGTACACACAAAAATAATAATTCTAATACATTGTTTAGAAGATGTTACAGCTTTTTGCAAAAGCCTAGGCAAGTACATTTAAGTTCAGTGCTCTCAATTTACAACATCGTAGAGGGGGAAAAAGAGATGACAGGCATAAACATAATCAGATTTTTATGGCTCAAGCGGATTCATTAAATTAGAGCGCTTGGTGTTAGTGTTCATTAATGAACTGGCGCCATATGCTTTAACTACCCTGGTCAATAGCTGATGAAGAAAAGCTCTTGTTCCGAAAGACAAAATAAAAAAAAAAAAGGAGGCAGAAACAGCTGGAAAAAAATATCCATGTTTTGGACTTGTATCAGAGGAGTTGCTTTGATTTCAGTAAACTACAACCGAGGCAATATGGCTCACAATTTGTGACCCAAAGGTAGTCATACATTACTGGAATACAGCCTACTGCGTCTCACATTACACAGATGTGAAGGCCTGATTATAGCTGCTACATAATTAACAGTGATCCGATTTGTTTTGTGGCATAAATGGTGCATGTGTAGAACATTAGCCATGGCACTCTCATTCAAATTCAACTCAAGGGCTCAGCGGCAGGCGGGTCACGAGCTTCAGGGAGTTGAAGCACAAGCTCCTCCATATGTTCTTGCTGCATCTTACTATGGCTACGAGTGCAAGTTAAGTTCCCCAAAGAACCTAATCGTGTTCTGTAATTACAGCGCGGCTTTCTGCTGGCTAGAAATGAGGGAAAAGCTAAAACACTCCCTCATCAGATAATTTGTAAATTACTTTACATGGCGGATGCCTAACTCAGTTGGTTTTCAACTGCTGAAATTATAAATAATTGTAACAGATGTGGCAATATGGCTGGTCTCCAATAAACGAGGCCCTTGGTAATTTGGCCGACCCTTTGACAGGCCAATTTAATAAAATGTGAACAAAATCTTCTTGCTAATAATTTATCATCCTTTTTCCCAACAGAATAAACTTAATTACCCTAGCAGTTAACAAGGTCACACCCAGATGCCAAACTCTGCTACAGTTTTGATAATGCAATCAGGAATTGAGAGGTGATGACAGTGTTGTTGTTTTTTCATTACCTGGCTTCACATAAACACAGGTGGCATAGCTTCCTTGTCAGTTTTTAATAATTACAAGCTATTATGGAATGCATAGTTAGCAGATTGAAAACCACACTTTAGTGAATTTGCCTGAGCATGATTGAGATTTTACTGTATGGAGATTATAATGTTGGGGAAGGCTCCCTAGCTACTTGTACTAATGGATAGCTTTTATGTCTTTACAGGTGACATCGGAGGTTTGCATGTAGGAATATTTTTAACTTTAAAACCCAGCATTGTGCAAAATGATCAGTGAATCCTGACATTTTAGTTAGCCTTTGTGATGTAACCTTACAATTTAAAGCTTGCACCCCAGCTTAATTGGTTCTAAGAGTGACATTTTTAAAGACAGAGAATAGGTCTTCTAAGGTTAAATGTTGTGGCTGTCTGATGGCAGTGCATATTCTTTACCTACGTTACATTGTACAGTGCTGCCTGTAAGCTTATCTATAAGCATGAAGATGTACAGAACACTATAATTATTAAGTATTTATGGGATCACCTTTTCAGATACAGTTGGAGAGATAAGGATATGTTTGTGTCCATGTATCTGTAGGATCGAGAATTTAAGGACCTCTTCATCCTCCCCTGTTGCCACCTTTGTAAATCTGTAGATGGCTCCAATACCTACCTATAATCAAGGTTATGTCCCCCATAGTCTTTCTTCCCAGTTACAAAGATGATGGGATCTGTATGAAGTAGAGGCACTGATTGTCTGCTTAGGCTCTCAAGTAAGATAGTTTCAGTGGTCATTGAGGTCACTTTAATTGTATAGGGTGCAAGCAGGTTACAGAGGGTTTATCCCATATCTCAGGGAAGTCAGGTTTCTAGTAAAAAAAGTAAAACCAAGTCAGAGAGGAACACATTGAAGCCTTTTTATGACATGTTAAAATCTTCTGTTGGCTTTTCAGCAGGACTATTTTTTTTTTAACAATAAAGGTGCTTTATTCAATAAGGAAACTATATTACAGGAGAATACAGCTCAGGCAATGTCATTAACATACAGTCCAGATGCAGCATGAATAAACAAAAATGAACAGTAAAGGAGCCAATTGCGATTCCTATTTATTTTACAACTTTAGCTTTACTTAACAGTATTTAGCTGTATGTTGCAGAGTTCTATAGCCCCGGGAAACCACTATTCCCCTCATAAAGGGTCCATTATGCTGTAGTACACGTGTCAGCATAGGGGAGAGGGTGGGGGGGTGGAATGGGGACCGGTCCCCTGACCCAGGTTACAGTCCAAGGTTTCCCACCCTCACACCAGGGCAAACATTAGGTTAGTGTTCAGGGCGCCCATACCTTCTCGTATTTCCAGGCACATCCCCTGTTCGAGTACATTAATTTGTATAATGGAAGCGCCTCATCCACCATCCTCTCCCAAATGGAAACAGCTGGCGGAGATGAGGAAGCCTTTTTAGCATGGTACAGAAGATATGCTATGAGTAACTTAAAATGATGCGAGCGTTGCTCATTATCTGGAATCCCTAATAAGGCCAAAGCTGGGGTAGGTGTTAAATCAAGCTGCAGTCTAAGGTTAATTTCAGCAAATATAGTTTGCCAATATGACACTGACGGGTTATTCCCAGAACATATGCATATAAGATCCTATGTGGAGGTTACAACGGGGACAACTGGGGTCACAGTTCAGGAACATCCGCTGAAGTCTCACAGGGGTGTAGTACACCCTGTGGAGAAACTTGACTTGAGTTAGTTTGTCCCTAGATGAAATGACAAATTTGGGGCCCTGTTCCAGACACTCCTCCCATGTCTCCCTATCCAAAGAAGGAATGTCTTCTTGCCAGTACTCCCATAGTTTTTCCATTTTGTCTGAGTTGGTGCAAAGGAGCGCTCTATAGAGGGTGGACAAGGGTTTGTCCAGTACACCTGGAGACAACATATTCTCAATAGGATCCATTAAGATAGTTGGAGGTTGGGGAAACTGAGCCCTGGCTGCGTTCCGCAATTGGTGGTATCTAAACAACATCCAGCCAGGCAGGCCAAATCTCAGACAGCTGAGAGAAGGATGCCTGCAGGCATGACATCCCTCACCGGTTTAACCCCAAAGCTTGCCCATATGTGAGGATCAGGGACAGTACGGAAGTGGGGGAGACATGGATTACCTCACAAAGGTTGGACAGGGGACAGTTGACCTGGTTGGCTAAAATGTCTGGTTGCTGCCTTCCATACTTTCCATGTGGCTTGTGTTGGTCCCGGCAGAAAGGGGTATGCTTGCGGTCCTCTGAAGAGGTCCATTAATGATCGGAGGTCCATTACGGAGGTCCATTAATGATCCCAAAAATGTTGCTTCCAAACAAGTGGCTGCGTTAGACCTAGAGCATTGAAACCACCAATATGCCGAGACCAGGACCGCCGCCCAAAAATATACTCGGAAATCCGGGAGTGCCAGACCCCCCATCCTCTGTGGTACGGACAGAGTTGATGTAGCTAACCGGGGGGGATGCCCCATTCCAAATAAAGGCGTTTAGGCAACGATTAGTTTCTCTAAAGAAAGCTGCGGGCACCAGAGCCGGGCAATTGCTAAACACATAGTTGAACCGCAGAAGAAGCATCATCTTAATAAGATTGATGCAACCTAAGAGGTTCAATGGGAGCCCGGCCCAAGATGAGCAGTTCGCTTTAAGTGAAGTAAGTAGTGGTTGGATGTTTCGGTCAAAAAAGTCTGTGGTCTTCCTGGTCACCTGTATCCCCAGATATCTTAACTCCTCCACCCAATGAAGCAGAGTGGTGGAGCCCAGGGCAGACGCCTGATCATCAATTGGGAAGAGAATTGATTTGGACCAGTTTATTTTTATGCCTGAAAATGAGCCAAATCTGTCAAAACTCCATAGGGCTGCCAAAAGGGAACGGCCCCTCATCATTTAAGTAAAGCGGAGCGTCATCCGCATATAAGGACAATTTCTCCTCCAAGCGTCCGACCCGCAAGCCATGGACTTTAGGAGATTCCCTAATTAGGATTGCCAGTGGTTCCAGGGCCAAGGCAAACAGGGAGAGAGACAAGACGCAGCCTTGACGCATGCCCCTGTATAGGGCAAATGTTTCTGACAGCCAATCATTAGTACGTACCCATGCTTTGGGGGCCCGGTATAGTAGCTGGAGCCAGTGCAGGTATCTGGGGCCAAATCCATAACGTCGCATAACCTCCCATAAATAAATCCACTCCACTGAGTCAAACGCCTTTTCCGCATCCAGAGAGGCGATGTGCCCAGTGCCCAGATTATCATGGGGATTGATAAATTTAGAAAAAGGCGTCTCAGGTCGATGTCTGTCCCCTTACCCAGCATGAAACCCGTTTGGTCAATGTGAATTAAGTTCTCTATCATAGTGGAGAGGTCAATTCACTAGTAACTTTGCCAAAATTTTTGCGTCCACATTCAGAAGCGAAAACGGCCTGTAGGATGCACAGTCCCGAGTATCCTTGCTGGGTTTAGGGATTAAAACAACCGCCTCCTCCAAAGATTCGGGAAGCTGGTCAAGAGATGACAATTCAGAGAACAATGCTGTGAGTTTAGGGGCCACAAGTTCCACAAAATTAGAGTAAAATTCGGTCGGAAGGCCACCAGAGCCTGGGGTCTTGCCCGCCTACAATCGCCCTATAGCTGTCTGAACCTCCTCTAGAGATGTCCTCCTCTAAACGCTCCCTGTTGGCTGTGGCCAGTAGTGGAAATGTAATTTGAATCCAGGAAGGCCTTTAGGTCGGTCAAGGAGTATGTAGCCCTGGGCTTCTAAAGGTCACTAAAAAATTGCAAAAAGTGGTCGTTTATACTCTCTGGGGTTACAAGGGGTATGCCATTTACATCCCTTACACTCACAATGTAGGTTGTGGGCCTTTGAGTTTAAGCCAACCAGGCCAGCAGGCGGCCATTTTTGTCGCCATATTCAAAAATTCTCTTCCGGGTGTAAAACATAGCCTTCTCATTATTCTCCACCCGGTGAAGGGAGAGCTGTCTCAGATCCCGCTGCCAGAACCTGTACCTTTCTGAGGTCGGAGACAACACAAATTCCGCCTCCCGCTCAGCAGCCCCTTCCTCCAGTTGCTCTAGTATTTGAGAAGATGCCCTCTGCAGCGTCCCAATTTGTGAAATATATGTTCCCCTGACCCATGCCTTGAATAAGTCCCATTGCACCAGAGGGGATTCAGTGTCCCTGTTCAAATTCCAGTATGTTACCAGTGACTCTGTTATGGGTTGCTGCAACCATTCATCTGATGCTCAGAGCCCTGACAAACGCCATAGTCTAGTAGCAGGGGGTTCAGAGCGAGAGATGGCCAGACTAAGTGGGGCGTGATCAGACACTCCGCTGGGGAGTATACGTGCCTCAGCAACCCACCAGAGAGCCGCAAGAGAGGCGTAGGCCAAATCCAGCCGCGACAGAGTTTTATAAGTACTCGAATGACACATATACTCCCTAGGGTCCCGGTGCAAGCAACGCCATACATCAGTAAGGGCATACATGGAGGCCCATTGTGTCAGGGTGGACTCGCCCCTGGTCACCGCCTGCAGAGTGTCATATCCTAGAGCAATTTGCATAATATTGTTTAACGTAGGAACTGATACCAGAGGTGGCAGGTACAGTCCCACCAATACCACATTTTTACCGTAGATACAAGCATGCGTTTTAATATATCTCTAGGCCGGATCCGTGCGCACCTACCGTGCTTGCAGGGGCAGGGACTTTCACAGTTCAGTTAAGACCCCTAACATTCCATGAAATGATATTAATGTCTGACATGAGCAGGCAGGCACATATAATAGGACCACAAATAATATAGCATAAGAGAACCGCAGCAGCGGATCGGACCTTGCACTGGAGTGGCAGCATTGGCAGTGAGATATAGGACATTGTGACCAAGGTATATTTGCAGATTGCAGTATATATTGTAGAAAGCATAAAGCACCAAATATAATGAGTGAACAGTAGGTAGAACTAAACATAACTGTACTCCCAAACTTCCCTCCCCCTCTGGTAGCAAAACATCCCTCCCCCCACCCCGCATCCCTATCCCAAACATGTACTGCATAATTCCCCAAACACCAGACAACTGGTCCATTAGGTTAGGTTAGCAAAACAGAGAGTCGTGAGCCAGATGGAGTTTATTGACTAGCGTGACACTACCCTACACTAGGTATGCACGAAAAAAACGAGCAAGCGTTTTTGACAAATCCATTATTACATTTTTTTTTTAAAAAGTGTCCCGCGATGTACATCCATCGTCAATCACGGCGCTTGACGTACCCAAAAAATACATTGTACGCCTTCCCATTCACAGAGGGGATGCAGGATCTGGGGGCCCCTTTGTTAAAGGGGCTTTCAGATTCCGATAAGCCCGCAGACCCAGACAACCATTGGCCAGGGTTGTCAGGAAGAGGCCCTTGTCCTCATCAACATGGGTACAAGGAACCCCAAAACACCCTCCCCATATTGAGGACATGTGGTCTGGTATGGTTGGGGGGGGGCTCGCTCCCCCCCCATCCTGACCCTTAGGCTGCATGCTCGGATAAGGGTCTGGTATGGATTTTGGGGGGGGGGGAGCCCATGTCAATTTTCTTTTTCAAATTTGGGCGTGGAGTTCCCCTTAAAATCTATGCCAGACCCAAAGGGCCTGGAATAGATTTTGGAGGGGACCGCATACCAAATTTTGTTTTAAAAAAAAATGGTTTTGGGTTGTTTTTTTTTTTTTCTTAATTTGTGGTAGAGCAAAAAATTGTGTGTGACAACTCACACTAATATCCCATAATCTACTGCTTACCTAGTGTAGGTAGTGTCACTCTAGTCAATAAACTGCATATAGACCAAAAACATATTCCCACTATAGTAGTGGAAAAATGAATGACCAAATGAGCAACACAGCATACAGTGTGGGGATTTAAAAGTTTATAATTTATTGAATTATTAAAATTCATGCGTTATCCTTCATTGGAGGTAAAGTGCTAGCACCAAACAAGATGTAAAGCCAAAGGCTACCGTGCTAAATAGCCGATGGATGGGGCAACGCAGACAACAATAAACACCAACAAAAAACAAATACATAGCACACCTCCACCCAGTAAAGCACACACCCACCAGTGTAATTGATTCTGTCTCTTCATGTATGCCTCAAGTGCTCACACCTGTTCATCAGGAATATACACTCTTTACAAATGAAAGAATGCTATCAGCATAGATATCTGTGCAGGGTAAACCTCAAAATAACAAATGTCCATGACTCTGGCCATGATCAGTGATCCTAAAAAACTCCAAGTTAAACTTGTACGTTGGGTGAGTGGAGGGTCCAAAACAGATGACAACTTTTGTGAGGGCTGCTTCACAAAAATTGGTGACAGTGCATTTGTCATTCATCATCCGCGTACAACATTAAAATGTGTTCAGGATCACACCAGACTTAAACATCCATATCTGGCCCAAAACACCACAGTTCTAGATTTGGTGCAAACCCACACTTGCTTGATTTATAATATTATTTCTTGGGGTTCTATTATGTGAAACCCATCAAAAATGTAATCACTGGTGAAAAATAAACTTTAACAACACAACAGAGGAAGAACATACAAACCTCTAGCCAGGTAGCGGGATTGGGATTCGAACCAAGAACCTCAGTGCTGCTAGGTAGAAGTGCTAACCAGTTAGCCACTGTGCTGCCTGATGTATGTAGGCTGCATCACAGTGGTGTCAAACAGTCCTAAGTCCCAGGGGTGCAAGAAGTTAATCAATGCAGATGTGCTATGGAAGGCCAGAGAGCCAACCTGTTTCTAGTATAGGCCATCTGTTTTGAAGGCTGGTTATGGCTGATTGCTGTCAACATGCTGAGAGATAAACAGCTATCATGTTGTGGGTTTAGACTTTGTAAGAGGCTGCAATTAGTGCTCGTGTGGAAATGTTAAGGCTGATTATAGTCATTGCCCATGGAAAACACATAACACAATTTGCAATGGTGGTGGAACCCTCCTACACAAAAATACTACATTTATGTATGGACCGGAGTCAGGAGCTATGTTTAACAACATAGGGAGAACAGACATCTTCTCTATATGGCATGTTTGGGATTCAAACCAAGAACCTCAGTGCTGCTAGGCAGAAGTGCTAACCTGTTATTCTAGATTTATCCTGTGATATTTGGTGGTTCTTGGTGTGTGACTGTAGAATAGTGATGTTACCCTCTGAATTTTGGGAATTACATTTTGATTTCTGATGTTGGTACACATATCACATTTTTTGAACTTTGGATTATGATAATTTGGAAATACTAAATAACACACAAAATTGTCACTCCTTTTAAATTTGCATCAGCAATGGTATTTCTGGTTTGTAAAGACACTTGTGTGATTTTGGGTAAAGATTTTTGTGTGATGGCAACAAGTGAGAGACAGAGAAAAATTTATTTTACCAAAACATGAAAACATTACACATTCTAGCATTCTTAAAATCAAAATGGATGAAGAAGCAACATTGTTGCAAGGACAATTTATTAAGAGAAAGATAGTTCATCTCCACATTAAAAGTATTTATTTGTGACTGTTGGATATTTCTTTTTTCTTTATTGATTTCCCAACTTTTTATCTATTCTGGCCAACCTACTTAAATATATTCTGCAGAGTGTTCTGTATTTCAAACAGAACAAAGTGGGCAAGACAGCAGGGATATAGGTCAGGGCTTGACAAATTTTGATTTGAATCTAGGAGCCAGCTAAAAAATTTAGGGGCCAGTTTTATTTTTATTTTTTTAACTAACTAATCTTTATTGTCAATGACAAAACCCCTTTTCTTATGTAGCCCTGATGTGTATCTTTACAGAAGCACGACACAGGTTTACATACAGAGAATACATGGAGGTGCCAGTATGTGAAGAAGAAAAAGTAAACAAATAGATATACTCTGGATTCTTAACCCCAGAACTGGATCCAACACCTTGATGAACACTATGGGAGTAGGGGAGAGGTTGAATGAAAACTATATAAATTAGTGGTGTTGATCATCCATGGCAAACAGAAACCATTGGTGAGGCTTGAAAATTAAGATATGTAAATATGCATTTTTAATAACCACTGACACCAGTTTGTCTACCTGGTGTGAAGCAATCGCCATAGAAGGCCAGATTTCTCCATTTTGGCTTGGAAACCGTAAAGAGGAATAGAAGCCATGAAACCTCTCACCTTCTGGCACGGGTGCAATGACACCCTGAGACCACATCTTTTCCAGTGCTGCAAAGAAGGTTGCTCATTTTAGTGGCATCAATGAGACATTTGAGTGCATAAAACATGGAGGGAGAAAGCATTGTAGTTCCAGCTTGTAACCCCTGCTCACCCCCACTGCAGATATCTAATATCCGATATCTGTGATATCTTGAGTCCAGACAGCCATGTGGGCTTATCACTGTCCCCATATCCACCAGAGTGGGAAGGGGGGAGGAAGACTCCAGATCCTCGTCGGCTTCCTCTTCCTTCTCATCCAAAGGATGTTCCTCCAACACCACATCATCCTGTATCAGAAAAGTGGAAGGAGAGTGCCCCCTTGTGTGCATCAGGCCTTTCAAGCCAATGAGAACCCCTGAAAACTGTTCATGAAGACCAGAAATGGCTGCTGAAAATTTCTACCTAGACACAAAAGCTGGAGGATTATGCCCTAGACAGTGGAAAGACCAGATAAGGAAAGGGATTCAGACCTGAACTGACTGTTAGCGGAGCCGTTGCAGGGCAACTTGTGTAGGGATCCTTCACCTGACAGAGGAATGGGAGAGTCCACACCGACTTCATTTTCCTCCATCTGTCTGCCTTTGTACAGTCATGGCACAGCCTGGCCCAACTCCATAAATGGGAGCAGTCAGCCAGCTGAGGGCAGGGTCTGCCAAAGGCCAGACACCTGGTGACAATGACTTTGACAGAAGTGTCCCCAAAATAGCCTGATGCTTCTATTGTCACTGGTTTGCCTATGCTGCTAATGTGTTGAGAGGGAGGCATTGGGTAAATCCTCCTCCTTATTGGAGATTGCTGTGCGCGTGCATTCTGGGGTCCATGGATCTAAAATATGGGCCGTACAGATGCCATCTTTGCAGACGTATTTCATTTTATATGTGGAATAATTTCATTATACTTTGTACCAAAAACATATTAGACATTTAGTATATATGTATAGTAATGTTTGCTTTATATTTATAGTCGGTCACACTAAACTGAACTTCCTTTTGCCTTTAAAATATACAAAAAAAATTGCAAGCAATATTACCAAAAGAAAGCATTGTTTGTTCCAAAAAAAAAAAAAAGTTATTGCTGATATAATAGACGTATAGCCCAAAAATGGCTCTGGAACTTAAAATGACACTAAATGCTAACCTTATTCTGCAAATATAATCCATACACATCCACCACTCAATGGCCCTGTAAACTAATTTTCAGAAAATTGTTTCTTACATAGTTTTCCTCCTTGTAAGGTCCTACATGAGCTCCTGAACCTTTCCCGCTCATTTTTGTTTGTTTGGAACAAGCAGTGCACGTTAGTCCAGTCATGTGCACTACTCTATATACACTACATGTCCTATAGCCCTTAGTCCACCTTGGGAGCAAGCAAAAGGAGGTGGCTACGTATAGTGGGGCCATGGAGACTGAACGTATCCGCCCTCAAACAGGAAGTCAGATTACAATAGCAAAAAGAGGAATTTGAAGGAGGCTGACAGCAATAGAAGGTACTCCTGTGTAGGGCTGGGGGAAAATCTATTTAAATCTTGAATCGAGTTGAGACGTCAAATTTCAAAATTTAAGCAAATCAATTTTTTATTAGATTTTTTTTTTTCACCGCGCCGGTCCTGAGGAGATGCTGGCAGGAGTTTTTAGGCGGGCTGCGGCTTCGCCTAAAAACTCCTGCCCGCAGCTCCTCGGGACCGGCGCGGTGTCCAAAAAAAAAAAAAAAACTTGATTCGAATCGTGAATCGAGTTTTTTTTAAGAAAATCACAGATTTTTTTTATTTTTGGAAAATCTCCCAGCCCTACTCCTTTGCAGGCAGTCCCATTCATTTCAGGTGGGATGCAGTGATTGCACGGACAGAGCTGCTGCTTCTAATTTGACAGCTATGTGGGTGCATGGCCCTGAATGCATACTGTCTGCGTACCAGGGCCCTGCACCTGCATTCCCATGGTTTTTAAATTGGAAGCAGCCACTGTGTCCCAACTGACATAAATAGGACTGCCTGTATGGGAATGCACCTTTGCATCCCCTTGAGGCAAAAAGAGCCCTTGCATGCACGTACGCTATAACGATACTCTTCTGCGATAAAGAGCTTGCCTGTTTGCAATGTTTTTGTTCCACTTTAAAGAGTAATCCACTTTTGTTGAGGAAAAAAAAAAACATTCCCCTCTGGGTGATGAATGTTCATTGCAGGGATTTTAACTTGGTTGCAGATTCCTACCTTTTGTTATGTGGAAGATATAGCTGTTTGTGTCCATGTGCAAAATGAATCTAATGGGAGTAACTTTATAATTATCATTCAGCTGCTGCACTTGCAGGGTCTGCATCCTTTTAACATGATTTTAAAGGCAAGTTTAAAAAATCAAGCATGCCATACACAGAGCAGCCCCGATCCTCTTCTGGAATTCCCCACTGGTGCTCTTGGCTCCTCCATCCTGCCAAGTGCCCCCAGAGCAAATGGGGGCACCCAAGCAGGCTCACTGCTGAGCCGCTGCTCTGCATGTCCATTCACACAAAGGCTTGGCTCTGCCCACTGTCCTCATTGGCTCGCTGGCTGTGATTGACAGCAGTGGGAGCCAATGGCTCCCGCTTCTGTCTCAGTCAATGAGGAGAGAGAGTCCCCAAAGAGCCGAGGCTCTTGTGCACATAGAAGGTACACACAGAAGGTACATTGCTGCACACAGGTACATTGCTCAATTGAGTACATAGATAACAGATTTTCATCCTGTGTCTCAGTCTGGCTCCCGCTGCTGTCTCAGTCAATGAGGAGGGAGATTCCCCAGAGAGCAGAATGTGCACACAAGGTTTTTTACATTCATGTATAAAAATATATGAAGTTAAAAAAACCTTGAGCCTTTAGAAACACTTTCCCTTTGAGAGTATTGTGCCATAAATTACATTTTTGTTTTTTTTTTGCAGGGGTTGCCCAAAATCTAATTTGTATCTTAGTGCAGACTTCTGGCAAAATCAGCCAATCGCACAAGCAGGAAATAACATTTCTGGGGGACATTCTGTACACCATCTGTCTACAGAACTCGTCCATGTTGCCGTATTTTACAGAAAATTAATTCTTCAAGTTCTTCAAAAGAATTGTGCAACCTGTTGCTTTTTTAAGGTGTAGTGTGGTCCCCATCAAAAAAATATATATTTTTTTCTGTAAACTGCACTGTAAAGTTTAATGCTATACATTATTTGTATAAATACCACATGGACAATTTTTTTTTTTTGAGTTTACCCAAAACGTATTTATATATTACATTTCTGTGTATGGTGCGTGCTTACCATTGCATTCTTGAATTTCCACCACAATTTTCTGCAAACTAGGGATATCGCCATTCCTTTAAAATATTACTGTTAATCTTAACTAATCTACCATTTTTCTTTGTCATTTGGCAACAGGTACATTGCTCAATTGAGTCCATAGATCAGAGATTTTCATCCTGTGTGTCAGGACACATTTGTGCTTAATGCTTCATAACGGACTAGATGTGTCACAAGAATTTTTGAAAAGCATCCTAACAGATGATGAAACGATATCATATACAATAAGTTAACTGTTTTATACTGGGCGTAGTTAGAGTTTTGGAAGTTTATTTCTTTAGTTGTAGATAGTTGGTTTTGCTAGAGACTTTAAGAATATCTAGAGATGATTATGATGTAAATATACAGTAAAAAAGATTGAGGACTACGGACTTCTCAATGTGTATGTAAACCTTAGATTTTTTTTTTTTAGTAAAGTTTTCATTGTATATACAGTATTCACAAGCAAACATTTTTTTTTTGTTTAAAAGTTTCCTATGTGAATATCCTACCAGTAAAACTTCTTGTTGCAGGCTGATATGCTGATGACAACGCCACACTGCTGCCTCATTCAGTCAAGTCGCCTTAAGGCCCATTTATTTCGAAATTTTAATACATATTAAATTGTATTGGACCTTTTAATTTAATGCACAGTACATCTGTTCTTTTCTTTGTGTGATGAAATGCACATTTGTTGAGGTCCGCTGAAAAGTTGTGTTAGGGAGCCATTGAAAATAAATTGTACAGCAATGCCAATAGTGCATCGTAGTAGCAAAGCACAGAAAATGCATGTGTTATTGCGCTTTTTGGCAGCACATAAGTGAGGGCTGCAAAGGTAATCGAGGTTTTAAATATTTAACTGTGATGTAGATCTTCACATTGCAAGATAACTTTGTAATTGCAACCCTCTGCAATGTAAAAAATAGTGTATGTGCAAGTTCCTGGTCCACCTTGCCCCCATTCCCCATTCTCGACTAGGAGCGAGTATTGTGTGCCCTGCTCCTAAGCTTCTTGGAAAATCCCTGTCACATATTACAGGAGCCTTTAAGTGGTTGTAAACCTCAGACATGAAATATTAACAAAGCACATCCCTCTATAGTGTGTACTTGTCTCATTTAAGAGCACTAAATGTCAATTCTGTCTGCTGCTTTGTTTCTTTGCTATCAGCATGAATCAATTGTGACATGTTTTCCTGACACCAAGAGAAAAAGAGTAACGTTAGGGAGCTCCAGCTGATTGGCAGCATCAGCTCTGTTCCTGTGTGCTGTGTGAAAGGGCTGTGTGACCCTTCTCTTCATCTCTCCCCACTAAGATCTGCAGAGTAACTTCAGAACTCTGCCCCCTTTTTCTGATTCCTCAAACAAGCTTTGTAAATTCTGGAGTTTGAATAGCTGTAGAAAAGAAACAACTGCAAATTAAACAGGTACTACATTTAACGTTTGTTTCATCTCAGTGTATATTACCTGAGGCCAGTCATTTCACTGGGTATATGAAAGGGTTTACAACCACTTTAAGCTGAGGCATGCATGGGAGGAGGGTGGATCTAGTGGTGCATCTTTAGGGCGCTGGCTGCCTGAACCACGATAAGATGGCCAGCTCTTGAAGATGGCACCGAGGAAGATGGCGGCAAGGTACCTGGTGTGCAGCAGTGGATCACAGCAGATAAACGCTGGATTTGCTGGTTGTGTGGGTAGGTTTACTGTGGACAAACCTGTAAAAAAGGTAAGAAGGGGTTAAAAATGTGAAAAAAACATTATCTGGGAAATATCTATTTAACCGCTTCAGCCCCGTAAGATTTTACCCCCTTCCTGACCAGAGCGTTTTTTGCGATTCGACACTGCGTCGCTTTAACTGACAATTGCGCGGTCGTGCGACGTGGCTCCCAAACAAAATTGATGTCCTTTTTTTCCCCCACAAATAGAGCTTTCTTTTGGTGGTATTTGATTGCCTCTGTGATTTTTATTTTTTGCGCAAAAAACAAAATAAGAGCGACAATTTTGAAAAAAACGCATTATTTTTTACATTTTGCTATATTAAATATCCCCCAAAAATATATAAAAAACCTTTTTTTTCCCTCAGTTTAGGCCGATCGTATTCTTCTACATATTTTTGGTAAAAAAAAATCGCAATAAGCGTTTATTGGTTTGCGCAAAAGTTATAGCGTTTACTAAATAGGGGATAGTTTTATGGCATTTTTATTAATAATTTTTTTTTTTACTAGTAATGGCGGCGATCAGCGATTTTTATTGTGACTGCAACGTTATGGCGGACATTTTTGACACATTTTTGGGACCATTGTCATTTATACAGTGATCAGTGCGATTAAAAATGCACGGATTACTGTGTAAATGACACTGGCAGTGAAGGGGTTAACCACTAGGGGGCGGGGAGGGGTTAAGTGTGCCCTAGGGGAGTGATTACTAACTGTAGGGGGATGGGCTGGGCTAGCAGTGTCATTACTCTGATCACAGCTCCCGATGACAGGGAGCTGTGATCAGTGACACTTGTCACTAGGCAGAATGGGGAGATGCTGTTTACATCAGCATCTCCCCATTCGTCCTCTCCGTGAGGCGACCGCGGGTAACCCCGCGGCGATCGAGTCCGCGGGACCCGCGACCCGACTCACGGAGCTCCTGGCCGGCGCGCACGCAATGGTACGGCGGGGAATTCAAATGGACGTACCTGTAAGTCCATTTGCCCAGCCGTGCCATTCTGCCGACGTACATCGGTGTGCGCCGGTCGGGAACCGGTTAAGCTGTACAGGTGGAACATGTTGATCAAGTGTCTTCTATAAGCCACTGCAGAATACTATGGTGCCTTAAAGACATTCGTGCACAGACACTGGACACTATCTACCGTATTTTTCGCACCTTAAGTCTCACTCCCCCCCCCCCCAAAAATGGAGGAAAATGTCCCTGCGTCTTATGGAGCGAATACTACCACCCCCCCCCCCCCCCCCGGTCGCGGCCGCCATGTTACATACCAGGTCAGCCATAGAAGGGATGCATCCGTCGTCATCTGCTGTTACAGGGGGTCAGACTAATCCGCGGCTGCAGCGATCATCTTGTTCGGGCCGGCCGGGCCCGAGCAGCACGCACGGTGATCATCAAAAAGCAAGGGAAGGGGGCCCTGCCCGGGTAGAAGAAGCCCCCAGGATGCTTTGCATCAGATGACCAGTCCCAGTGCGCGGAGGCACGCCCATGCAACGTCATTTACATGTTGCCCCGTACACTGAAAACCTACAGCAGTTAGAGTTTTAAACAGGTTGGAGCTTTTGACCGAACACCAAATTACCTCCTTCCAGTCTCTCAGCAATCAGTGCCCGTCCTGCATTCTTTTTTAGTCTATGAACACAACAAATGTACCGTACTAAGCACTGTCTCCATAATTAACACTGACCAGGTGCTCAGGCACGCCACCCACTGCAGGGACCAGCTGCTCGGCCACGCCACCCACTGCAGGGACCAGGTGCTCAGCCACGCCACCCACTGCAGGGACCAGGTGCTCAGCCACGCCACCCACTGCAGGGACCAGGTGCTCAGCCACGCCACCCACTGCAGGGACCAGCCACGCCACCCACTGCAGGGACCAGGTGATCAGCCACACCACCCACTGCAGGGACCAGGTGATCAGCCACGCCACCCACTGCAGGGACCAGGTGATCAGCCACGCCACCCACTGCAGGGACCAGGTGATCAGCCACGCCACCCACTGCAGGGACCAGGTGCTCAGCCATGTCACCCACTGTCACACCACCCTCTGCCATCCCAGCCATCCACTGCAGGAACAGGGTGCCAGCTCAGCCACCCACTGCAGGAACCAGCTGTTCAGCCACACCACCCACTGCAGGGACCAGGTGCTAGCTCAGCAACTGCAGGGACCAGGTGCTCAGCTATGCCACCCACTGCCAAGCCACCCACTGCAGGAACCAGGTGCCATCTCAGCCACCCCCTGCAGGAACAAGGTGCCAGCTCAGCCACCCACTACAGGTGCCAGCCCAGCCACCCACTGCAGGAACCAGGTGCCAGCCCAGCCACCCACTACAAGAACCATGTGCCAGCCCAGCCATCCACTGCAGGAACCAGGTGCCAGCTCAGCCACCCACTGCAGGAAGCAGGTGCCAGCTCAGCCACCCACACCTGGGCCAGGGACCAGGTGCTAAAGCAGATAGGATGATAAAGCAGAATAGACTAGCATCTATAATTCCTTTTAAACTGGAGGTAGTAAAATATGCCAAGGAACATGGAAACACAGCAGTGGAGAGACATTTTGGGCCACCTCCAACTGAAAAAATGATGAGTGGAGGATCAGCTGCAAAAAGCAAATAAAAGTAAGCACACTTTTCGTGGGCATGCTGCAAAGTGGCCACAGTTAGACGTGGCCATGAAAAAATGGATCGCACGTCACCGGAATAATGGCTTCTCATTCTCTACAAAAATGATCATATATGAAGCCAAACGCGTTGCTGTAGAGAAAGGCATTCAGGATTTTACTGGATCACCATCGTGGTGCTACAGATTTATGAGGCAATGTGACCTTGTTATGCGCACCAAAACTAAAATTACACAAAAAATGCCAAAAGAATATGAATCTAAGATTCTGTCTTTTCATAAATTTTGTTATTGATGCTAGGAAAGGGTTCTCAGATTGGGAATATGGATAAAGTCCCGCTAACCTTTGATGTGCCATCTAATAGGACCGTAGATCTGAAAGATGCCAAAACCATCACCATGAAAACCTCAGGACATTGGAATACACATTACACGGTTGTGTTGTCCTGCTGTGCAGGCGGCACCAAATTGCCATCCATGTTAATTTTCAAAAGGAAAACATTTCCGAAAGAAGTGATTCCACAAGGAGTTGTTGTACATGTTCATGACAAAGGATGGATGGACGAAAATGGAATGAGAGTATGGGTTGAAAAAGTGTGGTCCAAACGTCCTGGAGGGCTTCTGAAAAAATCTGCCTTATTAGTGCTTGACCGGTTTAGAGTGCATATTAGCGAAATGACAAAAAAGCGCTTTAAACAAGTGAAGACTCATTGGAGACCTCACATAAAAAAAACCCAACCCCAGAGCTATATTGGCTGATATATCTTTGGTACGGTCATCTTTACTACAGTCTTTAGAGGTCTCTCATTGCAAAAGTCCAATATAGATATGCTCTGGGAAAGTATCGGTAAATCTGGGAGACCACTTGCAAGGTCTCTGCACCCCCGATCTTTAGCAACTTTTATACCCAGCATTGTGTTACCATCCGGGGAAATTACATCAGATCCAATCTCTCTTCAAAAGGCATTCTGTGACTATTTCACAGCTTTGTATAATCTTCTTCCCCCACCATCATACGACTTACATACTTCCGTATACGACGGCCAAGAGAATCTATCTGAAACTGCCATCCCAATATTAGACGAAGATAGTGGGAATTCTCTGGATTCCCCTTTTCTACTTGAGGAATTATTGGAAGTGATTACTAATACACCATCGGGTAAAAGTCCCGGTCCCTATGGTTTTTCATCAAAATTCTATAAGATCTATAAGGATTATATTACACCGTTTATGCTTCAGGTGTTTAATAGCATATCTGATATTAATGGGTTTACACCCCAGACATTAGAGGCGCACATCACACTACTTCCTAAACCTGACAAGGATTTAAACTTGTGTTCTAGCTATCGCCCGATATCATTAATTGGGGTAGATATTAAGATCTATGCCAAACTGATTGCCTCACGTCTTCAATCCCATATTCCAAATCTGGTACATACAGATCAAGTTGGGTTTGTGCAGGGGAGAGAAGCGCGTGACAACACGCTTAAATCCCTTTTACTCATTGACTATACCCAGTCAGCAAAAATACCAGCTTGCCTTCTCTCTGTAGATGCAGAGAAGGCATTCGATCGTGTTGGGTGGCCGTTTTTGGAAGAAACTCCTGATTCAAATAGGACTTCGACCAATCCTGTTAAGGAAAATTATGGCACTTTATACCAAGCCAAGAGCAAGAATACGGATCAACCAATCACTATGTCCTAACTTTCCTATTCAAAATGGTACGCGCCAGGGATGTCAGCTATCTCCCCTCCTGTTCGTTCTAGTAATGGAATATCTGGTAACTGCTCTTAGACAAAATCCTTGTATCACAGGTATACCACTAGATGGGCAGGAGGTGAAGTTGTCAGTATTTGCGGATGATCTGTTACTCTATATCACTAACCCACATGTCTCCATGCCATCTATTCTATACGAATTTCAGCGTTTTGGAGCTCTGATTTGATTCCTATTCAGCAGCAATCAATAAAACACTGGCTGGAATATCGGCAATTAATGTCCTTTCTTTCTTCCTTTCCTTCCTTAGATGTGTTTAATAGAGCGCCAGATACCTTGGAGTCTCTTCCGCTACAAGAAACTGTACCAGAACATATTTTGTCTGCAGTGTATGGGGTTCTTATTCTTAGACCCCATTTATATCTCCCGGAGTATACAAACAAGTAGAATATGGACTTGAATGTCCAAATGAAACCAGAGGAATGGGAAAAAGCGTTTATTCGTACACATAGTATGTCGTTAGCAACTAAGGCACAGGAAACTAATTTTAAGCTTCTCTCTCGGTGGTATAGATGTCCGCTGTTGCTTCACCGGATATATCCAAATGTCTCAGACCTGTGTTGGCATTGTCATTCTGCCAAAGGCTCGCTATTACATATTTGGTGGGAATGTCCTTCTGTACATAATTTTTGGGATATGATACTCCATCTTCTGCAACTGGGGTGACCATCCCCAACATGCCACAAATTACTTTATTATCTATCCTACCCAGCTCGTACAAAAGCATTAAAAAAGGCCTTTTGAGACACTGGTTGACAGCTGCAAGAGCAGTAATACCACGCCACTGGCGGTCGGCGCATGCTCCATCGTTGGTTGAGTGGGTTTCAGAGATGAACAATATTGAGAGGATGGAGACTCTTCTGTCACAGCAGTTGGACACTTATGAACAATGTCGTCAAATTTGGCTTCCTTGGAAGGTTCTAAGGGAATCCCTTGAACTACGGAATCTGTATATGGTTTGGAGATAGGATATGAAAATGGTGCAGAGTCGGATTGGGATTGAGCAAGGCGATTTTGGTTTGAGTAGCTATTTCGGGTAGTTTTATTTATTGTGAGTATTATTGTTTCTTCCCTTTTTTTTTTTTGTTGTTGTGTGTGTATTTAGTGCGATATATCTAACATTACTGTGGGAGTTGAAGAAAGGGAATAGGAAACCATATATTTTATTTTTGGATGAAGGAAGATAAGGCAGGGTTATTCCTACTGGTGTTTATGGATGTGTGATCTTGGGCGGTGGTGGCGGACCTTGGTGCCCTGGATGTTTGGTGGCGGCACCTCCCTTGATGTGCAACTACTCCATAGAGTGCGGGGGTGGTGGGGGTGTGTGGCCGGGACATCTGGGGTTCCGGGCCCACCATCATGGGTCTGGAGTATCAACATGGGTTTTCTTTTCCTCCTTTGTCTTATTCTATTCTTTCTCTTGTTTCAGAGACCCCTGCAGTGTATTGGTATATGTTTGTTTTATATATTATTATTATAATGTAATACTTTTTTTTTATTGGTACCTATTGGATGAGATCAACGCCTTATTTTTTTATTTTTTTGTTATGTAAATTTAAATCTCCTTTTCAATAAAATCAGAATTAAAAGAAGAAGTGAAGACTCATCTAGCTGTAATTCCTGGGGGTCTTACCAGCCAGTTGCAACCTCCTCAACGTTTCCATCAACAAACCGTTTAAAGTGTTTATGCGAGAAGAGTGGAACAAATGGATGGCTGCTGGTAATCATGATCTGACACCTACTGGACGAATGAAAAGACCCACTATCACTCAAGTTTGTGAATGGGTGAATACATCATGGCACTCAGTGAAGGGGGACATCATCGTACAGTCATTCAAAAAATGTGGCATTAGCAATGCCTTAGATGGAACTGAAGATAGTATTGTATATGAAGATGGCGAAGAAAGTGATGTCAGTGATTGTGAGCAACCGAGCTTCATAATTTCTGACACTAGCAATGATGAGTTCTTGGGGTTCCCAGAAGACTAGAAGAGTACTCAAACCTTAAAGTCTCTCCTCATTTGTTAATGACAGTGATGATAGTTCTTAATGTCATTGTTGACTGCTGTTCGCTTTACATGGTTAAAATAGTATTCTGTTATATTTTATTAAACATTTTAGTATACCATTTGGTTCAGAATCTTTTTTTTTTTTTTTTTCTTGTTTTCCTCCTCTAAAATCTAGGTGCGTCTTATGGAGCGAAAAATACGGTAAGTTAAATAATAATTTGTGTAATATGATGTAGCTTTAGGATATGTGTCAGCACTGTTTCCACTTGAGCTTTCATGGGGAACTACTGAGTAAATAGATCTGAAATGCCAACTCAAACATATTTTTCAGGAACTCTGAGGCTGGGTTCACACTGCTGCCAGATGCGGCTTGCAGAAGGGGTCCAGTGCGTCCATGTTCTCCATATCAGGGATGAATACGGGACGAATTTTTGCCTGAATTCGGCCCTGAAACGTAGCCAAAAAACTCACAGGACTCCTTTGCAATCCGCTCCGCGGCCGCTCCAGAGATATGTGAACCGGCTCCATAGAGAGCCAGTCACAATCTCCTTTCCATTCAAATTGGATGCAGGGAATCCACGTTCAATTTGCACTAGTATAAACACAGCCTAAGTAGAAGTATTGTACTATACTATATTCTTCCTTTACCAAAAGGACCTGCTCTGTGTTGAAAACCTACTGTTTTTGGGGCCTATATGGCTTTCACATTACAAAATAGAGTGATCAACCCTTTCATGACCTGAGTTTTTTTAATTTAGACACCCTGACAAAGTTTAGCAATGTTCACATGTGTCAGTTAACTTGGCAGTAGTTATTTTTTTTTTTCCACATTGCCAGTGGATTTGAGCTAGGAACATACACAAGTGTACGTACCTAGTTAATTTTACATTTGGACTTATAATGTGGTATTGTGGTCATTAAGGGGTTTAAAATCCAGGCCTGAGTCATACAAAAATATATGAAACCTTGAAACATTCTTTACTTCATTCTTTAAACCTGAAACATTCTTTACTTCAGCCATTTAATGGTGCTGTGCATATAGAATATGATCAGCACATATCACCCAGGTAGAAGACCTTGTAATAGAGATGTTGAGATTCCGGAGTTTAAATAATCTCATTGGTTGCTCTTACACAGGCTTGCAGGGAGTACTATTTTATCAACTAATCCTGGAAACTAAATTTACGTGATGAGCTAATTTAAGTATACAGGACTTGGTTAGGTCACAGCAGGTGCATCACAATATTATTTTAATATATTTACTGCATGGCCATGCAAATACTTATTAAACTTTTGGTTGAAATTCTTCTTTCAGTTCACATTGATCATAGCATTGCAAAGTCTATTCCCGCTTTAGAACATGCATGAACTGAGTCATGTTAAGCAGCTGGCTCAAGGGATAGTTTTAGGGTTAGGACAAGTTCATGTACTTTATAGGGCTTTTAGTAGTGGAAATAAAACAACCCTTCAATTTCAGAAGCATGGTGGTAAAGTGGTAATTCTTAATTGTAGTAACCCATAGCAGCCAATCAGAATCTATCCTATACTGGTCTGACCGTAAATTCTGATTTTGAGTTATTGCAATTATAAACCGCTTCTGAATAAGGCCATTTGTGTTTAATTATTGATTAATCAATGTGTGCTACTTTGCTATGCATACAGCAAATTTTGAAAAGAACTGCAGTGTGTTCTTCATGGTTCTGTTATAATTTATTTTTTAGAATGTTGAAATATGTGAGCATATTCTTGGAAACAGCCGCAAAATAGTTTTAAGTAATAATCAAATCCTCTTCAAATATAGTTCATGGTTATTTAAAGCCAAGCAAAGCCACTTGCTGAAAACATCATTCTTGCTTGCAGGTTGTGAAGTACATTGGGAATAATGACTCTTTCCAGAAATGTGTGTGATCTATTAATTCTGTAATATAATTTCCTATTTAATTTTGATTTTAATTACTGTAGGAGCTGGAACATCCATCCCTGGTAGAGCTGGAACTCATAATAGCTTCACAGAAATCAGAAATAAAATTTCTACAGGACAGACTTAAAGCAGCTGATCTCCAGTTAACTCAAGTAAATAATTGTAGAAGCACTGCGCTTGAGAACAGCATCCTGAGGGCTGGGAGAATGCGTGAGGTAAGAAAGCCTTTTATTGTCTGGTGCATTTGTGTCAAATCGAGGTTTTTCGAATCAAAATGCTTTTCCCACAAGGTCTGCAGGAACTAACTTTTTTTAATAAGTCTGCTTTGCTCATAATTTTTGCAACTGCTTGGAAGAATGATTAAACCATTTGCCAAAGGCTTGTTATCTTTGGTACACACCATGATCATAACCTTCTCAGCCCTACTCTTTAGCTGCTAATTTGTTCCTATAAACATTGCCGCCCTTTAACCCTTTGTTTGATCTTTTGCTTCCCTGAGCCTTATGGTAGTGCCAAAGCTTAGTGAAGGTTTGAAGAATATTATAAACAGAGCTTCAAATTTAATTATGAGGTGTGGTATTTGAGAAAGTTGGATAATACCCTTGGTTACTGTGGTGTGCTGTAACTTAAAGGGGTTGTAAAGGCAGAAGGTTTTTTATCTTAATGCATTCTATGCATTAAGATAAAAAGCCTTCTGTGTGCAGCAGCCCCCCTCAGCCCCCTAATACTTACCTGAGCCCCCATCTCTGGCCAGCGATGTCCACGAGTCCCTCGGCTGCTGGGTCTCTCCCTCCTGATTGGCTCCCACTGCTGTCCATCAAACTCAGTCAGCCAATCAGGAGAGAGAAGGGGTGGGGCCAAACTGCAGCTCCGTGGCTGAATGGACAGCTGCAGCTTGGTTCAGATGCCCCCATAGGAAGCTGCTTGCTGTAGGGGCACTCAACAGGAGGGAGGGGCCAGGAGCAGAGAAAAGGGACCCGAGAAGAGGAGGATCTGGGCTGTCCTGTGCAAAACCACTGCACAGAGCAGGTAAGTATAAGACCCCTTTCACACTACCACGACTTCAAAGTCATGCGATTTTTGCCACCACGATTTTGATGCAATTTCAGGAAATGCCTGTGTAAACTTGAGGCCTATGAACCTTAACTCGCATCAAAGTATTACAGGGACTACTTTAAAGTCAGTGGGACTTTAAGTTGCACAGATATGAATGGTACTCATTGGAAATCATGGGGTACGACTTGTTATGCGACTTTGCAGTCACAAGTCGCAGGACAAGTCGCACAAGTGTGAAAGGGGGCCTAACAGGTTTGTAATTATTTTATTTTTATTTTTTAAATGATACTTTACAATCACTTTAAAAACTTTAAGACCAGGCCTGACACTTTCTGACACTTTTCTAGAAAATAACTTACTTGAAAGCAGATGTTATGGAAAAAATACAATGAATAAAATTAATTTTACTGCACACAGACACAAAATAATACCCAACCATTGAATGGCAACAAGCTACAGTACATTAAATTATCCATAGGCAGCACTTTAAAAGCCTTTACAGGTTACCACTTTAGATTTTAAACAGGAGGTCTGGTGCTAGAATTATTGCTCTCGATCTGATGTTTTGACGTTTGCAGTGATACCTCACGTGTGTTGCGATCGCTGTTTATGTATGCGTGCAGGACTAACATCATCCCGGTTTAACCACTTCAACCCCAAGACATACTGGTATGTAGCAGGGCTAAAGTGATTAAGCTGGCCATGCACTATTAGATTTTTTTCTTGTACAGTTTGCAATAAAACTGCTTCCTCCATCCATGCTATACAGCATGGTTGGACGAATTCCCCTGCTGCAGGCAGCGTCTGTCAGAATACTGAATTATTTGCAGCCACTGTCGGCTTGAAATTTTTCATCTAGCTCCTTAACCACTTGACCCAGTCTAATTCTGACATTTCTCTCTTAAGTGTAAAAATCTGTAATTTTTTTGCTTGAAAAGTACTTAGAACCCCCAAACATTATATATTTTTAAGCAGAGACCCTAGAGAATAAAATGATGGGTGATGCAATTTATGTCACATGAAAATTTTTGAAAAAAAAACAAAACAAACAAAAAATATAAAAGATGATGTTCCGACGAGTAAATGGATACCAAACATGCCATGCTTTAAAATTGCACACACCCGTGGAATGGCAACAAACTATGGTACATTAAATTGTCCATAGGCAATGGTTTAAAAATCTTTAGGGGTTACCAGTTGAGAGCTACACAGACGGTCTGGCACTAGAATTACTGCTCTTGCTCTGACGTTCGCAGCAATACCTCACATGTGTGACGTGATGGCCATTTACATACACTATATTGTCAAAAGTATTGGGACACTTGGCTTTACACGCACATTTAATGGCATCCCAGTCTTAGTCCATAGGGTTCAATATTGAGCTGGCCCACCCTTTGCAGCTATAACAGCTTCAACTCTTCAGGGAAGGCTGTACACAAGGTTTAGGAGTGTGTCTATGGGAGTGTTTGACCATTTTTCCATTTGTGAGGTTAGTCACATGCCTGACAAAGGGGCCCTGCACAGCTACGAAAACATTGCACTTGTCTTTGTGATGTGATCTATTTGCAATAAAAAACCTTTGGATGATAACTGAAGATTCCTGGTGTGCTGGCGAATATGTACATTGACTTTGCATTTCTGTTATCCAGCTGGTAATCGCTGCAGCACCTATTACTGATGAGCCTTGTTTCCAGAAATGTGTGCGATAGGAAGATTGATAAGAAGGCACTGATGTCTCTGCTCTAATTCATCCCAAAGGTGTTCTGTCAGGTTGAGGCCAGACTCTGTGCAGGCCAGTCAAATTCTTCCACCCCAAACTCGCTCATCCATGTCTTTCTGGACCTTGCTTTGTGCACTGGTGCGCAGTCATGTTGAAACAGGAAGGGGCCATCCCCAAAATGTTCCCACAAAGTTGGGAGCATGAAATTGTCCAAAATATCTCGGTATGCTGATGCCTTAAGAGTTCCCCCACTGGAAATAAGGGGCCAAGCTCAACCCCTGAAAAGAAACCCCACAGCATAATCCCCCATCCACCAAATGATTTGCACCAGTCCTGACCTCAATCTGATGGAACACCTTTGGAAAGAATCAGTGGAGACTGCGAGCCAGGCCTTCTCATCCAACATCAGTGGCCTGACCTCACAAATGTGCTTCTGGAATAATGGTCAAACATTCCCATAGACACACCCCTAAATCTAGTGGACAGCTTCCCAGTAGAGTTTAAGTTCCAAAGGGTGGGCCAACTCAATATTGAAAATTACGGAGTAAGACTGGGTTGCCATTAAAGTTCATGTGTGTGCCTATATAAAATAAAGGCAGGTGTCCCAATACTTTTGGCAATATAGTGTATGTGTGCAGTACGTATGGGCTTGTTCACGTTTGAGTCCTTTAAAAATGTTTTTTTTTTAATTTATTTTATTTTAATTTATTTAATTGTTTTTTTACACTGTGCTTTTATTTTTATTTCTTTTTTCTTGATCAACTGTATTGGATTGGACAACATCCCTTGTGACAGGTCTTTTTTTTTAAGACATGTGGGGTCTATTAGACCCCATATCTCTCCTTTGGCCTCCAACGCATCTGATTAAGCTGAGATCAGGAAGCTTAAATGCTGTACAAGCCAGTAACGGCTTGTAAATAAACAAATCAGATTGCAATCAGAGTGGTCACATTGGTACCGGGCTCCCCGAGGGGACAGGAGAGACTGCTAAAGGCGGTGGTCAGGGGGAACTCTTTCCACCACCTATAAAAGTGATTGAGTGGCTCTATATTGGCTGTAAAAGTGATTGAGTGGGGTGGTTCAGTCTTGCGCTGTGGTTCAGTCTTGCGCTGCAGAAAAAAAACCAGTAACAGGATCATGTTTGTAGCTACAACCACATCAATCCGAGGTCATGAATATATGTTGTATACAGCCTTTTGGGAAGTGGTTAAATCTTTCAGTTGATTGATGTAGGATGGGTAGAGACCTACTGAACCCCACCCCACTAAGTGAATTTCAGGCAGTTTATCAGGAACTAGCCAAAATTGGAAGTGTATAACCAGCTTTACAACAGCCCTCAGAAATACCTTTTCACTGTTTTTGTTGTCTAAGGAAAATCTGATATCTGATTTGTTGCTATAGGTGGTTGAAATACATTGCTTTTAATATTTTTTTTTTTCTATCTGTTTAGTGGAATATGTTTAGATGGGTTTTTTTGCATTGTTTTCACTTTTTTTTATATAATCCTACAGCGTTATACTCTGCATTTCAGTTAAACTGACATTGAAATATTACAAGATGTGTGTTAGGGTGGAGTCTTATGCCGCGTACACACGATCGGTCTTTACGGCATACTTGGTCCAGCGTACCGGATTTCATCGGACAATTCGATCGTGTGTGGGCTCCAGCGGACTTTGTTTTCTCAAAAGTTTGACGGACTTAGATTTGAAACATGTTTCAAATCTGTCCGACGGACTCGAGTCCGGTTGAAAAGTCCGCTCGTCTGTATGCTAGTCCGACGGACAAAACCGACGCTAGGGCAGCTATTGGCTACTGGCTATGAACTTCCTTGTTTTAGTCCGGTCATACGTCATCACGTACGAATCCGTCGGACTTTGGTTGATTGTGTGTAGGCAAGTCCGTACATTCGGAAAGTTCGTTGAAAAGTACGCCGGACAAAGTCTGCCGTAAAGTCCGCTCGTGTGTACGCGGCATTATAGTTTTCTGCAGCAATGTCTGCTAAATTGTTCAAAAAGATAATGAAGGAATTTGACATTTCAGTCCAAGAACGTAAAAATCATGAATTGGATAGTTTTTTTTTAACTCTAGATAAAATGTTGGAGATTTATATAAATATGTCCTTTATTTTAACACACTGAAATATGTATTTACATTTTATTTGTCTGAGTTCTTATTTGTTTCTAAACAAACAAATGCCAGATTGAAAGCAACTGTTTATCTTGCACCCAGTTGTTAACCTGTACGAAGGCCAAATATTTCTAGTCAGACACCTAATTGGTGCCTAGCTCTGAAATGAATAGGCCAGAGGTGACTATCTTTTGGCTTCACATGCCAGTGGCAGGCCAGGTTTTCTGCAGTTCATCAGTGCACTTTTCCGTATAATGAGCTTAGCTGTAATGAGGGCAATTTGCATTTGTAAATCCCAATCTGTTTGTGACATTGAGGTTCCAAGGCTTTCCACCTATGCTGTAAGCACAAGTTTTCCTTTTGGCTGTTCCTGCCCATTATAACCAGTGTCAATTATGTGTAGCATTTTGCATGCTGTACATTATGTTGTTATTTTTTATTACTTTATTTTCATCGAACAAATGAAGTACAAACAATTCAGTGACTTATCACAATGCCACACAGACTAGTCTATGATGCAAACTGAAATGTTAAAAAACATGCAACAGAGATGGTTCATAGAATTTCAAGATCCATGTTACTTCATTATGGTCCTTTATGGTAATTTTAGTATGGATTATAAACTGTTCAGATAACAGATGTTATGCTTTCTTTGGATAACAGATGTTGAGATGACTGTCAATTGTTAGGTGATACAAGTTTGCAACTGGTGAGACTGCGATAATTTAATCACCCTAATGTTGGAAGGATCAGGTTATAAATGAAGAATCCTTTTGGTTTCTTTAGATTGTAATTTCAAGCACCAATTTTTATTCTGATTCATAAAATACTTGTCTAAAAATCAAACTGTCACCGGGTGACAAATGTCTTCAGTCAGAGTGGGAGTTTAATACCTGTGGATGCTGCAGTGTATCAGAACATGACTGTGCTGTCCAATATGCATCAGCATTTAATTACGCTGCTCAGTATATCTGTGATCGAACACACCAAGCCTTACTTACTCCCTATTCCTCCACACTACATGTGGGTGTGAGACCACTTGTGATCAGGAAATGTGCAGATATTCTTGTAAGAGCTTCTATTGCCATTCACCTTCTAAAGATGCTAGCTGTCTAGCTAGTACATTGGCCATCTGAGTTCAGTAGAGTCTGAGTCACTGACCATCAACAAAAATGCATATTATTAAAGTCTTACATCTGTATTTGCATAACTTGTTTCAGATAAGGAACACAAAGCATTGAAGCAAGAGGGTAAAAGTGACAGCTGTCAAAAATTCCAGACTGAGATGTGGAAATTATAGTCTCAATGTCTCTACCAGAGAAGGTTTCCTTTAAGCCTAAAATATACTTGAGTAAGGAGAGAGGACGCCCGGTGTCCAGAATAAGGAAACTCTCAATGAAGATTATAATCGTTTATTGGAAACCTACTCAAGTATCTTAAGTATCTTTTCGGCTAAAGCAACACCTCTGTTGCACCAGTAAGGCAGCCCATATCTCCAAAGAGAGATCAACACCATCATTCACCTGAGGAACCTCCGAATATCTATCAAGAACCATTCTACTGGTCCAGTATGTTATCCATCTTAAACTAATCTTTACGTTTAAAGGATTGGAGGATGCCTAGGGCCAGTTATGTGAGGAAGTGGTCTGCTGCTTCCATTCAGAAAGTATATGCAAAAAATATACCAACAGATTGGTCACATCAAATTATGCTAATGGTTCCCTGTTAGACAACTAAACAAAGCCAAAAAGGAAGAAAAAGAAGTGACCTGGTAAACTAACTAGCTGCCAAACCAGCAGTTCAATACTATTGTATAATAAAATTTGTTTTTAACCATTTGTCTACTGGGCACTTTCACCCCCTTCCTCCCCAGGCCAATTTTCAGATTTCAGCACTATCACAATTTGAATGACAATTGCATACTGCAACACTGCACCCAAGAAGAAATGTTACCATTTTTTTTAGATAGATGGAGCTTTCTTTTGGTAGTAAATAATCACCACTGGTTTTTATTTTTTGCTAAACAAATGACAAAAGACCTACATTTTTGAAAAAAAAAAGTTTTTTCTTTGTTTCTGTTATTTTTTTTTAAATTATTTTTCTCCTTCACTGATGTGCGCTAATGAGGCTGCACTGATAGGCACTAATGAGGCGGCACTAATGGGCACCGGTAGGCCGCACTGATAGGTAGAAGTGAGAGGCATCACTGATGGGCACTGACAGGCATCACTGATGGGCACAGATTGGCAGCACTTATGGGCACTGTTGGGGCTATGCT
Organism: Aquarana catesbeiana; assembly: GCF_042186555.1. Classification (NCBI taxonomy): domain Eukaryota; kingdom Metazoa; phylum Chordata; class Amphibia; order Anura; family Ranidae; genus Aquarana; species Aquarana catesbeiana. Next base: position 449,553,124 of record NC_133324.1, on the reverse strand, counting down.
GATAATCGGGATGATCAGTGCCCTGATTATCAGTGTAGATGTTCCCTGTGTGGATTTGCCGGCTATCGGCTCTCCTCACACACGTGAGGAGAGGACTGCTGATAACCGGCAAATACTGTTTACTGGACACAGCTGGTCAAATGACAAGGAGCCACTGTGATTGGCGGTTTACCCCGATTTGTGATCAGCTGTGCAAGACACAGCTATCACAGATGCATGCCGCAGGGGGCTTGCGAGCAGCTCGATCACGGGAGGACATCCATAGACGCCCTATTAGCAATGTGAGCCTGTGCTTTAGCCATCTTTCAGCTTTAGCGCGGATGGGAAGAGGTTAATAAAGCATGACACATATGATCCCCAATGTTTTACATTCTAGGATGCATGATTTTTAAACACTTCAAGAATACTTAGTTGCAATATCTCTTAATAGATACCATCTATAAGGCCCCATTCACATCTGAGTGTTGCAGCCAACATTTTCATGTGTAGGTGCCCCAAAGTGTGCATTTAAGCTTTTACATGCAATTTACAATTAAAAAAAAACAACCTTTTTTTTACTTAGAGCCCTTTCACACTGGGGCGGTTTGCAGGCGCTATTGCGCTAACAATAGCGCCTGCAAACCGACCCGAAAGTGCCGCTGCTTTCATTCCAGTGTGAAAGCCCCGAGGGCTTTCACACTGGAGCGATGCGCTGGCAGGACGGTAAAAAAAAGTCCTGCTAGCAGCATCTTTGGAGCGGTGAAGGAGCGGAGTGTATACCGCTCCTTCACCGCTCCTGCCCATTGAAATCAACGGGACGGCGCGGCTATACCGCCGGCAAAGCGCCTCTGCAGAGGCGCTTTGCGGTGGTTTTTAACCATTTCTCGGCCGCTAGCGGGGGGTAAAACCACCCCTTAGCGGCCGCATACCGACGATAAAGCGCCGCTTACAATAGCGGCACTTTACCGCCGACGCCCGCCCCAGTGTGAAAGGGCCCTTAGGGCTTTTTTTTTTATCACATAGAGGGGACAAAGTCCCCTCTATGTGATGATTTTTTTAGTGACAGCTTATCTCTAATGAGACATGCAGGGTCACCTGTGCTCCACTGAATGTAATGCAGTGCAGACCGCAGACTTTTCTGGCCAGGCAAACTGTCAACGGGGACCCGGAAGTGACCTTATATACGTCGCTTCCGGGTCAGAAGCAAGATGGGGAGGAGAGCGTATGTGTGTCCGCTCACCTCCCTCTCCTCCAGGACTAAATGTAGAAAAAAACTACATGCCCAGAACAGTCTTGCCAATACAAACATGCATCCCTGCAACAGTGAATGGGCTGACAAAAGCCCAGGTGCCAGGATGCAATTCAGATTTGTCAAGCCCTGGCTTAATGTGCTGTGCAAAATAGCTTTTTTTTTTTTTTTTTAGTGCATGTCAATGCTTCACATCAATGTGAACTGAAGCCATAGGTCATGAGGCTATTTGCCTTGTCCTTGTGCCAATAAAGTCTAACATGGAAGGGGTAAACAACCCCTTAAAGCCGAACTCCAGGTATTCGCCTAATAAAAATTATGGAATGCATTTATGAGAGCTATTTTTACATGTCAAAAGATTTATATTTTGATCAAGTCCTGAGGTTTACACAGCTCAGCCCCACATCACAGCTCTGTCCAGCAAAGGATAGTGTAGGTGATAGTTCTCTGTTGCAGTTTCATTTTCACTTACAGGTCTCGTCCCCACCCCTTAACCTGTTACTGGACAGTTGCACGGTCTACAGCACACTGATGAGATCATCTTGTTGCTCTCTACTACTACTACCATGCTTCTTGCACTGTAGCATAACTGGTTGACTCCTTGTGTTGCTTTTCCCCTTCCCCTCTCTAAGCCCTGATGTACAGACTGTGGGGCTGACACCAAGTCAAATGACAAAAATATGTCATGCAGTATAATATATAATGTTTAGCCAACGTTAAACACTACTTTAAAGATATAACCGCTGTGGTGAAATGTGAATTTGGAAACCGGTTGCGCTTGTTTTATGTGAGCTCACGTTGTACGGTTTGTCAGATATAACTTGTTTATGGGTTTGTTTTTCTATTACACTGGGTTACCTTTAATATCCGTCCTTTACATTTTTATTGCTATTGTGCTGATATAGTCCCCTGCACTTCTACTGTTTGCAGAAAGAAAAAAGAAATAACCATGCAGTGATTAAAATAATGTAATTAGCAATCAAACAAAAGGTAGGCTTACCCCAGGGGTTATAATCTAAAATAAATTAAGACAGACAAGAGGAGCAGGTGCCTTTTTTCATACAAAAGACAAGTGACATCCAATTATAACACATAGTAATTAATATATTAATGCTGAGTGTACCATAATATGCTAATTTTTTAGCTATGGTGCAGTAGTTCTTGGTTCAGGGCTTCCTGTGCCAAAGACAAATAAAATGTGCAGCATAAGCCAAAATGTTCTTGACATATCACATTCATTCTAAATGGATAACCTAACTCTAAATTGTAACTTTTCTACCCAATGGTTAGCACTTAACACACTCTCTCACCGTAACACTTAAAATAACCATCACTGGCACTGCTCCTGGTCTACTTTTTTTTTTTTTTTTCTTAATCATCTTTAGTTTTTAATCCAGGCACAGTGGTAGAGCATACTAGTCTGCTCATTCCCTTTGTCTTCAATGGCTGGACTAGGCATGCGCTCAGGAGTTGCTTTGCCCTGGCACAAAACCGTGCTGTCCCATGTGTGGCTTAGTGTACAATTGCAGAAAAAATGCTGTTAGGCCAAGGAGAAAAAGCACATCCTTTGCTGTGACAATCACATGTCTTTCAGTGACCAGGAGGAGTATTTATAGATGTAAATTTTGACATTACCATTAACGTTTCATAAAAGGCCGATATCTGTTTATTAGTCTGCTGTCTGGTTTGCCTTGATTTATTGTTTTAAATTATGAAGGTACAAACAAAAACAAGGTTTTTCAGTCCTAAACCAATTTTGGTAAACATATCTACAATTAGCTGATTTCTTTCAGGAGGTTATCAAACAATAATTAAAAAAAGAACTAACACTGAACTCCTGAAACACAGATCCATATACTGTACGTGAACTGTTTTACTCGCCCAAGTATTTAATTTAACCAGCACTGTGACCCAGGTGCCTTTGCTAGACAGTACAGCCTGGTCCTAGATCCCCACTGCATTATACTTTTGTGCAGTTAGGCAATAGAACGTGGTCTAGGACCTGTGTTTGGCAAGTGAAATAGCAGCAAAACACCAGTTTTACTGTTCCTGTGCTACTCCTTAATGAAAGCTTATTCCTTATTATAGTGGCACTCAGTGGCGGCTGGTGCTCCATCAGGGGGGGTGGCAAACAAACCTGAGACATCTACTGCCTGGTCGCTCCAGCCCCCCACCCCACACCAAAACCCCCCCCCCCATTTCCATATCCTCTGTGTTCTGGCGGTCGTTGCTCCTCGTCATGGCCAATGAGGTCTTCGGACTCCCAGCCAATTGGGTCTTAGGACTTCCGGCCAGTCGGGTCTCAGGACCCGCTTCCTGATTGGCCAGGAGGAGAAACAGGAAGACATTAGCGAATATTGATTTGCTAATGTCACACAAGTGGGTGGGCTCACTGCGCCCCGAGCCCACCCTTTTTTGGAATTCAATTAGAGCCTCAGGCTCTAATCACGTGCTTCAAAAAAATAAATACAATTAATCCCATTGAAATACATGTGTCTGGTGCATGTAGATTAGGGGCCGGGCGCATGGATTAGGGGGCGGCACCCTTTATGGACGGGCCGCTACTGGTAGCACAGTTGTGCAATAAATTGGTTCTGTGCTGCAGTGCGGGGGAATACTGGTAGCTGATATCCAGACAATTCAGGTTACGATGCTTCAACATTTAATAGTTGGCTGTAATGACTACATAACAATAGCGTTAAAATGTTTCCTTTTCCTCGATTGCAATTAAAAAACCAAAAGAAAAACATAGTTTAAAGCTGGTAAAGGCACAAATATGATAGAACGTTTCTAAAAAAATATATATTTTTAGCTAGATTCACACAGATGCTCAAAGAAAGCACTGTAAGCAGCCCCCAGTTGTTGCCCAGTGAATGCCATAGTGCCATTCATTTCAATAGCAGTGTGGATGGAAAGAAGCCTTAAAATCATGGCTGCTGGATGCTCTCCAGCATTCACAACTTGTGTAAGCATATGAAAATGTGGTGTCAGATATGAATTGTCATGCTAGTAATAAAAAGTAGTGGATAGACATTCGGAATCATTTCAAACACCTAAAGGTTAAGGGGTTGTAAACCCTTGTGGTTCTTCACCTTAATGCATTCTATGCATTAGCCGCTTGCCGACCAGCCACCGTCATTATACAGCAGCCAGTTAGCTCGTTCCCGCAAATAGCTGTAGGTGTACATCGGTTTGTGAACTAAATTTTGTGGCATTGGCCAGTGGGGGAGCCAATCAGTGGGTCCGGCGCCTGTGTAAACAAGGCAGATCTCCATTCCGCCAGGGATATCACACAAATACTGTCTTTCTGCTATGCAGGAAGACGGATCTGAGTGTTTCCCCAGTCACACAGCCCCCCATACAGTTAGAAAGCACAAACAGGGAACACATTTAACCCTTGATCGCCCCGATGTTAACTTCTTCCCTGCCAGTGTCATTAGTTCAATAACGGTGCATATTTTTAGCACTGATTACTGTAATAATGTCACTGGTTCCCAAAAAGTGTCAAAAATGTTAGATGTCCGATCTGTCCGCCGCAGCTTTGTGGTCTCACTAAAAATGCCTGATCACCGCCATTACTAGTAAAAAATAATAAAAATGCCATAAATCTATCCCCTATTTTGTAGACGCGATAACTTTTGCGCAAACCAATCAATATACGCTTATTGCAAAATTTTTTTTTTTTAACCAAAAATATGTAGCAGTATACATATCGGCCTAAACTGATGAATACATTTTGTTTTTTAACTTTTTTTTTTTTTTGCGCGGAAATGTTTTATAGCAGAAAGTAAAAAAAATTAGTTTTTCAAAATTGTCGCTCTTTTTTTTGTTTATAGCGCAAAAAATAAAAACCGCAAAGGTGATCAAATACCACCAAAAGAAAGCTCCATTTGTGGGAAAAGGACATCAATTTTGTTTGGGTACAGCGTTGCACAACCACACAATTCTCAGTTAAAGCGATGCAGTGCCGTGTCGCAAAAAATGGCCTGGTCAGGAATTGCGTAAATCCTTCCGGGGTTAAGGTGAAAAACCTCTAGTGCAGCAGCCCCCCAGAGCCCCCTTTTTACTTACCTGAACGCGATCGTTTTATCAATGGGGACGAGTAGAGCAGCTCCAGCCGCTGTCTCAGGTCCTCATCGGATAGATTGGTAGCAGCGCAGCCAATGACTCCCGCTGCTGTCAATCAAATCCAGTGACACATGAGCCGAGGGAGGGGCCGAATCCTGCTGTCTGTGTCAATGGACGCAGCAGCAGGACTCGGGAACGCGTCCGCATGAGTGTCCCCTTGGAATGCGGGTCTTCGAGGGGGCACTCGATGCAGGGAGGAGCCAGGTGCACCGCTGGGGGACCCCAGAAGAGGAGGATCGGGGGCCAATTTGTGCAAAACCTTTGCTCAGAGGAGGTAAGTATAATATGTGTGTTATTTAAAAAGAAAAAACAAAAAAAAAAACAAACCTTTACAACCCCTTTACCTCTTAGAGCAGTGCAATAGAAACATATATGTTCTTGCCAGGAGAACAATATTATACACAAATAAATTAGGATTGGGTTAATATTGGGTATGTCCAGATGTAGGCTACCCACATTAGGGGAGGGTGTGATTTTGTGCATTTTAATGTTGCATGAGGCAAGGAAAGAAGCAGCCATATATGAGAACCCATCCAAGTTTAATAGCCCTACTTTTTATATCTCTTACCTGATTGTTATACAAAGCTGTATATAATGTAAGCACATATTCATGTCTCTAGTTAGCAACATTATAGTTAATGACCATATGGTCATTACAGTATAAGATGTTCTGTCTGTTGTATTTATATTCCTCAAGCATATTGTTCCTTCTACTTCACAGTGTGTTAAACTATTTCAAAGGGAAAAAATCCTTTCCCCCTAGTTTCCGGTTGTCCTATCAAGTGTAACCTTGGACCCTTATAGAGCAATTAGACCATCCTCTATCCCCTCCTTTGTAATGAGGTTTCTTACATTCCTGAGTCTATAACCCTTTAGTCTTCCCTAATGGGACATCATTATTCTGAAAGAAACAATGTAAATGTAAATGAATATTCTCATTAACGAGTCACAGAGAAACCTTTAGCGGTAGCACTGTGGTAATTCTGCTTGTTATTTCTCCAGTATTCCAGGCAGGATTTTTTTTATAATTCATTATTAGTATTCTCAATTACTTGTTCTTTAATTTTGCATGTCTTTCATAATCCAATGTTCAACTCCTTCAACCATGTCCTTGTTTTATTCTCCAGGTGCAACCTGTGAAACGTTCAAGGTCTCTGTCCCCAAAGGGCTTTTCTAGAGAGTCCGAAGAGTTAAAGAAGCTTAAGATAGCAGAAAAGAGGATTGAACATTTAGAGAAGACACTGCAGATTAAGGTGAATGCCATAAAGCTATATAAACCATGTCCTGCCAGTGAAAAATCTGACAGAATTAAAGGTGAAAAACAGCACTCTAATTGAGCTGAAGGTATTTTTCGGGGATAAACTGGAGACTTAAAGATTTGGCTTCAGGGGTATATTTTAATGTAACACAAAATATATTCATTTTGTATGATTTTCTTTCTAAACTGCTTACCTGATACAACATAATTCACTTACCTTCTCTTAATATCCATGCGATGCTGTAACAAACACACATTCTCACAAACTGAACATGAAATGGTCTCTTGTGTAATATCATGGATGACGGCCTATGGGTAAGTACTGTCTCAAAAAAAAAACAAAAAACTCTTATTGTAATGGGATCTAAATTGATTCCTCTACAGTTTAGATGTATCCATAGTATGTGACTGAACTGTGCATTGTGCAGCTGAACACAAGCCAAAAGTAGGCAGACCTTATGCTTTTTAGTGTTTAAGGTTAGAAAACTAAAAGCTAATTGGTAGCTAATGAGTGTTCAGACTGTCTAAATTACACTTTTATGGGTGAAACTCAATAATAGATTTTTTGAAACCTTTCACTAATCCTGTTCACTGTTTTTCTCAATTCAGGTTTTTTGGTCCTTCAGTGGATGGCAGATCTTACATACTTTCCCGCGTCATGCCAGCTTTTGTTACTATTTTTTATGCATTCTGTATTTATTAATGTTTACATGAACATGAGCTACAGAAACTGTAAAATAATTGAATAGAAGTATACGGTATCTTAAAACACCAGATAGTATACAGAATAGAGGAACATCAATTGTTCAGTCAAAAACAGCCAGCATTCAAGGAATACAGGTTTGGAAGATAATTAGGATAAATAATACTAAAGGAAGCATGGCTTCAACTTGACAGTAACTAGAAGACAACATTGTAATCAATAGTCCAGCATGCCATTCCCTTTCCATGCCATTCCCTTTCCTGTACAGGGTGAGTGGACAGCCAGAGAAGACTGAATAGAGGAAACATAAAAGGAAACTGGCCAATTCTGTATGGTAAAGTTGAGATTAAAAGGTATCAGTATCCATCTGGTTGAGCCAATGAAAGAAAGAGGGGAGTCAAGAACATACTGAAGAATAAAAAAAGAAAAAGACAGGGAGGGGAACATTGTGGCACAGCTGACCTTGTAACAGAACCCTCCCAATGTATTGAAGATCACTCCGGGGTAGCTGGTAGAATGTACTGTATGACAATTGAGCCTCCAGATCACACAGGCATCGATTGTTTAAAGTCATCCTTACAAGTGATGTCTAGCCAATAGAGCCAGGTGGAAGTAAATGTGCATTTTACAGTGAAGTGGTAAGACTTTCCATGATCCTTATCTCCTCCACTCGTCTAATCCACTGTTGGATAGTTGGTGAAGAAGAGGACTTCTTCACCAACTGGAAGGCTGGAATACAGGAAAGAGCAGTGTTTATCAGATGCTGCAGGACTGTTTTGCGATACATGTCTTTGTAACTAATTAGCCTATCTGTGATAGATTGAGTAATACTATAGACTTGAGACCAAAAAGAATCTAGGGCAGGGCAATGTCAAAAGATATGGAGTAGAGCTCCTGCACCTTGTCTATAGCGCCAGCAGATATCAGGGATGGCGGGATACATGTCTTCTATCATTGGAGTATGGTACCAGGGGGTGACTATCTTGTACCCAGATTCTTGGTACCGGTTACTAATAGAAGATTTGTATGACAGAGATAATTTTGATTCATTCTTTCAGGTTAATTCCCAAATCTATTTCTAATAGCTCAAGTAATCAGGGCAGGTGTTTTGGAATTTTCCAGAAGAAGGGGTTTATAAAACCAAAAGTGTGTGTAATGTAGGGAGTAGCTGATTGGCTTTCCTTCTCCAGTGGGGTAAGGGCATGGATGAATTTCCCCAGGTCCGGTAACAAGTGCAAAAATTGCATCAATTGTAAAATTTTGTAGGCACCCAAAGTAGAAAAGTACAGATCTTGGGCCATTTGAGCTGAATTATTTCAAGACAGGTGATGTGTAAAATGCATTGCAAGTCGTTTATTTCTGGCTTGTAATTGTGGAGATTTGTCCCCAGCACCTGGAAGAAAGGCCTGATTGCCAAGGACAGAAGAGAGGGGCGGGGTAATGGGTGCCAACACTTTTTAGCAACCTATTCCTGCTCAAGAGTGAAATAGCTCTGTAGTGGCTATATTGCCTTGGACAATGTGGATAATTCTTTAGGTGCCTTGCTGCCCTCTAGGACTGGGGTTGTCCTGACCATACTGTGGAACAAACAAGAAAAGAAAAGAGAGCGCACTGACCTGGTGCATTATCCACCATTAATTTATTGTAACAACAAACTGGTTAACATGTCTACTCACAAACCCCAATATACAATTCGCTCAACAGGCCACATGCGTGGCTAATCTCTTTCAGAATGCCTGGAACACCAAGTCGGGTAGGGGGATCCAAATCCAGGTCCCTGCTCGTTGATGCATTTCGAAGGACAAACCTCCTTTGGGGCCTAGCTACAAATGGTTTGATCAGCAGTATTTGTACCTTCACAGACACACCTACGACTTGGAAGTCATGGTCCCTCCCAGGGGATGGAATGAGGGAAAGTGGGGAGAGGGAATGTTAGGATCATAATTAAAATGATAGTGAGACAAAGCTTACTATATATTCAACACCAGCGTATCCTGAACTCCTCCATTTTATTCTTACAATAAATTAATGTTGGATAATGCACTAGGCCATTGTGCCTTGTTTTCTTTTCTTGTTTGGCCAACACTTTTTAAACCTGAGTAAAACCTTTGTAGCAGAGAGGAACAGCAAGTTATATAATGACAAAATTAAGAGCAAGTTTGTTTTAGGTTAATTTGTTATAGTTTTTATTTGTATTTTTCTTTTCACCCTAAAACCAGTGATAAGATATTTACCTGCTTTACTTCCCTAGAACAAAGGTAATACTTTGGCTTATTGACTCATCGTTTATAGATGTGACCATAATATTCAATTTTGGTGTGGTCACTTCAAATGATTTTGTTTAAAAGTTTTGAGGTGCTGTTTGGTGTTTTGGAAGTGGGCTGTCTTTTTTAAAACTTAATGACAAATATATTAGAGCGATTGTGAAGTCTGGTAACCAAACACACATTAGGTGTAGTCCCATGTAACCCAGACTGCAGAATTGCCGGTAAGTAAAAATAGGAGGGAAGGAAGAAGGGGGAGATCCCACCTTCAAAAAGTGGTTGTTTTTTAGGGCTAATACCACATGTATCCAGACTGAGTAAAAGAAAGTATATTTTATTTCAATCAATATGTAAAATCATTATATATATATATATATATATGTATCAAAATTACATCAAACACCTTTATCCTGTCTGTATAAATGCCGTATTAGCCTCAAAAAGTCACCTCTTCCCCCCCTATTTTTACTCATGTCTTTTTTAACACCTTGAAGCAGCAAAAGTTAACATTTTTTTAAATTGTGCCAGGGGTATATAAACTTATGAGCAGAAATGCCTACATAATCTGAAACAAATCTGCGTCTTCTGATGGCTCTCTCGCCGCACTTTTAACACCTTTCTATTTATCTCGTTAAACTCCAAACTGCAGTGTATTAATTGACTCGTATTAACTTGTCAACCTAGATACAGCAAAATACAGAGCTTTGGAAAGCACATGAAAATCGCAAAGAAAGGTTGCTGGCATTACAGGCCAGTTATAGAGGACTCAAACAGCAAATTGAGGAAGAGGGAGGTGCCAGGTGGGTTTCAACATTGTTATTTATTGATTTGTCTAGCTGTTATAGGAAAAAATGTCATTCATGCTGCCAAGTTATTTACCATGGAACTATGAGCAAAGTAAAAATGTCATATATAATACAGGCTGTCACTATCACATTTTCTGAGTCCCTCTGTAATGTGGCTATATTACTTGTTTCTCCTGCTGGTAGATCCATTGCTTTACACTTCCTCTCACCAATAGGATGGTAATTAGTGGGACTGCTTTGTTATTCGTTTTTATTTATTTAATATTCCGTACATTTTTTGGCTCTGCGTAACTTCTGCATACTTTGAGCTATTAAAACCATTCAACTATTAAAATGTTCAGCTCTTTCAGCTGATGATGGGACAGTTTCAACTTTTTTTTTACTATTTATACTTTTTAAAATATTAAGCTTTTTAACACTTTTTGTTAACATTGAAGTCAATGAGAGCATGCTTCAAATCCTTAAAATCTTCTTCCGCTCCCAAAAGTTTCAGCTCCTTCATACTTTCACCTACAGACGCCGAACTTTAAAATGTTCACAAAATATTCAGCTATCTGGCTATATCTTTTCAGTTTGATATCTTTTACAGTTTTTGTGAAAAAGCTGTTTGTTTAGTGGTCATTTCAGGAAATTTTAGCTATTAAACAGAGTGTACTGTGCTGCTTTTGTTGCCATGGTTACCAAAGCTTCTGTTATACACATTGATGGGCGGTGGGGGAGGCAGCTGGAGCATCTCAGCTCTGATTACAGAGCCCGGGGGAGGGGATAGACACACCATGTACTGATTTATAATATAGGAATATGATGGGGCAGTTTTGATGGTGGCAAAATGATGGGGCAGTTTTGATGGTGGCAAAATGATGGGGCAGTTTTGATGGTGGCAAAATGATGGGGCAGTTTTGATGGTGGCAAAATGATGGGCCAGTTTTGATGGGGACAATTTTGATGGAGCAGTTTTGATGGGGCAATATGATGGGGCAGTTTTGATGAGGGCAATATGATGGGGCAGTTTTGATGGGGGCAATATGATGGGGCAATATGATGGGGGCAATATGATGGGGCAGTTTTGATGGGGGCCATTTTAGCAATTCGGCTATTCAGCATTCCCACGCATTTTCCCCAGAAAATGCATTTTCTAGTTCTGTATGGTCTGCAATGTTTTAGATGGGCAAAAAGTTTTAAATATACCCCGTTTCCCCAAAAATAAGACTTAGCGTGATTGTCGGTGATGGCTGCAATATAAGCCCTACCCCCAAATAAGCCCTACCCTGTTTTCCCAAAAATAAGACCTACAAGGACTTTAACTAGGGCTTATTTGGGGGTAGGGCTTATATTGCAGCCATCATCAACAATCACGCTAGGTCTTATTTTCGGGGAAACCGGGTACTTGAAGTGATTATCAAATAAAAGCCCAATACTTTTTCAGTTGTTAATTTTTTTTTTTTTTTTTTTAACTATAATGGTCCTTTTAAATTTGTAGTGCCTTTTTGTAAGATTAATCCAGTCATTTGTTCAGGCAGGTTAATAGACATTTATCACCAGAGCACATATCATCATTGCGAGATTTCTTTTCACCTTCTGTTTAACATAAAGTTTGAGATTTCCCATTACTTTTTTTTGGCCGTTGTCACCAAGACAAATAGGATGATACTTCCCAGATGGGAACGTGTAAAGCAATAAAAACCTAACTGGCCTTCTAATTCTTTTCTCTCTATGGCCAAAACAACAAAAAAAATGAAAGGTCTTGGCTATACCCTTTAATTTTTTGTTATTTTATTATGTGATTATAGCTTGTGTGTTTCCTAAAATTTGTTGTCTTGGAAAAGCCCTCTTGTGATATATTTGGAAAACTGGCTATATCCAATTGTTACTGGGCATTGTAATTGTCTTTGCTAGGGATGCACAGATCCTGGTATCAGTGCTGATACTGAGAATTTTCATGCGTACTCATGAAAATGCTCCTGATACTGAAACTGATACCTTGTGGTGCGATTTGTGTCCATACAAAATGAATGGGCACAAATCGCACTGCAAAGAATTGCATGCAATTTGAACAGGAATGCGGTGCAATTCCTGTCCAAATCACATGTGGTTTCCCGCACTGCTCCTGTGTAAACCCAGGTTGAAATCATTATGACAAGCCTGGGTTCACACAGGAGCAGTGGGGAAACCACTTGCGATTCGGGCAGGAATTGCACCGCATTCCTGTTCAAATTGCATGCGATACTTTGCAGTGAGATTTTTCGCCCATTCATTAGGTATGAATGCAAATCGCACCGCAAAGTATTGGTACTCGGTATTGGCGAATACTTGACCAACAGTATCGGTACTCAATCTCGCCGATAAAAAAAAAATGGTATCGGCGCATCTCTAATCTTTGCAGTTGTTAAGCTAGTGAGAAATGCTTTATCATTGCTAAGTAGTTTAAAAAAAAAAAGATGTTTCTTCGTTATACAGTAAAGGGCACAGAGTCTTTAGTATTTTACTATGGGTGATGTGCAGCTACCTTCAGGTGATTGGACACTGCCAAAAAAAAAGCAATAGGGACATCTCCTATATATAACCCTCCCACTCCCAACTTGCTTCAGTTTTTTGCTAGTGTCCTTAGGCGATGGGAGTCTTCTCTCTACTGCTAGAACCTTACCTCCCTTTTTTTTTATCCTTTTTTCTCTAAAAGAGTCTTCTGTCAAGCTTTCTGGCTGCTTCATAGCCATTGCAGCTCTTTCGCACCTACTGAATTGGTTGACTTTGCTTTTCGCAGATGGCAGGGGCAAGGGCCAAGATGGCCTTGATAGCTCAGACTCTGCACAATGCTCCAATGAGGGGCTAATCTCCACAGGGCTCCAGTACCCTTTGTTAAAAACAGTTGCCTCCAATCTGACTCCCTGCTTTGGTCTGGGAACTCCACTGGCCATTTGACCTCACAGCCTTCCTCCTATTTATGCAGGGAGGAATTTTCTGATTTCACAGGTAACATTTTGTTCCCTTTTTGAAGCTATATATATGAGGGGTTACAAATTAATCCCCTCATTCTACCTTCCTGAATTGGCTCAAATCAACCATCAGGGAGGCACCAGACTCTCAAAGGGGGGTTGACTTTATCCTTTCCTGGGCAGAACTTCATGTTTTGACCTTGTCTGCCATTCACATCCCAGGTGTAAAAATTTAGCAGCTAGGCTTTCTCAGCCATCACTGTTTGGAACTGGGGGAATGGGCTTCCTATCTAGCGGTGTTCCAAGCCCTTTGCTGAAGTCTTGGGACACTGGATGTGGATCTTCTGGCTTCCATATTCAATAACAATATGGACAGGTTTGTCTCCACGCTCAGGACCCTTGGGCCTTTGCAGTGGACAGTATGGTGACTCTGTGGGATTAGTTCCACCTGATCTATGCCATTTAACTTCTCCAGCTTTTTCCTGGTCTGCTCAGCCGGATTGAGATGGTGGCCACTCCAGAGATTCTCTTCACGCTGAACTAGCAAAGGAGGACATGGTTCTCGGACATAATCAGTCTCTTGGCAGACTCTCCATGGTCTCTTCCAGATTGTCTGGACCTTCTTTCCCAAGGGCTGGTCCTCCATCCTGCTTATTGCCCAGGAACAGGGGACTGTTGTTTTGGCCATCTGTACTCTCTCAAAGGCTAGTAAGTCATCTTCTTACAGAGTCTGCCATCATGCCAGGAAAGACTATTTTGTGTGGTGCAAGACTAGGAAATTTCATCCTGAAAAGTACTGTGTGGGACTGTTTTTTTCTTTTAAGGTTTTTTGTGGTAAGAGTAAGGAAGCAATAAAACCTCTGTAATGTATTAATGTGCTTTACGAAACAAAATGCTGTACATACAAATTATTATTATACACGATTTATATAGCGCCAACAGTTTACGCAGTGCTTTACAATGTAGAGGGGGGACAGCACAATTACAGCACAGTTCAATACAGAAGGGACAGGAGGGCCCTGCTCGTAGATCTTACATTTTAAAGGGAGGGGGTGGTGATACAAAGGTAAAAGATGCAGGGAGTGAATTGATGGGGGGTGGCTCAGAGACAGTTGTTAGGTGGGTGTGGGATAGGCTTCCCTGAATAAGTGAGTTTTTTAAAGGTGGACAGATTAGGGGCTGATCGGATATACCGGGGCAGGGAATTCCAGAGGATGGAAGGGGCTCTGTAGAAGTCCTTAAGGTGAGCATGAGAAGAGGTAACAAGGGAGCTAGAGAGCAGGAGGTCCTGGGAGGAGGAGTGGAGGGGGCGATTTGGGCAATATCTGCAGATGAGGCTGGTAATGTAGCTGCGGGCGATGTTGTGGATGGCCTTGTATGTTGTGGTTAGCATTTTGAATTTTGTACAGTGGGATAGGGGAAGCCAATGAAGTAGGGATTGGCAGAGAGGGGCAGCAGTCGCGGATCGATTAGTGAGGTGTATTAGTCTAGCAGCAGCATTCATAATATACTGAAGGGGGGGTAGCCTGTGTAAGGGTAGGCCATTAAGGAGAAAGTTGCAGTAGTCAAGGCGGGAAATAATCAAGGAGTGAATAATTTGCTTTGCGGTGTCATTAGTTAGGAAGGGTCGAATTCTGGAGATGGTGCGGAGGTTAAGGCGGCAGGATTTAACCAGTGGATGTGGGGGCTGAAAAAGAGGTCAGATTCAAGGATTACACCCAGCGCCCTGGCATGTGTGGAGGGACCAGTGGTTGTGCTGTTGATCTTAATGTTAAAGTCATGGGGGGACCGGAAAGGAGGAAATATCACAAGCTCAGTTTTAGAAAGATTGAGTTTGAGAAAGTGGTGTGACATCCATACCGATATGTCATTCAGTAAGTTTGAGATCCGTGAGGAGATCAAGGGGGTGAGTTGAGGAGTGGAGAGATAGATCTGGATGTCATCGGCTTAGAGGTGGTATTGGAAGCCATGGGAGGTTATCAACTGGCCCAGGGAAGAGGTATAGAGCGAGAATAGGAGGGGCCCAAGGACAGAGCCTTGGGGTACCCCAACAGAGAGTGGAAGAGGAGCGGAGGAGATGGAGTTGCAAGTGACACTGAAAGTGCGCTGAGATAGGTACAGTGGGGCAAAAAAGTATTTAGTCAGCCACTAATTGTGCAAGTTCTTCCACTTAAGAGAGGCCTGTAATTGTCATCATAGGTATATCTCAACTATGAGAGACAAAATGTGGAAACAAATCCAGACAATCACATTGTCTGATTTGGAAAGAATTTATTTGCAAATTATGGTGTAAAATAAGTATTTTGTCAATATCAAAAGTTCATCTCAATACTTTGTTATATATCCTTTGTTGGCAATGACAGAGGTCAAACGTTTTCTGTAAGTCTTCACAAAGTTGTCACACACTGTTGCTGGTATGTTGGCTCATTCCTCCATGCAGATCTCCTCTAGAGCAGTGATGTTTTGGGGCTGTCGCTGGGCAACACGGACTTTTAACTCCCTTCAAAGGTTTTCTATGGGGTTGAGATCTGGAGACTGGCTGGGCCACTCCAGGACCTTGAAATGCTTCTTACGAAGCCACTCCTTCGTTGCCCGGGCAGTGTGTTTGGGATCATTGTCATGCTGAAAGACCCAGCCACGTTTCATTTTCAATGCCTTTGCTGATGGGAGGAGATTTGCACTCAAAATCTCACGATACATGGCCCCATTCATTCTTTCATGTACACGGATCAGTCGTCCTGTTCCCTTTGCAGAGAAACAGCCCCAAAGCATGATGTTGCCACCCCCATGCTTCACAGTAGGTATGGTGTTCTTTGGTTGCAACTCAGCATTCTCTCTCCTCCAAACATGACGAGTTGTGTTTCTACCAAACAGTTCTACTTTGGTTTCATCTGACCATATGACATTCTCCCAATCCTCTTCTGGATCATCCAAATGCTCTGTAGCAAACCTCAGACAGGCCCGGACATGTACTGGCTTAAGCAGGGGGACACGTCTGGCACGGCAGGATCTAAGTCCCTGGCGGCGTAGTGTGTTACTGATGGTAGCCTTTGTTACATTGGTCCCAGCTCTCTGCAGGTCATTCACTAGGTCCCACGTGTGGTTCTGGGATTTTTGCTCACCGTTCTTGTGATCATTTTGACCCCACGGGATGAGATCTTGCGTGGAGCCCCAGATCGAGGGAGATTATCAGTGGTCTTTTATGTCTTCCATTTTCTAATTATTGCTCCCACAGTTGATTTCTTCACACCAAGCTGCTTGCCTATTGCAGGTTCAGTCTTCCCAGCCTGGTGCAGGTCTACAATTTTGTTTCTGGTGTCCTTCGACAGCTCTTTAGTCTTCACCATAGTGGAGTTTGGAGTGTGACTGTTTGAGGTTGTGGACAGGTATCTTTTATACTGATAACAAGTTCAAACAGGTGCCATTAATACAGGTAATGAGTGGAGGACAGAGGAGCCTCTTAAAGAAGAAGATACAGGTCTGTGAGAGCCAGAAATCTTGCTTATTTGTAGGTGACCAAATACTTATTTTCCACCATAATTTGCAAATAAATTCTTTCCAAAATAGGACAATGTGATTGTCTGGATTTGTTTCCACATTTTGTCTCTCATAGTTGAGGTATACCTATGATGACAATTACAGGCCTCTCTCATCATTTTAAGTGGGAGAACTTGCACAATTGGTGGCTGACTACTTTTTTGCCCCACTGTAGGAGAACCAGGATAAAGCAGAATCAAAGAGGTCAAGGGAGTGTAGTTTGCTGATTACACATACACATGATTTACAAATATAGGAATACAATACAAGAATGACAGATTTATATAAGCACATGCACACACTACCTAAATGTTCTAGTGAATGAGCATGAACAATGGTCTGTGTACAATAGGCATATGCTAAAGTTACTTAGATCAGATTATAGTGGCTTCATGATCTCTGTAGGCAACCAGGACCCAGGCTATACTCTAAGATCAATTGCAGGAAATCGCACACTAGTGTCATTCTCAGGTGAAGTTTCTTCTGGCACAGATCTTCCTTGATGTTCTGTCATTATGGAGTATGCCTGTCAGCTTATGCTGCTGGCCTTTTATTTGGAAAGTTTAGTTAGATAGTCCAACGTGGGTGTATATTTTCTCACTACTTCCTTTACATTATTTTTTTATTGGCGAACCATTTCCCAATTCAACCTCTGGATGGCACTTTTGTATCATACATACCATAGATCAAATATGTCAGCAGGTCAAGCTATTGTTCACCTTGATTACCTGGATGCAATGTTTGCCCAGAATTCCTGTAAAATAAAGTGAACAGCCAACTGATCCAACATACAGCAATAGCATCTATTTCCCCATTGTTTGAGAGGGCAGCTTGTGCAAACGAACAGCATTAGCTTGAAAAATGTTCACTCACAGTAACCTGATGTTTGTTTCTAAAACAAATTATATATATATATATATATATATATATATATATATATACATACAGTATATCTATCTCAAACGCAGCACAGGTACACACTCTACCTTTCTCCAGTCCAGTCTGGACTAGACCAGCATCTGACTTTGACTTTGAGTGCTATCAAGGAGAAGATCTCCACCCATGTCGCTAGGCCCTACTCTTTTAAAGACTGTTGGCCTCATTCCCTAGTTAAAGTATAAGTTCACTTTTTGGAAAAAAATTATAAATGCACATTTTTTTTAAATTAAATAGTGCAGCGCTAAATCAATAAATTATTAAAGTGAAAACACACTAAACCAAGAAAACTAAAGCAGACACGTGAAATATGCTGGTGTTTGTGAAAGTCGAATCTCTAGGTGATATAAAATTAGTCAAATATACATCACTAATATGCACATAGACAACGATGTTGAACTTAACACATGAATCAATATAATCCACAGTTACAAGGTTGTGAATCTAATAGTCAAAAGTGAGATTTAATAACATGCATGATAAATATAAATAAGTCCCAATGAACTCGCAAAAGGAAAAGGAAACTTCAGCAGTAAGTACTGCAATTAGCAGAAAAAAGTCCCTTTTATCCAAGGAAAACGGATCACCCAAAGTGAATAGGTTGGCTCCTTACCAGCTAAACAGACCAAATAGTTGGTCTCACCAAGCCTAGGGAATTGGGTCTCCCAAAAACCATATGGACACTTCAAGGCTGTGGCATCTGTAACGCCTGAGAGGATAGGAGGGACCAAGCCTGCTCCGCTGTGATTGGCGATGTCACTTGCACTGTGGCTTTAAGAAGCTGTTAGAGGAATATACCGGTACTCCTTTTTATCATTCTTGTCATTCTAAAGTGAAATCCATCCACTGTCTTCTGCGGTTATCCACTGTAAATTCTCCAATGCTGGACTTTCTTCACTAGTTCTCCCAACTTTGTGCCTTCCTCATCGGATCTCTCCAAACACTGGTTATTCCCTGGGGACGATTGTCCTGAAACCAGTCCCTGATCTGGGATGATTGGAGAATTTACAGTGGATAACCGCAGAAGACAGTGGATGGATTTCATTTTAGAACCTTGTAACTGTGGATTATATTGATTCATGTGTTAAAGCGGGAGTCCCGCGAAAAAATTTTTTTTAGATGTCAGCAGCTGCAAATACTGCAGCTGCTGACTTTTAAAATAAGGTCACTCACCTGTCCCAGGGTCCAGCGATGTCGGCACCTGAGACCGAACCGTCCCTCGATCTTCAGGTGCTGCCGCGGCCATTCTCAGTGAGGGAATCAGGAAGTGAAGCGTTGC
This sequence comes from Aquarana catesbeiana, assembly GCF_042186555.1. Lineage (NCBI taxonomy): Eukaryota > Metazoa > Chordata > Amphibia > Anura > Ranidae > Aquarana > Aquarana catesbeiana. The sequence goes on along the minus strand of NC_133324.1, from coordinate 449,534,052 downwards.
GGCTTCACTTCCCGATTCCCTACTGCGCATGCGTGAGTCGCGCTGCGCTTTCTCAATGGTCCCCGCTATCTCCTGGGACCTGTGTCTTTCCCAGGAGACAGCGGGGGAGTGCAGGAGGGGGCGTGACTCCCATGGGAGTCTATTCCCGGACGTGGGTGCAGATACCTGTCTTAGACAGGTATCTGCACCCCCCTCCCCCCTCCCCCCTGAAAGGTGCCAACTGTGACACCGGAGGGGGGAGGAATACGATGAGCGGAAGTTCCACTTTTGGGTGGAACTCCGCTTTAAGTTCAACATCGTTGTCTATGTGCATATTAGTGATGTGTATTTGACTAATTTTATATCACCTAGAGATTCGACTTTCACAAACACCAGCATATTTCAGTTTTCTTGCTTTAGTGTGTTTTCACTTTAATAACTTATTGATTTAGCGCTGCACTATTTATTTAATTTATGATTTTGGGTTTTGTATTGCAGACTCTTGGTGCGGGCTGCTTCTACTTATAAAATGTTTTTTGTTCCTTGTTTAGTTGTTAATTTAATATTAGCGCAGCATTTGGCCATCAGGCCCCTTTTTTCTGCACATTTTTTTTACCTGCAAAAAATGGTGCCATGCAGGTCTCAAGCAGATCTGCCAGTGTATCTCCTTGCCGGTACATCCCATAGGGGTAAGCATATACAATCTGAAAGGACGTATGAATGAACTACCACGGCGCTCCACAGCACCGTGGTAATTTATTGACAGCCACAAAGCCTGCCGGACCTTGTAGATTTCCATGCACAGAGCCCTGAATATGGGTGTAGCATGTCACATTTTACAAAAAGGTGATCTTATCCTTTAAAGGATTTGTGCAGGGTGCACACTTCTCTGCCTCTGTATGTACCCTTGTGACTTTGTGGGGTATTACCTGTTTTTTTGGCCCTTCAGAGGCGACCTATCAAACCTGTTAAGGAGATACCCTTATCTGGCCTTTCTTGTTGCCTTTCTCAATGCCTAGAGGGTCTCCTCTCCTGTAAAGAGTCTTTCATAGGGTTACACAAGGACAAGGTTTTCCTGAGGCCTAGAGCCTCTTCTCTCTCCAATGTTATTTCCTCCTTTAACCTTAACTGGTGAAACATCTCAAGCGAATTTCTTTCCGCTATCTTGATGTGGCACGCATTGTGAAAGTCTACCTCCCTGTTACCACTTCTGGCATTCAGATTCTCTTTTTCTCTCTGCTTGTTTCTTGCTCCACCATTGTTGGGTGGATTAGACAAATCGTCATTCAAGTGTATGGCCTGAAGTATGAGTTCGTTCCTTCCCTATTAAAGCAAATTCTATCAAATTGTGCTTTATGGGCTTTTCAGCATCAAGCATCTGGTTCTTGGATTTGCAAGGATGCCACTTTGTCATCTGTTCACATGTCTAAGTTTTAGCAGGTGGATGTTCAGGTCTCTTCTGATAACAGTTTTGGACATAAGGTGCTACAAGTTGTTCCCTGAGCTCTGTCGTCTTGTTTGTTACGTGAGTATACCCCTCAGACTGCATTTAGACACCCAATAGTTAAAGATCAGAGATACTCTGCGTCCTGTACTGTACAACTTATGGGGTGTACACACGGTCGAACTTTTTGGCTACAAAAGTCCGACAGAGGCCAACGGACCAAATCCGACGGACAATCCGATCGTGTGTGGGCTTTCCCGGACTTTCAGCAGACTTTTCCAGTCGCAAATCTGACGGACTTTAGATTTGGAACTTGCTTCAAATCTTTACGTCGTAACTCCGCCGGACCCAGAAATCTGCTCATCTGTATGCTAGTCTGACGGACAAAAACCGACACTAGGGCAGCTATTGGCTACTGGCTATCAACTTCCTTATTTTAGTCCGGTGTACGTCATCACGTACGAATCTGTTGGACTTTGGTGTGATCGTGTGTAGGCAAGTCCGGTCGTTAGAAAGTCTGTTTAAAGTCCGCCGAAAGTCTGTCGGACTTTTGTAGCGAAAAAGTCCGACCGTGTGTATGCCCCATAAGAAAATATGATTTTTGACTTGCTAGTGAGATCCATTTGTGTGAGTATAGTACAGGTCACAGGTGCCTTCCTTCTTTGTGATTTCAATATTGCTTTTTTTTTGTTAGCCCGTGTCCAGTCACCAAACAGTAGCTGGATATTACCAGTGGTTAAAGACTAAAGATCCCTGTACTGTAGTCTTAGAAGCAGAATTTACTGATAAGTCAAAATTCTATTTTAGATAAATTTGTTGTGTTAGGTAATAGCTGTACAGCCTTAAAACAAACCACATGATGGGAAAAAATGCTTTATCCATTTGAAATTCATGGGTGTGTTGGATGCCATGTCCTCTACTGTGTACTTTGGTTCTACCCGGCAACTCCTACATCACTACCATTTTGTAGTCACATAGGGCCAACAAATGGAACTGCAGTGTGCAGTGGAGGACACAGCATCTGACACTTCTGGAAGTTTTGAACACCAGCTTTGTTTGTTGCTTGTAGACAGAACAGTAAGAGAAGAAAAATCTCCTCTGTATGGACAAAGGCAGCTTAAAAAAATCTAACAAAAAATCTTTCGAGTGGGGACACAGAGCGCATGTAAAACCTGGCTTTGGCAAAACTGTTCCCAACCGGTTATCCAAAACCTAAAGAAAAACAAAAAAACAACAACTTTGGTTGAAGTCAGGCTTTGATGCAAAACCTTAATAAAAGATTTATTATTATTTACCATTATGATATATAAACCAAGAAAAACAGGCGCTTCAATCTGCATGTTTGTTATAGGTCATTGGCTTAGAGTAATGAAGCCAGAGGGCTAGCTTGGTAGCCAGGCAGACAGAATTTTTTTAAGAAGCATTCATCGGATGCATCTAAAATAAAATGGGGGGGGGTTTGGGGGAGGTTGGGGGATAAGGTAGAGGGGCTGGCGTGAGTACACCTGTACTGGATCATGAAATTGCGTATGCCAGTACTTGGTGCTTAACCCGTTAGGGTATTGTTGCTGTAACCATAGCTATACAGTATTAAAAGGAAGGTTGGGGGAGGGGAGAGCCCAAAGGGATGGGTTCGGAGAAAGGGGTTACTTTGGGCAACAATAAAGTCTAAAGTTGGTATAATGATAAAATCAATTTTATTTATTCGTCTTATACATAAAGAACACAACTATATTGAAACTATGAATATCAAAAATATAGTGCAATTAGGCCTCGAACAAACCAGACAAGACAGACTTGACAAACAGTACATTAAGAAACATATATTGCTACCCAGTCAGGGCATATTGCATTATGCCACATTGGCCTCGTGGTTTGGTCAATTGATCAAATGGTGGTAGATTATTATCAACCAGAAGTATTGAATATCAATTTAGGATTTAAGCTGTAGTATGGGCCCCTGTGGCAGTATGCAATGGGAGAGTGGTAAGTGCAATGGAAGAAAGACACCTATGCTGTGGTAGAGCAGGATTAGGATTCCTATTGGTATCTATATAGTGGAGGTTTAAGTGTTCCTCAAAGTTAAGTAGGGGGCAGTATGGACAAGTCGTCCTGTAAACGTGCTATCCCCTATAAATTTAGCTGGAAGTCCTTAATCATCCCGCCGAGATGTTAGAAATCCTGATTCAGGCTGGTATCAGGTATGTAGTGGAACCATGAATAATCAGTCAGCAATTAATGAGGTGTTCAGGTGGCGATGCAAGCACTGAGTGGTCTAGTAATGTAATTTAAGATGCAGTTGCAGTTATACTTGGCTATATTGTTTTAGCTGTACATTACCACCATCTTCCGCGCTGCTCCGCTCAGGGGTGCTGTAGTCCGCTGGTCCTAAAAGCCATGGCGTCCGTAGCGTTCCGTATCGAACACGGGATATCCTCAAAGTCCTACAGTGGGTTGCGGTGTCCCGATTGTTGAGTCACTCCTAATTGGCTTGTCCACTGTAATCCCAACCTCAAAGTGGGGGGTTCCCGTAGCTATGAGACGTCTGGCAGGCCTTTTGTTTCCCCTTTTGGAGCTGCGGTCATGTATTCACCATGTCAGCTGACGTCACTGCGCTACCCAGTCCGTGCGCTCAGGGCACTGAGGGAGATGTACAGCAACCAGCTGACATGGTGAATACATGACCGCAGCTCCAAAAGGGGAAACAAAAGGCCTGCCAGACGTCTCATAGCTACGGGAACCCCCCACTTTGAGGTTGGGATTACAGTGGACAAGCCAATTAGGAGTGACTCAACAATCGGGACACCGCAACCCACTGTAGGACTTTGAGGATATCCCGTGTTTGATACGGAACGCTACGGACGCCATGGCTTTTAGGACCAGCGGACTACAGCACCCCTGAGCGGAGCAGCGCGGAAGATGGTGGTAATGTACAGCTAAAACAATATAGCCAAGTATAACTGCAACTGCATCTTAAATTGCATTACTAGACCACTCAGTGCTTGCATCGCCACCTGAACACCTCATTAATTGCTGACTGATTATTCATGGTTCCACTACATACCTGATACCAGCCTGAATCAGGATTTCTAACATCACTGTGGGATGATTAACCTCCCTGGCGGTATGATTATTTCGGATTTTAGGTGCTGAAAGCGGTACAATTATTTTGCATGGAAATTTGGCGTTTTATATTGTAGGTCTGTAAATCTTAACAATAACGCACTTAAATCTGTCCAAACCAGAGTCTAGTAGATATCCCGGGTATGATAAAGTTTGAAACACAAAAACTATAAATAAATAAATAATAATATAAATAATAAATTATAATATAATAAATAAAAATAAATAATTTAAAAAAATAAAAATAAATAGTAATAAAATAAATTTCCCCACGATTCACTATCGCTCAATTCTGCAAGTGTTTTAATTTACTATTGCTGTTTTCTAGCTGGTCTAAAGCCACTTTTGACGTAAAGGGACACTTTTTGGTTGCTATGGACAATCTCCAGTTTCCAGGCAGAAAGAACAGTGTATATTATGTAAAACTGCATGCAGGGCATAGGACAAAGCACTGGGGACAAAAGGGAAGTGAAATCATTTAATACAGTACTGTAATCTGTAAGATTACAGTACTGTATGTGTTATGACTTTTACTTTTTTTTGAATTTGCCGCCAGGCTCCGCCCCCATGCGTCGCGACGCTCGTAGGGAATGGAGCCTGGCACAGAGAGGCTTCGGAGGAGGACACAGCCCGCGGACACTGCGGGGGACATCGCAGGATCCCGGGGACAAGGTAAGTAAGGAGGCACCAGGATCCTGCAATGTAATCCCGAGTGTGGCTCGGGGTTACCGCTAATGTTGCTGAATTTTAACCCCGAGCCACACTCGGGAAAACCGCCAGGGAGGCTACCGACTTCCAACTAAATTTATAGGGGATAGCACGTTTACAGGACGACTTGTCCATACTGCCCCCTACTTAACTTTGAGGAACACTTAAACCTCCACTATATAGATACCAATAGGAATCCTAATCCTGCTCTACTACAACATAGGTGTCTTTCTTCCATTGCACTTACCACTCTCCCATTGCATACTGCCACAGGGGCCCATACTACAGCTTAAATCCTAAATTGATATTCAATACTTCTGGTTGATAATAATCTACCACCATTTGATCAATTGACCAAACCACCAGGCCAATGTGGCATAATGCAATATGCCCTGACTGGGTAGCAATATATGTTTCTTAATGTACTGTTTGTCAAGTCTGTCTTGTCTGGTTTGTTCGAGGCCTAATTGCACTATATTTTTGATATTCATAGTTTCAATATAGTTGTGTTCTTTATGTATAAGACGAATAAATAAAATTGATTTTATCATTATACCAACTTTAGACTTTATTGTTGCCCAAAGTAACCCCTTTCTCCGAACCCATCCCTTTGGGCTCTCCCCTCCCCCAACCTTCCTTTTAATACTTCATCGGATGCAGCCTTAATGTGATTGATTGTAAAGGCAGAAGGTTTTTTATCTTAATGCCTTCTGTGTGCAGCAGCCACCCTAATATCTCTATCCAGCGATGGCCACGAGTCCCTTGGCCTTCTGGGACTCTCCCTTGTGATTGGCTGAGACTTAGCAGCACTGCAATTGGCTCCGGCTGCTGTCAATCAAACTCAGTTAGCCAGTCAGAAGAAGGAGAGAGGGGGCGGAGCCAGGCCGCAGCTCCGTGTCTGTATGGATACACGGAGCTACAGCTCGGCTTGGGTGCCCCCATAGCAAGCTGTTTGCTGTAGGGGCACTCAACAGGAGGTAGGGGCCAGGAGCTCCAGCCAGGGACCTGAGAAGAAGAGGATCTTGCCTGCTCTGTGCAAAACCAACTGCACAAAGCAGGTAAGTAAAACATGTTTGTTATTTTAATAGAAAAAAAATGAGACTTTACAATCACTTTAATTTTCCCTCATTACATGTTTACTTTATGATCAACACTCAATGTACCAAAACACCATTCTGATCAACACATCTACACACAGATTTGGTCAAGCCACACCTCTCTTAGGGCTCCTCTGCTGAATAAGGCATTGTTGAATTAAGATATTCAGTTGCTGGATCACTTTTATTAAGGATGTATTTATCTGACAGAGAGAAGGCTCATAGAAAGAAACTTGTTCGTGCAGATCCCTCCGAGCTCAGACACGAAGACTCAGATGCTGTATGGAATGAACTTGCACACTTTAAAAGGGAAAACAAGAAGCTGTTGGTGGATAGGTAGGTATTTGTTTTATTCTGTACAATTTTGTTACAACATTTACCTTTTCACTGGCAGATAGTGGTCACAACAAAGTTTTTAGATTATCGGTTACAGTCAATATTTTCATTCTCCATCAGCTGGGGCAGCTGAGATATTTGTATTATGATACTATTACCCTAGGTTTAAACAAGTGCACTCTTTTACACTGTAAAATAATGCAGATTTATTAAAACCTTTTTTTTTTACTTTGAGTGTGTAGTCTACCATGGACCACACACTTTTAAAGAGTATCAAAAGTCAAAACTTTTTATTTTAATCATACAATTCAGGACCCAGGATTCTTAGACCATGGGTTATATGTCATTACCTTCAGGTGATTGGACACCTTTCTTTTTCCTTTTTTTTTTTTTTTTTTTTTTTTTTAACTTTTCATCATTTTTCCTCCTTTTTTTTTTTTTTTTTTTTTCTTTTACTAATGCTTCTATCAAGATCTGACTACTTATCGCCCAATGGCTCACTAGTAATTTCTGGATCAGTTACCCCTACAGAATTGTACCAAGACCCTGTAACAGCAAGGCCAGCCTGTAATGTTTGCTTTGTACATGGAGCAATGTGTGAGTGTATACATACCCAGGGCCTTGGTCCATTTCTATGGTATCCAGATCCTGAAAACACCTTTTGGGGTTATGCCCACCGTGACAGGTAAAGCCTAGATTCTGACAGGGCCGGCGGTGTAGACAAAGTAAAATAAGATTTTCCTGTACTTTTACCTACTGGTTCCTGTCTACACATATTTTGTTAGATTATTCCCTGAATAGGTAGTAGCCATTACACCATATCCGTTTATCCTGCAAGACACACTACAGTGCCAAGCACGCAAGTGGTTTGATTACCACAAGTTATGGGAGTAATCTACTCTTGTGTGCTTTTACCCTGATTATTATTGTCTTGTTTACTCAGCCTTATAGATAACATCATTATAACATTTACCTATTAAAAAATGTGTGGTCTTTTCTTCCACCTTATTAGCAGACATACCTCTCTGGCTAGTGAAGTAGTGCTCATAAGAGGACTTACCGCCACCATTTCTCCTGATGACACAGTGCGAGAGAGACACACACACTCTCTCTTTTGAGCGCAAAAAAAGAATGTTCTTAGCCTCTCTCTATTCTGGATCAAGCCAAGTGGTCCTTATATAATGATTGGCCCAACTCAGAGAGGTATGGGAAGAGATGGATTGTTCTGGCTCTTTTGAGAGCTTTGGCTCCCTGCATTCTACCTAAAGCCGCCCTCCTCTTCTTTCGCTGCATAGGGAAAAAGTCACCATGGTAACTAAAAATAATCCCCTGGCAACCATGTCACCCTGCCCAAAGGCATCTGTAGGCTCTAACACCCAGGTCTCAGGCCTGTGACACCTCTGTGCTTGGTGGTGTAGTGTTAATAATTGTCAGTATAACTGCTAGGCATAGTTGTAATCAGTAGTCACAGATGTCCTCCTTGGACACCTACTTGTCAGATGGGAGGATACTGCAGTCTGCCTCTGCTTTCACTGCTCTGTTATGTAAAACTGCACCTCTCAGGGGTAGCCGGAAAACACTGGTGTCCTGTCTTTTTGTTTAGTGATTACCACAATGGTTTTCCACTATAAGACAATAGGGGCTTTATATACAGTACTGTGCAAAAGTCTTAGGCGTGTGGGAAAAAAATGTAAATTAAGAATGCTTTTAGAAATAAAGTTTTAATAATATATGGAAAGTAAATGAACAGAAGAGAAACTAAAATTAATATTTGGTGTGACTACCCTTTGCCTTCAGAATGGCATCTATTCTTCAATTCTTCTAGGTACTCTGACACACAGTTTTTAAAGCAACTCTGCAGGTAGGTTTTTCAAACATCTTGAACAACTAACCACAGATCTTCTGTGGATATAGGCTTCCTCGGATCCTTCTGTTTCTTCATGTAATCTCAAACAGACTCTATGATGTTGAGATCAGGGCTCTTTGGGGGCCAAACCATTGCTTCCAGGACTCCTTGTTCTTCTTTACACTGAAGATGGTTCTTATTGATATTGGCTGCATGTTTAGGGTCATCCTAATGCAGAATACAGTTGGGGCCAATCACACGCCTCCCTGATGGTATGGCATGATGGATAAGTATCTGCCTGTATTTCTCAGCATTGAGGACACCATTGATCATGACCAAATCTCTATTTGCAGAAATGCAGCTCCAAACTTGCAAGGATCCTCCACCATTAATCACTGTTGCCTGCAAACACTCATTATTGTGCCGCCCTTTGCAAATAAATTGCCTTTTGTTACAGGCAGATATTTAAGATTTTGACTCATCAGTCCAGAGCACCTGCTGCCATTTTTCTGCACCCCAGTTCCTATGTTTTCGTGCATAGTTTAGTCACTTAGCCTTGTTTCCATGTCCTGTGCATAAAAACATAGGAACTGGGGTGCAGAAAAATGGCAGCAGGTGCTCTGGGCTGATGATTTAAAATTTTAAATATTTGGCTGTAGCAAAAGGCAGTTTGCTCACGAAGGGATGGAGAGCGTTAAAAAAAAAAAAATAAGTGTCTGCAGGCAACAATAAGCATGGTGGAGATTCCTTGCAAGATTGGTGCTGCATTTCTGCAAATGGAGTTGGAGATTTGGTCAGGATCAATGGTGTCCTCAATGATGAGAAATACAGGCAGATACTTATTATTATTATACAGGATTTATATAACGCCAACAGTTTACACAGCGCTTTACAACTTGAGGGTAGACAGTACAAATACAATACACTTTAATACAGTAGGAATCAGAAGGCCCTGCTCCTTAGAGCTTACAATCTTGTATCAAGAAATACAAGAGGTAATAACTGTGGGGGATGTGCTGATGGAGAAAATAAATGTACAGTTATTACGTGGGGCCACCTAGGCTTCTCTAAAGAGATGAGTGTTCAGGGATCATCTGAAAGTGGACAAAGCAGGAGAAAGCAGGACAGAGTAGGGTAGAGCATTCCAGAGGATGGGAGAGGCTCTGGAGAAGTCCTGGAGGTGAGCATGGGATGAGGTGACAAGGAAGCTAGAGAGCAGGAGGTCTTGGGAGGAGCGAAGAGAATGATTTGGTTGGTATTTTGAGACCAGGTTAGTGATGTAGCTGGGGGCCAGGTTGTGGATAGTTTTGTAAGTTATTGTTAGTATCTTGAATTTAATTTGTTGGTGGATTGGCAGCCAATGGAGGGATTGGCAGAGGTGTGTAGCAAACGCTGAGCGGTTTGTAAGGTAGATGAGCCTAGCAGCAGTGTTCATGATGGACTGAAGGCGGGATAGCCTATTTAGAGGTAAGCCATTGAGGAGGAACTTGCAGTAGTCAAGGCGAGAGATGACCAGGGAGTGGATTAGAAGCTTTGTGGTGACATTCGTTAGGAAGGGGTGTATCTTGGAGATGTTGCGAAGGTTGAGACGGCAAGCTTTGGATAGCGATTGGATGTGGGGCTGAAAGGATAGTTCAGAGTCCAGGATTACATCTAGGATCTTAGCGTGGGGGGATGGGTTGATAGTTGAGCCGTTGATTTTGACAGAGAAATCAGGGGAAGTGGCACGTGGGGGAGGAAATCTCACAAGCTCGGTTTTGGATAAGTTAAGTTTGAGGAGGTGATGTGACATCCAGTCTGTTTAGTAAGTTGGTGATGCGTGAGGACACTGATGGGGAGAGCTGAGGGGTGGAGAGATAGATTGGGGTGCCATCAGCGAAGAGATGATATTGAAAGCCATGGAAGGCAATCAACTGACCCAGGGAGGTGGTGTAGATTGAGAAAACTAGAGGTCCAAGAACCAGAACCTTGGGGGACCCTGACAGAGAAAAGAAGAGGAGAGGAGGAAGCAGAGTTGTATGTGACACTGAAGGAACGGTGGGATTTTTTTTTTTATCCGTCATGTCATACCATCAGGGCGGGGTCTGATAGGCCCCAAATTTATTCTGCTGCAGGACAACGATCCCAAGCATTCAGTCAAGAGTCAACCTTTGCACAATTTTGTATATGCAAGGCAGTAAGAACGAACATTGCCAGATCAAAACCTCATTGTTGCTGGCTCCTAGATTTCAGAAACATTTTTTTCAGACCTGACAGTTGGTTTGCATGACAGTTCTTTTGACATATAAAGACAAAGGATTGTGATCTTATTTGACACACCAGGAGAACACTATGGTACAGACCCTGTTCACATAATCCACAATGGTAATGTTCAACTGCTTTCAATTACTTATCCTAAACATCATTGTGGGATATTCTAGAGCTAGAGTGTAATGTAGATGTCTGCCTCCTTCACCCCCAAAGAATTGGAGATTTTATGTTCATGTGTTTGTTAGCCACCCTCTGTTAAAGTGTGTGCATGTCTTTTTGCTGGTGCATATCCTAGAAATGTACAGTCGTAAATAAATACAGGGGTGAAGCCTTTAAAACACTTTTTTTTATACCAAACACTTTGATAACAACTTAAAATGACCCTGTCACTAGAGAAACTTGAAACAAAGCCAGCTTGTAAAAGAAGGTTTATGCTTACCTTTCTGACTGGAGAGGTGTTAAATATTTGTTTTTCAAGTGCCCCAGGTTCTACTACTACTACAAAATACTTATAGCTGTATCCGATGGCATCACTGCTGGGCTCTGGTGTTGCTTCTCCTCCATCCCTATATATCACATAGTAGTAAGGAAGTTGAATGGCGAGTAGAGAAACTGCATTCTGCAGAGAGATACACAGGGGAAGTCAAGAGCTTTTCAAGAGGGGCTATAGACGGCAGCACCAATCATTCGGGAAAACCCCGGCAACACTAATCATTGTGTTCTGCCAGCAGGGGAGGCTCCCTGCCCACAGAAGACAATAGCATTGCTGGATGGCCTTCCCCATCAACATGTACTGTGTTGATGGGAGAATCAAGCAATTTTCTTTTCTTCCTACTGTGGTGGAAGGAGAGAAAATTGCATAATCTGTGGCCTACCTTAGAGTCATGTTACTATTTGCAGTCAGTACAATGTTGTTTACAAGTGATTCATTAATGTCACAACAGTTCGCTAAATAATTTGTGGAAAATACTAGTCCTAATCATTATTTCTTGTCTTTTAGAACACCTGCTCTGTACACACGACCGGTTTTGCCGTCGGAATAAACTGTGAAGGTTTCTCCGACGGAATTCCATTCAAGCGGTCTTGCCTACACACGGTCAAACCAAAGTCCGACCGTCAAGGACGCGGTGACATACAACACGTATGACGGGACTAGAAAAAGGAAGTTCAATAGCCAGTAGCTTCCATCTCGTACTTGCTTCAGAGCATGCGTCGTTTTTGGTCCGTCGGAACAGCATACAGACGAGCGGTTTTCCCGATTAGGAATTGGTTCTGTCAGAAATATTTAGAACATGTTCTATTTCTATGTCCGTCAGAATGAAAAAGGAAAAAAGGATAACACCTCAAAAAATTGGTGGGACTTTGAAGGCAACGAAGTAGTAAAAAACAATTTTATTGGTACAAATATAAAAAAAATCTAATACAGTTCACATATGACAATAGAGAATAAAAAATATGAATATACTGATGTAGAGTTCGAATGTATATTCGTGTAGTCTTCCACCCTGGGCCTACGCGTTTCGGGACTACCTAGAGAGTCCCTTCATCAAGGGCAACTTGTAGGAAGAATCACACTGCATAACAGGATGTAAATTAGAATAATTAGGAATCATATGTATAAAACAAATTGCTTGTATCCTAGACCATTCTGCCTAGTTAGACATCAAAAAATTACAGCATACCCAAGCATATTCAATAAAAGAAGCTCACTGCCAGATCCCGCAGGTGAGTCCGTCAGGAATGCCCCGAAAATCCAAAGGAGTATCGGGCGTATGGCTGGCCCTGCCTTATCCACACTGGTCCCCCCGTATGACGCCAGAGGAGTGAAGCTCAGCAGGGGTTGGCACTATCTTAAAAAAGAACACAAATTGGATAGAACCCAAAGGGGTATCTAAAATAAAAAAAAAAAAAAAAAGAGAGAAGAAAAACCAAATGGGCTAGAGTATCTATCTGCATGAAAGATAAACCATATAGTAACAACCAACACAGCGTGGACACAGAGCCACATATCCACCATGTGGATCCGTGTCCAAGCAGAGCATAAATGTAAATTAGTATGCATGGCTTACCCCAATAGTGGCACGGAGCCTAGGTTAACAGGAAGGATAGAGTAGGGACCCAAGAATCCAAAGGAGAAACAGAGGACCCCTATGCACACAGACAACTCCAAGGGTTCGTAATTAGTAGGAGGCTTCCTAAGAGGACAAAGTCTGTAAAATGTAACAAGGAGAGCTGGTCACAACAACAGAAAAAGCCCTCCATGTGTAGCAATACATAATAAATATTGCAAGGAAAGGCAATCAAAAACAGGCAACACATCAAGCCTTCAATAGATTGCAGCTCCATAAACGAGGAGAATAAAGAGAGACATTACCATCTAAGACCCGGAGCTGTATGTCTGTGCATTCAGGGAGCTCATGCTCATCCAGCCGGTAGACGCCGCCGCCGCCGAGCAGGACAGTGTCACTGTTTCGATATACGGCGGCTTGATATAGGGTTAGGGGAAGGCAATCAGGTGTGGCGCTAATAGACGTGCCGGTCCCGCGCGTTGTTACGCTGTTCCGTCAGGAAGGGGAAGGAGAGGGGAGCCATGGCAACAGCGGAGGAGTGTCGTGTTGATCACGGCGTCCGTCAGAATTTTCTAAAAAAAAAAAAAAGTCCGATGAGGCATACACCCGATCGGAATATAATGCTTCCGTCGGAAATTCTGCTCGTGTGTACGCGGCATAACAGTTTGCAACTATGGCATTTACCAAATGTTTAGGACCACCGTTTGGACCATACCCAACTCGGGCTTGAGTCTTATGCTAGGTTTCATATGCAGTGCAAATTCAGTAAATCTTTACAAAGTACCAGATAGGTAAATTAAAGCCAGACTGAACCTTTATTTTAAATCTGCAAACTACATTCTAGGTACATCAAAATTAAAGGGTGTTTAATGTTGTACATTTTGTTTTCTTTCTGAAGTAGCCACAACCTGAGTAGGAAAGCCTAACCCATGCCTGCATGGTCAAGTGTTGAACCCTCACATTCTGTGGGGAAGCAGAGATTCCATTGCAGTGGTCTGCCACACTCCATACAGAGTCAGGCCTAGAGCTTTTTAATCAAGTGCATGCTCCCTGCTGATTGGAGAGTTCTAATGCTGGCCATACATTATACTTTTTTTTTTTTTTTTACAATTTTCTTTTTCCTTTAGATTTACCAAAACCATATAATATGAGGTCAAACCTAAACACTTTCAATTTGTATGCAATCAGGCAGGCCCTTGCACTACATAGTTGAAGGTAATTCTAAAGGAAATTGTATAATGTATGGCCAGCCTAACTCTGACTCAGCAGGGGTGTGTCAGACCTCTGCAAAGAGATCACTGCTTCCACATGGAGTGCAAGGGTCACACTCTGCAATTGCTGGTAGGGGACAGGTTTTCCTACTGAGGCTATCGCTATTGTTTAAAGAAATCAAACTATAAGACTTTTGTTTTGAAGCACCTGGAATTCGTTTAGCTGGTTTAAAATAAAAGTTCCCTTGGATTTAATCACTAATTTCTTAAAATAGTTAGCAATACAAACTTTTTTAAAATTTATTTTTATGTTTGTAAAGTTGCCATTTGATTTTTATACACTGATGAACAGCCCTGTCTTTAGAATCCCCAGTATGCTTTCCATTTAAGAAAACATTACAGGTAGCAATTCCTATGTATACGCAATGTTTTTTAAACACCACATGCCCATGATCATGTGTCATTATGCAGGTGTTTGTATCCCAATTGCATTCATGATTTTAACATTGTAGCCATAACATAAATACATCCTATGTGTCATGAGCTATGCATTAATTTGGATTCCATAAATTCTTTGAATATGGCCATTGTCAGATAGACTTTTTTTCATAATTGAAACATATGCAATAAAGTTTAGATTTTTTAATTTTTTTCTGGCCATCGACACATATGGCAACTCGATAGCCAATATAATACCACAAAATTCAGGGATTGTGTTAATTAATGTGGCTCTCATCTGTTGGAGGTGTCGCTCTTCATTAGCCTGTATTTTACACACTGCCTTGCTTCATTTCGGGAATGAGGTGGTGAGGGGATAACCTAGGCAGCCATGCTCGTTTGATCTCCCTGATACATACGCAATGTAGAATGCCTCAGCTCTCTTGGTTCCCTGCCCTGCTAATCCCAGCTGAGCTCATTATAATGTTGCCTCACTGCTACTCTCCGAGCCAGATCTGTCCAAGCTAATTACTGCTACCAGCAGAGCTGCCTGTTAAGGGCCTGGTGTGGATCTGCTAACATGGTCCTTGGTAGTGACCTGTAGAAAGCACAGGGGAATTTGCTTTCTTTCTTGCTGCGTACTGCCTGTCCTCTGGGCTTAGCTCTTATCCCTATCACACAGATGTCTTCGCTGCAGTCAGAGGAAAAGTTGGTGAAGAAAACTCATATTTGAGAAAACATGTTGCTACTGCTTTGATCTTCCGTAAATAGAAAGGTATGAAGCTCAGCTTGGAAAAATGAGATATCTTCTTGGTTTAAAGAACGTAAACAGGAAACAATTTTCCCTGTAGGTGTTGGTTAAACAGCTTCCTAATATTTTTTTCTTTAATGCTTTTATTAATATTTACATTATTGCATAGACCCTTTGCTTAGGCCATATTATTTCTACCATTGTTCTAGTAGTAATATTTCAATCTGCGTAAGTTCTTTGTCAGTGTACAGGTAATGTAGGTAAAATGCTGCTTTACAGAGTCCATTGGATTTAGTTAAAAGTGAAGTTATAAAGGTATAAAAAATAATTTAAAGTATCCCATGCAAGTTTTTGGCCCTTGACCCCTCACATGTTGTTACTTTATTAATCGTGAGTCAAAGAAAGTGAAGAATGCTTTTCAATTTTTATTATTATAAACCTGGGGAAATGCAGACAGATGAAAAATTAGGTTTAAAATAAAGCCATATCCTAGTGTTACCCGTGTCTTATATTTAAGATTTAATATCTCTTAGATATGATTTGGGTTAAATGAGAGTTCTTTGACCATGAGTGAAAGCTTTAACACAATAACAACCTTTATTGGTGAGTAGTTGAAAGTCTATCTAATACACAACCATCTATCTATAGTCTACACCAAGGAAGAAAATATTAGGTTCAAATAAGAGAATTACATGAAGGAATACAGAGTATATTCCTTAAAAAAATTAATCTTCAAACATATTTTGTTACAAGTAAAATGCAGACATTTCCTATAATTACCCTTTCCACCAAGGTTCCATTCTGATGGCTGCTGTCCCATAAAGTGTGTTTCCCTCCCATCTAGTGTATGTAAATCCTTACAGGCTGATGCCTCATTGGTTGGCATAGCGTGGCTCTGATTGGTGAACTTCCCTATTGCTGGTTAAGGACTCGCTGCGTCTCCAATCCCTATAGTTTGCATAAGTCAGCCCCCTTTAATGCAAATCCTTGTGACTATTCTCAGCAGGAGATTAACTTGAATGTTCCCGGGAAGTTAAGTATTGATTCCAGGTTGGCCTCCCTTCATTGCATATCCCAGCATGGGATCCTTTGAAATGAGTATGTGTAAAACAATGAGGTTTGGATCCCATTGTTTGTATAGACAAGCCTGGGCACCGACTTGTCTGGTCTTACCAGAGTTATATGTGAAGATAATATGTTCAGGCCTGCATAGATACAATCTAAATGAAATATATTCCTAATTACAATATTTTACAGTTATTAATGGGGATTTCACATAAACTCATAAGGCAACACTAGCTTATGGAAATTCAATTTTTTGCACCTTAGACCTCATTCTATAATTTAAACAAGAAAATGCCCCATTAGATAGCTATATTATAGTTGTATTATAATTGGGACCCATTCTTGAGGGTGGGTCAAGAATTGACAAGAGGCCTTGGTGTATGTGGAAGAGTCAGTGAGGATGTGTGTGTGTGGTAGCAGACAAGACCCCCTTTCTTTGCCTTGTCCATCTCTCTCCCTATTGTTTTACCGTATTTGCTTATCTGTAACTGTAGTGTATTTATTTCCCTATTGTAAATACATCCAACCCTTATTTTAAGAGTTAGTCTTCCTTAATTAGAATCGTGACACCCCAAATCAAAGCACATTTTATATGTACACTCACATCAGTCTCTGCCCTCAAGGAGCTTACAATCTAAGGTCCCTAATTCACATTCATACATACTAGGGCTAATTTAGACAAGAGCCAAATACCTACCAGCGTGTCTTTGTCATCTCTCTTGCTTTAGAAAAGCAAAGAATTTTTTAATTTTTTTTGGGGGGGGGGGGATTTTTTCTTTAGATTTGTTTTTTAGCAAGTTTCTTGAGCTGCTGCTGAGCTACTAAAGCTCAGGGCAAAGACTGCTGGGTAGAGTTGTCTCCTACCACCTTACCTATCTGCTGAGAAACTGCCAGGCAGACGCAAAAGATGTGGCAGGTCAGAGCCTTTGCCCTTTATGGGAGTTTAGATGTGCTGGACACAAGGTCCATTAGGGGTTAATTTGGGAAGCTCTGACTGCAGCTTGTTTGGTTGTAGCATGCGGTGGTAGACAATACTGCTTTGTTTGTTTTTTTGTTTCCATTTAGTGCTGTTGTTTTGCTAGGCTTTTGGTCCAGGTCACCCAGTTGAGTCTACACAGCCCCCTTCCTGTTGGGACTTACTGCGCATGCACCATCTTTCAACGCAAGCAGGTCCACTTCACTGCTCCCTACCTCTCATTCAGCATACAGCTCAGCGTTCTTCTGAGACATTCAAAGGCTCCCTGCTGTCTACAGTCACTGCTCATGAAAGGCTTAACACCACCTGCTCTGCAGTGCATGGTTATAGGTACCCTGGTAGGACATTCCTCACATTCTGTGGTGGAACATGGGCGCAAAGGGGGTGGATTGGCTTATGCTCCACTCATGGTTCAGAATTGGGTCTGCAGGATTTCCCCTGATTCTACAAGGCTGGACCATTGTCCCTCTATTGAGTTGCTAACCTCTTCCTTCTTACCAGCTTTAGGGGCGCCTACTTACTCTTACTTAGGGAGAGTGAAATTTTTACCCACTATGTCTAAATTTATGGGGAAACATTTAGTCCCTATTTGAGGCCACGGGGACCACAAGTGAATCCCCCTTATTCTCTCCCTCAAAATCCAACTCTGATCTTCCTCTGTCTGCTTCTGGTATTCCTTAGGAATACCCATCCAAGTCAAAGGAGTTGGTACATGAGGTGGTTCAATTCACTGATAGATCTCCCAAATTTAAGACTACTGTTCTGTCCTTATTGATGTAGTATACACATGCTTTGACCTAGAACAGCCTGTGTCAGCCTTGCTAAAGCTTACCAGCCTGGGTTCCCTAAGAACTCAGTTTGCAAAAACCTTCCCTGTAAACTCACTTTTACAGTCTTTTTTTTACAATGACTGGCCTCATCCTAAAGAAATCATCTCTCTCGTGTGTTTTGCTCAGCCATAATCCTATTGGAGATGGGTTCCTGAAGCAGTGGGTTGTGCTGGTTGTAGAACAGGTTATTTCCTGTGTTAACAAGCCCTTAACGATCCCTGAGGATGTTCCAGTATTCCATGAATTTGTGAATAAAAGGTTAGAAGCCCTTTCCAGACCCTTACTTTTTGTTGCAACCTGCCTTTGAGACCACGTCCATCTGCCAGACCTCAGCTATCTTGGCCAAGCCTATGACTCAATACCCTTGGCCATATTAAAGGATTCTTCTGTCCTCCAATAGCTTTTGCCTGTGGCACTGTGCTTTGTGTTGATGGGTTATTGGATACACTTTGCCAGGTGTCGAGGATGTGTCTCATTTCGGTACATGGATCCTTGTACAGACAGTGTCATGTGCAGATGGCTTTTGAATAGGAATTGCTTTATGGCAAATATTTTGACACCTCTATCAAGGAAGTCATTGAGAGGGGGGGTGGCTGGCTGTTGTGTTGAGTACTGTTTTGCCCTTTGCCCTAGAAAAAGAAGGTAAAACTCTAGTAGGTAAATCTTTTCCCACCAAACCTGCCAAATCTGGAAAAAAGTTCTTCTCTCCATGAGGGAGTGTGGGAACATCTGTCTGCTTTTTGGTCTTTAGACATGTCAGATGCTTGGATGCAGAACACCTGGTTGGTCTCTGTCTTCACCCCACTTCATGCTCTCAGTCTTGCCAACATTCCTGCAAAGGCAGGCAGACCCTCGGACTGCTCTGGAGGAACTTCTCTCTCAAAGAGTCATCACTATTGCTATAGAGAAAGAATAGTTCACGTATTTCCCCACACACACACCTATTTGCCATCCCCAAAGCAAAAGGAGGCATCCGCCCAATACTGGATCTAAAGATTCTATACAGATTCCTTTAAATTTAAACATTCGGTATTGAATTCATTGCTTCCATAAGCAAGGATGCTAATATCCACATCCCATCTTTATGGCACATCAACATTGACTGCATTTTGCTATGGGCACACAATATTACCAACTTATTGCCCTTTGACCTGTCCATTGTACCTCAGGTCTACACCAAGGTGCTAACACCTGTTTTCTCTCTGGAAAAGTATGGAAAGGGTTTTAAATGGAGCCACAACACAAAATTACTTATAAAATCTTTTTTATTAGAAAAACATTTTGATTAAGAAACATGAAGCACATAATGGCTCCTAATAAAACATTTTTCATGAACAGAATATTTTACCATTACATGGAGAGATTGTTTTACAAAAACAAATACACTTGTTAATCATAGTGCTTGTTGCTTGACATGTTTTACTTTTCAGCTTGTCTGGGGAGTGTAAAGGCTGTATAACAAATGTATATATCGCAATCGCTCCAAAAAGGCACTACTGAGAGCCCTAAAAGTTACCATAGGGAGGAGGACCAGCACAGGAGGTGGCAAAAGATCGCAGAGAGAACACACCAGAGCCAGTTTAGATTTCAGATTAAATGTCAGATCTTTAAGGAATGTGGACCGCAAACTAAGCCAATCCGAAGAGATAAATACCAAAAGTAAACCAAATTATAATGAAATGGAGATAGTAAGCAGGAACCAAGCCAAGCAGACAACCATAGACTGTATAGTAACTCAAGAATGTCCCATCAATAGGACAAGTATAGGGAGCCTGGAGCCCGAGGATGCTGGTTCATATCCTTATACTTGTCCTATTGATGGGACATACTTGAATCACTATATATTTTATGGCTGTCTGCTTGGATTGGTTCTTGCTTATTATCTCCATTTGATCACAATTTGGTTTGCTTTTGGTATTTACCTCTTCGGATCTGACATTTATCTGATCTAACATTTAATCTGAAAGCTATACTGGCTCTGTTATGTTCTCCCTGCGATCCATTGCCACCTCCTCTGCTGGTACTCCTCCCTATGGTAACTTTTAGGGCTCTCAGTAGTGCCTATTTGGAGTGATTGTGATGTATACATTTGTTACACATGCTTTACAGCTCCTGAAGAAGCAAAAAAGCTAAACATGTCAAGCAACCAGCACTGTGATTAACAAGTGTATTTGTATATGTAAAATGATCTGTTCATGAAAAATGTTTTATTAGGCGCTATTATGTGCTCCTTGTTGTTTAATCAAAACACTTTTCTAATAAAAACGATTTTATAAGTAATTTTGTGTTGTGGCACCATTAAAATCCCTTTCCATACTTTTCCAAAAATCTAGTTTCTTGGGATGAAGTTGCCTTTGATCTGTGGTTGTAGATGACTTGTTCAAAGAATGATCTGTTTTCTCTTGTTTCAGACTCTGTCAGCCAATGCCTGATGGACAGTGCAAGACCCTGCAGAGATTTGGGTGGATTCTAAATCTCCAGAAATCATGGCTGAATCCAGTAATTGCTTGAAGTATCTGAGTCTAATCTTGGATATAGCCTTGTCCAGGGTCTCCTTTCCCCTGGACAAACTCCAGTCTCAGACAAATCAGAGTCCAGGAGGTTGTCTAACATTTGCTTTTGCATAAGGGTTCTAGGTCTAATGGGGTGGTTTCCTTTGTATACCTAGTCTCACTCCAGACTGTTGAAACTCAACAAACTGGTAACATGGGACAAGCATGCCCAGTCTCTGTATTGTCTTATACGCCTGACCTGCAAGACCAGGCTTGCCCTGGTATGATGGACCTCCAGTCTTGTGCTGGAATCGGGAAACCCCTTCCTGCTGTTTGTCTAGAGGGTGCTTAAAACAAATCCAGGCCTGTCAGTCTAGGGAGTTGTGCTGGGACACCCTATCGATACAGGGAAATTGGTCCTTGGAGGAAGCTCACTTCTGATCAATGATCTGGGGCTATGGGCATTTCGGCTATCTCTTCAGTGGTCCCCTCAGCAGCAAAATCACCCAACTAGGATTCAGTAGAACTCACAGGCTTATATCAACCTTCAGAAAGTCACCAGATGCTGTGCAGCCCAAAGAGAAATAGACCTGATTCTGGTTTGGACAGCACTTCCCATTTTGGCCCTGATCTGTGTGCATATACCAGGTGTGGAAAATTGGCAGGCAGACTTCTCCATCATTAACGTCTGGATTCCAAAGAATAGTCTCTTCACCCGAAGGTGATGAGCTCTTTGTTTCATTTAGGGGGCACAGAATATGGACCTCCTTGCATTTAAGTTCATCAATACCCTAGACAGATTTGTTGCCAGAACCAGGGATCCTTGGGCCTTCTCAGTGGATGCTCTGGTGACTCAGTGGGAGCACCTAATCTACACCTTTTTCCCCTCTAAAGCTCCTTCCTTGCCTACTTAGCAGGATTAAGATGAAGATCATTCCGGTAACCCTCGTTGCACCAAACTGGCCTAGGGGGATGTAGTACTCGAACGTAGTCAAACTCCTGGAAGACTCTCCATGGGCCTTCCCAAGTCATCTGGATCTTCTGTCCCATGGCCTGGTCTACTGTTTAGTTTTTTGGTCAGTTTGACTGTTAAAGCCCAGATTCTGAGGAATGGATGTCTATTAGAAAGTCGACTTTTCACGAGGTCTAGCACCCAGAAGGCATACTTTGCTTGGTGTGAGCCAAGTAAATTCCAACCAAGGAGGTACTCTGTGGAATGAATCATGTCTTTCCTCCAGTCTGGTCTTGATCAGCTTTTTTCATTAAGTACCATCAAGGGTTGAATCTCAGCGGTTCTTTTTCAGAATCCTCTTGCCTCTCAACCGATAGGGGAGGCTTTCACACAGGGGAATTGCTCCCATTGTAACTAATGTATGTGTGGGATCTCAACCTAGTACTGTTGGTCCTGTTTCTCTATCTACCCTTTCTTAAAAAGTTGCCTTTTTCATTGCAATCATTTTTGCATGGAGAGTTTCTGAGTTAGCTCCCTTTACCTATAAAGACCCCTTTCTTGTACTACATAAGGACATGGTTGTTAAGAGTCTCAGTGTCTTTTTTTTTTTTTTTTTTTTAATTCTTTATTTATCATTTTTCATAACAAAATAATATCCCACAGGGAACATTCCATAGTACAAATCCACAATGGTATAAAAAGTTATCCCCCACTCCCACCTCCCCCCTACCCCCCATCCCCTACCCACCCAACCCACCCCGCCCTGCAGGATACTGCTCACTGGGATCACCCTCCATCTTGGTCTCACTACTCTCAGAAGAATTCCTACCTTATTATGCCGTATTTATAATCTCCTTTAGATAACTCCAGGTCTTTTTAAATTTAATCCAACCTGCCCATTTCCCTGTATGTTCCGCCTCTTCATCAGGTTCAACACCCCCCTCGTCCAAACACTCAACAATATATATTTCATTTAGGCAAAGGAGCCAATCTCGTGTGTTGGGGCTTGGTGAATCCAGCCAATTCAAAGCAATCTGTCTCTTGGCTACGTCTAACATTATGGGGACCAGAGAGGATTTATAATTCTTTACCGGCACCATAGTCCCATGAAAGAGACAAACCCACGGGTCCTCCACTATTACTATCCCAGTGACCCACGGGTCCTCCACTATTACTATCCCAGTGATCTCCTTTATCAGTGATAAAAATTTTTTCCAATATGTCTTGATGATAGGGCACTCCCACTTGTTCCCAGACTTGTGCACCCCCTCCAGCAAGTATTGACCTTCGCCCTGTCCATTTTGCTTACCCTGTCTGGGGTGGCGTACCATCTCGCAAGACATTTATAGTGAATTTCCGTTCTAGTGTCTAATGCCAGGTAATGAACCAGCCTCAAAATCTTATCTATCATAACTTTACTACATTGTGACCCTAATTCCTGCTCCCACCTTTTGATGTAAGGGGGCACCTCCAGCTCCAGCTCTGCTCCCAATATCCTATAGATTTGAGCTATAACACCGCCTGTTTGCTCCTTCATACAAAGCTGCTCGGACGGTCTAAGCTCCTCCCACACTTCTGAGTGGTTTCGGTAACTTATCAATAAAGTGAGAGAGCTGAAGGTACCTCCATCCATCCATCACGCATAACTCTGACTCACTCCTTAATTCAGTGAATGTGCGAATTCTCCCCTTACTTATAAAATTTTTTAGTTGAATAGAATCATCTTTCAACCAATTCCCTCCCACCTCCCTCCTCCCGGGTTCAAAAAATAAATTGTTTTTCAAATATATCAGTGGTAAATTGTGTGACCATTTGTGCTGAGTATGTATCAAGTCCCAATATTTAAAAGTGTTTAGAGTCAACGAGGACGTGTTAGTACTAAGTGCTCTAAATTTTGGAGGGTTCCATAGTGAGTGCCCAAGGTTAGTGTTACTCAAAAAGTGCTCAATATTAACTCACCGCTTCTCTGACCCTTTTTTTAACCCAATCAGTGACCCGTGAAAGCACTACAGATATGTAGTACCTGTTGAAATCTGGTAAAGCCAGTCCGCCTTTTTTTTTTTCCCCTACTCAATATTGTGTAGGAGATACGTGGTTTTTTGCCACCCCAGACAGCTTCCCCTATTAAGCTCCTTAAAGCTCTAAAAAAATACCTGGGTAGAGGGATAGGTAGCAACTGGAATTTATATAGAAGTTTGGGTGTTAAAATCATTTTGACCGCATTTACTCGCCCAAACCATGAGAGGGGCCTAGATCGTATTCTTCTCGCTTCTTGCCTAATCTCATCCAACAACGGGATATAATTTTTTAGAAACAGTTTTTTTAAAGTATTGGCTAATTTAATCCCCAGGTACCTAATTTCCTTTTTCCAAGGAAAGGGGAATACTTCGGCTAGGTGGTCTTCTTCTTGCTTGCCCAGGTTGATGTTTAGAATCTCAGACTTCCTAGGGTTTATTTTAAAATTTGAAACATCTCCATATCTTCTAAGGATCCGGAGCATGTTTGGAAGGGTTATTCTAGGGTTTGTAATGAAGAACAGAACATCGTCGGCAAATGCCGCAAGTTTGTGTTCCTCAGTTCCTACCTTCACACCGCTGCAGTCAGGACTGTTACGAATAGAGGCCAATAGAGGTTCGAGGGACAGGACGAACAAGAGGGGGGAGAGAGGGCAGCCCTGCCTAGTTCCGTTTACCATCCTAAAGGGTTTTGAGATGGCCCCATTTACTCTTGCAGCAGCCGTAGGGCTGCTGTACAGTATTCTGACCCATGCACCAGGATGCACCAGGGTCGTCATTTTTTCTTTCAGTCTATTGGCCAACACTTTCGCATATAATTTAACGTCTGCATTCAGCAGGGAAATAGGTCTATAGCTTGAGCACAACCTAGCATCCTTCCCCTCTTTCAAAATCAGGGTAATCGTGGCGGTCAGTGCCTCTCCTTCCATTCCACAGCTGGCACCTAGTTCGTTCCAGTAGTGGCAGAGCCTAGGGACCAAAATGTGTTTCATTTTCTCTAAATAGATGGTGGTGAATCCATCCGGGCCTGGGCTCTTACCCTTCGGGGAGTCTCTCAAGGCGGCCAGAATTTCCTCCTCCTCGATGGGCTTGTCCAGGAAGGAGCTGTCCTCAGCGGGCAGCCCTACTAGTCCTGCTCCTTTTAGAAATTCCACGCCCCTATCTATCCGGGCACTGTCCTCCACCCCCTGTTGCCCAATGGAGTAAAGGGCGGCGTAGAACTTTTTGAACTCCTCTGCCATACCTCCACTGGTCACTATTGCCTCACCTCTTTTATTATGTATTTTATCAATAAAGTTCCGACTTCTTTTTTTCCTTATTAATCTGGCCAAGTGTTTACTAGACTTCTTCGCCCAATGATAGTTGTCCCTGGTTATTATATTGATAGATCTTTTAGCCTCTTGTTCCATCATGTCCCTCAGCTCCTCCCTTTTGGCGACCAATAGGCGATAGCAGTCCTGGTCCTGCCCCTTTGCCTTTTTATGTACCTGCTCCAGGGAAAAAATTTCCTCTATCAGCTTTCCCCTTTCTTCCCTTCTCTTTTTTTTTTAGCCCTGCTCCTATTGATATGAGGATCTCCCTAATGTAGGCTTTGCGTGATTCCCATAAAGAAGAGGGGGACACCTCACCCGTGTCATTTGATTTAAAGAAGAAGTCCACTTCCTCCTGAATCCTCTCTACTACTTTGGGATCCTTCAACAAACCTTCATTCAGCTTCCACGAGAAGGGCTGCCCCAACACTTCTGGGATCTTCACCCTCATCGTGACCGGGGAATGGTCTGAAAGAGACGTTATTCATTATTTCTATTCTTGATTCCTCAACCCACTCCAGTAAGCTGTGGTCTACAAAGATGTAATCTAATCTGGAGTAAGTCCCGTGCACAGGGGAGAAGAAGGTGAAATCTCTCTCTTTAGCGTGTTGCAGTCTCCACACATCCATTAACTGGCTGCGAAGCAGCTTCCGCCTGATTGACCCTAACGACATCTTATTTATCCCCTTGGCACGGGACGTACTATCAAGATCGGGGTCGAGGCAAAAGTTTAAGTCCCCTACCAGAACTACCTCCCCCTCCCTAAATTCCGACAGCTTCCTCAATACTTGTCCTAGGAAAGCCGTTGGATTTTTATTAGGGCAGTAGACGTTCGCCAGAGTAAACATCCTAGTTCCAATGTTACCTTTTAAAAAGATATAACGACCCTCAAGATCGGTCATTCTATCCCGCAGCAAGAAATTAGAAGCCTTTGAGAACCCTATGGCGACTCCCTTCGACCTTCTATCCGGGGAGTCCCCATAGAACCACTGAGGAATCTTAGGAGAAAATAGCCTGATTCTAGTATCTAGGGTCAAATGGGTCTCCTGCAGGAAAACTATGTCCCCGCGCAGGTGGCATAGTTCCCTTAATATTTTATGTCTTTTCGTGGGCGAGTTTAACCCTTTTACATTGTATGATATGAATTTAAGCTCAGGCATGTCTGTTAAACCGGCCATTCTCCCCTGCCCCCTGCTCCCCTAGAGCTCGTCCTGCAGAGACCCCTTCCCAACCCCGCTCCCCACCCTCCCCCCTCCCTCCCCCCTCCCCCCTCCCTATCCCCACGCCCCAACCCCCCTCAACCTCCCCCCTCCCCTCCCACCCCCCCTCTCACCCTCCACCCCCCCTTTGGCTGGAAATTTGCCCCGAGCCCGCACGTATGGAAGTTCTCCCATTCCAAACTGCGTAGCTCCTCCCCCAGGGTGGAACTCCAGCACCGACATCCAGCGCCCACCCCTCCCTAGAGAGAGAGTGGCGCAGGAGGCAAAGATTCAGAGCGCCCTGACCTGGCGACACCCCCCCGCCACCACACCTCCCCCACCTGCATAAACAATATACTATTAGGGAAAGTCCTCAGATGACCGTCCCCTCCTAATGCCCGAATCTTGTCTTAACGCAGCTTGAGTCCAGTAACATTATTCCTAATGCCTCCCAGGGTAGACGTCTTCTCAGGGGGGAGGAGAAGAAGAAGAAAAAAAAAACACGAAACCCCCCCCCCCTACCCCTCAGTCCCCCCCTGCACTCTCTTCCTTTTTTATAACATATCAGGGATGGGTATACCCAGACTGTTACAGAAGTCCTGCGTCTCTTCCAGGAATCTGATTCTGTATGATCTGCCATCCTTTGTAACTATCAGGGATGTTGGGAACCCCCAACTATATTTGAGGTTTGCCCTCCTGAGTTAATCGAGGATTGGTCTCATCTGTCTTCTCCGCGCCAGAGTTCCTGCTGAGAGGTCTGAAAATATCTGCAAATTTTTATTTTCAAAACTTATTGGGGGAACCCCCTTTAGGTTGTTCCAGATTCTTTCTTTATCCTCATACAAGTAAAATTTGACGATGACGTCTCTTGGGATATCTTGCTTTATATTGGAGGGCTTCCTTATTCTGTGTACCCTATCGATCCTTAGGACCTCTTCTTCTCTCCTTCCCAGGATAGGGTTGAATATCTTTCTCATCTTCTCTCCCAGATCCTCATTTTGTTGTTCCGGGATGAATCTGATGCGCAGATTTTGCCGCCGGCTCTGGTTCTCCTGTTCTTCTAATCTCAACGCCAGTGTACGATTTTCATTCTGCATTTTCCTGACTTGTTCTTTTAAGTCCGAGATTTCTTTGGCTTGAATTCCTGAGGCCTCTTCTACTTCCTCCACCCGGCGGAGGAGGTGTCCCATGTCCGAGCGGACGTTTAAAATGTCAGCTTTTATCGCGTTTTCTAGTTTAGTAAACATTTCGCTCAGGTCCGTTTTACTTGGTACCAGGGCCATTATTCTTTGCTCATCAACAGCACTCCAGGCGGACGCACCCTCTAAGTCAGGCTCTTCTCGGGTTCTGTCCCCCTGTCCCCCCTTTTGTTTCTGTTGATCTTTCTTCTTATCCTTCGTTCCTAGTTGTTTCGTCTCCATTCCCGGGCTCTTTGTGCTTGCTTCTTTTAAATATTTTTGTATAGAGCTGGTATTTAAGCTCTCTCTTGTGTTCTAGGGTTCCGTTGTTCTTGATGAACGACCTCTCATGCTTCCTCTCCCTATCCACAATTCGCCCCTTGTAATAAGTAAATGAGTAAGGGGAATCAGAGTCGCTGCTTCTAAGTACTTTGCTATTCGGCAATCTCCTTCTCGCCCCGTACCTTAGAGCTAAGAGGCTCGCTGCTCACAGAAAGTCTATATGTAGTGCGGGCCGTCTTCCTTGTCCCTGCCCAGTCAGTTGTATGCGTTACAGGTGAATACTTCTTGCAACCAATTTCCTTTTTATTTATTTTTTTCCTTTTTTTTTTTTTTTTTTTTTTTCTTTTTCTCTTTTCCTTTCCCTTTCCCCTTCTCTTTTCTTTTTGCTGGTCGTCCACACCTGTGGTCCCCCGTGTTGTAGGACCATACACAGGGAAGGGAGAAGGAGCACCCTGCGTGGTAACAATAACTAGTCGGGGAGGGGAGGCAGATAGAAGTAAATCAAACAGTCACAAAGGGAACTGCAGAGCAAGAGCACAGCGTCACTAATCTTTTAGGTTTTGATCCCTGTTTACACAGATTTAATTGAAAGATTCAGCCCCAGACCATACATTGGTGTCGCTATTTCAATTTATTTGGCCGTGTTAATTGTCTGGCACACTGGTGACCACACGCTCGCAGCTTATATTCGGGAGGGAGGATCAGGGGGAACCTCTGTTTTCATTCAACCCCTTCCATAACAAGGCATATAACACTATACATGTGGTAGTCCTGACATCTTGTATCCTCCTGGCCTCACTATCTCCCAGCAGGCAACCCAGAATCAGATACCAACAGTTCTTGTATGTGGATTGTTAATGAGTAAAGATAAAACTGCAGAGCTTTCCATACCTTGCTTCCTCCTTCTCAGGACACCGCCGCCATTCAGTACTTGGCTGTATTTGCTTTATTTTAGTTGCTGCCTGTCACGAAGCTTAGGCACCGGGTTCTTGATGTAAGCAGCCACTCCAGCCTGTGAGCCCACAGACCGGAACTCATTAGCTCCCGCCGACCTTACTTGTCCACAATGTCCCAGGGATCCAGGCATCAGAGAGGGGGGAAATCACCGCTGACCTGTCTCGGCTCTCGCCAGTCAGTGAACCCGAGGGGATGCTCCCAGCACCGCTTCGGCAGGAGGGAAAGAGTTAGGCGATCGGGCGGCCGCACACTCGCTCTCGTCCGGGCATCCCGCGGGCTCTCACCCCGCACAGCATCGCCAAGGCTCTTGGGCGCTCCGTCTCCACACCTCCCCCGGAGCCGGCGCTAGGCTCCTTCCCCGTGCGGACGTCACACGTGCATCACGTCCACGGGAACAGTCCCGTCTCAGTGTCTCGTGCTTACCAATGTGGTATCTTTCTTTAACCCATTATTTGGATGTGGTATGCGCTTTTTGAGTGTATGTCTCAGCTACAGCCTCTTTTTGTAAGTCTGACTTTCTATTAGTCAATCCTAAAGGCCTCTGTAGGGGGTTAGCTAGTTTCTCTTTCCATTATTTCTATGTGGATTTGACAATTCATTATTCAAGCTTATGACCTGAAGGGCAAGGGTCAGACTTCCCAAGGCAAGGCACACTACTGGATCTGTTAGTGTTTCTGTGGCCTTTCAGCAGCAGACTTCAGTTTCTCAGGTTTGCATGGCTGCTGTTTGGTCTTCGGTTTACACACTCTTTAAGTTTTGGTAGGTGAGCTCTTTTTTTTTTTTTTTGTTTTTTATACATAATTATTTTGCTTAGATTTTAGTTTTTTAATATTGGCAAATTCGATGTTCAGTCTTTTTCTTGAAGTGGAACCATGCACGAAAAAAAATGCTTAGTTATCTGTAGATCCAGAGTTACCTGTTGATCCTACCAGTAGAGGCATAGATTTTAAACTTCATACCTTCCAATTGAATCTAGATGTACGACAAGAATTTTTGGGCAATTACATCTTTTAATCACCTGTAAACCTTTTTTTTTTTTTTTTTTTTGACAATGCACAGTTATACATTGCCAGAAGCAGTGCACTTTAGTCAGTATATAGTAAATATATGACCTTCAGTAATGTAATATGAACAGCACAAGAATGTGTAATTCCAAAGAGCAAAACTATTGTAGATACAAATAATAAACAGGTTCCATAGCAGTCAAATAAACTACATGTACACCTGAATAGTAGATTAAATCATCATAAGTGGTAAAATTCATCCGTAATTTACCTTCAGACTGTGCAGTTGGTGTATCGGTCCAGGAGGAGCAAAGAACATGGGGAGCCCATGGGGATGACCTCCAGAGCTTCACCGGAGAGAGCAGGGCGGACCCCTATGTGTGAATAGTGGTGTTGTAAATATTTGAAATCACACTATACTAATAAAGATGCTTGAGGAAAGGGATGCAAGTGGGCGGGGAAGGGAAAGAAGGGGAAGGAAAATAGGTGGAGGGGGGAAAAAAGGGTATGAGGAAAATGGGGGAGATGGAAAGAAGAGGTAAGAGAGGGGGAGGGGGGGAAAAGGAAGTGGGGTAAAGAGAGTAGGAAAGGGAGAGAAAGGTAAAGGAAAATCAAGGAGATGGGGGGGGGGGAAGAAGGGGGGAAAACAGAGAGAGGGGAAAGCGGGGAACCAGGGAAAGGGAGAAGGGGGGAGAAAGAGAAGGGGAGAAAAGGACAAGGAAAGGGGGAAAAGGGAAGGATGGGGGGATAGGGAGGGTTGGCAGGGAAGGAGGGGAAAGGGAATAGAGTGAGAGGGGGAGAAGAAAAACCCGAGATAGGGAGTCAATTCAGGTAGGTTCTTGCCTAGTTTTATAAGGAAGCGCACATACAGGTGTTTGATGTGAAGTTGAGTTGCCAACACATTAAAAGTATATTCGATAGCTGGTACTGTGTGGCTGAACACTCTGTCTTTGAGATTCCAAACTGGACACAACAAAGTGTTGTGCACCAAACCTTAGTTATAAGAGTGCACCAAACCTTAGGTATAAGAGCCCTAAAAAGCACATAAGTAAACAAGGGGAAAAGGGAGGGGGCTTCCTTTAGAGTAGAACAAGATAAATAGAAGCCCTAATTCAATATATAATCAGCTGAACATCAGATAGAATGCTATGTAACTGCACGTTCTTGGTTAAAGCTCTAGGCTGATACGTTGGAACTCTACTAGTGGGCAATTACAAACACCCCATAATGTCACAATACTTTTATGATATATAAAGTGTGATCTCTCATATGTTGTATATGTAATGTCAATGTTCACTAAATATCACTTCATAAATGTTGTTGGTACTGTATCTTTAGGTTATTTTTTGATACTTTATATGCTTTTTGTGCTACTTTAAAGGACCTGACGAAGCAGGGTTTCCCGTGAAACGCATAGGCCGTACTTCTGACATTCTCTACCAGGATCTGCACACCCTGGATCAAAAGAAACAGTAAACTGTATTCTATTTCAGACTGTAATCTATTCTTAAGGTTTCCATCCATGGATGGTGAATAAAGTTTTTGTACATTTTTTTTTTTAAATTGTGGTATAGATTGTTATTTCAACCCCACCGAGGCACACTCAAATTCCCACTCTACCCTATTTTTAGTTTGAACTTTGTACTTTTTAGGGACGGTGCCTCTGTGGTGTTATAATTCTGTCACGCTTACCTCCACCCCTACACACTATACAGTGATGCATAGATGGATCATTGTAGCTTCTTATAGAAAAAATTGTATACGTGTAAAAAAATAAAGAGAAGCAATTGCTACTTTGCCCAAAAACTCTACAGGTGATGCAGAAAGACTAATTCAAATAGAAAGAATTCATACCCATGAACTTTCAGTACGCATGTTCCTAGGGTATGTATCCAGAATAACTGTTTGTTTTGGGTACTTACCAAGGGTACATGTTCATAGAAAGGATTACATGCTTTATATTTTTTATTTGTATTGGTCTCTTTTTGTGTGACTTGAGGTGTTTTCAGGTAAAATAGTAGTTTCATTATTATTGTTTATATTTTTTAGATTTGGACATTTAATTCAAGTGCAGGTGAGTGCACTTGCAACAGAAACAATTAAATACTATCCGTGATACTTTTTTTATTTTTATTTGCACTAACCTACAAAAATTGTAGGTTAGTGCAAAAGTATCACAGACAGTACTCAATTGTTTTTGTATAAAAAAAAGCTATGTTGATCTATCCATGCATCATTGCACTATTCTTTCCCCTTAGGCCGGGTTCACACTGGTGTGACACGACAGCCGTCCAACTTTGGATCCGACTTTGCCCTGCGACTTGAAGCCAACATATGAACGGGGATCCGACTTGGATCCCCGCCAATACCTGGCACTGAGTTTGGTATGAATCTTGAGGGGGGAACTCCACGCCAAATTTTAAATAAAAAACCGGCATGGGTTCCCCCTCCAAGAGCATACCAGGCCCTTTGGTCTGGTATGGATTTTAAAGGGCACCCCCTACGCCAAAAAAATGGCGTGGGGGTCCCCACAAAATCCATACCAGACCCTTATCTGAGCATGCAGCATGGCCGGTCAGGAAAGGGGGTGGGGATGAGCGAGCGCCCCCTCCCCCCCCCCCTGAACCGTACCAGGCCGCATGCCCTCAACATGGGGGGTGGGTGCTTTGAGGCGGGGGGGCACCAAAGCACCTTGTCCCCATGTTGATGAGGACAAGGGCCTCTTCCCGACAACCCTGGCCATTGGTTGTTGTGGTCTGCGGTGGGCTTATCAGAATCTGGGAGCCCCTTTTAATAAGGGGGCCTCCAGATCCTGGCCCCCCACTCTATGTGAATGAGTATGGGGTACATCGTACCCCTACCCATTCACCTAGGAAAAAAGTGTCAATAAAAAAAAAAAATTTATAAGGCAGCTCCGGGGGTCTTCTTCCGACTTTGGGGGTCTCTTCCTTTTTCTCTGCGGCCTCCGGCCTCTTCTCCGCGCTCTCCGGTTCTTCTCCCGCTCTCCGGTATCTTCTGCCAGGCTCCTCCGCTATCTTCTGCTCTTTTGTCCGCTCTTTTGCTTGCGGTGGTCCAGTCTTCTCCGCCGTCTTTTTCCCTCTTCTCTTCTTCTGATGTTGACATGACACTCTCTCCCACTGTAATGCCGTGTGCGCGGTCCGCAACGACTTATATAGGGATGAGGCGAGGTCACCGGGTGACCCCGCCCCTTATGAAGTCACATTCCCAGCATACCCCGGGACTGTGACATCATAAGGGGCGGGGTCACCGTGACATCACCCGTGACATCCCTCTTCTTTTCTTCTGCGGAAGAAAAGAAGAGGGAAGAAGACGATGGAGAAGACCAGGCCACCGCTAGCAAGAGAGCGGCAAAAGAGCAGAAGATAGCGGAGGAGCCCGGCAGAAGATACCGGAGAGTGTGGAGAAGGAAGAAGACCCCCGGAGCTGCCTAATAAATTACTTTAAAAACCTGTCTGGTGTGTTTTTTTATTGACAGTTTTTTTCCCCCCCAGGTGAATGGGTAGGGGTACAATGTACCCCATACTCATTCACATAGGGTGGGGGGCCGGGATCTGGGGGCCCCCTTATTAAAGGGGGCTCCCGGATTCCGATAAGCCCCCCGCCAGCAGACCCCGACAACCAACAGCCAGGGTTGTCGGGAAGAGACCCTCGTCCTCATCAACATGGGGACAAGGTGCTTTGGGGTGGGGGGGCCGCAGGGCGCCCCCCTGCCCCAAAGCACCCACCCCCCATGTTGAGGGCATGCGGCCTGGTACGGCTCAGGAGGGGGGTGCCGCTCGCTCGTCCCCACCCCCTTTCCTGACCGGCCGGGCTGCGTGCTCAGATAAGGGTCTGGTATGGATTTGGAATCCATACCAGACAGAAGGGCCTGGTATGCTCTTGGAGGGGGAACCCATGCCGGTTTTTTGTTTAAAATTTGGCGCGGAATTCCCCCTCAAGATCATCAGAGCACAAGTCGCTTGCTAAAGTCTGATCATGCAAGACGGCGATCCAACTTTGATCTGACTTCAATGATAGTCAATGGGCTCAAGTAGGATCAAAGTCGGACCAACTTGTGTCAGACCAGTTAGGACGGCTCCCATAGGGAAACATTGATTTTCACACGTCATGCGACATGAGCTCCCAATGTTGGAGCGTTTGTCGCACTAGTGTGAACCCGGCCTTAAGGTGGAGTCTGATTTCACAGGTGTTTTGACAATGATATAATCTCATTACACCTGCTCCATTTACATATATTGTTAGATTCATTCACAACTAGCTTGACAAACAGCATGGCATGCTCAAAACTGTTGCTGTTACTTTGTATCCTCTGCAGACTGAATTAAGAATAGAAATGTGCTGCAAGTACTTGTCTGGACTTTAAAACATGTGGGTAATTTTCTAGTTGTGTTGTCACTACTACATGTCTGCTTCCAACAGATTGTATATATGTGTGTATGTATAACACACACACTCACAATATCTCTTCCTGTCTCCCTCCCCTTGATTGCGAAGTGGATTTCTGCCTCAGTGCATTAGTGGAATGTTTCAGGGTTAGCCATTTGCATTTGACATCTTTTCAGTGACACAACTACTGCATTTACATTGACAGAGCCTGTGGCAATGCTAACCAATACCAACCTTAAAGAAGAGCATCATGGTAATAATATTTAATTGTGCGTGTGCCTCAAGATAGAAAAAAAAATCAGTCATATTTTTACCTGATGAAAATGTAAAAGGATTAGAAAAAGTACTAGAATTTCATGATTTGCTCCTTAATTAAATGCTTATATAAGTGCTAATGTTTAATCACTGAATATAAAATTACTGGCCAAATTGCATAATTTGATCATTTGTCCTTATTCGTTATACTGAATAAGGGTTCAAAAATAATGTAACTGGATTTATCTCTCAATGACTTGTCAGGAACCAAGCAGCCATGAGGCAAATAGTTGTTCTGTCCAAAGGCAATCATTACTGGCACTTATTTTGCACAGCACATGTCCTCTCTGCACTTGTCCGTCTGGGACTTAACCTGTTAGTC
Organism: Aquarana catesbeiana; assembly: GCF_042186555.1. Taxonomy (NCBI): domain Eukaryota; kingdom Metazoa; phylum Chordata; class Amphibia; order Anura; family Ranidae; genus Aquarana; species Aquarana catesbeiana. The sequence continues at coordinate 449,499,496 of NC_133324.1, read as the reverse complement.
TTATCTTGTCAATGAAACTTGACTGTTTTCAGGTACAAGACATTGCCTTGAAGGTATTTTGTAATATATTAAGGGTATGCCTTGCACAATATTTGTGAGGATTGTGCTTGACAAAATGCCCATGCCTGTGGATATGTTTATGCAGCTACCATGTGTAAAATTATGAAACAGCTGATCCTGTGGGGAAAAAACACAAAAAAAAACCCCAACACATATACAGTGTGTATAGAGATATATATATATATATATATATATATATATATATATATATATATATATATATAATGTGTGTATATATAACATTTAAAAAAAAAAAAATAATGTTTAACCTTGATTAGACTTTTGCCTATACCTAGCTAGTTGTTGTGCCTTTTTATGAAGTGCCAATGCAGGGCAAAGTAACTTGGCTCTAATGACAGGTGTGCCAACTGCTTACACTTGCCTCTTTGAAAAATACCCAGAGCTTACACAGGGCTTATTTTCTTTTCCTCCTGTGGGTATAAGCCCTTTGGGAGCAGCAAAGTAAGTAAAGGCCATTTGTCTATGTTGGGCAAAGCAACCGGTACAATTTGATGGTATCAAGACCAAGCATAGGTTCATTTTAGGTGAACTTGGTTGCCCTGCCCATTTATGGCAGTCACAAAGTATCTTTAAAGCTCAACCTTGACCTGTTTTTACTCACCTTGTCACAATATTTTACAATCATAACCCCATGTAAGCGCCATGTAGGATTGTGTCAGAGCTTACACAGGGTTGATGATGCAATCCGCAGTGACAGGTGACAGTATTCAGGTCTAGTGATTGCCACTCAGTAATAAACGAATGTAAGGAAAATAGTGTTGGGGAGTCCACTTTAAAGAGACTCTGTCATTTTGCTTTGAATTGGCAGAGTGACAAGAGTTTCTTTAAAATTCCAAATTTGTAGGGAAAAAAACATTTTATATATGTCACAAGGATTTAGCTGTTTCTGTTCTGGAAATTCAGACTGCCCGTCCTAATAACTTCCTGCTTCCGAAATGCTTAGTTGGGAGAGTGCTGTCTTGGTATTGTAATAAAAAGAACAATTACTGGGATCAGTCAATCACTTGAGGAGGAAAATTAATTGTTGGCACCAAGAGCCTGATGCAACAAGTGTAAGTTAACGAAGCAGTTAAGTTCCTAACCTATGACCTATCCCACACTTTTAACCTTTTGCTAAAGCCCCCACATTACAGTTTAATTGTGCAAACAGCATACACTCTGCCTAATTTTTACCTAAAATATACAGTAAGAGGGCCTACCTTAACAATCCATATAATTTGTAAGCTTTGCATCGTGGCACAACTGCCCGCTGAATGTGACCCATTCATTTGCATAGTGCTGCACCGCAGAAGCATGCAATGCACACGGTTACAGCACAGTGGTGTGGGTTAAAGCAGGAGAGGAGAAGGTGACCTAATGCCTCCTCGCCACCTGTCAAACACCCTTTGAAAAGTGATCCACCACTAGTGTAAACATGCCCTAGGAGAATCCAGGGAATATCTGTGAAACATTTTCTGGCCTCTTCTTTGCATTTTCTTTCAGTTTCAGAAATGCATGATTGGCTGCTTATTGAAAAAGAATTGTAATTTCACATAAGGTTAAAACACTAAATGCTTGTGTACTGTAGTCATTTTACTGTATATCAATCTTTAGTGAAAGCACAGCTGTTACATTTGTTTAGTTTAATTGATTAGATATATTACACTAAGGCCTACTGGTGGAAGCTCATTTTTTGGTTACCTTATGGAAGGCAGTGCTAGAACAAGGTCCTCTGCTACCCAAGACTCAGCATCTCAAAAGTGCTCAATATCTATGGCAGTGTTTCTCAAATGTATTTAACTATCTCTTTACAAAAAACAATGTTTAGGGATGATCCTCTAGTGTAAGTCAGATTTTACAAGTATCCTTGATATCAAGTGTACATTTAGTAGGATACTTTTCTACCAAATTTTTAAACAAAAAGTATTTATGCAGATCTGTTCTAGATATGAGTTATTTGTTTGAACTCTATAAACTGCTCAGATGAATGTGTTTACACAAGCAGAAGTACCCTTGAGCCCATCAGAATGCCACACTTTTGGTACATGCACTACTGGTTTAGCACCTGTAATCTGTAGCACATTACAAGAAGTAGAGGGACACTGCAAAGATCTACTTTTACTTGTATCAACTTGGCAAGTAGATCTATTACAGCATGAGATCAAAATGCACATTAATACCCTATCAACAGAAAAAAAAAACATTGCTCAGCTTGAAAAACGGTGTCCTGCCGTGTGTGACCACTACAGACATGATTTCAGACTTTGAATTTAATGAGGTGTAATACATTTTTATATGCTAATTTCCATTTCATCTAGACCACTAATAGGTATTACAAGTAATAAATCTCAGTTGCCAAAGCCCATGGTGAATTTTGACTTTGCATATTTCTTGAAGACGTACTGAGATCTTCAGTTACTTATGATTTCATATGCTTAGAGGTAATGAAGGCGAGACATTGTGTTGCTATAAAAAAAAAAAAAAAAAAAAGAGGATTATTGTGTAGCTGTACAATAACGTGTGAAAAATGAAGAGATTAAATTTAACACACAATTGCTAATTTGTGATAAAGCAAGGAATGGTACAGTAGAGTGTTCATGGCAACTGTTGACATCCATGGTTTTATTGTTCCCAGTAAACATAACTTATAGCCTGAGCAGTAACTAATATCATTGTTGTCCTTTTGCTAACTTTTTGATAGTTTATCTCGACATTACTTTTTGAACTCGAAAATAATGATTTTTTTCTGTTTTGTATGTTTTTCATCTCTCTTGAGGAGTAGTGATTGAGATATATATAGTACAAGCCTGTTTTAGTAAAGATGGGGTTAAACTGCATAGCAAACTGGTAAAATAACTCATAAGAAGCGAAATATAATTTACAAAGTTAAGACACCTTTTGCTATGTATCTGCATCTACTCTTAGAGATAAGGATATACCGTAGCAAAATACTTTAACTGCAACGCTGTACCCAAATAAAATGTGTCTTTTTTTTTTCCCTACAAGTAGAGCTTTCTTTTGGTGGTATTGGATCACCACTGTTTTATTTTTTACTTTTTGCGCTATAAACAAAAAAGACTGTCAATTTTGAAAAAAAAAATGTTTACATTCTGCTATAAAACATATCCAATAAAAAAATTAAAACAGCTAATTTCTTCATAAATGTAGGCCAATATGTATTTTTGGTAAAAAAAATCCCAATAAGGGTATATTGATTGGCTTACGTGAACATTAGTGTCCGCAAACTATGGGCTAGATTTATGGAATTTAGATTTTTTTTATGCTAGTAATGGCGTCAATCAGTGACTAGCGGGACTGCGATATTGCGGAAGACAATTCAACACTGACTGAAACTTTTGACACTTTGCAGGAACCAGTGACACTAATACAGACACTAATATCATTTTGCCCCTGCACAAATCATTAATACGACCTCATCTGCAATATGAAGTTCAGTTTTGGGCACCAGTTCTCAAAAAGGATATCAGGGAACTGGAGAAAGTGCATAGAAGGGCAACCAAAGACTAGAGGAGCTGAATCTATTCCCTCTTGAGAAGAGGAGATTAAGGGGGGAATATGATCAACATGTACAAATACATAAGTGGTCCACATAGTGAACTTGGTGTTGTGTTATTCACTTTAAGGTCAACACAGAGGACAAGGAGGGACTCTTTGCATCTAGAGGATAAAAGATTTAATCTCCAAATACGGAAAGGTTTCTACACAGTAAGAGCTGTGAAGATGTGGAATAGACTTCCTCCAGAGGTGGTTCTGGCAAGCTCAGTAGATTGCTTTAAAAAAGGCCTGGATTCTTTCCTAAATGTACATAATATAACTGGGTACTAACATTTATAGGTAAAGTTGATCCAGGGAAAATCTGATAGCCTCTCGGGGGATCAGGAAGGAACTTTCCCCCCTGCTGTAGAAAAATGGATCATGCTTTGCTGGGGTTTTTTCGCCTTCCTCTGGATCAACTGTGGATATAGGAGTGTGTATATGGGATTGTAATTTTTTTTTTTTTGGTTGAACTAAATGGACTTGTCTTTTTTCAACCTGACTATGTAACTATGTCTAGTTGTGTGAGCCTGAGCTGTTGAGTCACAGCTTACTCCTGCCCTGGCTGTTCCTGAGTCATCTCAGCCTCTTGCCAAAGCTGATAAATAGAAAAGTGTCCAGAAACTCCCATCCCAGGACTGCCAGTTGTGTAGGCCTACAGAATCAGGTTCTTCTTTTTTGGTCTGCTCCAGGCCACCTGTTTGCAGTTTTAAGTAATTTGTTTGCTGCATCCCCCCTGCCAAACCTGCCCCTCCATGTTCAGCCTCTCATGGAGTTGGAAGACCCTGAATGCTGAAGGGTTTGTCCAAGGACGTCTCTATCCCCCATATGGAGGAGGCATCCCGGTGAAGCACCCCTAGGATTTCTTCTCCAGTGTACCATTGGGATCTCCTCATCTTTGCCAGGGGGCAACTTTTAAGCCTGTTTGACTCGTACAGCATACGTTGTCTTGGGTCCCAACCTTTCGGTAAGCCTCCATTCATATGGGTGGTGGTATCTGCACAATCTTTATTTTTTTCACCTCAAACCCCTGAGAAGGCCTCCAAGGCGATTTATACCTGTATATTTTCTTCTGACCTACACTTTTGCTATTGGACATTAAAGGCTTGTCTAGACCTATATAACATCAGCTATTTTTAGGTCCACTATCCATGATACGCCTTCATTACTTTGGGGATTATTTTGACCACTGTTTTCACTATTTATCCACGTGGTGACTATAATTGTTTCACAATCAAGATGGACTGTTTTACTAATAAGGAACATTTATCATTTTTTTGTTGATTCTCACATTTTGTCACTTCACTTTTGAATAATTTACAGCGCTGCACGTATCTTATATATCCTACAGAATCAAGCTGTGGAGCTGTTTGTTAATAAATTGCTTGCTTCTTATATGCTGCCAGGCTGTGGGAATCTCAGGGAGTTGCACAAACATGTCTGCTTGCAGAGTTTCATGAACATATGGATGGCCCATGAGTGAGGGTTGCAGTACCGTGATGCACTGTAAGTTGAAATGAGTATTGCCAAGTTGGAAATATTTGGGAGTGTCAAAGCCTCATCGATCAAATGACTTATCCCCTGCTAATGTTGACAAGTGCCATAGTTGTCTGGGAATGTGGAACTATCTTTCTGCTTCAGCTTGGATATTGGGATGTGGATTACACTATCACTAGCCTGTATAGGAGGGGAAAGTCAGTCAAGATGTACTGATGAGAGTCTTTGCCGTATCACGAGAGTCCATAGTTGCCTCAAAACTTCTGCCCCAATTTTCTAGTTGATGGGACGATGGTACATTACGTTTATGTCTTCAATTTAATAGCAATAATTAATACTGATGAGAGTAAATGATCTTGCTTGTTTATTGTTTTGGGCCAGTTGTCTTATCCTTTGTTCTGGAGTTTGCACACTGCTGGCTTGTGTTCTTGGATTGTCTGTAGTTGGATGTGAATTGTTACCTGTTTGCTACAGTTGTGGTGAGAGCCATGCGTTGGTACTATAGCATGTGATGAGGAGAACTTGTAAATTCTTTTGGACTCTGACATTTTTTTAAAACTTTATTTTAGTGTGTTTAGTTGGTACTAGTTGGGGTATGCTCTATTTTTAGGATTGGTCAAGCCACTAATTACACCTACTACACCATCACTATTATAGAATTTCCATCAGATGTACAGTTGCTACACAAAAGAACCTTATGTTAAGCGTTATACTTTTTCACCAGTAGATAGTGACGAAGTGCAAGATCGGGGTTGGATGCCTAAAATACATCTAAGAAAGCACTTTTAAAGTTGAATGTCATGGAGATTAGTTCATGTAAGAATGGGGCATCAGTGTTTGCTGTCCTTTTTGTTCTCTTGTAGGTGGAGTATCTGACATCATGTTTGCATCTGGTGGACAATTACACTGTATTACATTTACATTCTCTGTTATCTGCCAATGTACTACTTGGCTAGATAGAAGTAGGATGGCTTTAACTATGCAATAAGGTATTACTATGCACAAAAAGCCCCTTTCACATGGGGCAGATCTGCTCAGCGGAGGCAGATCCGCTCAGCGGAGTCCGTCTGCTCAGCGAGAGATTGCCCCGTTGATCTCCACTGAGCCGGTGGATGACAGGTCCGTCTCTGCTCACTGAGCAGGGAGGGACCTGTTAGAGCCCCACTGATTTCTATAGGGAGATCGTACAAAAATGGACAGCATGTCCATTTTCATCAGATCTCATCCGATCTGCCGGCTGAACGTATCGCCATACGTCTGTTTTTAGCAGATCGGATGGCAGCCGGTTGTCAGCGGACACATCTCCACTGACACCCTCCTGCCCATAGGAGTCAATGGGTGGCCCGCTCGGATCCGCCTGAAAAACGGACAGGCGGATCTGAAAGGGGCCAAAGGGAACCTGTCAGTGCTTGGTCTTTGTCCTTTGTGATGTGGAACTATAAACATTTGTACATTTTTTAGTCTGGACAGAGAGAATGAATCACCGCTCAGGAAGACTTGCTTTCAGGTGTGTATTAGTGAATCCTTCAGAGGAGGGGAGTCCCAGGTGCTGGCTAAATGCAAATTGAAGCAGGGTTTGAAACAGGAAAATCTGGATGCCGCACACCAGATAATGTTGAAAAAATCTTCTTTATTGTAAAACTTGGATCATCAAAAAATACAGGACAATCAGGCAGATAGTACAGACACAGCTGACGCGTTTCGCACTCTAATTCGAGCGCTTACTCATAGCTATGTGTGAAACGAGTGCGAAACGCGTCAGCTGTGTCTGTACTATCTGCCTGATTGTCCTGTATTTTTTGATGATCCAAGTTTTACAATAAAGAAGATTTTTTCAACTTTATCCGGTGTGCGGCATCCAGATTTTCCTGTTTCAAACCCTACATTTTTGAGTCTCATGTGGAATTTTAAATGTAATCTGTATTTTACGGTTTGTTTTCTCTCAATCAACTGCTCCCCTGCCCATTGTAAAACCAGAATACACAATTCTCAGAAATTAGAGTATTATTCATTCCATACTTCAGGGATTAATTTTTTTCCTGATGGGGGAGAGTATAGGGAACCTTGGGTGCCCTTGGTCTAAATTTAGTATTGCCGCTAGGCTGTAGTCCGCCCGAGCGCTAATTATTATTGTTTCTGTGTTTGGGGTTATTCTAAGTTCAGACTCTTGCTTCTGCCTATTACTGGGGTGTGTTCTGCAGTAGATAGGGCAAGGAGAAAAAAGGCAGCGATTTTATGAATGTTTGTTTATTTTCTCTCTGGCCAATCCTTAGGAGGTTTATTGCTAGTGATACATGCTGGGGAATGAAATAAATGTTTGGGGAAACCTTCCAGAAGGGCCTTCCCTCCCAGGCTTTGCTGGAGAGAATATAATTCTGGACTTCTTTGCCTTCCAGGGCTGCTGCCTGAAGGGGTAATGCTGATGAAAGGGCCTGGATTTAAGGAAACAGAGGTTGGCTTGTGTCTGGGGATTTTTTGTTGTCCCGCTGGAGGGTACATCCAGAAGTAGCAGGGCAGGAAGATAGCTGCTTGTATGTAGCATCTTAGGGGGTGGCTTCTGTGCTAAAGAGTGCCCTGGAGAGCTGGGTAGAAGCTGCTGCCAGTGCATATTGCATGGTCTCACTGTTCATGCATTAAGGTACCTGTGATTGATTGCATGTAGCCTGGGTTTTGCCTGGTGGTCATTAAATGGCCAGATACATACTTTGCCAGAAGAGAGGTCTGGAGCTGTATTTTTGCCTGTTTTGTGCATTCTGTGCCATAATCCTCTCCAGGAGAAAAAAAAACATTCAAACTTTTTGAAGTGACTGCACCCAATTCATTTTCAAACACTAAAAAGTGAATTGTTCTGATAGCTGAAATGCTGGCCCAATGAGCTCAGGGTCCACCTCAACTGCCCAGGGGTAAGGTGGTACTACACACCCATATCATTAAGCAGCCTCAATGAGAATGCCTTAACCCCCTATGTGCTCTGCTTCTATGTGAAATAGCCTGTCCTAGCTGTCCTTTGGAGAGGGGCACCTGATGCTGCATTTCAGCTGTACTAAATGCTTTCTACTCACATTTCACTCAGTTTCACTTTTATATTCAACCCATGTGTGGCTGCTTTCTATTTCTTAGTTGGCATTCTTTTTTCCTCCTGTAACACCCTCTAGTGTGCTAGGTTATTAGTGTAGCTGTTGGTGTAGGAAAATTTAGGTTAAGCCTGAGCTATGAATCTGGGTCAGGGTTCAGTTACTCAGGGCTGGATGACTCATCCTAGCAGCCTCTCTGGTGCCTCCCCCTGTTTTCTGGGACATTGGATAATGTTTTGGACAAAGTGGGTGGAGACTAGGAGAAGCTTCTTGGAATAGGAAGGCCAGCCCTGGGTTTGAGCACCCTAACAGATTTGCCAAGTTGGGTTTAGATGTGGGGGTGGCAAGCTCAGTGGTGGCAGCCCTAGATGTTACAGCTACCCCTAGCACCCGGGAGAGCAGCCCATCTAGTAGAGGTGGTAAGGGTAGCACAGGTAGGCCTAGTTAATTATTGGTAATAGGGGATTCTATAATCAGAAGGAATAATTTGTCACCAGGATCGCCTTAACCGAATGGTTTGCTGTCTCCCTTGTGCCAGGATTCGGCATATGGTTGACCGGGTTGATAAATTACTGGGAGGGGCTGGTCACCCAGCTGTCTTGGTCCATGTGGGAATCAATGACAGAATATATGGAAGGTGGAGGCTCCTTCAAAATCAATTTAAAAAACTAGGCTGCAAGTTGAAGGGAAGGACTTCCAAGGTGATATTCTCTGAAATATTGCCTGTGCCATGCGCAACACAGGAAAGACAGGTAGATTAGAGAACTGAATGCATGACTAAAGACCTGGTGTGAGGAGGAGGGATTTGGGTTTGTAGAGCACTGGGCTGACTTTTTTCATTGGGGTATAACCTATATGCTAAAAATGGTTTGCGCCTAAATAGAAGGTGGTCTGCTGTGCTGGGGGAGAGGTTTATGGGAAGGCTGGAGGAGTATTTAAACTAGGATTTGGGGGAAGGGGGTGAATTAGATTATAATGGGTCAGACAGGGGTCAGCCCCTATTGGTGGGTGGAATGGGGGAAGGGCTATGGCTCCCATGTTACAAACAACCATTGGAATTGGTACTATTTGTACTAAAATAAAAAATATGCAATATAAATGTGCAAAATGTGGATCTGAATTTAAGTGTTTGTTCAAGAATGCCAGAAGTCTGCAAGCAAAATAGGTGAGTTGAAAGCTCTGGTGCACGAGGAGAACTATGATTTAATTGGTATTTCTGAATCTTGGCTCCATTCTTCACATGACTGGGCTTTGGATATTCCTGACTATGCTCTCTTTCGGAAAGACAGGGTAAAATGGAGGGGTGGTGGTGTCGGTCTCTATGTGAGAAGTGATCTCAAAGCGAGTGTGAAAGAGGACCTAGGTGATGGAGAGTGTGATGAGTCTGAAGCATTATGAGTGGAACTGTACATGGGTGTGTATACTACAAAGGTTATCATTGGAGTTTGTTATAGACCTCCCAGTGTTAATGAGGGGGTGGAGACTCAGCTCCTTGCACAGATAGAAAGGGCTGCAAGGGCTGGGACAGTGATAATAATGGGGGATTTTAACTACCCGGAAATTGACTGGAGTAATGGCACTGCTGGAACAGTTAAAGGGCTAAAATTTATAAACCTATTACAAGACAATTTTATGGTCCAGTTTATTGAGGCCCCAACTAGGAATTATGCTCTGCTGGACCCGGTAATCTCAAACCATGCAGAGCTTATTACCAATATTCATATCAAAGAACATCTGGGAAGCAGTGACCATAACATGATTTTTTTTAATGTTCGCTGTAACCAACAAACACATACAAGAAATTAAAAAACACCTAAATTAAGGAGAGCAAATTTTCCAAAGATGAGGGCTGCTCTCCAAGACTTACACAGGGAGGGAATATTGACATCGATGAACACAGAACAGAAACGGGAATTCTTTAATAAGACTGTATGCAAACTCACTGCAAAGTATATTCCCATGGGCAATAAGTTTTTAATAGGCTAAAAATAAAACCTATGTGGTTCATGAACAAAGTTAAAAAAGCTATAAATAATAAGAAAAGAGCTTTTAAAAAATATAAAAATTAAGACACACTATCATCGTTTAAATGTTACAAAGCGTATAACAGAATATATAAAAAGGAAATCAAGGACGCGAAAATTCAAAATGAACGACAGATTGCAAAAGATAGGACAAACCCCTCAAAATTCTTCACATATAGTAATAGTAAAAATGTCAGGCCTGAGCATGTAGGCCCCGTACAACATAATCTGGAGCAGGTAACTGAAGAGAAGGCAAATTTATTAAATCCCTTTTTCAGCGCTGTGTATACAAAGGAGCATGGGGAGCTCAAGTCCATAATGAAGATGGTATTGACACAGTCCCAAATGATTCACAATGGCTTAAAAATTATATGGTTCAGAAATATTTACATGGAATAAAGGTGGATAAAGCACTTGAACCAGATGGCATCCACCCATGGATCCTAAAATTTTCACCCCTTCCTGCCCAAGCCATTTTTCAGCTTTCAGCGCTGTCACACTTTGAATGACAATTGCGCGGTCATGCAACACTGTACCCAGATGAAATTGTTATCTTTTTTTTTCCCCACAAATAGAGCTTTCTTTTGGTGGTATTTGATCACCTCTGCGGTTTTTATTTTTTGCGCTATAAACAAAAGAATATTAACAAGTTTGAAGAAAACGCAATATTTTTTTACTTTTTGCTATAATAAATATCCATTAAAAAAAAAAACAAAAAAAACACATTTTTTCCTCAGTTTAGGCCGATATGTATTCTTCTTCTACATGTTTTTGGTAAAAAAAAATCGCAATAAGCGTATATTGATTGGTTTGCGCAAAAGTTATAGCGTCTACAAAATAGAGGATAGATTTATAGCATTTTTATTTATTTTTTTTTTTTTTTTACTAGTAATGGCGGCGATCTGCGATTTTTATTGTGACTACGATATTGCGGCGGACATATCGGACACTTTTGACACATTTTTTGGACCATTCACTTTTATACAGCGATCCGTGCTATAAAAATGCATTGATTACTGTATAAATGTGACTGGCAGGGAAGGGGTTAACACTAGGGGGTGATCAAGGGGTTAATTATGTTCCTAGGGAGTGATTCTAACTGTAGGGGGAGGGGATTTACAAGGGGAGGAGACCGATCGGTGTTCCTCTGTACTGGGAACACACCATCGGTCTCCTCTCCTCTGACAGGACAGTGGATCTGTGTGTTTACACACACAGATCCACGGTCCTGCTGTGTTGCTGGGCAATCGCAGGTGCCCGGCGGACATCGCGGCCACCAGGCATGCGCATCGAGTCCCCAGTGACACGGCGGGAGCGCACGATGGCTGCCGGCGGCGGGAACGTGCCCCCTGGTGGGCCGAGAAGGCGAGGGCGTCCTATGACGCCCTCCCAGAACGAGAGCTGCGCCGCCTGGCCGTCATATGACAGCCGGCGGGCGGCAAGCGGTTAAGCAACAGACAGCGTGGATTCATGAAAGACAGAAGTTGTTTAAACCTTGGACAAAGGAATGGCTGTGAATATGGTATACTTGGATTTTGCAAAAGCGTTTGACACAGTTCCCCACACACGGCTAATGTGTAAGGTAAAGTCTACAGGCTTGGAAAGATCGGTTTGTAAATGGATAGAAAACTGGCTAAAAGACAGAATTCAGAGTAGTGGTTAATGATTCTTACTCTGAATGGTTTATGGTTATTAGTGGTGTACTCGAAGGTTTAGTGTTGGGACCCTTACTTTTTAATATCTTTATTAATGATATAGGGTCTGGGATTAAAACACCATTTCAGTCTTTGCAGATGACACCAAGCTATGCAGTGGAATAACGTCCTTACAAGATGTCTCCAACTTACAAGAAGACCTCAATGCACTGTTTAATTGGGCAACTATTGTGGCAAATGAGGTTTATTGTTGATAAATGTAAAGTTATGCACTTAGGGGCTAAGAATATGCATGCATCATACATACTAGGGGGAATCAATGGTGGAGAAGGATCTGGAGGTTTTGGAAGATCATAGGCTTAATAATAGCATGCAATGCCAACCTGCGGTTTCCAAAACGAGCAAAGTTCTTTCTTGTATTAAGAGAGGTATGTACTCTAGAGAGAGAGAGAGAGTTCATTTTGCCCCTGTAAAAAAATCATTAGTAATGCCGCGTATACACGACCGGACTTTACAGCATACTTTGCCCGGCGGACTTTTCAACGGACTTTACGACGGACTTGCCTACACACGATCAACCAAAGTCCGATGGATTTGTACGTGATGACGTATGATCGGACTAAAACAAGGAAGTTCATAGCCAGTAGCCAATAGCTGCCCTAGCCTCGGTTTTTGTCAGTTGGACTAGCATACAGACGAGAGCGGACTTTTCGGCCGGACTCAAGTCAATCGGATAGATTTGAAACATGTTTCAAATCTAAGTCCGTCAAACTTTTGATAAAACAAAGTCCGCTGGAGCCCACACACGATCGAATTGTCCGACGAAATCCGGTACGCCGGACCAAGTATGCCGTAAAGACCGATCGTGTGTACGCGCCATAAGACCTCATTTGGAATAAGTCGTTCAGTTTTGGGCACCAGTTCTCAAAAAGGATTATAGCTCAAAGGCCCATATACAGCCAGCAATAACCAATGGTGGGTGTCAGTCCCAATTCATGTACAACATGGTCCACAAAGGAAAAGGGAAATGGTGAGGTACACTGGGGCTTTGTGACACCCAGATATTTTTTAAATAGTCACACACAGTAATGAAAATATAAAACAATTATTTTTTTAAAAAGCTAAGATCTCACTTCTATCAGAGTAGAGGGCATCACTGAACATTAAAAATACAAAAATGGCATTAAACATGTACAAGGTAATACAGTGAATCCAAATAGACAAGCTATTATGCGTTTTGCCAAGTGGCCCCGAAGCGTTTCGACCAGTGTGGTTTTCTTCAGGGGATTGCACTTGAATAGCACAATGTAGGATTCTATAGCTGATAAAATGTACCCACTGCAAATTGATTGGTGATGCAGAGGAGCATCCAGAGTGGAGGTGGAGCATAGGAAGATTGCAAGATGGAAGGAAAGCACTAGCAGCCCATGCTTCCCAGACACAAGGGATAACAGCCAGAAAGTAAAAGCAGTATACCTTCATGAAAACATGGGGTGGTAATAACGTGACTCAGCAAACAGTAGTAGAGGGTCACAAAAAATGATTTTGAAAATGTAAAAGACATCTGTGGGCCAAAGTCCAATGTCGAAAAGACAAATCGGTGTGGCAATAGGTAAATGATTCAGTAAATCCAGGCGACAGTCACCGATTGCTTACAGCAACACACCAACTGCCAGCATCGTTGATGCATTTGTAAAGGGGTAAAACAATAGGGATGTACATGTACTGTTGATGTACCGATTTTCTTTATTTTGCCTAGAACTATACTTTAGGAGAGGCTATTGCCAGGCCATTCATTTTAACAACAATTTTAACATAAGATTATATGTACATTTAACTTCTTGTATGTATGTTATTTACCTGTAAAAAGCAGCCCTTGTGTTGACATTCAAAAGACCTGAAACTGTTGCTGTGCACTGCCATCTTAGATGTGATGTAAGCAATCCCATCAGACTTCGAGCTGTTGTTCAAGTGACCCTCTATAGTATCTTCCTCCCCAGCAGCTGCATGAAAGGTTATGTAGAGAGGTTAAAAGTAGGGGTGGGGGTGGTGGTGGGGGGGTGAGCACAGAAAGTAATTTAGACAATCCCAGAATAGGAGAGGGCTACGAGGGAGGGGACTGAGCGTGGGAACTGACTCTTCCTCGGGAAGTCAAATTACTTAACAAATTTAACGGCTGTTGCAAGTCAGCTGAAATTGTATGCTGAAGTTCTGCTGCTGTGAATCCCTAACTACTTATAATTTAAGCCTACCCCTCTCTTCACTGCATCATGACTTGATTCAAATAAAATCAAACCTCTAATGCTGTGTAAACACGGGCGGACTTTTTGACCAGACTGGTCCGACGGAACGAATCCGTCGGACACTCCGACTGTGTGCGGGCTTCATCGGACCTGCAGCTGACTTTTTCGGTTGAAAATTAGACGGACTTTAGTTTTAAAACATGTTTCAAATCTTTCCAATGGATTCGAGTCCGGTCGAAAAATACGTTCGTTTGTATGCTAGTCCGACGGAAGAAAACTGACGCTAGGGCAGCTATTGGTTACTGGCTATGAACTTCCTTATTTTAGTCTGGTCGTACGTCATCACGTACGAATCCGCCGGACTTTGGTGTGATCGTGTGTAGGCAAGTCCGTTCGTTCAAAAGTCAGTCGGAAAGCCCGTCGGACCTTTGATGCGGAAAAGTCCGCCTGTGTGTACACGGCATAATTCAACATATGTACTATAGTATACTATGCTGTCGCACTATCCCTTAGCTGACAGCCAGTTAACAAAACAGAGAAAAATAGCTTTGTGTTTTCTTCCAAAACTGTCAAAAGTTCTGTAAACTGCAATACAATCAGAGAAACTTAGAATTCCAATATGTATTACATGTGACACTTTGCAAATAAGTACATTAAAAGTTACTATACAGAAAGCTTATATTTAAACCCTATATCAAACACATAACAGTGCAGTCCACATGTAAAATGAACTTTGAAAAATAATAAATAAACTTACAGGCATTTGTGTGGAAATGAAAACTCCTTTATGCAAGCATTTTAAAATAATATTTTTTTCTATCCTATATGTTGTGGCAAAGGTTTTTAGATTAGCATGGTGGGAAAATTGTGAAATTTTTATTTCTGCTCTAGACATCACTTTATGATACTTCTTCTTTTATGTAGTGCAACGATGTCCACGTGTGTTCACCAAATGTGCCGTGCTAATTTACAAAGTGTATTTATATTAATGTATAATTCATCAAAAAAATCAATAAAGTGCAATATGAATGTCCAATTCCATGGTTCACTACACAAAGCAGAATGTAAAAAGGCAGAGGCTTAACATCACCCGTTGTAGAGCAGGGAGAAACCAGCGGCTGATAGCTTAAGGGCTCAATCAGTTGGGCTGCAAAATTCCCCAGATAGAGTGCTAGGAGGTTCTGTGAGGCACATTCATCCAGCAGAAAGCATTCCCCCTGGGGAGTGGTTCTGCCTTATCCTTGAGCTGTCAACCTGACTCTGTGAAAGGTAGTGAAGGCGGAGCACCAGGAGGTTCTGTGAGGCACATTCATCCAGCATCACATTCTTCCTTTCTTTAGCCTCCTGTACTTTCTGGCCAGTGAACATGGCATTCTTGAGGGCAGCCATGTACTAGTAGGCTGAGCTTGCTTGGCTTGTAGGAGCAGGGACTGCTATACGTGACGCTACACTAAGCTAAATTTCCCTGATCCCTCGTATAGAGGTGACCATTATAGTACATTGGTTTTGATACAATTGGTTGATTTGTGTGATACACAAGATACAATGTCTGGTACATAATCGGTCCAGGCACTGAAAGTCCCATATGTGGTAGCGCCATACTCAGAAGGAGCAGAATGTTGTGTGTTAGAAATATCTTTATTAAGTGACAACTTTGTATTAAAAAACAAAACATACATTTTCATTTTCCAAAAACTTATTATGCCCTTTAGAAAATACCTTGAAGTATTTCCTTTCCAAAATGGGGTAATTTTGTGGGTGTTGCAGGTGTACCTGGGCCTCCAATAATGTTATAGGTAGTCAGGAAATTAGATGCATAGATGTAAAATTTATGCTCATTGAAAGCCCAAAGGTGCTCCTTGGATTTTGGGCGCCCTATGCAGAAAAAAAATTCAGTTTGAAAAAAACAAAAAAACGTGAAAAAAATATACTTACTCAAACTCACCTCAGGCAATTGGGCAGTGGCTGCAGCACTGGGAACATGTTATACAGTATGTTCCACCCTAAAATCAGGTGGAACATGAAACATTTTTTCCCAAAGGTGAACTTATCCTTTAAGATGTTTGGTGTTTTAAGTGTGTAATCTGAAGATGGAGCTGTGTTTGTGTCTTTGTTCAAATTAATTAAAAAGATAAAAAGGGGGAACGCTATCAAAAAAGTCCTTAAATATTTTTCTGTTATTAGAAAGTGCATTAAGTACAGAAACAACATGGAATATTTGACATAACCAGTCTTTTTGCCTTTCCAATTTGGAAGGAAAATGAGCTTGATTTTTTATTTTTTTTTATTTAGCTGTGTACTTGAGGTCATTGCCATGCTGCAAAATTAAGTTGACATCGATTAGATGCCTCTGTAAGAGAGAAGAATCTGATTGTATTTTTAAGAATTGAGGGTGTCAACAATTTTGATAATCACTAAAGAGTTTTCAGAAATGCTGTCCCAAACCTGCAGGGAATTTCCATGCTGTTTCCGTTGAAATTTCTGCTGAGACCTTGCTGATAGAAAATGACCAGCTTGTGTCTTGTAGCTATGATCACTTTGCCATAGTGCAAAATCTGTCACATCTAGCGTTGCCTCACTTTTTAGGTATGGCTGTCCTTTGTCCTTTTTTATTCCCTCTGCACATTTATTTCTGTTTGTGAATCAGTTTTATTCAAACCACATGTACAGTATGTCAATGATCAATAATTAGCACCTGTTTTTTACAGTATATGTGCATGATCTAGCACTGGGCTATATGCCTGCCGAGACTGCATGTTTTTTTTTTATTTGGAAGTGGTCTACGGTTATGTTCTAGTATTGCTTAGATGTTTGCAAAATTGATGGTTGGGAATCTAAAATATTTTTTTTTTATTGATACACCTATTCAGAGTAATAAAAAAAACCTTTAAGAAAAATATTTTTATCAACTATATTAAATTAAATAGACCTTTTTACAGTACTGTGTATTGCCAAGGAAGGTCAGGAACATCAACAGAACTTTCTACCTGCAAATGCAGCTACCAATTTAATTTCCATTCCGTTCTATATTTTAGTACTCTCCCAGCTGTCTCACATCATTCGCATGACAATGCCAGCAACAATGGTTTGAATTTCTTAATCAGTTAATCATCATGTCTAGTCCCTCCTCCACCATGACAACACTATACAGTATATCCCAGGCAGCTTCTCCTGGGTAGTCTTTGTTACCCTACCTTCTCCTATTTGGTCCCCAAGCAGCAGAAATGAACAAGCTTTCCCTATCAGTTTAGCCGCCTTCTTGTTTCCAACCAGACTCCACTCTACATAAGATACCCTCTCTCTCTCTCTCTCTCTCTCTCTCTCTCTCTCTCTCTCTCAATTTATTCTTAGACCTTCAGCCAACTTTGTACCACACAAATCCCTGTTCAATACACCAGGCAACTGCCATACATGATTAGTGATTTGCGGCAGTCTCCATCAGAGTAATAGTAAGAGGAGTTTGACTTACATTTAAATTCTCTATTATTGCGTTTCCACTGACACTGAAAATTATACAAATTAAATTGATCCAATAATAATGTAACTGTGCACATTTAGCCCACAAACAAAGAAACAAAAAAGTGGTTGAATAACATTATCTTAAAGCTGAACTAAACCTTCCCATCCTTTAAAGCCAAGGAAGCTGCCGGGTTGACAGTTTCGTTGAGAGCACAAGCAACTGTGACAGTTATCATTCACGGCATTCTGTTCAGTCATTGGGATTAACTTAATTTGAAGTTCTGGCTTGTAATGGCTAGTAAACAATAGCAACTTATACTAATGTGAATATTGGTTGTAAGAGGACTGATAAACTGTTACTGAAAGAAAAATTATATCTTGGAGGAGGGGGCAGAAATCGTGTCCATTTAAATTGAATAGACGGTTGAATTTGCTGGTGTAGTAAAATAAAATAAATTGTTAATATAATGTTCATACTAGTTATTTAAGCATTAAATATACTCTATATATATATATATATATATATATATATATATATATATATATATATATATATAATGTCTCTGTGTACAGAGAAATACCTATATGCATCTTACACATTTAATGCAATAGCTGTCTGTTTACCCTTTACCTAAAATGTTTGGTAATAGAGAACTGTAGATAAATGGGAGTTATCTTTTTAAGATTTGAAGCCGAATAAATGATATTCTTTTTTTTTTTTTTTTTTTTTTTCATGGGCAAAAATCTGCAATATATCTTCAACTAAGTAAAGAACATAAGGGTTTCATATTCTACATGTTCTGCGCTTAAAATTTTATTACCACTTTGCAGTGATTTAATGATCATTATGTGAATTTCTTACAGAATGAACTTGGAAGAAGAAATAGATCAGTTAAAAGTGCAGGCATCAGTAGACAGAGCTACTATAGAAGAACTGAATACTTGTCTTCAACAAGAGAGAGAAGGTATTTTTTAAAATATTGAATAGAGATGGGACGACCACCCCCCGGTTCGGTTCGCACCAGAACTCTTAAACATCGCAAAAGTTCAGACCTGAATCCCATTGAAGTCTATGGGACTCGAATCAAAAGTCCCCATTTTGAAGGCTTATGTGCACGTTATTGACCATAAAAAGGGTATGGGGGCCTGGGTACTGCCCTGGGAGACATTTATCAATGCAAAAAATGTTTTTAAAAAAGATAGTTTTTAAAGGAGCAGTAATTTTAATAATGCTTATAATTAAACAATACAAATGAAAAATTCCTTTAAATATAGTGCCTGGGGATCCTCTTAGCCTGCTTTTAAAGTCATGCATCTGTACCGTGTATAGAACCTGCTGGCAATACAGGAGACGTGGCCTGGTATTGGGGGGTGCTCGCTGGCCAGGCATCATGCTCGGATAAGCGTCTGATATGGATTTGAGGGGTTCCCTCCCTCCCTGTGGTTTTTTTTTTCACTTTTTTTTTTTTATTGCCGTCAATTTTGTTTTTCATTCAGCTGTCAGAGAGGGAGCCCATTGATGAATGTTGATTCATATATGGGCAAGGAGGTTGTTCAGAAATCAATCTACCAATCGACTTCTGTACAGCCATCCTATGGGCTCTTCCCCACTCAATCAGTGCTGCCGGCTATAGCCGGCAGTGCTGGTGTATTCTGACAGCGGGGAAGTCTCCTTGCTATCAGAAAACAAAGGCTCAGTGGGGAGAATTCCCTCATCAACACATTCAAGTGAGTCCTTTTTTTTTTTTTTTTTGTTATTCAACCCTCTGGTAGAATGAAAAAAAAGACAAATGTAGAAGTTGCTTTATTCTTTACACATATCAGGCAAGTATGCATTAAAGTGGAACTAAAGTTAAAAGAAAATGACATATACTTCAAGTTTTGATTCTCAAGTGATTCATCCTCTTTCTTTAAAATTCTGTGTACATTTAGTCTCCATAAGTAGTTTAGAATTGTTACAGAAATCCCATCTGCATTAATTTCCTTTGTACCTATTCAGATGCACTGAGAGAAGAAAGCGTAATTAATAGCGAGTGATAAGTCTTAGCGAAGGAACACATTCCCCTGGCATCTCTTTTAAAGGGCATGTTCATCTCACTGGCCATTGGATGGTGCAGACTTTTGTTGTAAGGTGCTGATCAGTTGCTTAATTACTGTTCCAAAAGAAGGTCTGATGGAATGTGTTCAAGCAACTGATGGGCAGACTGCATAGCTAAAGCCTACTTCTTTGGAACATGCGTGTCTAAAGGGTGTCGAGGGATGTGTTTTTACTTTTGCAATCAACAGGAACCCGATTATCACCCCAACCCCAGAGTAAAAAAAAATATTTGTTTCTGGGATTGTGAATATTTGTGATGTTGAAAGATTGAGCTCATATTCCCCTTGCTCAAATTTTCCTTGGTATAGTCCAAAAAACCAATGTCCAACAAAAGCAAAAAAAAAAACTATTCCCAGATGCTGCACTTAAAGGTCAAAAGCAAAAGCCATATTTGACACTTATAAATACAAAGACTATATTGGCCAGAAAAATCAATATTGGATGATGGATGTCAACAGGAGAAGAGAATTATGGAAGTATGAGTCTAAAGCTGGCCATACATGGCTCAGTTTTTTTTTTGTTCAACCAGCAGCCTAAATTAAAAAAAAAAAAAAACCTGATTCCCCCATCCACACATTTGATGGGCATGCAGGAATCCTCCCCACTGTGTAATTGTATTCTGACAGCATGTAGACACACCCAGCCGTCAGAATACACAGATCAGCGCTGCAGCCTATTGCCTGCAATGCTGATTGAATGGAAACATACGGTTGAACTGCAGTCGAGCAGTAGATCGGCTTCTGTTCAACCACAGTAGCCACACATGGATCCAAATTCAACCAGTCCCCGTTGACTCGGCCAAATTTCAATCCATTAATGGCCAGTTTAGGTTTGAGGTGTTTCAAAATAACAAGAAGCTGAAAAATGTATAAAAAAGCTGCCTGTTTTACCTCTTGCTGCTGCATCTGGTCAACATCTGATTGGTATTAAGTCCATCATAAAGCAAGAAAACCGCCTGAAACATACTTCTAAGCTTTGCAAAATCTATTTTGTGAAGAAACTGGAGAGTACTATCTTTTATGGACTGAACAAGTGCAATCTCCACATCTCAACCCTATATCAACCTTGTGTAGAAAAAAGTTTTACCACAAACTTGACTTACAAGCCAGTCTCGCCTCTTGGAAGAGTTAGGCACAATTTACATATATGCAAATAGTATGCATTTTAAAGCATAACGTGTGAACTTGACTGGCTTTCAATGGAGCCGGTTCACACATGTCCCGGTCGACTGCGGTCCATTTTTTAAATGAGTCCTGTGCGATTTTGGGTCCGGTTCAGGTGCGAATTTGAGTAAAAATTTCCACTTGAACCGGTGAACAAAACCGCTCCGGACTACAAACCGCAGCCAGACATGTTTGAACCTAGCCTTACATAATAGGTTGAAATTTCCCCTGAGCATCTTCAAATATTGACAGAATGGCTCAGGTCTTCTAAGTTGCAATTTTTACCAATGGAGGATTTTTTCATTAATGTAAAGTGCGATGATTATAACAGTTCAGTTTTATTAAACACATACAATGTTGTGACATTTATTGGCTATATGTTTTGCTTAATTTAATTCTTTATCATATGTGTGTTTTGTATAGGGGTAAAGTGCTCTTTTAACTCTCATCTGAGGATTTATTTAAGTAATAAACCTGTAAGAAAACTCCTGCTGTGGAAAGTTAACAGCTGAAATGAATTTTCATCAGCTGTGTGTCTTACGCTAAGTGAGATGTAAATGTATTCAGCAGTTCTAAGCTATGGGGCTAGACTGAAAAATACAGTACCTTGGAGATAAACAAAGGATATTAATGTAACAGTACTCTTCTACCCTGCTGTGTGTTTAAAGTTTTACCTGTGTTGGATGGTAACATCTTTTGAATAATGCTTAATTTAGTTTACATGCATACTTTTTAATTGGCCTTGACATGATCCCGAGACAAAAGAAATCTCTAATTCAGTCTAACAAACAAGTCACTGTTTATGCCCAGAGGAAAGCAAATCTGTGGAGCATAGTGATACGTTGTTTTCTTTCTAGATTAGAATTTTATTTTCCACACCCATTTAGTGTTTTTGCATAGGATTGGAAAAAATGTTTGTTTTCTTTTTTTAAAACCTAAGTTAGTAGTAACAAGAGTCTTAATTTTATCTAGGCAAATGTCATAGTTTTTGGGTCTTAGAAGCACGGTCATCTCCTCCAGCTCTGCTGTGTGGAAGAGTAACGTATTTTTGCTAGCACCTTCTGGGACATCGGGAAAGCATGGTCCAATTTGCTCCTTTATTTTTCCCCCGCTGGAGCAATTGGATCATACTTTATTTTGCTTCCCTCTAGATCAAGTGTGGGTATAAGTTTCTTTACATAGTTGTTTTCTATTTATTTATTTTCTATTGGTTGAACTAGACGGACTTCTGTCTTTTTTTTTTTAGGCCTAACTACGTAATCTTTTTTTCTTACTCTGAGATTTTTTCTTCTCTACATCACTGCTAGTGCTTGCCTCTTCGATCACAGCTGTGCGATTGTGAATGTCCTGACTGGCATTTAAAATGCCACGATCGGACCCCACTGGACTGTCAGTTGCAGAAATAGCCTGGAAGTGTCCTTCAGGTAGGGCACTTTACAGACTTCTTAGTGGTAAAAAAAATTTAGCTGCAGAGAGCTTTCCAGTCCAGAGGAACTAGCATTGCTCCAGTGCTTTCCCTTTCTCTAAAGACTAATTTTGTGCGTAAAGCCCCGTAAGCACGGACCGAATGTCAGGACACATTTCTGTGTCAAAAAAATGAGACTTTTTCCACCTTTTAATGTGACCTATAAAACTGTACAAACTTAATTGAAAAACAAACTGAAATCTTTTAAAGGTGTGTGGGAGGAATTAAAAATAAAAAAACTAAAATAATGTGGTTGCACAAGTGTGCACACTCTCTTATAACTGGGGATGTACCGGCGATCAGAATTAAGCAATCACACTCATGTTAAATAGGAGTCGGTGCACACCTGCCATCATTTAAAGTGCCTCTGATTGGCCCCAAATACAGTTCAGCTGTTCTAGTAGGTCTTTCCTGACATTTTCTTAGTTGCATTCTACAGCAGAAGCCATGGTCCACAGAGAGCTTCCAAAAAATCACAGGGATCTCATTGTTAAAGGGTATCAGTCAGGAGAAGGGTACAAAAGAATTTCCAAGGCATTAGATATACCATGAAACACAGTGAAGACAGTCATCATCAAGTGGAGAAAATATGGCACAACAGTAACATTACCAAGAACTGCACATCCCTCCAAAATTGATGAAAAGACGAGAAGAAAACACTGGCTCTGTGGTACATGTGACAACAATCTCCTGTATTCTTTATATGTCTGGGCTATGGGGTAGAGTGACAAGACGGAAGCCTTTTCTTACCTTTTCTGATGAAACAAAGATTTTACTTTTTGACCATAATTCCAAAAGATATGTCTGGAGCAAAAACAACACTGCACTTCACCAAAAGAAAACCATACCCACAGTGAAACATGGTGGTGGCAGCATTGTGCTTTGGGGCTGTTTTTCTTCAGCTGTAACAGGGGCCTTAGTCAAGGTAGAGGGAATTATGAACAGTTCCCAATACCAGTCAATATTGGTACAAAACCTTCAGGCTTCTGCTAGATAGTAGAACATGAAGAGGAACTTCATCTTTTAGCATAACAACGACCCAAGGCATATGTCCAAATAAACAAAGGAATGGCTTCATCAGAAGAAGATTAAAGTTTTGGAATGGCCCAGCCAGAGCCCAGACCTGAATCCGATATCCGATTGAAAATCTGTGGGGTGATCTGATGAGGGCTGTGCACAGGAGATGCCCTCGCAATCTGACAGATTTTGTTTTTGCAAAGAAGAGTGGGCAAATATTGCCAAGTCAAGATGTGCCATGCTGATCGACAAATACCCCAAAAGACGGAGTGCTGTAATAAAATCAAAAGGTGCTTCAACAAAGTATTTGTTTAACCACTTAAGGACCGAGCCTCTTTCTGAGATTTGGTGTTTACAAGTTAAAAACAGTTTTTTTTTGCTAGAAAATGACTTGGAACCCCCAAACATTATAGATTTTTTTTTTTCCTAACACCCTAGAGAATAAAATGGCGGTCGTTGCAATACTTTCTGTCACACCATGTTTGCGCAGCGGTCTTACAAGCACACTTTTTTTTGTAAAAAATACACTTTGTTAAATTAAAAAAGAAGACAACAGTAAAGTTAGCCCAATTTGTTTTATATTGTGAAAGATAATGTTACACCAAGTAAATTGATACCCAACATGTCACGGTTCAAAATTGCGCCCGTTCGTGGAATGGCGACAAACTTTTTTTTTTTTTTCTTATTTAGTTTATCTTTTTTTTTTTTTTTTTTTTTTTATACTGTTATTTAAAAAAAAAAAAGTGTCACTTTTATTCCTATTACAAGGAATGTAAACATCCCTTGTAACAGAAAAAGAGCATGACAGGACCTCTTAAATATGAGATCCGGGGTCAAAAAGACCTCAGATCTCATATTTACACTAAAATGCAATAAAAAAAAATAATTAAATGTCATTTAAAAAAACAAAACAAATGTCCCTTTAAGAGCTATGGGCGGAAGTGATGTTTTGACGTCGCTTCCACCCTGCAATGATCTGGAGATGTGTGGAGGGCATCTTCCCCTCACTCGTCTCCATACCAAGCCAGGGAGAGGACCCGATCGCCTCCGCCGCTACCGGCAGCTCCGGTAAGTGTCGGGGGGCACCGGAGCGCAGCGGGAGGGGGGCCCTCTCCCGCCGCTTATAAAAGTGATCTTGCGGCGAAACCACCGCAGAAACCACTTTTATCTGATAGCGGACCACCCGCTGAAGAAGAGGATACCGGGGTTATGGCAGCTAGCTGCTGCTATAACAACAATATTTCTCTTCAAAGTAGCGACGTAAAACGACGGCTGGCGGTCCGTAAGTGGTTAAGGGTGTGCACACTTATTCAACCATATTATTTTAGTTTTTTATTTTTACTTCCCTCCACCTAAAAGATTTCAGTTTGTTCAACTGAGTTCAGTTTATAGGTCACATAAAGGTGGAAAAAGATCTGAAATGATTTATCCTTGTCTAATTTTTTTTAAATCACAGAAACCAGACATTTTAATAGGGGTGTGTAGACTTTTTATATCCACTGTATTGTCCAGTTAATTTCTGACCCTGCTATGATTAAGGCCCTCTGAAGGCAGAAACATGTAAGCTGCTGGCTTTCTGGATTTTTTTTTTTACTTCTGCCAATACAAAAAAAAAAAATATATATTTTATGCTGTGAAGGATCTGAGTCACCGATTGCATCTGTTTCAAATCTTTGTCCCTGGCCGAGAGCCTGAAACTGAACCCCATAGACTGAATGCTGGATCTACGTAAGCCTTAGCTGCTCCCAAGCCTTAAGCTGTGGAAACTGTGTGATACTGAACCACTCAAGTCGCTGACTGATGAGCTTTTCCCTGAAGGGTTGCAGTCTTCTGCTCTTAGGCCTAGGTTAAAAGATGTGGTGCACCACCCTATAAAAATGGAAGATCAGTTGCTTCTACCAGTGCTGTATCCAGCCTTTTGTTTTGCAGGGCCTCAGGACCTGCAAAACCTTCCCTGCACACCCTCTATTTGAGTTGTTTCTGTATAAAGATTAATCACTTCAGCCCTGGAGCATCTGGCTGGCCAAAGAACAGAGCACTTTTTGCGATTCGGCACTGCGCCGTTTTAACTGACAATTGCGTGGTCGTGCAATGTGGCTCCCAAACAAAATTGACGTCCTTTTTTTCCCCACAAATAGAGCTTTCTTTTGGTGGTATTTGATCACCTCTGTGGTTTTTATTTTTTGCGCTATAAACAAAAAAAGTGCAACAATTTTGAAAAAAATGCATTATTTTTTACTTTTTGCTATAATAAATATCCCCAAAAAATATATAAAAAAACCCATTATTTTTCCTCAGTTTAGGCCGATACGTATTCTTCTACATATTTTTGGTAAAAAAAATCGCAATAAACGTATATTGATTTGCGCAAAAGTTATAGTGTCTACAAAATAGGGGATAGATTTATGGCATTTTTATTAATAATAATTTTTTTTTACTGGTAATGGCGGCGATCAGCAATTTTTATCGTGACTGCGACATTATGGCGGACACATCGGACACTTTTGGCGCCATTCTGGGACCATTAACATTTATACAGCGATCAGTGTGAATAAAAAATGCATTGATTACTGTGTAAATGTGACTGGCAGGGAAGGGGTTAACCACTAGGGAACAATGAAGGGGTTAAGTGTGTCCTAGGGAGTGATTCTAACTGTGGGGGGGTGGGCTATGTGTGACACGATACTGATCACCGCTCCCGATTACAGGGAGGGGTGATCAGTGTCCTGTCACTAGGCAGAATGGGGAAATGCTTGTTTACATTTAGCATTTCCCTGTTCTACCTCTCTGTGAGACGATCACAGTATCCCCGCGGACATCGAGTCCGCGGGACCCGCGGTCGGACTCATGTAGCTTGCGGCGGGCACGCGCCTGCTATCCAGGCCTCGTGAGATCATGTACAATAACGTGATTTTGCGCAGCGGAGCCAACCTGCCGCAGTAAAACTGTGGCGGCTGGTCCGCTAGCGGTTAAAAGCACCATTATCCGTTTTTTGCACCTCCCAAACTTTAGATGGTGCTGTGTCCACTTAAAGTGGTTGTAAATCTGCCACTCCTAGCCTCTGCATTGGCAGTTTGAATGCTGCTTTGTTGTTCTTTAAAAAATAAAACATTTTGAATAAAAATATTTGTGCCAGAAAGTGGTTGTAAACCTGGAAAGTCAAATACAAACCGAAATTTAATAAAGCAGAAGGGCACAAATTATTTGTGCATAGTATAGCTGGCAGAAGAACAGCCTGTTATCATTTGTAATCCTCCCCGTTGTATGGATAAAAAAACCCCCGATGCCATGAAAAAAGTGGTGGCGCCATGCCCCTTCTCCTTTGATTGACAGCCTGTGTAATGAGACACTAGCATGAGACTGTGTGAAGGTAGCATGTCTCCTGCTGCTCTGTATCTCACTAAGCTGTGACATAGATTGAAGCCAAGTTTACTTTCACTTTCCTCTCTCCTTTCCTCCGGAGATGCAAGGCTCACTAATTTAGCGGAGCATACAGAAAGAGAGACAGAGCTATGCATCATGGGAATTGTAGTTCTGCAACAGCTGGAGGTCCACTAATTGCATATCCCTGGTTTAGAGCTTTATCCTTCAATGGAGAAAGAAAATAAGATTTTTTTACGTACTGTAGAAGCCTTGTCTTGAAATCCTTTGGAGGGGCCACGGGTCCCAACCCTCTTTGTTTATAATCATGCTCTTGGTACTGGTTTTCTACTAAACTGAGGCATGCAGGTAGTAGGGAGGGTTACATGCTGGTCAGAAAAGTATTATTGGCTATGGCGCTGTCTGTCACCCACAGAAATACATGGGATTGGGCCGATAAATAGTTAAAAATCAATGCTTCAGATGGCTGCTGCTCTCCCATATACAGTAGCTAACAAAAGTGAGTACACCCCTCACATTTTAGTAAATATTTTAGTATATCTTTTCATGTGACAACACTGAAGAAATGACACTTTGTTACAATGTTAAAGTAGCGAGTGTACAGCTTATTTTAACAGTGTAAATGTGTTGTCCCCTCAAAATAACTCAACACACAGCCATTAATGTCTAAACCACTGGCAACAAAAGTGAGTACACCCCTAAGTGAAAATGTCCAAATTGGGCCCAATTAGCCATTTTCCCTCCCCAGTGTCATGTGACTTGTTAGTGTTACAAGGTCTCAAGTGTAAATGGGGAGCAGGTGTGTTAAATTTGGTGATATCGCTCATACTGGTCACTGGAAGTTCAACATGACACCTCATGGCAAAGAACTCTCTGAGGATCTGAAAAAAAGAATTGTTGCTCTACATAAAGATGGCCTAGGCTAGAAGAAGATTGCCATGACCCTGAAACTGAGCTGCAGCATGATGGCCAAGACCATTCAGCAGTTTAACAGGACAGGCTCCACTCAGAACAGGCCTCGCCATGGTCGACCAAAGAAGTTGAGTGCACGTGCTCAGTGTCATATCCAGAGGATGTCTTTGGGAAATAGACGTATATGTCCTGCCAGCATTGCTGCAGAGGTTGAAGGGGTGAGGAGTCTGCCTGTCGGTGCTCAGACCATACGCCACACACGGCATCAAATTGGGCTGCATTGCTGTCATCCCAGAAGGAAGCCTCTTCTAAAGATGATCCACAAAGCCCGCAAACAGCTTGCTGAAGACAAGCAGACTAAGGATATAGATTACTGGAACCATGTCCTGTGGTCTGATGAGACCAAGTTTAACTTATTTGGTTCTGATGGTGTCAAGCATGTGTGGCGGCAACCAGGTGAGGCGTACAAAGACAAGTGTGTCTTGCCTACAGTCAAGCATGGTGGTGGGAGTGCCATGGTCTGGGGCTGCATGAGTGCTGCCGGCACTGGGGAGCTACAGTTCATTGAGGGAACCATGAATGCAACATGTATTGTGACATACTGAAGCAGAGCATGATCCCCTCCCTTCGGAGACTGGGCCGCAGGGCAGTATTCCAACATGATAACGACCCCAAACACACCTCCAAGACGACCACTGCCTTGCTAAAGAAGCTGAGGGTAAAGGTGATGGCCTGGCCAGACCTAAACCCTATTGAGCATATGTGGGGCTTCCTCAAACGGAAGGTGGAGGAGCGCAAGGTCTCTAACATCCACCAGCTCCATGATGTCGTCATGGAGAAGTGGAAGAGGACTCCAGTGGCAACCTGTGAAGCTCTGGTGAACTCCATGCCCAAGAGGGTTAAGGTAGTGCTGGAAAATAATGGTGGCCACAAAATATTGACACTTTGGGCCCAATTTGGACATTTTCACTTAGGGGTGTACTCACTTTTGTTGCCAGCGGTTTAGACATTAATGGCTGTGTGTTGAGTTATTTTGAGGGGACAGCAAATTTACACTGTTATAAAAAGCTGTACACTCACTACTTTACATTTTAGCAAAGTGTAATTTCTTCAGTGTTGTCACTTGAAAAGATATAATAAGATACTTACAAAAATTTGAGGAGTGTACTCACTTTTGTGAGATGCTGTATATAGGTCCTAAGTTCATCTAGTAAATATATAAAAAGCAAACTGAAGAAGCTGCTATCATCTGAGCATAAAACTGTTTATTAAAATCAAAAGGAAAAAAAAAATATTGCACTCACTGCAAAAAATCTGGGGAACACATGTCACAAGGCTTTGCAGTGAGCGCAATATTTTATTTTTCCTTGTAATTTTAATAAACAGTTTACCGTCAGAGGGTGGTGCCCTCTTCTGCTTGCTTTTTTATGCTGATTCGGCCTATCATTTATTTGACAGGGTCCTATTTTCCCCTAGATAAGTCTATGACCTTATGGATCCCTCAATGTACTCTAAGAAATGGATTCTACTGTGATTATAAGAATCATGTTATTGTAATGTTTATGGGACATTTGGAGATGTACTTTTTTTTGTGTATTACATTATTTTTTTTAAAACTTATTGAATCATACAAAGTAGACTAAAATATAAAAGTTGGTGCCAATTGTTGGTAACAATTTAAAAGCTGTTGTTAACATGGTTAGGAGCACCAGTATATTTTTTGATGGTTGAAGGAAATCTTATGTGAAGGGTTGTTGAATATTTCTCTTTGCCAAACCTAAAGCTAAGCACCTTCTTGTAGCTAATGAAGACTGCAGGAAGTAGGCATCTATCATAGATGCTAGATATTGAGGCTTCCGGAAGTGGTCAGCTTTGATTTTTAAGTGGTAGTTCTACTTAGACTAGTTTCACACTGAGCCGTTTTTCAGGTGCTAAAGGGCTAAAAATAGCATCTGTAAAGCGCCTAAAAAACGCCACCCCTGCAGCCCCAGTGTGAAAGCCTGAGTGCTTTCACACTGGGGCAGTGCGCTTGCAGGACGTTAGAAAAAGTCCTGCAAGCAGCATCTTTCGGGCAGTGAAGGTGCGGTGTATTCTGTATCAATGGCCACCGCTGCCAAAGCACTTCGGCAGCAGCGATTTGTGGGCACTATTAACCCTTTATTCGGCTGCTAGCGGGGCTTAAAAGCATCCCGCTAGCGTCCGAAAAGGGCTGCTATTACAGCGGTAAAGCCCCCCCACACACACACACACCCCAGTGTGAAAGTAGCCTTATAGTATGCGCAGACACAGTGTTTCTTGCTGTATTTTTCCTCAGCATTTACTGTGTTTAAAAGCAAATGTATAAAGTATGCATGTGGTCCTTCATCACAAGGCCATTGAGTCCAATGGTGATGTTAATTGTTGAACTTTTGAACCTGTCCTACAGCATACTATTCTTGTGAACACTTGGGTTTACTGTATTTCAAGTAGATATGGGATTCACAAAAAAAAAAAAAAAAAAATTCCTTGTGCTAGCAAGGGCAAACCCAGGATGGGCAGATAATATATTCTTGTAATAGTTATTTCTGAGGTTAATAAGTTTAGTTACTCTGTTCTTCAGCAGATAATTTGATTTTCACATGGTATATAAGCTCAAGACTGATAAAGACGCTGTGCTCCTTGGGGCCATGAATGGCTAATATAAAGGTTTAAATTATTTGAGATTACTAGAGGAACATGAATAATACTAAATAAGTTTTTCAAAAGTAGCGTTTTAATAATTATGCGTATGTGGCCGAATAGGTTTTCAAATTCTTATAAGCCAAATAATGAACAATTTATAGGGAAATTTTTCAATAGCATAATATATAGACATATAATAAAAACACCCTGACTGTATTATGATCTAAACATTGAAGCTTATTCCTCAAAAGGTTTAATTCATAAATAGCGGCCAAATGGACTGTTTTGATAATTTTGCTTTTTTTTGTTGGTCTACACTGCTGTTTTACAGTAATTTGTAACCCTAAATTCTTTTCATTATATAGTCATAGAGTTAGGTGCACTTTTATTTACCTGGGCAACAGGGAGGCAGGCTAGGAAATGATTCCTATCTCAGAGCTGTACAAAGTGGGTCCCCTTGTGCCCAAGTTAAAGGTCACATGATACAACATACTAGCTTTGGGTCATGTGACCTGAATTGTGAGCACCATGGGACCTACATCTTATAGCAGAACTGCATTATGGATGCTGACGTATAGGGGTTTTCATTCATTGGAATAAATAATGTATTGGCATCTAATAACAGAAAAGCTAAGAGCCAATAGAATTGAAAGAAAATTAAAAAGCACAAAATTAGACCAGCTGCAGCAAAAAATAAAATGGTGGATATATACAATTCAGGGTAAAAGCATTAGATGGTGGGTAGTCCACGTAACCTCATATACACTGTATTACCAAAAGAATTAGGAAGCCTGCCTTTACACCTATTGCTAAACCTTAGCTCAGAGACTGCGAGCCAGGCCTTCTCGTCCACATTAGTGCCTGACCTCACAAATGTGCTTTTGGAAGAATGGTCAAACTTTCCCATAGACATGCTCCTAAACCTTGTGGGCAGCCTTCCCAGAAGAGTTGAAGCTGTAAAGGGTGGACCAACTCAATATTGAACCCTACCGGCTAAGTCTGGGATGCCATTAAATTCTATATGCATGTAAAGGCAGGCGTCCCAATACTTTTGGTAATATACTGTAGCGTACGGGAGAACGGGTATAACCTATCTTGTAAAGTATACTGTATTCACAATGCACTGCTTTGTGATCTACTGTGGGTGATGATACATTGTTAACCCCAAATGTAGATTGCAAACGCAGTGGACACCAAAAAAAATAAGTATTAGAAAAGTAAGAGTGCAGTGTTTGGGAGTGTGTTACTCTCAGAATGCAGGGATCAGGAGTGCGTTACGCTCAGAATGCAGGGATCAGGAGTGTATTACGCTCAGAATGCAGGAATCAGGAGTGCATTACTCTCAGAATGCAGGGTTCAGAAGTGCATTACGCTCAGAATGCAGGGTTCAGGAGTGCGTTACTTTCAGAATGCAGAGATCAGGAGTGTGTTATGCTCAGAATGCAGTGATAAGAAGTGTGTTACGCTCAGAATGCAGGGTTCCGGAGTGCGTTACACTTAGAATGCAGGGTTCAGGAGTCCATTACTTTCAGAATGCAGAGATGAGGAGTGCGTTATGCTCAGAATGCAGGGATCAGGAGTGCGTTACGCTCAGCATGCAGGGTTCAGGACTGTTACGCTCAGAATGCAGGGTTCAGGAGAGCGTTATGCTCAGAATGCAGGGATAAGTGCATTACACTCAGAATGCAGGGATGATGAGTGCGTTACGCTCGGAATGCAGGGATCAGAAGTGTGTTACACTCGGAATGCAGGGATCAGAAGTGTATTGCACTCAGAATGCAGGGATCAGAAGTGTATTGCACTCGGAATGCAGGGATCAGGAGTGCGTTTCGATCAGAATGCAGGGTTCAGGACTGTGTTACGCTGAGAATGCAGGGATGAGGAGTGAGTTACGCTCAGAAGTGCAGTGCACTCAGAATGCAGGGATCAGGAGTGCGTTATGCTCAGAATGCAGGGATGAGGAGTGTGTTACGCTCAGAATGCAGGGGTCATGAGTGCGTTGCGCTTGGAATGCAGGGGTCAGGAGTGCATTGCGCTCAGAATGCAGGGATCAGGAGTGGGTGGCGCTCAGAATGCAGGAATCAGGAGTGCGTTACGCTCAGAATGCATGAATCAGGATTGGGTTGCGCTCAGAATGCATGAATCAGGATTGGGTTGCGCTCAGAATGCAGGAATCAGGAGTGGGTTGCGCTCAGAATGCAGGAATCAGGAGTGGGTTGCGCTCAGAATGCAGGAAACAGGAGTGGGTTGCGCTCAGAATGCAGGAATCAGGAGTGGGTTGCGCTCAGGATGCAGGGATGGGGGGGGGGGGCTGGTGATGTGAAGGGTGGTAGAGGACACTATGTGGGTGGCCCTGTCCATAGCAGTGTCCACTACCCCCTTTACACCACCCAACACACACACAGTAGTGTCCTCTTTTCCCCATTCCCTCCCATAGCATCCTACCTGTGCACACAGGAGACCAAGAGGCAGCACAGTTCTGGACAGGGCGGGAGCTGGCAGAGTGACTTTTCATATTAATTAGCTAGTGATTGGTTGCTTAGGACCCATCAGTAGTTAACTTAAAGCCCCCATTTAACTATATAGCAAAAGTATATACTCTATTGCCACCTGTTCAATTGAACGCTGCTCTGTTAAAGAGGAACTGTTTCTACTGAACTCATCACTTCCTAGAGTGTTGACTTTAAAGAATGTTACCCCAGCATTTCATATTCCTATTGTACTATGTACAGTACTTGTGTTAAAAAGAATACTGCTGTCCCTTCTATTGCTTCCTTTGTGTGAAATACCCGAAGATCCTGCCAGTTCCCCTGCTTTCTTATTTTAAACTGACCACGCTAGGCATGCAAGCACATCCAGCTCAGCGTGGTTCATTTTCTGACTGTGCTGGGAGCAAAATCTGCCTGTCATCCAGTGGTCAGATTTGTGCGGACACACACACCCTGCACAGCCATTTTTTGGGAAGATCAGTGTACCTGTTTCTCCACCCCCACCTCTCTATGCCCCTTATGCAGCTGAGAACAGATCACTTCTAAAACAAAGGTATTCATTATTTTGGTATACTGTTAAATAATACTGTACTGTGTTTTTTTTTATTAATTAAAAAAATGGAAAGTAAATTAAAAGAAGAGAAATCCAGAACAAATCTATATTTTGCGATCGCCCTCTGCCTTGAAAACAGCAGCAATTCTTCTAGGTACACTTGCACACAGTTTTTGAAGGAACTTGGCAGGTAGGTTGTTCCAAACATCTTGGAGAACTAACCATAGATCTTCTGTGGATGTAAGCTGCCTCAAATCCTTCAATCTGTCTCTTTATGTAATTCCAAACTTGATGTTGAGATCAGGGCTCTGTGAGGGCCAAACCATCACTGCCATAACTCCTGGTTCTTCTTTATGCTGAAGACAGTTCCTAATGACATTGGCTGCATGTTTGAGTTCATCGTTCTGCTGCAGAATTTGCAAAGTTCTGCAAATTTGGGGCCAATCACAGGCATGATGGATAAGTATCTGCCTGTATTTCCCAGCATTAAGGACATCAGTAATCCTGACCAAACCTCCAGTGTGTGTGTGTATATGTGTATATGTGTGTGTGTGTGTGTATATATATATATATATATATATATATATATATATATATATATATATATATATATACAGTGCCCTGAAAAAGTATCCATACCCCTTGAAATTTTCCACATTTTGTCATGTTACAACCAAAAACGTAAATGTATTTAATTGGGATTTTATGCGATAGACCAACACAAAGTGGCACATAATTGTGAAGTGGAAGGAGAATGATAAGTGGTTTTCAAATTTTTTTACAAATATGTGAAAAGTGTGGCGTGCATTTGTATTCAGCCCCCCTGAGTCAGTACTTTAAAAACCACCTTTCTCTCTGCAACTACAGCTGCAAGTCTCTTTCGGAATGTCTCTACCAGCTTTGCACATCTAGAGGGTGACATTTTTGCCCATTCTTCTTCGCAAAATAGCTCAAGCTCTGTCAGATTGAATGGAGAGCGTCTGTGAACAGCAATTTTCAAGTCTTGCCCCAGATTCTCAATTGGATTTAGGTATGGACTTTGACTGGGCCATTATAACACATGAATATGCTTTAATCTAAACCATTCCATTGTAGTTGTGGCTGTATGTTTAGGGTCCTTGTCCTGCTGGAAGGTGAGGCTCCACCCCAGTTTCAAGTCTTTTGCAGACTCTAACAGGTTTTCTTCTAAGATTGCCCTGTATTTGGCTCCATCCATCTTCTCATCAACTCTGACCAGCTTCCCTGTCCCTGCTGAAGTAAAGCATCTCCACAAAATGATGCTGCCACCACCATGTGTCACGGTGGGGATGGCGTGTTCAAGGTGATGTGCAGTGGTAGTTATATGGCACACATAGCGTTTTGCTTTTAGGCCAAATAGTTCCATTTTGGTCTCATCTGATCAGAGCACCTTCTTCCACATGTTTGCTGTGTCCCCCAAATGGCTTTTCGCAAACGTGACTTCTTATGGCTTTCTTTCAATAAAGGCTTTCTTCTTGCCACTCTTCCATAAAGGCCAGATTTGTGGAGTGCACAAATAATAGTTGTCCTGTGGACAGATTCTCCCACCTGAGCTGTGGATCTCTGCAGCCCGCCCAGAGTTACCATACCTTAACTGCTGCCCTGATTAATGCTCTGCTTGCCCGGCTTGTCCGTTTTAGGTGGTCGGCCATGTCTTGGTAGGTTTGCTGTTGTGCCATACTCAATCCATCATCCAAAAATGGAAAGAACAGTGCTCTGTGAGATGTTCAAAGCTTGGGATATTTTTTTATAACCCAATCCTGCTTTAAACTTCTTCACAACTTTATCCCTGACCTGTCTGGTGTGTTCCTTGGCCTTCATGATGCTGTTTGTTCACAAAGGTTCTCCAACAGACCTCTGAGGGCTTTACAGAACGGCTGTATTTATACTGAGATTAAATTACACACAGGTGGGCTCTATTTACTAATTGGGTAACTTCTGAAGGCAATTGGTTCCACTAGATTTTAGTTAGGGGTATCAGAGTAAAGGGGGCTGAATACAAATGCACGCCACGCTTTTCACATATTTATTTGTAAAATGTTGAAAAACATTTATCATCATTATTCCACTTCACAATAATGTGGCACTTTGTGTTGGTCTATCACATAAAATGCCAATAAAATACATTTACGTTTTTGGTTGTAACATGACAAAATGTGGAAAATTTCAAGGGGTATGAATACTTTTTCAAGGCTATATATATATATATATATATATATATATATATATATATATATATATATATATATATATATTATACACACACAAAGAAATTTCCATTTTAAACTGAGTTTAAAAACATGTTAAACATAAGTGTTCACATCTATAATGAAAAAGTGTTGCACTGTCTATTAAAAAACTGACATGTAATTGTTAAACATTTTAATAGACAGCGCAACACATTTTCTCTATATATTTGGATGTTGCTGTGTACAATGTTGAGTGCTGCTGTCACACCTTCATTTATTTGAATTGATTCATATACACCGAGAGCATTTAATTTTCTTTATTTATAAGCGTTCACATATACTTTAAGTTCAATGATAGGGTCATGTTTTATTGTGGGTTTGAAGGAACGGTCTGTATTTCGATCCATGTATGACCATTTCCGTTCATGAGAAGTCGATCTATTGATCGACTTTTTCTGAAAGGCCTGCTGGAAAATTTTGCTTGGATCAGCACTTGCAGCGAATGAGCAAAGTCTCTGTCACATACCTTTCAGCGGAGTCAGAAATGACGAGGGTGGCCTCTTGCACGGTCCCGGTCCTAGCACCCTTGGAGATTGAGACAGGGCTGCTAGGGCGGCGGAAGGGTGCAGGTGCCTGCTGGCAGGATCAGGAACACCGGAGCCTATGTGGAGGAGGTGAAATGCTGATCACAGGGTTGGTTTAGGAAAAGTCCAACAGGAACACTTGCAGAGTCAGGGGCAGGCAGGAGTTGGCAACGTGCTGGCAGTAAGGTACACAATCGGCAGGCTCGTGGTCGGGGACAGGCGGTGGTTGGCAACAGGCTGGCAGGAAAGTAAAAGATCAGGAGACAGAGCCGTAGTCAGAAGTCCAAGCCGGGGTCGGTACAGAAAGCAGAGGCAGGCAGAGATGCAGGGGTAATCCGAGAGAGTAGTCATGGAAGCCAGGAGTTCAGGATCAAGGTAATCAAACAAGACAGCAGCAAGGATACAGGAATGAGCTGAGACAATCCAGCACTGACACTAGTACACTGATCATTTAAATAGTGCGCCTTGCGCCGTGATTAGTTGGCGTGCGAACGTGCCCGCACTGACGTGCACTCGTTCGTAAGGGTGCGCCAACCTGGGTGCCTGGTCCGGGGCCCGCTCGATCTTGCCGTACGTTTGAGCGAAGGCTGGTGCACGGGAACGAGCATTTGTTGCGATGGTTCTCTGACATTGCCCCCTCCTTATGAGCAGCCTCTGGATGCCCATCTGGGTCCTCCTTTCCGGATGAGAGCGATGAAAGGCTTGTATAAGTCTTGGGGCATGGAGGTTTGCTTTTGGTTCCCAAGAATTTTCTTCTGGACCAAAACCTCTCCACTTAATTAGATATTGATTCTGTCCCTGCCTTCTCCTGCAATCTACAATGGTCTTAATCTCGAACTCCTCCTCTCCATCCACCATTATAGCTTCTGGGGGCCCCACTTCACGATCCGGAAAGGGATTAACCACATCGGGTTTCAACAGGGAGGCATGAAACACTGGGTGGATCTTAAACGAGTCGGGAAGTTAAAGTTCATAAGCCACTGGGTTAATTTTTCTCTTGACCGGAAAAGGTCCCAGGTATTTAGGTCCCAATTTCCTGGATGGACAGGCCAATTTCAGTTTTAATGTTGAAAGCCACACACGGTCACCCAGTTTCAAATCCAGTTCTCCCCTCCTCCTCCTGTCGAAGAACCTTTTATTATTTTCCTGTGTCCTGGAAATGGTCTCTCTCAGCACCTGGTTATTGGTAGCAAGGAAGTTTAGTCTGTCCTGAACAGCTGGCAAAGGAGAATCCGGAATCAACGTTGGCAAGAAAG
The DNA here is from genome assembly GCF_042186555.1 of Aquarana catesbeiana. Classification (NCBI taxonomy): domain Eukaryota; kingdom Metazoa; phylum Chordata; class Amphibia; order Anura; family Ranidae; genus Aquarana; species Aquarana catesbeiana. Next base: position 449,462,143 of record NC_133324.1, on the reverse strand, counting down.
AGGGATGAAACCCATAGTTTGAGAAGAAGGGGGATTGATTGGTGGCTGCATGGGCAGAGTTATTGAATGCGAATTCCGCCAAGGGCAGTAGTGAGGCCCAATCTTCTTGGGTAAAGGAGGTGAAGCAGCGCAGGTATTGTTCCAGCGTTTGATTGGTACGCTCAGTCTGCCCATTGGACTGGGGGTGGTAAGCTGAAGAGAAATTGAGTTTGATGCTCAGCGCTTCGCATAGTGCTTTCCAAAATCTTGAAGTGAACTGCACTCCACGATCTGAAACTATGTCACTAGGAATTCTGTGCAGTCTAACCACCTCTTTAATGAAAACTTTAGCAGTTTCCGTTGCTGATGGGGTTCCTTTCATGGGGATAAAATGTGACATCCTGGAGAGGCGATCCACCACCACAAAGATGGATGAAAACCCTTCAGATGGAGGGAGCTCTACAATAAAATTCATTGCGATTTTATCTCAGGGTCTTTCAGGAATGGGTAGTGGTCTTAATAAGCCCTATGCTTTGCTTTTGGTGTTCTTATTCCTGAGGCAGATTGAGCAGGAACCAACATATTTCCAGCAATCCCTTGCTCGGCTAGGCCACCAAAAATGTCTCTGGATCAAATCCATGGTCATGTATCTCCCGAAATGGACGGCCAATGGGTAGTCATGGCATACTTGTAGGATGGTAGTACGCAGATTCTGTAATATAAAAACTTTATTACCCTGCCAATAGAGTCCATCATTTTCCTGAAGGTTCATATCTGGGGGCAGAGAAATTCCCCTTGATGCTTAACGAATCTGTGACATTAGGTCGGCTTGTGTAAGCAGAAAATTTCCAGCCTGTAGGATGGTATCCGTTTGGGGTGGAACTGCAATTTCCGTGAACATACGCGATAGCGCGTCAGGTTTCACATTCTTGGACCTGGGCCGGTAGGTTATATGGAAACTGAAGCGTTAAAAAAAAAAAAGAGCCCATCTTGCTTGTCTGAGGTGTTTGGCGGGCCTGAGATATTCAATAGTTTTTGTGATCTGTGAAGATCAGTATTGGGTGTGTTGCTCGCTCCAAGAGGTACCGCCACTCTTCCAGGGCTGATTTAATTGCCAACAGTTCTCGGTCTCCCACATCATAGTTTCTTTCTGATGGCCCTAATTTCTTCGAGAAAAAGGCCACAGGGTGCATCAGAGCCTTAGGTCCTTGACGCTGGGACAAGATGGCCCCTACAGCGCTTTCTGGATGTATGGAAGAGTGGGGTCAGGGTGCTTCAGTACCGGGGCAGAGGTAAAAAGTCCCTTTAATTTGTCAAAAGCAGCTTGAGCTGCCTCTGTCCATTGAAAACGGTTCTGTTTCTTCACGAGTTGAGTGATGGGCATGATGATACCAGAGAAGTTTTTAATAAATTTCCTGTAGAAATTAGAGAAACCGATAAACCGTTGTAACCCTTTCTTATCAATTGGAGATGGCCAGGACATTATAACTGCGACCTTTTGAGGATCCATCGCCATACCTCCCGTAGAGGTTACCAGTCCGAGAAAGTGAATGGTCTGCGTTTCGAATTCACATTTCTCGGCCTTGGCATAGAGTCCATTTTGTCTTAATCTAAGAAGAACCTGTTTCAAATGGTCATGATGTAGTTCTAGAGAGGCCGAGAAAATTAGAATGTCGTCTTGGTAAACGATCATGAATAGGTCTAGGACGTCTCTGAAGATATTACTGAAGATATTATTTACAAAATGCTGGAAGGTTGCCGGGACGTTGCATAACCCAAAGGGCATAACAAGGTACTCAAAGTGGCCAAAACGAGTCCGGAAGGCCGGTTTCCACTCATCTCCCTCTCTGATTCTGATCAAATTGTAAGCACCTTGTAAATCCAGCTTAATGAATATCCTTGCAGAGCGAAGTCTCTGGAGCCGTTCTGGAATTGGAGGCAAGGGGTAGCGATTTTTAACGGTAATCCTGTTTAATTCTCTGTAATCCACACATGGACGGAGTGAGTGGTCTTTTTTCTCGACAAAAAATATTCCTGCCCCAGCTGGAGAAGTAGAGTGTCGGATGAACCCTTTCTTGAGATTCTCATCGACATAATCTTTCAATACCAAGAGTTCAGGCTCTGAAAGGGGGAAAATCCTTCCAAATGGAATTTCTGCCCCTGGTAAAAGTTCAATCGGGCAATCGTAGGCCCGGTGGGGGGGAAGAGTGTCTGCTTTCTGCTTATCAAAGACATCCAGGAAATCATGGTACACGGATGGAACAAGGTCTTGGGATTCAGATACTGGTTTAAGACAGCCAACAACTGGGGCCGTATGGTGGAGAGTCTTGAGACAGTTGTGGAGGCAGTAGGAAGACTGCCTTGCCTGTTGTCCAATCTATCTGTGGGTTGTGTGCTTGCAACCATGGCATCCCCAAAATGGTCGGAAAAGTGGTGAGGAGATGACGTCCAAGCACAACAGTTCTTGGTGGTTAGGAAAAATGTCAGCGGGCAAGGATTGAGTTTCTTGGACGATGGGCCCAGATTTAATGTTGGACCCATCAGCTAATCGTATGGACAGTTTCTGTTGCTTAGATTGCAGAGGAATATTGTGTTGCAGGACGAAGGCATGGTCGATGAAACCGCTACAGGCGCCTGAATCATTTATGGCCTGGACTTGAAGTACCCCTCCTGGAAGCTGTAGGGAAACAGGAACAGCAATGTAAGTAGATCTTGATAGAGTCAATGCACAAGGATCAAGAGGAGGAGAGTCACACTTACGAGTCTCATTGGGGCACAGGTTTGCGTAATGACCGGCTCCTCCGCAGTTGAGACCGAGATTATGCATGCGACAGCGCTGCTTTTCCTCTGGTGTCAATGGTGAACGAAGCAGGCCTAATTGCATTGGCTCTGAAGCTTCAGGTATGGGAGCAGGTAGTGGGGTTGCAGAGATAGGTGGGTGGCTAGGTACCCTGGGTAGCATCCACATGGGCCGGTACTGGCTGGTCCTTTCAGATCTTCGCTCCCTCAGTTGACAATCGATTTGAATAGACAGTTGGATCAGTTCCTCTAGGGAATCCCCACACGAGCTAGTTCATCCTTAAATGCCTCCGAAAGTCCTAGGCGGAACTGAAAACGGAGAGCGGCGTCGTTCCATTGTGTGTCGGAACTCCACCGTTTAAAGTCTGTAACATAGTCCTCCACGGGCCTACGACCCTGCTGGAGTGTGTGGAGGCTGGTCTCGGCTGTGGTGGTACGTTGAGGATCATCATAAAGCTTAGCCATTTCATCCAAAAAAGAGTCCATAGTCCACAGTATTCAGCAAGGGACTGGCTTGTTCCAGTAGGTGATGAGCCCAGGTCTGGGGTTCTCCCTGCAGTAATGAAATGATGAACCCCACCTTGGTGCTTTCTAAAGAGAAGGTGCGGGGCTGTAACAAGAAATACAAATAGCAGGCATTTCTGAAAGTGCAGAATTTGCTGCGATCTCCCATAAACCTCTCAGGAGCAGGGACTCGTGGCTCTGGGGGTGGCATCACTACTGTGGGTGTATAAGCTGAAACAGGTGATGCGGGTGCTGCGGCTGTCCGGTGCGCTGAGGTGCTTGGAGAGAGAGACTCCACTCTTTGTTGGAGCCGTTGGTAGCCACCTTGTAGGCCCTGGACGGCTTGAGTGAGGTTTGAAATCTGTTGGCACAGAGCATCCATAGCAGAGGCCCCCCTTTCAGACTCCATGTGGCTAGATTGTACCATCATGTACCTTTCAGCGGAGTCAGAAATGACAAGGGTGGCCTCTTGCACGGTCCCGGTCCTAACACCCCTGGAGGTTGAGACAGGGCTGCTAGGGCGGCGGAAGGGTGTAGGTGCCTGCTGGCAGGATCAGGAACACCGGAGCCTATGTGGAGGAGGTGGAATACTGATCACAGGGTTGGTTTAGGAAAAGTCCAACAGGAACACTTGCAGAGTCAGGGGCAGGCAGGAGTTGGCAACGTGCTGGCAGTAAGGTACACAATCGGCAGGCAGGCTCGTGGTCGGGGACAGGCGGTGGTTGGCAACAGGCTGGCAGGAAAGTACAAGATCAGGAGACAGAGCTGTAGTCAGAAGTCCAAGCCAGAGGCAGGCAGAGATGCAGGGGTAATCCGAGAGAGTAGTCGTGGAAGCCAGACGTTCAGGATCAAGGTAATCGAACAAGACAGCAGCAAGGATACAGGAACGAGCTGAGACAATCCAGTACTGACTAGTACACTGATCATTTAAATAGGGCGCCTTGCGCCGTGATTCGTTGGCATGCGAACGTGCCCGCGCTGGCGTGCACTCGTTCGTATGGGTGCGCCAACGTGCGTGCCTGGTCCGGGGCTCGCTCGTTCTTGCCGTACGTTTGAGCAAAGACTGCTGGCTGCCGCACGGGAACTAGCATTTGTTGCGATGGTTCTCTGACAGTCTCTCTGCAAAGTTCCACAAATGCCTGTTGAGCTTGCCAGTGTAATTCTCTAATTCAGCTTCCTGTGACAGTGTACTACACAACTCCTGAATTAGGAGCAGATTCGCCACTCTCATGAAGCCTGTGCCTGCTTGCAGTACAGTAGGATGAAAAAATGTTGCAGGAGGCACTGCTATCGGCAATATCACTGCTGATTCAGAAGGCTGTAACTTGTCAATTAGCACTTGGTCATAACTAGTCCTGCCCGTTGTGAGCTCAAGTGATGGGAAGGGGATGAAATGATGAGGATTTATCTCAGTCAGAGAAGGTAAATTAAGTTTTTCTAGTTCATTGAGGCTCACAGTAGTTCAGTGACTGTTTAAAGTACTACCTCTACTATGTGGATGGGTTGCTAGAGGTCTCCCATCTAATTTCCTGTATACAACTCCTTTCAGTGAACATGAGACTCTTTGTCTCAATTACTGGACTGCAGAACCAGCATGTAAAAATCATCTCCTTGGCAATTTGGGAAACAGCATCTCTTCAAGAACACCCTAATCAAAGGTGCAGTCCTTCCACATGGCTCTGTAGGTCCCACCGCTATAGCTCCGGATAGCTGGAAAGGATTGAGCAGCTGGCTGGAATTGAACAAAGTGTTTCTCTAGGAGCAAAGGAACCAAGATGCTCCACACTGACCAGCATGGACTGTGGAACAGGAAGTGATGTCACCGGCGTCTGATTGGACCTAGGCAGGGCTGGAATCTTGTCAATCAGGGCTGCAGTGGTGAAAGGCTACAAGCTCGGAGCCAGCTGCTCCTTCTATTGGCCTGCTGCCCTCTAGAGGAGGACAGCGGTATATACACAATGGAGAGCATGTGGGTGTGGCCGTGGAACTAGAAATTTCAGCAGACCAATTAGTAAACAATTTAGGGAAAAATAAATTATAGCAAGGGGCAAGGTAAGGCAGGGGATAACAGTCTCGGATTGACCCAAAAAAAGACATTTTTCCTGAATCGTCTTCCAGGGCAGCATCCGAGAGATAGACTCCTCCTCCCTGAAACAGGAAACACATTAGTCCACCGTTATAAATTTCAGTCTTACCTGCGTGCCTCAGTTGTTTGTGTTTCCTCCGAACCCACACGAGCTGCAAAGAAACATTTATTATTTTACCTTGTCTCTGTGACCGACAAGTATGTCCTATCTGCAAAACCTGGGATGGATAGTGAATACAGAAAAATCACAGATGACCCCAAGCCAGAGAGTGGTATATTTGGGCTATGTACTGGACTCCAGACTAACCAAAACCTTCCTAATGGAAGAAAAGAAAAAATCACGCAGGCAGTAACCTCTCTAAGAGGGACCAACGCCATTACAATCAGACAAGGAATGGCAGTGCTAGGACTGATGACGTCTTCAATCCCAGCCATCACCTGGGTGCAGATTCACATGAGACCTCTACAGAATTACATTCTGTCTCAGTGGGATGGCAGCCACTCATCCCTAGACAGGTCCATTCCTGTTCCGATCACAGTCAAACAAACAATGGTGGCTCAATCCACTTTGATACATCGAAGGGCGCAAATGGACTAAATCTGACCCAGTCAGGATCACACCGATGCCAGCGCCCTAGGCTGGGGGGCACACATGGAGGGCCTCTGCACACAGGGAAAATGTTGTTCCAGATGGTCCCAAGCCTCCTCAAACATGAGAGAGCTAAAAGCTGTGGGGAAAGCATTAAAAGCATTCAAGCCAGAAATACAGGGGAGAGACGTAAAAGTACAAAAGACAACGTCACGACTGTGGCATACCTAAACAGGCAAGGAGGGACAAAGTCCCAAAGCTTGATGAGGCTGACAGAAACAATCCTACTATGGGCAGAATCAAACATAAGATCAATATCAGGCATCCACCTGAAAGGAACAGACAATACGCAGGCAGACTTCCTGAGCCGGAAGACCATAAAACAGACGGAGTGGTCACTGAACCAAATGACCTTTGCACAAATCACTCAAAAGTGAGGTGTACCCGAGGTAGATCTGTTCACTTCCAAAGCAAACGCAAAATCACCAACATTCTTCTCACTGGATCCCACAGAGGGCAACAGCGGAGTAGATGCCTTCAGCCAAAGCTGGGGATGGCAACTGTGTCATGCATTCCCTCCATCTACCATAATACCAAGAGTGATTCAAAAAATAAAGGCAGAGAGAGCAACGGTGATACTAATAGCACCGCACTGGCCCCAAAGGGCATGGTTCAGCCACTTGAAGAACCTCAGCATCCAACCTCAACTGACACTGATGGACCGGCCAGATCTCTCATCACAGGGCCCAGTCAACCACCCGAACCACAGAATCCTGAAGCTTTCGGCTTGGTTACTGAAAGGGTAAGACTTCAGAACAAAGGGCTGTCAGACAAGGTGATCAATACCATCATAGACAGCAGGAAGCCCATGACTAGGGCAATCTACGAGAAAGTGAGGAAAAAGTTTGTCTCCTGGAACAAAAACAAACCTAACCAAAAACAAACAGAGGGATAATCCCAACAATTCTGGATTTCCTGCAAGATGGAGCAGACAAAAATATCTCCCAAGGCACGCTGAAGGTACAAGTGGCAGCACTCTCCTCGTTCATGGACACCACACTCACAGAGGATCTGCTGATAAAGCGATTCCTAATGTCACTTAACAGAACTAGATCGGCTAAAATGAATAGAACTCCAACTTGGGACATATCCAAGATGCTTAGAGGGTTTCTCTCCCCTCCATTCGAACTGATGGAAGATAGCTCAGACAAAAACCTCACTCTAAAAACTGCACTTCTTGTGACCCTAGTATTGGCCAGAAGAGTGAGCGAAATCCAAGTCCTGTCTATAATGGAACCATACTGCCTAATACCTTTAGACAAAATAATTCTCTCGCCAGACCCGGCCTTTCTACCCAAGGTCTCTTCAACGTTCCATAGAACCCAAAATATCATCATCCCTTCGCTTCCAAAAACTATGGACAGCAAAAAAAGAGACACTTGCAACAAACTCGATGTAAGAAACGCACTCATAACATACCTCGAAAGAACGAAGGATTGGCGAAGAACGACCTCTCTTTTTGTCCTCTATGTGGGAGTTAACAAAGGGAAGCAGGCATCCAAGAATACCATCAGCAGATGGATAAGAATGGCCATACAGACAACCTATGGGGCACAAAACCTCACTTCTCCAAGCGGGATCAGAGCACACACAACCAGACCCTGGGCAAACTCGGTCGCAGAGAAAGCAGGGGCAGCTCCGGAGCAGATCTGCAGGGCAGCGACATAGTTGAGCTTCAGTACCTTCGCAAGGCACTATCGTATAGACCAGCTGTCCAACCAAGACCAGGCATTTGGTCGCAAAGTGCTCCAGTCTCTACCCCACCCTAGTAAGTATTGCTTGATACATCCTCTCGGATGCTGCCCTGGAAGACAATTCGAGAAAATAGAGTTAGGTACCTGGTAACTCTTTTTCTAAGAAGTCTTCCAGGACAGTACTAGTTCCCACCCTTAAATGACAAATACCAGTACAATGGGGGAGCTTTAAGCTTACTGAGATTTCCTTTGGTGCTTTAATACAACTGAGGCATGCAGGTAAGACTGTGAAATTTATAATGGTGGACTAATGTGTTTCCTGTTTCAGGGAAGAGGAGCCTATCTCTTGGATGCTGCCCTGGAAGACTTTTTAGAAAAAGAGTTACCAGGTACCTAACTCTATTTTGTTTTAAAAACTGACATACATAGAAATATTTGAAGCATAATTCTCTTCTATATGTATAGAAGCCTATTAAAGAGGTTAACGATGTATGAAGGGCCAGACAAGTAAAATAGAAAAAAAGGGGGCGTTTACATGCATACTAATAATACCTTCGTCATCTCTCCATCCTTAGTAACCAGATTCCCCTCATCATTCTTTATGGGACCAATATGATCTGACCTCCCTTTCTTACTATTTATATACTTAAAGAATTTCTTGGGATTTTTTTTTACTCTCCTCCGCTATGTGCCTTTTGTGTTCTATCTTAGCCTCCCTGATTACACCCTTACATTTCTTGTTCCATTCTTTGTAAAGTTGGAATTCTGATGATCCCTCAGCCTTGTATTTTTTGAAGGCCTTCTCCTTTGCTTTTATATGCAATCTTACTTTGGAGTTAAGACACACAGGACTTTTCCCATTGGGATGCACTGGCTAATACCCTTTTTAATATGCTCTTATGAATGAATGATTTGTATAGCGCTGCACATGCGAACTGAATCGCCTCGAGGCGCTTGATCTCTCCTGTGTTGTCCAGCTCCCTAGAAGAGGTATGTCTTGATTTTCTTCCTAAAGGCCTGATGGTTTTCTTCCGTGCGGATGTGGGTAGGTAGAGCGTTCCATAGCCGTGGTCCTTAAAGCATACCCATTTCTTTGTGTTCTTTGTTCCTAAGATTTTATCCCATTTAGTGTCTTCTAGAGTATCGTAGTTTAGGGAAGTTGGCTCTTTTGAAATTCAGTGTCTTTGTATTCCCCTTATGTTTCCTATCTGTGTGATTTATACTGAAATAAATTGACCTGTGATTGCTGTTTCCTAAATTGCCTCGTATTTCCACATCCGTAATCAGGTCTGTATTGTTGGTAATCAGTAGGTCTAGTAACGTTTTGTTTCTAGTTAGTGCATTTACCATCTGACCCATGAAATTATCCTGGAAGACGTTTAGGAAATGGCAAGCTTTATGTGTGGTTCCTTCCACCCAGTCGGTCTGGATAATTAAAACCCCCCATTATAATGTCACTTCCCATCCTTGCCGCTAATCCAAATTGTGATGGGTGGTCCACCTCCCCCTTCTCCCTCTGGTTAGGGGGCCTATAGCATACTCCCTTTATTACTTTCCCTTTAGTTTCCTCCCTTTGAAGCTCTACCCCTCCTCCCTTGTTCCCGTAGCGATGTCGTCTCTCACATTCACTTGTACATCATTTTTGATATACAGGCGCGCCCCTCCCCTTTTTACGCTCTCTTTCCCTGCAATATAGGGAATACCCTTGAATGGTTACCAGCCAATCATGAGAGCTGTTGAACCAAGTCTCTGAAATTCCTACAAGATCGAAATCCTCCTCGTACAACTTTAGCTCTAGTTCTCCCATTTTGTCTGCCAGACTCCTGGCACTGGTGAACATACCACGTAGTTTAGACCATTGCATACTATCTCCTTATTAGGTGTTCTGAGCTTGCAAATAGGACTTGTTACTGTACTTACCTCGGGGTTAGGTGCTTTAGTCAACTTACCACTAATGCCCCCAATACTACCCTCAGGAATTTGTTCCGTGCTGACTATCTCTACCTCTAGACCCTCCCCCATCAGCTAGTTTAAAAGCCCCTCTAACTTCTCGGCCACCTTCACTCCCAGCCGATCTACACCTTCCCCATTTAGGTGCAGTCTGTACCTGCTAAAGAGCTGGTAACCGACTGAGAAGTCAGCCCCGTTCTCCAGGAACCCAAACCCCTCCTTTCTACACCAGCTCCTCAGCCACTTGTTTACTTCCATAATCTCCCTCTGCCTTTCTGGTGTGGCTTGAGGTACCGGTAGTATTTCTGAGAATACTACCTTGGAGGTCCTTTTCCTCAATTTAGCTCCTAAGTCCCTAAGATCGTTTTTTAGGACACTCCATATTCCTCTGACTTTGTCATTGGTGCCAACGTGCACCATGACAGCAGTGTCTTCCCCAGCCCCTCCCAGTAATCTGTCCACCAGATCCGTGATGTGCCGAACCCGAGAGCCCGGTAGACAACATACAGTTTGGCGCTTCAGGTCTTTGTGACAGATTGCCCTCTCTGTCCTTTTAAGAATTGAGTTCCCTACTACCAGAATCTGTCTTTCCTTTCCCTTGACTTTACTCCCACCCTCACTGGAGGAGTTATTCCCCCGGCAGCTAGAGGAGTCACTCAGCTCCAGCAATGCTGGTCCCTGACTGGTTTTACCAATGTCAATGGGGCGTACTCATTGGGATGTTCCAGCCCAGGACCGGCCTCCCTGGCACTTTCCCCTCTACCCTTCCTGACTATCATCCATCTACTCTGCTTTGGTGCCTGCCCCTCTTTATCTCCACCCACCTCTGTACTGGCACCTGCCGGGTATGATACCAACTCTCCTTTAGTATGGAGTCTTCGCAGTGTTGACAGTTGCTTCCAGAGAAACAACATGCTTACATTTTGCACAGCAGTATTCGCCCTTTATTGGATGATCAAGGAACGCATACATGCCACAAGATGCAGACTGAGTCGTATCTCCACACCCACGGGGCATCATACCCACTAATTTAATGGGGAATTGGGGATTATAACTTGTCCAAATTAACTAACAACTAGCTTCCTGACACTAAAATACTCAACAATACACAGGTACTCAACATTACAATACACAAGTACTTGCAGCACACGTGCACTCACAACACTCGTGCACTCACAGAACACGTGCACTCGCGTACTCCCAGCACCCGTGCACCCACAACACACGTGCTCTCGCAGTACTCGGGTACTCACAGTACACGTGCACTCACAGCACACAGATACTATTGAGTGGGGTTTACGTCCACTTTAATCCTGTGTTCCTTAATGTATGCTGTACTACAAGGAAAGAATTGTTAATTTAGAAAATGTGTTCAAGAATATCACCTTTTATCTATCAGCAGTATTTGAATCGAGATCCAATGTTTTCCGGTTCAAATATTTTGAAAAGGCCATCAATTTCCTTGGGGTGTACTTACTTTTTACATTTTTTTCATGTGTTTAGTATTAGCAATTGAGACAGCAACATGGAAAGTGCAGTAACTCAGAGCAGCTAACCGGAATTGCATTAATCTGGCTATAGTAAGTGAAATCTGGCTCCTGTGGGTTACTAGCTTCTTCACATCATCCTTGTTCATTGTACTGCCTTAATAGTAAAAAAAAGGTTACATTTTGTACTGACCAGTTTTTTTATTCTTGGCCTTGTTAGAAGATACAAAACCTGCTGTGTTATCCATGCAATTTTTAAAGATGGTAATATTGTCATATGTCTGTATTTGTATTTTTGTGTTTACTACAATATCACTTTCTTTCCAGTTACAGTTTTTACCAGTAATTGTGATACATTAATGCCATGTATTTTCATTCACTTCTTAAATGGCAAAGCTGGTTGATGGACAGGCTCTGACCCAAACAGTTCACGTTACACATTTCTTAATCGATGTGCTTTATCCTACAAAGTGAAATAAACGTCTGCTGAATGTGTGGAAAAAAGAGGTTTAAAGTTTTACTCCATCCTAATTCTGTTACGATTTGCTTTGTTCACCAATCACTCTGATCCTCCTAGCAGGGGGACAAGACCCGGAGAATAAAACTGTCTGAGACTATAGATAAAAAGGCAATGAATTTTGCTTTCAAGGCAAAAGACGGTGCAGTCTATAAAAGAATGAAAACAGGAATAAAAGTACAGTATCTTTAACCTGTAGATGCATTGTACCTTTGTAAAGTTCGTACTGTATAACAAAAAAAGGAAATAACTATGATGTTCCAAAGGCTTTGTAATTGTATGACACTAGACTTTGAAAAAGGTCAGTGCTTAGAGACTGTCCAAAAACTTGACAAGAAAATAGATCAATTTATTCAGAATAGGTAGAGTTCTCATTGTTTTTGTGATGACATAACAAACTTGTCATCGTGGCTTCTGTATGAAGTGACTTTTTATATTTCTACGTATGTAATTTTTGTTTCCTTTTATTTTTGTTAGAGTTGCTCTTAGGACTTGGCAAAGAAGAAAATGTCAGGAGCAGCACTCCAAAGAAAAATACAGGAGATACTGTACAGTACACATTGCAGAAGGTACTTTTATCTTGAATAAACTTAAAGGGAACACCTTGATTTCCTTGTTTTGCAGAAAACTTTAAAGGCTAAGTTTATCTTTTGGGAAACAAATAATGAACAAACATATTTCTGCAGAAAACAAAATGTGCATTTATTTTTTTTTCTATGATCAGTAGATCGCAGGTGCAATCTTAGGCTCCTGCAGACTCTCACTACAGCTGTCTACCCATACCTTCTGTACTGGCAGACAGTTACTAAAGAGCAGGAAGAATATATGAACTATAAGCCATCTGCCGTGGTGGAAGACAGCACTTGTAGTTCATTCATTTACAGATTGCTGTGAATTAATGATGCTGCTGTGTGAGCTGCACTGTTTTTGAGAAGACACTGCAGGGAGAGGAACCCCCCCCCACTGTCACGGGGGCGTGGAGGGAGTGGGGCTGCTGGAGCATGTTCTACCTCAGCCCTCAAATTTTCCACTCACCTACTCTCATTTTGCGAGTGGAAAATGAGGGCTGGCGAGGGTGGGCTGCCTGGAAGCAGGGGGCGGGCGAGTACCGCCGGCATGCGGGGTTGAATGGGAGCCGTTCTCCCATCGATCACGGAGGGGGAAAAGAGAAAAGTGCAGGCGGCTGCATTATCAGAGCACGGGGACCTCGCTGTAACAGCTTACATTTCAGTTGCCCTGTGTTCATCGCACTCACCATGACATACACCCCCGCCTCCTGGCCCCGATACTTTGATAGACAGATCACACGTCCAATCCCGGGACGTGTGACATAAATCAAAGTCCCCAGGCCAGGAGGCAGGGCTGTATGTGACGGCGAGCTGCGGGAACACGCGGCAATTGAAATGTAAGCTGTTACAGCGATGTCCCCGCTCTCTGATAATCCAGCCGTCTGCACTCCTCTCTCTTCCCCTGCACAGGTAGAGCCCATTGATGGACACAGGCAGGCTGCATTGATGGACACAGGCAGGCTGCATTGATGGACACAGGCAGGCTGCATTGATGGACACAGGCAGGCTGCATTGATGGACGTAGGCAGGCTGCATTGATGGATGCAGGCAGGCTGCGTTGATGGACGCAGGCAGGCTGCGTTGATGGACGCAGGCAGGCTGCGTTGATGGACGCGGGCAGGCTGCGTTGATGGGCACGGGCAGGCTGCGTTGATGGTCACGGGCAGGCTGCGTTGTTGGTCACGGGCAGGCTGCGTTGTTGGTCACGGGCAGGCTGCGTTGTTGGTCACGGGCAGGCTGCGTTGTTGGGCACGGGCAGGCTGCGTTGATGGGCACGGGCAGGCTGCGTTGATGGGCACAGGCAGGCTGCATTGTTGGGCACAGGCAGGCTGCATTGTTGGGCACAGGCAGGCTGCATTGATGGATACAGGCAGGCTGCATTGATGGGCACAGGCAGGGCAGCATTGATGGGCACAGGCAGGGCGGCATTGCTGGGCACAGGTGAAGCGGCATTGATGGGCACAGGTAGGCTGCATTGTTGGGTACAAGCAGGCGGCATTGTTGGGCACAGGTAGGCGGCATTGTTGAGCACAAGCAGGCGGCATTGTTGGGCACAGGTAGGCGGCATTGTTGAGCACAGGTGAGGCTCCATTGATAGGCACTGATAAAGTTGTTATATTATTTTGACTTTATACTGATAAAGTTAATATTTATTTTTATAACTTAATTCTGCATAAAACATTTAAGTGTAATTTCATGAGTTAATTTATGAAGACGTGTTTAGGGGTGGAATTAGGGGTGGGGCATAGTAGGGGTTGGGTGGGGCAACTGGTTGGCGTGTACCACTTGAGACCTGGCTAGTAGCTCAGGACTTGAAATTTTGAGCCCTGTTAAACCTTACACCCAAAATATGGTTTTAACGTGTAACATGCTGCTAAAGGTAAGCTTATCCTTTTCAAGAAAATGTTTCTGTATTTTCTATATGTAATGTTACCTGTAAATAGTGTGGAAGGGAGACCAACATATATAAGGGTTTTCCAGTTTAAAAAGTGTGATTCAGCATCTTTCCCTGCCATTTTGCAACATTGGAGACTCTGAATTAAATAGCATCCCTGTATTATGGGCTTCTGACCTCAGATATTGCATCGCATACTAGCACGTTATGAAATACCTTAAAACAAAGCCCTCCAGTGATGCGCTGTCTACGCTAACCGGGCTTCCATCTTCCCCCGGTCTTCCTTTGGGGTTTGTGAGCTCCAGCTGTATAAATGTCTGGGGCCGCAATGACGTCACTCATGATGCATGCATGTGGGCGCTCTCGGCTGCGGCACGGAGCTCTGAAGGCCTGGCGCAGTATGCTGGACCTTCAGAGCACATGCGCCATCGACGTCACCGTCTGCATCTAGTGTGAATATCTTATATATTACAAGACAAGAAGTTAATGTTTTTTTACAATGTACATAAACCTGGCCATACGCTGGTTGAATTTTGTCCAATTCTGCCGTCAAAATTTGAGCCACAAGCAGCCCTGTCGACACCATGTGGCTCAACAAAAGTCAACTGAAAAATCAAGGGAGTTAGCTCATAAATTTTTGGCCGAACAATCACTACATCCTGTCAGGTAGCAGGGAAGATTCCTCAATCCAAAAAACGAAACGTGTATGGCTAGCCATAGTTATCTTTTAATATCCATGTAAATCATAGGCGTGCGCAACCTATTGCATTAGGGTGTGCACCCCAAAGCTCAAACACACATGTGCGTGTGTGTGTGTGTGTGTGTATATATATATATATATATATATATATATATATATATATATATATATATATATATATATATATTGAAAATGTGACTGATCATGCCAAAAAACTGTCTTTTATTTAAGGATAGCAATCACATGAAACCATTTATTATCACATAGAAATCACCCAAATGGCCCTGATAAAAAGTTTACATATGGAATGTTTGGCCTTGGTACAGACACAGAAGGTGGCACACACACACACAGGTTAAAATGGCAATTAAAGGTTGATTTCCCACATTTGTGGCTTTTAAAATCACAATTAGTGTATGTATATAAATAGTCAATGAGTTTGTTAGCTCTCACAGGGATGCACTAAGCAGGCTGGACACCGGGCCATGAGGAGGTAGAAAAGAACATTCAAAAGACCTGAGTAACAAGGAAAAAGCCTTGAATATGCCAGTCAGTACTGTTTAGTCACTTAACCACTTGCCGACCGCCTCACGCATATATACGTGAGCAGAATGGCACGGGCAGGCAAAATCACGTACCCATACGTGATTGCCTTCCCGCGGGCGGGGGGTCCGATCGGGACCCCCCCCGGTGCCAGTGGCGGTCGGCATTTGGCTAGGAGCGATGAGAGACGAGGGGGAGACCATCCGATCGTGGCCCCCCCTCGCGATCGCTCCCAGCCAATGAGGAACATCCCCTGCCTGTGTATAGTACACTCAGGGAGAGGATGTGATGTCATCTCTCCTCGGCTCGGCAGTTTCCGTTCTAGCGCCGAGGAGAGAAGACATGTAAGTGCACCAACACACACACACACAGTAGAACATGCCAGGCACACAAAACACCCCCGATCGCCCCCCCGACCCCCCCCCCATCACCCCTCCCTGTAACACTGACACCAAGCAGTATTTTTTTTTTTTTCTGATTACTGCAGGGTGTCAGTTAGTGACAGTTACTGTGGTAGGACAGTGAGTGTTAGCCCCCTTTAGGTCTAGGGTACCCCCCTAACCCCCCCTAATAAAGTTTTAACCCCTTGATCACCCCCTGTCACCAGTGTCGCTAAGCGATCATTTTTCTGATCGCTGTATTAGTGTCACTGGTGACGCTAGTTAGGAACGTAAATATTTAGGTTCGCCGTCAGCATTTTATAGCGACAGGGACCCCCATATACTATCTAATGTTTTAACCCCTTGATTGCCCCCTAGTTAACCCTTTCACCACTGATCACCGTATAACCGTCACGGGTGACGCTGGTTAGTTCGTTTATTTTTCATAGTGTCAGGGCACCCGCCGTTTATTACCGAATAAAGGTTTAGCCCCCTGATCGCCCGGCGGTGATATGTGTCGCCCCAGGCAGCGTCAGATTAGCGCCAGTACCGCTAACACCCACGCACGCAGCATACGCCTCCCTTAGTGGTATACTATCTGAACGCATCAATATCTGATCCGATCAGATCTATACTGGCGTCTCCAGCAGTTTGAATGAATGAATGATTTATAAAGCGCTGCAAATGCGAACTGAATCGCCTCAAGGCGCTGGATGCATTTTCTGATGTCAGCTTCTCAGAAAAGGAAGGTCTTTAGTTTTTTTTCTGAAGGCCTGGTGGTTTTCTTCCATGCGGATGTTGGTAGGAAGAGCGTTCCATAGTTGAGGTCCTTGGACTGCGAATCTTCGTTCTCCCTTTGCTTTGTAGCGGTATTTGGGAATGGTAAGGAGGTTTTGGTTAGCTGATCGAAGACTGCGATTCGGTGTGTAGTGTTTTATTTTCTCGCGGAGATATGGTGGGGCGTTTCCTTGTACGCATTTGTGGGTGATGCAGAGGGTCTTGAATGTGATCCGTTTCTTCACGGTTAGCCAGTGTAGGCTCTTTAGGGAGGGGGAGATGGATTCCCAGGGTTTTTTTCCTGTTAACAGTCTTGCCGCCGTGTTTTGGATGAGTTGTAAGCGCGCAAGCTGATATTGGGGTAGTCCTACGTTTAGGGTTCCCAAAAACGCAGTGTTAGCGGGATCAGCCCAGATATCCGCTAGCACCTGCATTTTGCCCCTCCGCCCGGCCCAGCCCACCCAAGTGCAGTATCGATTGATCACTGTCACTTACAAAACATTAAACGCATAACTGCAGCGTTTGCAGAGTCAGGCCTGATCCCTGCGATCACTAACAGTTTTTTTGGTAGCGTTTTGGTGAACTGGCAAGCACCAGCGGCCTAGTACACCCCGGACATAGTCAAACCAGCACTGCAGTAACACTTGGTGACGTGGCGAGTCCCATAAGTGCAGTTCAAGCTGGTGAGGTGGCAAGCACAAGTAGTGTCCCGCTGCCACCAAAAAGACAAACACAGGCCGTCGTGCCCATAGTGCCCTTCCTGCTGCATTCGCCAATCCTAATTGGGAACCGACCACTTCTGCAGAGCCCGTACTTCCCCCATTCACATCCCCAACCAAATGCAGTCGGCTGCATGAGAGGCATTTTCTTTATGTCCTCCCGAGTACCCCTACCCAACAAACCCCCCCCCAAAAAAGATGTTGTGTCTGCAGCAAGCGCGGATATAGGCGTGACACCCGCTATTATTGTCCCTCCTGTCCTGACAATCCTGGTCTTTGCATTGGTGAATGTTTTGAACGCTACCATTCACTAGGTGAGTATTAGCGTAGGGTACAGCACTGCACAGACTAGACACACTTTCACAGGGTCTCCCAAGATGCCATCACATTTTGAGAGACCCGAACCTGGAACCGGTTACAGTTATAAAAGTTAGTTACAAAAAAAAGTGTAAAAAAAAAAAAAAAAAAAAAAAACACATACAAAAATATAAAATAAAAAAAAATAGTTGTCGTTTTATTGTTCTCTCTCTCTCTATTCTCTCTCTCTATTGTTCTGCTCTTTTTTACTGTATTCTATTCTTCAATGTTTTATTGTTATTATGTTTTATCATGTTTGTTTTTCAGGTCTGCAATTTTTTATACTTTACCGTTTACTGTGCTTTATTGTTAACCATTTTTTTGTCTTCAGGTACGCCATTCACGACTTTGAGTGGTTATACCAGAATGATGCCTGCAGGTTTAGGTATCATCTTGATATCATTCTTTTCAGCCAGCGGTCGGCTTTCATGTAAAAGCAATCCTAGCGGCTAATGAGCCTCTAGACTGCTTTTACAAGCAGTGGGAGGGAATGCCCCCCCCCCCCCGTCTTCCGTGTTTTTCTCTGGCTCTCCTGTCTCAACAGGGAACCTGAGAATGCAGCTGGTGATTCAGCCAGCTGACCATAGAGCTGATCAGAGACCAGAGTGGCTCCAAACATCTCTATGGCCTAAGAAACCGGAAGCTACGAGCATTTTATGACTTAGATTTTGCTGGATGTAAACAGCGCCATTGGGAAATTGGGAAAGCATTTTATCACACCGATCTTGGTGTGGTCAGATGCTTTGAGGGCAGAGGAGAAATCTAGGGTCTAATAGACCCCAATTTTTTCAAAAAAGAGTACCTGTCACCACCTATTGCTATGATAGGGGATATTTACATTCCCTGAGATAACAATAAAAATGATTTAAAAAAAAAAAATATGAAAGGAACAGTTTAAAAATAAGATAAAAAAGCAAAAAAATAATAAAGAAAAAAAAAAAAAAAAAGCACCCCTGTCCCCCCTGCTCTCGCGCTAAGGCGAACGAAAGCGTCGGTCTGGCGTCAAATGTAAACAGCAATTGCACCATGCATGTGAGGTATCACCGCGAAGGTCAGATCGAGGGCAGTAATTTTAGCAGTAGACATCCTCTGTAAATCTAAAGTGGTAACCTGTAAAGGCTTTTAAAAATGTATTTAGTTTGTCGCCACTGCACGTTTGTGCGCAATTTTAAAGCATGTCATGTTTGGTATCCATGTACTCGGCCTAAGATCATCTTTTTTATTTCATCAAACATTTGGGCAATATAGTGTGTTTTAGTGCATTAAAATTTTAAAAAGTGTGTTTTTTCCCCAAAAAATGCGTTTGAAAAATCACTGCGCAAATACTGTGTGAAAAAAAAAAATGAAACACCCACCATTTTAATCTGTAGGGCATTTGCTTTAAAAAAATATATAATGTGTGGGGGTTCAAAGTAATTTTCTTGCAAAAAAAAATAATTTTTTCATGTAATCAAAAAGTGTCAGAAAGGGCTTTGTATTCAAGTGGTTAGAAGAGTGGGTTATGTGTGACATAAGCTTCTAAATGTTGTGCATAAAATGCCAGGACAGTTCAAACCCCCCCCAAATGACCCCATTTTGGAAAGTAGACACCCCAAGCTATTTGCTGAGAGGCATGTCGAGTCCATGGAATATTTTATATTGTGACACAAGTTGCGGGAAAGAGACAATTTTTTTTTTTTTTTGCACAAAGTTGTCACTAAATGATATATTGCTCAAATATGCCATGGGAATATGTGGAATTGCACCCCAAAATACATTCTGCTGCGTCTCCTGAGTACGGGGATACCACATGTGTGGGACTTTTTGGGAGCCTAGCCGCGCACGGGACCCCGAAAACCAAGCACCGCCTTCAGGCTTTCTAAGGGCGTAAATTTTTGATTTCACTCTTCCCTGCCTATCACAGTTTCGGAGGCCATGGAATGCAAAACCCCCCCCCCCCCCAAATGACCCCATTTTGGAAAGTAGACATCCCAAGCTATTTGCTGAGAGGTATAGTGAGTATTTTGCAGACCTCACTTTTTGTCACAAAGTTTTGAAAATTGAAAAAAGAAAAAAAAAAATTTTTTTCTTGTCTTTCTTTATTTTCAAAAACAAATGAGAGCTGCAAAATACTCACCATGCCTCTCAGCAAATAGCTTGGGGTGTCTACTTTCCAAAATGGGGTCATTTGGGGGGGGGTTTGTGCCACCTGGGCATTCCATGGCCTCCGAAACTGTGATAGGTAGTGAAGAGTGAAATCAAAAATTCACGCCCTTAGAAATCCTGAAGGCGGTGATTGGTTTTCGGGGCCCCGTACGCGGCTAGGCTCCTAAAAAGTCCCACACATGTGGTATCCCCATACTCAGGAGAAGCAGCTAAATGTATTTTGGGGTTCAATTCCACATATGCCCATGGCCTGTGTGAGCAATATATCATTTAGTGACAACTTTGTGCAAAAAAAAAAAAATAAATAAATTTGTCACTTTCCCGCAACTTGTGTCAAAATATAAAACATTCCATGGACTCAACATGCCTCAAAGCAAATAGCTTGGGGTGTCTACTTTCCAAAATGGGGTCATTTGGGGGTGTTCATGCCATCTGGGCATTTTATGGCATTCAAAACTGTGATAGGTAGTGAGGAGTAAAATCAAAAATGTACGCCCTTAGAAATCCTAAAGGCAGTGATTGGTTTTCGGGGCCCCATACGCGGCTAGGCTCCCAAAAAGTCCCACACATGTGGTATCCCCATACTCAGGAGAAGCAGCTAAATTTATTTTGGGGTGCAATTCCACATATGCCCATGGCCTGTGTGAGCAATATATCATTTAGTGACAACTTTTTGTCTTTTTTTTTTTTTTTTTTGTCATTCAATCACTTGGGACAAAAAAAATTAATATTCAATGGGCTCAACATGCCTCTCAGCAATTTCCTTGGGGTGTCTACTTTCCAAAATGGGGTCATTTGTAGGGGTTTTGTACTGCCCTGCCATTTTAGCACCTCAAGAAACGACATAGGCAGTCATAAATTAAAGGCTGTGTAAATTCCAGAAAATGTACCCTAGTTTGTAGGCGCTATAACTTTTGCGCAAACCAATAAATATACACTTATTGACATTTTTTTTACCAAAGACATGTGGCCGAATACATTTTGGCCTAAATGTATGACTAAAATTGAGTTTATTGGATTTTTTTTAGAACAAAAAGTAGAAAATATCAATTTTTTTCAAAATTTTCGGTCTTTTTCCGTGTATAGCGCAAAAAATAAAAATGGCAGAGGTGATCAAATACCATCAAAAGGACGCAAATTTCTTTTGGGTACAGCATTGCATGACCACGCAATTAACAGTTAAAGCGACGCAGTGCCAAATTGTAAAAAGTGCTCTGGTCAGGAAGGGGGTAAATCCTTCCGGGGCTGAAGTGGTTAAATGGGTTGTAAACCCTCATGTTTTTTCACCTTAATGCATTCTATGCATTAAGGTGAAACACCTGTAGTGCTGCAGCCCTCCAGTGCCTCCGTTTTACTTAAACCCGGTTTTCTTCTCCCCAGGGACGAGCACACCAGCTCTAGCTGGTGTCTTGTGTACTGATTGATAGCAGCACAGCCATTGTCTCCCGCTGTTGTCAATCAAATCCAATGACACGGGGGCGGGGCCAAGTCCTGCTTTCTGTGTCAATAGGTGCAGAAGCAGGACTCGGGAGTGCGCCCTCATGGGTGTCCACCAAAGGAGAGCCCTTCTCCGACGTGGGAAGGTCAAAGAACAGCGCCCTCTAAGTGCAGCAGATAAACCGTTTTAATTGTAAACAATAGATATGAATACAATCACAAGAGAGTAGTATGTTCAGGCATGAAATATAGTTCATCCACTCTGACTTCTGGGTGAACGCTGGCTTAGATGTTGGTCTGCGATCTGGCCATCAATGTTGGTTTACAGCGCTTCCGGATGGCTGGAACAATGATCAGCGGTGCACACAGGCGGCATCAGTTCCTGGTCAGGTCAACAGGCGGTGCTTCACATTCGGAGCATGGGTGCTTCTCCCTCAGGCTTCACTGGTGGCCATCTTTGAATGGGGTTATTATACACACACACACACACGCTATACTAAACAGGCTCACGTAACGAGTAACAATGGCGACATAAAAACAATAATAATAATAATAGCAATACTACGATGTCATGGCTAAGACACTGCATTAACCAATAAACAGCTACTATTGGACTATGATACTTACTCCTGACTACCAGTAGGATCATGATTTATCTGGCAATGGTATATCTATGAAAAGATAGTGGTAATATTTTTAAAATTTTTAGAAATGATAAAAAATCTATTAAGTAAAAAACTTTATGTAAATTAATGATAAAAAAATCAATAATAAACAATCACTAGATATTAATTAATTGGTGTTAATCAATACCAACTATATGGCCTAGTCATTTGGGTTATATTTTACCACGTATAGATATGCATATAGAGGAGTAAGTACACCTGTACAAAACTTGTATATAGGGAGAAATTATGTATACAATATGATTTATTATATGATATGCCTATGTCTAGCAAGCAACCATATTAATATAAATAATAAAAAAATATATAATATATGATATAATATAAAAATACCTCTATTTGTACATTAAATCAATAATTAAAATATATACATATATATATATATATATATATATATATATATATATATATATATATATATATATATATATATATATATATATATATATAATCTCTAGAGTGAAACCTATTAGAAAGGCAAAAAATATACCTAAGGGCAGCACAAGGGTCATATGGGGATATTCAAATAACTTATTAAAACTTATAAAAATTCCTTAAATTGCTCAAAAAAATTAATAAACTGGCTAATAGAGAAGATATTATTATAATAATATTAAAGTGTTACTCTGTTTTATAATAGAGTATTAATTTCAATGCCTTCATTGAGGCCTCCTGGTGATGAGGAATCCAAGGAATAAATCCAATAATTTTCTCTCTCGCATAGTCTTTTATAACATTCAGCAGTAGGAAATGTTTTGGGAATGGCTTCTATAACCCAAACGCTTAATCCTAAGGATGACTGTTTGTGAAATTGTTTGAAATGCCTCGGAACACTATGTTTATCAATGCCCTTTTCTACAAGATTCTGATGTTCCCCAAACCGTTTTCGAAGTGTACGAATGGTATGACCCACGTAAAGCAGGCCGCATGGGCAGGTCAAACAGTATACTACATATTCAGAAGAACATGTAAAAAAATCTGTTATTGTATACTGTTTACCTTTGCAGAAAAATTCTTTCTGCCTATGTGTCACATGAGCACATGTGAGACATAGGGGTTTTTTACATTGGTATATCCCTTTAATATTGAAAAATGTTAAGGGAGCACTAGTGGTGGGGCATAGTGTTTTCATTTTGCTAGGAGCTATTTGGGCTTTGATTGTTTTTTTTGCTCGTCTGTATGTGATGAGAGGTCGGTCACTGACTATAGATTAAAGGTGGGGATCCTGCCTCAATATTAGGCCAGTGTCTTACAAAGATCTTTTCCATCCTCCTAAATTTTTTATGGAATTGCGTGACAAATCGGACAGATTGAGAACTGTCAACGGGTTTGGCATTTCTACCACTCCTAAGGTCTTTGTGGAGATAGTGTTGTAAAGCATCTTCAACAATTTCATCCGGGTAACCCTTTTCTTTAAATTTTGTCTTAAGTAAATGACCATGGGTGTTATAATCTTGTATACGAGTACAGTTGTGTTTAAGTCTACAAGACTGACTTCTAGGGATATTGTTTACCCAACGGGGATGATGACAACTCTTAAAATGTAAATAGGAGTTGCTGGAGGTGGACTTTATGTAATTCTGTGCACAGTTGATGTTGTTTTGATGGAATAATTCATAAGTCCAAAAAGGCAAGCTTATCACTATCAGATACGGAGGTAAATGACAGTCCCATAGTATTGGTATTGCAGTGTTGTACAAAAGCGGGAATGGATGATTCGGGACCATCCCAGATGATGACCACATCATCAATGTAAGTCCGTAGTAAACTAAGTGAGATGCATATGGATTATTTTGAATGAAGTGGTGTTCCCAGTAACCTATAGTGAGGTTTGCGTAGCCAGGGAAAATGTACCCCCATAGCTGTGCCTTAGGTCTGGATATAGTTAGACTCAAAATAGTTGTGTGTTAAACAGTATACTAGGATTTCCAACAAAAAATGTGTTTGTCGTGGATTGAGTAGTGGATCCTCATTAAGTTAGTACTGTATGGCCTGTAGTCCAACAGTGTGGATTTGAGGTATACAGGGAAACCATGTCTAATGAGAGCCAGCGATATATGTCGGCTCCCAAGAATAATGCTGTAACATATTCAATAGATGGTTACTGTCCTTAATATATGAAGGGAGATTTTGTACTATAGGTTGCAAGAAATGATCTATGTATATTGAAAAGTAACTAGCAACGCTTTCCATGGCTGCGACTATTGGGTTTACTGAGTCTTTATGTATCTTGGGGAGGTGATAAAATATGACCTTTTTTAAAAATCGTGTTTAAGAAATGCAACTTCAGATTTTGTAACAATACCCTCCTCCGCTGATCTTTTTAACCAATTCGTGGGCTTCAAGCAAAAACTTGGGCAATGGATCAGTGGGCAGTTTTTTTGTATGTGGACCTATCTGATAGAAGGCCTTATATTCGACAGCTGTCAAATTAGGAGTATGTGTATACATAGTGGACTGTTGACATAAACGAAAAATATCAGCAAAAACGACCTAGTAAAAACGTTGGACATAGGGACCTTTGGCAAATGTAGGGTTAAATATAGATATGGGTCTGAATTTAGTATGCTGAATCGGTGGGGAAGTGGATAGATGTTGAGTAAGTAATTCGGCATAGTCGTCTGGATCCTCAGTATATAGATCCTCTAGATCAGTGGTCATCAACCCTGTCCTCAGGGCCCACTAACAGGTCAGGTTTTATGTATTACCTTGGGGAGATGCAGACTAGAATACTGCAATCACTGAGCAGCAAATGATATCACCTGTGATGTATTTCAGTTATCTTGCAAACCTGGCCTGTTAGTGGGCCCTGAGGAAAAGGGTGATGACCACTGCTCTAGATCATCCAGAGCCCTCCACCATAACAATACTAGACCCAGAGGAGATGGTATCACTGTCGGAATCATTATTGTATTTCTTGGTAGCTTGGATATTGTAATAACGTTTGACGGTCACTTTACTGATAAACCTATTTGAATCAAGAAAAAGGGTGAATGGGTTAGGAGATGCCGTAGGAGCAAAAGTAAGGCCACGTGCCAGCAATGACTGTTCAGGTATAGACAGAACATGATCGGATAGGTTGAAGATCTTTATAGTCTGCTTACTTTCTCCTTTTTGTGTCTACGTCTTCCGCCTCTCCTACCTCTTCGATGAGTTTTCTTTTGGGGCAGGCAAGGAGGTGATCACTAAAAAAGAAGAGGTAGAGGGTATGGGTTCGTCTGTTGAAGTGGGATCAGAGCAAACTATAAGAGATAAATGATTTGTTACAACAGGAATAGTGCTTGGTTGAGCACCAATACCCTTTTGTACTTCTATAGAAGTCACGGGGGTAGTGTTCTGAATAGGGACATCAAGTTTAAGAACCAGATTCCACACTCACTTCCACTAGGATGGTATTAGAGGTTGCAGTGGATGTGGAGGCAGACTCGTGATTGGTTTTAATAATATGCTTTTTGACTAAAGCTTTCGGTTTGGTGGAAGAAGGGCCCATGTGTAGGGGAACAAGAACAACGTGGGCACTCAATGCGGGGAGGAGCTACTAGCGCCCTTGAAGAGGAGGATCGGGGGGCCGCTCTGTGCAAAACGAACTGCACAGTGGAGGTAAGTATGACATGTTTGTTATTAAAAAAAAAAAATGTGAGGGTTTAGTAATCCTTTTAATAAGAAGTGGAAAATTTGGGAATCTCTTGATACCAAGCCAAGGTCAGGTAGATCAAGAAAGATTTCAGCCACAACTGCCACAGGAATTGTTCAGGATACAAAGAAAAACCCGCAGGTAACCTCAGGAGAAATAAACGCTGCTCTGGAAAAAGATGGTGTGGTTGTTTTTGAGGAGCACAATACGATGATGATTCTGGAACAAAAAAAAGCTGCATGATCAAGTTGCCAGAAAGAAGCCTTTACTGTACAAGTTCCACAAAAAAGCCTGGTTACAATATGCCCAACAACACCTTGACATGCCTCATCGGCTTTTTTTTTTTTTTTTTTGTGGCATTGGCGCAGTAACTTGCAGCTCAACCATGCAGCTCTTTTTTGTTCAAGTATCGTTTAATTGTGCTCCTTAAAAACAACCACGCTGTCTTTTTGGAGAGCAGCCTGTATTTCTCCTGTGGTTACCTGTGGGTTTTTCTTTGTATCCTGAGCAATTCTTCTGCCAGTTGTGGCTGCATTCTTTCTCGGTCTACCTGACCTTGGCTTGGTATCAAAAGAGCCCCTAATTTTCCCCTTCTTAATACGTGATTAAACAGTATTGACTGGCATATTCAAAGCTTTGGATATCCTTTTATATCCTTTTCCATCTTTGTAAAGTTTCATTAACTTGTTACGCATGTCTTTTGACTGTTCTTTTCTACTTCCGCATGGCTCAGTGTCTAGCCTGCTTAGTGCATCCATGTGAGAGCTAACAAACGAATTGACTATGCACAGACACTAATTGTGATTTAAAAAGCCACAAATGTGGGAAATTGACTTTTAATTGCCATTTTAACCTGTGTGTGCCACCTTCTGTGTCTGTACCAAGGCCAAACATTCCAGGGTATGTAAACTTTTTATCAGGGCCATTTGGGTGATTTCTGTTATCATTATGATTTAAAAAGGATAAAAAAAAAACTATGTGATAATAAATGGCTTCATGTGATTGCTATTCTTAAATGAAAGACAGTTTTTTGGCATTCAATATTAATGCCAACATTTCACTATTTCTACCAGGGTATGCAAACGTTTGCGCACAACTGTATATACACTATATTGTCAAAAGTATTGCCTTTACATGCACATAAAATTTAATGGCATCTCGGTCTTAGTCCGTAGGGTTCAATATTGAATTGGCACACCCTTTGCAGCTATAACAGCTTCAACTCTTTTGGGAAGTCTGTCCACAAGGTTTAGGAGTGTGTCTATGGGAATTATTTGACCATTCTTCCAGAAGTGCATTTGTGAGGTCAGGCACTGATGTTGGACGAGAAGGCCTGGCTCGCAGTATCCCCTCTAATTCATCCTAAAGGTGTTCTATCGGGTTGAGGTCAGGACTCTGTGCAGGTCAGTCAAGTTCCTCCACCCCAAACTCACTCATCAATGTCTTTATGGACCATACTTTGTGCACTAGTCCAAATCATTTGGTGGAGGGGGGATTAGGTTGTGGGGTTGTTTTTTAGGGGTTGAGCTTGGCCCCTTTGTTCCAGTGAAGGGAACCAGTCGGCATACCAAGATATTTTGGACTATTTAATGCTCCCAACTTTGTGGGAACAGTTTGAGGATGGCTCCTTCCTGTTCCAACATGACTGCACACCAGTGCACAAAGCAAGGTCCATTAAGACAAGGACTTGGCAAGGACGGTGGAAAATTAACTTCAAGTGCAAAAATTCACATTATAATGCCCCGTACACACGGTCAGACTTTGTTCGGACATTCCGACAACAAAATCCTAGGATTTTTTCCGACGGATGTTGGCTCAAACTTGTCTTGCATACACACGGTCACACAAAGTTGTCGGAAAATCCGATCGTTCTAAACGCGGTGACGTAAAACACGTACGTCGGGACTATAAACGGGGCAGTGGCCAATAGCTTTCATCTCTTTATTTATTCTGAGCATGCGTGGCACTTTGTCCGTCGGATTTGTGTACACACGATCGGAATTTCCGACAACGGATTTTGTTGTCGGAAAATTTTATCTCCTGCTCTCCAACTTTGTGTGTCGGAAAATCCGATGGAAAATGTCCGATGGAGCCCACACACGGTCGGAATTTCCGACAACACGCTCCGATCGGACATTTTCCATCGGAAAATCCGACCGTGTGTACGGGGCATAAGAGTAACTAAAACATATAAAATTAAATGTAACAATCTAAAAAAATAAAAATTCCAAAGTGCTATAATGGTGGGAACACTCCAACTAATAAATTGTTGCACTTGAAGTTAATCTGTATGGCAAATATCTATAGGAGGGGTTTCCACCATCCCTGATAAGTTTTGTTTTATACAGTATGTCTTATTTTCAGTTTGATGTGTATTATTCTTTTTCGTACATCACGGGACACAGAGCCACAGTATTTACTGAATGGGTTATACAGACACCTCTAGGTGATGGACACTGGCACACCCTGGACAGGAAGTTTAGCTCCCTATATAACCACTCCCCTTACTGGGAGTACCTCAGTTTTTTCGCCAGTGTCTAAGGTGTTGGTCACGAGTAAAGACGTGCTGTGCAGAGCTCCACTGGAGAAATCCTTGCTAGGGCAGGCCTTGCAACCAGAACCATTCAAAGTGTCTTTTCCAGGCCGAATTGAATGGTACCCGGGCCTCGTGTCCGAAGAAACAAGGTTTTGCCAGTAACGCTTCTGTTTCCAGAGAGCTGGACCCCGGGATCCAGTGTTTGTTTTTTTCAGCCATATTTCCCTGGCGGGGTGCTTTACAGGCCCGGGAGTGTGGATCCCCGATAACAAGGGACCCCAGTTCCTGAAGTTTTTTTAACGGAGCCCACCGTGAGTGGTGAAGATTGGGTCTGTTTGGTTTACCACAGAACCCTGCAGCCGGATAAGGTAAGGGAGATTCCTAAGGAATTTTTCTAATTCTTGTGGGTTTTCTCCTTTAAGTAAATGTTGCTATGCCTAAAGTCGCCACTGGGGGCTGTCAAGAGCACGTACCTGTTCCATGCTTGTCAATCTTGCTCTGTGTCACAAGCTGCACGCTTCCTCCGAGCCCAAGGTCCAGGTAGGATGTGGTGAGGGGTTTTTTCTTTTAGGAATGTCCCCCCATAACTTTTCTTCCAGGCTAGAGGCCATGGGTCAGTCGACGGTATGCAGTACCGCTGCCACCGCCATTACGGCGGCTCTCCATCCACCTGCCCTCCTCTCTCCTCCGCCTCAGCCCCCCTCCACCTGCAAACCGGTCGGAACGGAGCCCCCGCTCTTGCGGGAAATCTCTCTTTTTTGAAAGAAGATGGGGGGGCGGAAGGGGTGGTCGGAGGGGGGGTGGAGCACTTGCGCGGCGTCGGCATGTTTCAACGCCCACAGCATGGGCCATGCATAGCTATAAGGGTGCACTTTTTGTAGGTGCACACAGCTAATGGGGGGACACAACAGATAGATGGCATGTGAGTGTGGGTGACACAGGCAGGCTTTTTCCTCAGCCATGAGTGGATTAGAGGAAAGATTAGTAGCCTTAATCTCATGTTCACAAAGTAGAAGAAAACACATTAGGTCCCCTTCTACCACCCAGGACCCTCAAACAGAGGAACTCTGGGAAAGGGGAGGCCAATCCCCCTTAGGGGACCGGAATGAGACTGATGACTCCTCTTCTGAGGAATCAAGTGGGGAAGGACCCTCTTCAACTTCACAGGCTGAGAAATTGCTGGTGCATTCTCTTACTGAAATGGTCCGCTCCACATTTAAGCTCCCCGTAACGGAGTCGGTTGAAAAGCCCACTTCTTCTGTGGGTTCACTGAAGCTTCCTCAAGCTGTGCATGCTTTTCCTGTTCATTCATTGCTAGAAAAGCTTATTTATTCTGAGTGGGATCACCCAGATAAACATTTTTTCTCTCCTAAAAAGTTTTTAACACTTTATCCTATGGAGGAAAAATTTACAAAGATGTGGGGTATACCAGCAATTGACGCTGCTATATCCTCTGTAAATAAAAGTTTGACTTGTCCTGTGGATAACGCTCAAATGCTTAGGGATCCAACCAATAAAAAATTGGAATTCCTGTTAAAAAACATTTTTTCCTTGGCATGTTCAGTAGCTCAACCTGCAGTGGCGGCAATTGGGGTATGTCAATACTTGAGAGACCACTTGAAACAGGTGCTCAAGATTTTCCCTGAACAGCAGGCCCAGGAGTTAGCCGAGCTGCCAGCAGCTTTGTGTTTTGCAGTTGACGCAATCAGAGATTCTATCCTTCAGACCTCTCGCCTTACGCTTGGGTTGGTGCATATGCGTAGAATCTTATGGTTGAAAAATTGGTCAGCCGAAGCGCCATGCAAAAAGCTCCTGGCTGGTTTCCCCTTCCTCTGTGTAAGGCTGTTTGGGGATGATTTGGACAATTATATCCAAAAAAATCTCAAGTGGGAAAAGTACCCTTTTGCTAGTTAAGAAAAGGAGTAAACGTCCCTCATTTAACGGGCTCTTTCTCCAGTGCCAGGGGCATCAGCCTCCAGGCAGTCGCAATGGCCTCCACCGTTAGGTTCAAGAGGTAAAACTCAGTCAACCCCAGGGACAAAAGAAGTCCTGGGGGAGGAAATCTACAAGACTGAACACTAAAGCCTCTTTATGAAGGGGCTCCCCCTCTCGTTCGAATGGGGGGAAGACTGCTACAGTTCTCAAGGGTCTGGCAGGAGTATTTTCAGGACAGATGGGTGGTCTACACAATAACTCAGGCTACAAACTAGAGTTCTGAGAATTCCCATCTCCTCGTTTCCTCTGATCAAATGTTCCCAAAGACCCATAGAAAAAGAAATCTCTCTTTCAAGCGTTGGAGCGACTTTTGTCGCAAAAAGGAATCATGGTGGTTCCCATGGAACAGCAGGTGTTGGGGTTTTCCTCAAACCTTTTCATGGTGCCAAAGCCAAATGGAGATGTCAGACCCATTCTAGATCTCAAAGATCTAAACCGATTCCTAAAAATGTGATCTTTTCGCATGGAACCAATCCAATCAGTACTCTCCATCCTACAGGGAGGAGAACTTCTGGCATCAATAGACATCAAGGATGCATACCTTCATGTACCTATTTTCCCTGCTCATCAGAAATATCTGCGTTTCGCAGTGGAAAAACGTAATTTTCAGTTTGTAGCTCTACCTTTCAGTCTAGCTACTGCACCTCGGGTGTTTACAAAGGTCCTGGCCCCTCCTCTGGCCAGATTAAGGGCCCAGGGTATAACGATTATAGCTTACCTAGAAGACCTGCTCTTAATAGACCGGTCGGTAGCCCGCTTAGACCAAAGCTTGATCACCACAGTCAACTACCTGGAATACCTAGCTTGGGTCCTCAACCTAGAGAAGTCTTCGTTAAAACCAGTAAGAAGACTAGAGTACTTGGGTCTGGTTATAGATACAACCCAGAACAGGGGGTTTTTTAACCCCAGGCAAAAATCAGCACCATAAAGGAGCTGGTTCAGGTAGTCAGGACGAAAAAGGGTCCTTCTATTCGCCCTTGTATGAGATTGTTGGGAAAGATGGTGGCTTCATTCGAAGCAGTTCCCTATGCTCAGTTTCATTCGAGACTGCTACAAAACAGTATCCTGTCTGCCTGGGACAAGAAAGTCCAGGCGCTAGATTTTCCAATGCATTTGTTGCCAATAGTGTGTCAGAGCCTCAGTTGGTGGTTGGTACCCGAGAATCTGCGGAAAGGGAAATTCTCCTTACCAGTTACCTGAAAGGTGGTAACAACAGATGCCAGCCTTTCAGGTTGGGGAGCAGTTCTGGAAGAGACGACTGTCCAAGGGTAATGGTCCAAAACCGAGAGGACCTTACCCATCTACATTCTAGAGATTCGGGCAGCGTACCTATCCCTAATGGCCTGGACGTTCAGGTTGCAGGGTTGTCCTGTCAGGATCCAATCCGGCAATGCCACAGCATTGGCTTATATCAATCACCAAAGGGGCACCAGGAGTCATGCAGCCCAGGGAGAAGAAAAAACAGATCCTAACGTGGGCAAAAAAAGCATGTGCCGTGCATATCGGCAATCTTCATTCCAGTGGTAAAGAACTGGCAGGCGGACTACTTAAGTCGCCAGCAGTTGTTCCCGGGGGAATGGTCTTTTCACCCCGACATCTGCCTGGCTATATGCCAAAGATGGGGGATCCCGGACATAGATCTGTTTGCGTCCAGGTTCAACAACAAGATCAACAACTTTGTGTCAAGAACAAGGGATCCACTCGCATGTGGAACAGATGCTTTGGTGACCCCATGGGATCAGTTCTCGCTGATTTATGCATTCCCTCCTATTCTGCTGCTACCACGACTTCGTCGCAGGATCAAGCAGGAATACAAGTCGGTGCTTCTGGTGGCCCCAGCATGGCCCAGAAGCTCTTGGTATGCAGAAATAGCAAAGATGGCGGTAGGGCCCCCATAGACCCCACCACCACGTCCAGACCTGCTATCGCAGGGACCAGTGTTCCAACCTACCTTACAAATGCTAAATTTAACGGTTTGGCTATTGAAACCCACATTCTGAAGAATCGCGGGCTTTCAGGTTCAGTAAAATCTACCTTGATTAATGCAAGGAAGCCAGCTTCAAGAGTCATTTATTATAGAGTCTGGAAGGCATATGTTTCCTGGTGTGAATCCAGGGGTTGGCATCCCAGAATGTATGTCATAGGTAGAATCCTTGCTTTTCTGCAAATGGGGTTAGAGATTAAACTGGCCTTGAGTACTATCAAAGGCCAAGTCTCGGCCTTATTGGTATTGTTTCATCGTCCGCTTGCTTCGCATTCTTTGGTCCGAAGCTTTATACAGGGGGTAACCAGCTTAATCCACCGGTTAGAGCACCCCTGAACCCTTGGGACTTTGATTTAGTTCTGTCTGCATTACAAAAACAGCCTTTTAAGCCGATACGACATATTCCCTTGCTCCTTTTGACAAGGAAGCTAGTTTTTCTGGTAGCCATTTCCTTTGTAAGAAGGGTATCAGAATTGGCGGCTCTTTCTTATAAAGAGCCATATTAAATTATTCACAAGGATAGAGTAGCATTGCGTCCTCATCCTAGCTTTCAACCAAAGGTGATTTCAGGTTTTCATCTAAACCAGGATATTGTTCTGCCTTCATTTTTTCCAGAACCCTGTTCTACGGAAGAAAAGTCACTACATTCTCTGGATGTAGTGAGAGCGGTCAAAGTCTATTTAGAGGAGACTGCTCAGGTTCGAAAAACGGATGTTTTGTTTGTGTTGCCTGAAGGTCCTAGAAAAGGACAGGCAGCGTCAAAATCTACTATTGCTAAGTGGATTTGGCAAGTAATTATTCAAGCTTATGGTTTAAAAAGGAAAGTTCCACCTTTTCAAATCAAAGCGCACTCCACCAGGGCTATATAAAAGGAAAAAAACGCACTAGATCCAAGTAACAATATTGATTTAAAAATAAAAAGGAATAATATAATAAAACAAAGTCCAAAGAGCAGCAGCTTATTTGCAGGATAACACAAAATTGGAATAGAAAAGATTCTATCAGGTGGATGTGAGAAGGCATGAGGATATCGCCTTTGGGCGCAGTGTGCTGCAGGCAGCAGTATAAGGTCCTCAGGTCTGATTGCACCCTACTTTTTGTTTGCATCTCCTTCCCCTCAGATAGCATTGCTCTGGGACATCCCATTCAGTAAATACTGTGGCTCTGTGTCCCTTGATGTACGGAAAAGAAAATAGGATTTTTATAAGAGCTTACCTGTAAAATCCTTTTCTTCGAGTACATCACGGGACACAGAGGACCCTCCCCTCTTCTAATACACTTATATTGCTTTGCTACAAAACTGAGGTACTCCCAGTAAGGGGAGGGGTTATATAGGGAGCTAAACTTCCTGTCTAGGGTGTGCCAGTGTCCATCTCCTAGAGGTGCCTATATAACCCATTCAGTACATACTGTGGCTCTGTGTCCCGTGATGTACTTGAAGAAAAGGATTTTACAGGTAAGCTGTTATAAAAATCCTATTATTTGAAGTTGCGTATCGCAGAGACCGATATTGTGGTAATATTGAAGTTTATTGAGAGTTCCATACATTAGAGGGTTCTACCATTATTGTTAAGTTCTTGATCAGTAAGTTAGCGCTGCACTTTTTTTTTTTTTTTTTTTTTTCTCTTTTTGTGGTGTGGTAACACATAACAGTGCTTAGCAGCAGGCCTTTTACTGACACTTTTATTTTACCTCCAGTATTTTATTTTAAATTAGTGGTGGGGTGATTACCTATTATACTAAAGATCTGCATGTGGAATTTATAAACCTCAACAGATTTCAGTTGTGCCCCATCAGGCCGGCCCCCATGGACAATGTGCCTGGCTGCTGAGTTCGTCGCCCCATCCCCGCACTCAGTGCACTGATCGGCACTCATAGGCAGCACTGATGGGCATTGATAGGCATCACTGATTGGTAGCACTGATAGGCACCACTGATTGGTAGCACTGATAGGCACCACTGATTGACAGCACTGATTGACAGCACTGATGGCCACTGATTGGCAGCACCGATGGCCACTGATTGGCAGCACCGATGGCCACTGATTGGCAGCACCGATGGTCACTGGCAGCACCGATGGTCACTGGCAGCACCGATGGTCACTGGCAGCACCGATGGTCACTGGCAGCACCGATGGTCACTGGCAGCACTGATGGCCACTGATAGGCGGCACTGATTGGCACTAATAGAAGGCACTGGCACTGATGGGCACTGATAGGTGGCATTGGTTGACACTGATAGGTGGCACTAATTGGAAACACTGGCACTGACTGGCACTGACAGGCAGCATTGTCACTGATTGGCACTGACGGGCAGCACTGATTGGCACTGACAGGCGGCACTGATTGGCACTGACGGGCGGCACTGATTGGCACTGACGGGCGGCACTGATTGGCACTGACGGGCGGCACTGATTGGCACTGACGGGCGGCACTGATTGGCACTGACGGGCGGCACTGATTGGCATTGATTGGCACTGACAGACGGCACTGGCACTGATTGGAACTGACTGGCGACACTGATTGGAAGCACTGACAGAGTAGAGGGGGAGTTTCACATTGAGTAGATCGTGCGGCAAGCTGCTCAGTGTGTGGCACTGTCATGTATTGTACCTGCATGTAGGGAGAGACCAGCTGTCAAAATTCAGCAGGGATGTCGGGGGTGGGCAGGACCAAGCAGCTATCGGACACAAGCCAATGATTGGGCTGCTTGAGAAAGGGGGTGGAGCCACATACACGTAGCAGCCCGCCCAGACCCCATCCCATTGGCTGGTGTTTGATAGCTGCTTGGTCCCACCCACCCCCGACATCACACATCACCGCTGAATTTTTGACAGCTGGTCTTTTTCCCTGCATGCAGTTACGTTACATGACCGTGTCGCACACTGAGCAGCTTTGCCAGCACACTATGGATCGACACAAATTAGCATCCAAATGGATTATTTATTGCATGATCACAACACAAGGAGAGTGCAACGTTTCGGAGTCAAGCAGGACCCCTCGTCAGGCATGTGATGATCACATCTACTTTGTGACTTGAACCAGTATCCAGCTGGTTGTTGCTGCATCACCCAAACTTTGAGAGCTTATCCAGGAACGTGTGCAATGGGAATATGAAGTATTACACTGAGCAGCTTGATGCACGATCTGCTCAATGTGAAACTCCCCCTCTTCTCTGTCAGTGCCTCCAATCAGTGCCACCTGTCAGCCCAGCGGGCAGATCTTGGGAGACAGCCGGCATGGGGCTACACCAACACTGCACAGGGGATTCGGGTGTGCCCAGGCCTATGATGTAAATTTTTGCAGAAGGTTGCATTATCCTTTGTCATATATAGACTTTTTAAACTACTCATTGATGCAGACCATGTTAGATGAACACAGAGATTGTCAGATACAGACATGGTGACAAATAGGTGTGGAGTTGCACACATTTGTCAGCTTCCATTCTTAGGTGATTTTTTGGATGGGTAAAATGTTTTTACATCTATGGTACAATAAGCCATGTTGACCATGACAGATTATCCCACTTTTGGACATACTGAACTGATTGGGTTGACTGGGATGAGGGTGGTGGGAATCATGTTGGTGGTGTTTTCATTTTATAAGCAACATGTTCAGACAATATTGGGTCCTACATTTTTATTTTACAAATGATGTCATAGATCTATGGTTTCCAACATCAGTCCTCAAGTACTCCCCAACAGGCTATCTTGTTTGGTGTTTTAGCAGCCATAAATACCAATCCATTGGCATTAACCTTACCCAGCACCTGGGTAAGGTAAAGAAAATCCTGTAAACATGACCTGTCCGAAGTACGTGCGGACAGAGTTTGGGAACCCCTGCCAAAGGCACTTTGTTCTATTTATCTATCTATCCATCTATCTACTGTATCTGTCAGTGGACATTCAATACTCCAAATGCTTTTTAGCATACAGTTTATCTATCAATAGTAGATCTTTCTCCGGTGTTTCTCAGTAGTTTTTTTTCCAGAGTAGATTTTAAAGGAAACAGTGAGTTGTTTCACACTAAACCCAGGCAGTAATTGCATATCTAGAGACCCGTGTAGTGTCTTCCGTTTATTTACAGATAATGTCGTGGAAGAAGTACAGCAATTTAGAGCAAATGATTTGATTGCTTATACTCAAACAAATGCCATATGGCCAGGTAATGAATGCTGTCATCTTGTTATTATGGAATGACAAACATCATGTTAGCATAATAACATACTGAACAGGAAATGCTCACTTTCATTTATGTAAAGGTGGAGTGAGTAATTGGAATTATTTGCGTACTGCAGTTTGGACTGTCACCCGGTTGTTCTAAGTTATCATCTTTATATCCTAACTCTAATTTTATTTGCCAGGTATAAATTTTCATCTCTGCAGATGTAAAATGCTACATTGCTAAGAACGGGTCTAAGCCCAGAAGGCATGTTCTATTTCCTTTTAATCATCTTGACTAACTTGCAGTGTATAACATTATGCACATAGATAAGGAAAACATTCATACAAATTTAAAATACCAATAGCTTAAGGGGACAGTACTGTGCACCAACAATTCTGTTAGTTTTGAAGAATATGCTGTCACATGATTTCAAGGGAGATGAAATATCAGAATAATATTTCAGGGACATTATGCTTCTTTTTTAACATCTAACTTTTCAGTCTTTGTTCCTAACCTAAATAAAACACAAAACAGACAAGGCATGTTATGCATATATTTCTTATTCTACACATTTCACTTTAAAAACAGATATCGTATTTAACGGTGTATAACACACACAGGCGTATAACATGCACCCTAATTGTAAGAGGGAAGTTTCAGGAAAAAAACATTTTTTAAATAAACAACTTTGAAGCAAATTAAGATTCACTGCCCATCAATGTCCATCTGCAGCCTGATCGATGCCCACCTGCAGCCTGATCGATGCCCTCAACGCAGCCTGATCGATGCCCTCAACGCAGCCTGATCGATGCCCTCAACGCAGCCTGTTCGATGCCCTCAACGCAGCCTGTTCGATGCCCTCAACGCAGCCTGATCGATGCCCTCAACGCAGCCTGATCAATGTCCATCTGCAGCCCATCAAAGCAGCCTGATTAATGCCCTTTTTTTAGCCCAATTTGCAGCCTCACCATCTCTCATCAAAGCAGCCGGAACATCAGGAAATCACCGAACCGTCATCTCTCCACCAGGGCACTGATGAATGCTGTAGGTAGTTCATCGATGTCTTCTGTCATTTAGTAGCTCCCTGTCCTTATTGGAGGTACGGGCAGATATCTACACAAACAGTCTGCAGGACCCTGCCATTACACCCACGATCTGCATTTATTTTTTTGTAAAGGTCAACTTATCCTTTAAGCTTGTAAAAAGCTTGCCTAAAGAGACTGTCAACAAATCAAGAAGTTGCAAAGAGAAATTAAGAGACAAAGAAAAATCTAGTATTTTACTTTCAATATGTTTTTATTTTCAATGACGTCATACAAATTATGCATTAACATATTTAGATTGCACAGGAGGGAACGCCTCCTCGAACATGAGACATAAAGGTTACAATTCGAGTGAGAAAAAAAAAACAGATAATATACGGTTTCTTCGCCTCAAGGGCTGGTGGAGAGGACAGCCTGATATATAACCTTAACTAAGCTTTAAATAAGCAGTCTCCATGTTTTGCCCCCAACACAGCACGGGATCTATCCCCGTCCCCGGCACCCCTGACGGGATCTAGCTGTGCCAGGTGGGGAAATCTCCCTACTTCTCCTTTGCCCATTTGGTCTGGGCCATCAGGAGTGTTGAGGGGTTATGAGTCCCCGTAAGCTAGGTAATTTACCGTATGGTAGCTTTCCATTGAATTGCAACCAGATAGTTAATTAAAGTGAGATAGAAGACAGGAAGAAGAGTTGAAAGAGAAGAAGAGAAGAGTGAGGAGGGAGGTGGAGTGGGGGGGTTCTTTAAGGTGGGTGGGGGGGGGAAAGGAGTGCCTTTGTGTACCTCTATTAATACTGAGGGATGGAGTAGTCTAGGTGTGGGTTAGGTGGTGATGCGCACCTGAACCCCTGGTATGAGGGAGGTTCCCATAAATTGGGCCCAAGGTTCCCATATTGTTTGGAATTTCTTGGAGGTGTTTGACGTGATGCTATAAAGTTTTTCTTGGGCCATAATCCATGAAACTTTCCTTTTTACTGCGTTAAACGAGGGCCTCGGCTGTTTCCAGGCTTTGGCAATGGAGATTTTAGTGCCCAGTAATATAAAGTTGATAAGTGTTTGGTTAGCCTTCGAGATTCCAGGAAGGTTAGCATTAAGAATAGCCACCTCTGGGGACCTAGGGATCTGGCAAGTCGTCACCTTGTAAATCATAGAGAAAACTTTCCTCCAAAAAGTGCGTAATTTGGGGCATTCCCACCAAAGGTGGGCCATTGTGCCCAGGTGTTGACATCCTCTGTAACATAGGGGGTTCGCCGAGGGATAGATTGCTGCTAACCTGGTAGGGGTCATGTACCATCTGGTTATCAGTTTGATGCTTGCCTCCATCAAAGAGATGTTCTGGATCCCCTTAAAGGATTTAGTTAGAGCTGCTTGCCAAATCTCTATGTCCCTGCTGCATTGGAAGTCAGCCTCCCAGGCCTGCATGTATGTGGTTTTGTCCGTTGGGTAAGTGAGGGCCGAATATATTACAGATATGCCTCCCCTCTGCTCCATGGCTTGTCCACACCATTGTTCATATGTAGTAAATTTAGGGGGGAGCGGTTTCTCCTGCCAAATTGAGTGTAGAAAGTGAGTGATTTGGTGAAAACGGAATCTTTCCGAATCCGGGAGGTCTAGGTGTTTGATACAGAATTTGAGGGTGATTGGTCCATTGGGGGTGAAGAAGTACCCTATCCGGTATAGCCCTTTGTCCAGCCACCATTTGAATGCTGAGATGTCAAGTCCAGGTGGAAAGTCAGGGTTGTGGAATAAGAGTGCTAGGGGACGACCCGTGGAGACCAGGGCAGTGGAGTGTCGGAGGGAGTCCCAAAGGGCGCAGGAGTGGGATAAAGTGGGTGACAGGATGGGCGGCCTAGATTTAGTCGGGCACCAAAGTATATAGTCTAGTGTATGTTTGGGGGTGGCCTGTCTTTCAATAGTTACCCAATCTGGTTTTTCATACCGTGAGTAGATTGAGGATAGTTGGGCTAATC
Organism: Aquarana catesbeiana; assembly: GCF_042186555.1. Lineage (NCBI taxonomy): Eukaryota > Metazoa > Chordata > Amphibia > Anura > Ranidae > Aquarana > Aquarana catesbeiana. The sequence goes on along the minus strand of NC_133324.1, from coordinate 449,422,948 downwards.
TAGCTGCTAAGTAGTATTTATGTAGATTTGGGAGACCCAGCCCTCCCTTGCGTCTGTGAAGGAATAGGGTGTTCTGAGGGATATGATATCCTTTCTTACCCCAGATAAACTGGAGAATTTTACTCTGTAAAGATTTTAGGTGATTTTTCCTGATTGGGATAGGGAGGGAGCGGAAGTAGCAGAGGAGCCTGGGGAGTAAGGTCATCTTAATGGAGATGATCCGACCCAGCCAGGATAATTCATGTTTTGACCATGTAGTAAGGTCAGCCTCCAATTTCCTAAAGAGAGAAGGGTAATTTTGTGCATAGAGAGTTTCCGTCGTGGCCGTCAGTGTGATACCTAGGTAGCTAATGGAGGTGTCGCCCCATTTAAAGTGGAAGGATTGTTTTAGAAAGTCAACTGTTTGTGGTGGTAACGAAACATTAAGGGCTTGAGATTTGGCGAAATTGACTTAGAGTCCAGAAATTTTAGCAAAGTTCCTTAACAATAGGCAGAGGTTAGGTAGTGTAGTGAGGGGGGATGTCAGGAAAAGGAGGATGTCGTCGACGAAAAGCCCACATTTGTGCGTCTGGTCTCCACAGGTCACCCCCTTTATGTCCGGGTTCTGTCGGATTGCGATCGCTAAGGTTTCTATGGCTATTGCGAAGATTAGGGGGGATAGAGGACACCCTTGTCTAGTGCCACGTAAAATGTCTATTGATTCGGAGTAATGTCCCTGGAGGCGTATGTGAGCCTTTGGTTGTGAGTAGAGAGCATGCAGAATTCCCAGGAAACGGTCGCCAAATCCCCATCTCTCCAGCACGGTAAAGTTGTATTTCCAGGAGACCGTGTCAAAGGCCTTCTGCAGATCTAATGATAGAAGGAATCCCGATTGGTTTGGCCCCCCTTCCCAGTTTGTTTGAAGAATCAAGGTGATATCTATTGCTCTCCTTATTTGGTCAGGACCCTGTCTCCCGGGTATGAATCCTACCTGGTCCTTATGTATATATTGACTAATAAAGGATGACAGCCTGTTGGCCATAATTTTGGTGAGTATTTTTAGGTCATTGTTGATGAGTGAGATCGGTCTGTAATTGCTAACGTCTTCGTGGTTTTTGTCAGGTTTGGGTATGACCGTGATTAAGGCGGTATTGAGGTGGATGTCAAGGGGGGTTCCATTGGTTTTGGAGTTAAAGAAGGAGGTCAGGTGAGGTGCTAGTATGGCTGCAAAAGATTTGTAGTATGCTACCGAAAGACCATCAGGACCTGGAGCTGACCCCCCTCTTAGATCTTTTATGACCCCCAAAACCTCCTCCTCTGTGATGGGTATTTCCATCTTTTGTTTATGGGTATCTTTTAGGGATGGTAGGGAGATACCCTCCAGGAACTGAGGGATTAAGTTCGCGTTTGGTGTATTTGTTTGGCTATATAATTTGGAGTAGAAACCCCGAAAGGCTTCTAGAATCTTTGAAGGGTTGGTCGTGGGGGGTTGACCATTTATTCTGAGTTTGGGAAAGGCGAGGGTCCTAATGGGGGGAGAGTTTTTTAGCTAGGAGGGGACCTATCTTGTCTGCCTGAGTGTAAAATTTTTGTCCGTTCCAGCGGACAGCCTTTTCGGCCTTGGATGTGAGTGCTAAATTAAGGTCTAGTCTAGCTTTGTCGATAAGGTGAATAGGGGTCTTGGAGGAATCCTTTTTATGGGCAGCCTTCAGTGTGGTATATTCCCTGTCCAACCGGATTATGTCTGCTTTTTGTGCACGTTTGGTTTGAGTGGCAATCTGGATGAGTTTACCCCGTATAAAAGCTTTATGTGCGGCCCATAACGTTTCTGGAGAAATATCCTCCGATTTATTGAGTTTAAAGTATTCTTGTAGGGCTTTTTCGAGTTCAGTGACCCTGATGGGGTCAGATAATAGTGACTCATTCAGTCTCCAATGACCCCTGGGTCCGCCCAGGGGGCCGGTTTTGAGAGATATGGTGACTATGGAGTGGTCCGAAATGGCCGACTCTCTGATTTGAGCTCTGTGAATCAGGGGAAGAAGGGTGGATGGGGTTAAAATGTGGTCAATCCTCGCATAGGTGTTATGAGGTGACGAGTAATGGGTATAGTCCCTTTTGTTGGGATTAAGTTCCCTCCAAGTGTCAGCTAAGCCGTGGGCGTGGATTATTTTTGCGATCCTGAGGCTCTCCTTGGGTCGTGTTAGTTGGGTCGATAGGGGTTTAGACTTGTCCAAACCCTGATCGAACGCTGTGTTCGAGTCTCCACCAAAGATGACCGTTCCCTCCAGTTTCTGAGCGAGGCTGCGCAGTAGGGTGTCAAAAAATTTCGCTTGACCTCTATTTGGGGCATAGTAGGAGACCAGGGAATACAGGTGGTCCCCCACTGTGCCTTTGACCAGGATGAACCTGCCCTCTGGGTCGGCGAATTCAGAGATCTTTACAAATTTAAGATGTTTGGAAACGATGATTGCAACTCCCTTAGTTTTGTTGTCAGCGCTCGCTAAGAAGAACTGTGGGAAGTGAGGGTGTAGATACTTAGGGCTATACCGGGGAGGGGGAAGTGCGTTTCTTGCAGCATAACAATGTCTAGCTTGAGGTGTTTGTAATAATCGAGGACCTTTCTCCTCTTAATCTGGGAATTGATTCCCTGGACATTGTGTGAGGCTATGCGGAGTTCATCTGTGGTGTTATTAGCCATGGAGCAGATGGAGTGCAGTGCAACAGTCCTCACTTACCCTTTGATGTGGGGGAAACTGGGTCTGAGGATGATGGACATTCAGTTTTCTTGGTGGAAAGATATCAGGGACTTCCGTGGGGGTGTGTGTGGTATCTGAAACACAAAATGTGATTAGGTACATTGATGTGCACATGGAGGAGGGGAGGGGGAGAAGGATAGCAGAGAAAAGGTCTCCTAGAAAGGAAAGGAAAGACGCAGGGAAGGAGAAATCCCCTGTGTCTTTTAAGAAAAAAATGGAGTGTGTCTGGCCCATCTGGGCTCAAACAACCTAGCCCCCAGAGACCTACGGGTGTCTAAGGGTTAGGTGGGTGTGCATGTGTTTCCTCATGAAACCGAACGCCCAACAGAAAACTTTTTTCCCTGAGGGGAAAAAGAAAAGAGCAAGTAAAAACAAAGAAAATTTTAAACTATTACCGGTGACTATCAGGTTTTCACAACAGTGTGGCCAACTAGTGGCCCTAAGCCTACGCCCAGTGCAGTAACCTTCTAGGTCTTCATTAAATCGCTATCTCAGCAGAGCGTCCATAGACTAGACCTATATAAATCCCTAGAACCGGGGGTGAAAATCCCACTCCCCCCCCCCCCCCCCATAGCTAGGTGTAAGGGTACCGCCCCTCTCAATCCGGAGAGGTACAGCTCCCCTGCGCCTAGTAGATATGGCAATGGGCCAGTAAAAAGCAGCAAAAACTAAAGAGGGAGAAATTGAACAAAAACCTAAAAAAAACCCCTCCTTGGAACCAGCAAAACACAAAAAAAACCCAAAAAATTCTGATAAGTCAGAAAACGTAGCCCGGTTGGCTAGCCTGCCTAATAACTAGGCACGGGGGGATCCCCTATATTCATGGGGATGATCAAACCAATCCCCACTTCACAGTCGGGATAGAATCGATGCAGTTCACATCATCACTGGCTTCAGGTTTGGTTGTTGTCTTTGGCCTTCTTTGCTTTTCCTGTTGACCACAGGGGAGATTGAGGGCTGGTGGGGGTCTGACGTTTGTTGGAGTTGGTCCCGTTTCGGCTTCCTGGGAGATGATTTTCAGGTGCAGGAGAAGTTTTTCACCTTCTGGGAGGGAGGAGAAGGCATATTGTTTCCCCTTGACGGAGAATTTAACCGCGAACGGGAAGGCCCACTTGTATTTCACGTCTCTTTGGGTGAGAGCGAGAAGCAGAGGCTTCAATGATCTCCTCTTCTGGATCGTAGAGGGTGAGAGGTCAGCGAAGATCTGCACTGGGTGTCCCATACACTGCACGGAGTGAGAGGACCTGGCCTGTCTCATCACTTCCTCTTTAACTGTGTAGTGGTGTGGCTTAGCGATAATATCTCTTGGGGTGCCGTCTTTTCTGGGGGGCCCTAAGGCTCTGTGTGCCCTGTCCAATTCAAGGCGTTGAGAGGAGATATTAGGGATTAGCTGTTTAATCAGGTCTTGGACTGCTTCTGGGACATTGAGAATTGTTTCCGGTAGGCCACGAATTCTGATGTTATATCGTCTTGACCTATTCTCGAGTTCGTCAATACGAGCCATTGCTAGGTCCAATTGATCTTGCACAGTGCTGATGTGCTGCGATTGTTGGTTAGTGATAGCTATAGTGTCCTCCATTTTGTGTTCGATTGCATCGATTCGGGCCCCTAAATTAATAAAGTCTGCCTTCAGGTCCCCTGTAATTTTTGCTGCTGTTTGAGCCAGGCCTCTGTCCAAAAGTTCAGAGAATCTGTGGAAGAGGGAGTCTGTGTGAAACGCTGGGTCACTGGCAGGGAAGGCTTGTGGAGGGAGGCCTAAGTGACCTGAGGCAGATCCCATGGGGGACAGAGGGCCTTCACAGGGGGAGCGGTCCTGCAGGGATCCTGTAGAGGCTGGAGAAGGGGTCAGCAGAGGAGGGTAGCCCGGTTGTCTTCCTGGGGTGAAGTGAGGGGGAATGTGGAGCTGCTCTGACCTGTAGTCCGCCGGGCCTGTGGCGCTGAGATCCTGTGTCTGTGCCTGTGTAGCGGCGGCCATCTTGGGCGTCTCAGCCGTACCTGCCCTCTCCAATTGCGGCCACAGGTTTCATTTTACCGGGGCCCCGGTCATATGGGGGTGTAGCTGGGACCTTGGGGAACGTCTCCCGATGCTTCAATTGTGCTTATGTGCACTGTGGTTAGTGCTATGGGCGCCGGTGGTTCGTGAGGGAGCTCTAGGCGTTAGCGGCCATCTTGCGAGCCCCGCGCATGCGCACTCCAAATCTAGTATTTTAAATACTTGCGTACAGTGTTTTTCCATTCCATAAATTATTTTTCATTCACTTTCAGTGTGCCTCAATTCCTTAGCGCGGCCCTTTCCTCCTTGCACGTCATCTTTTGGGAGTGCCTAATTTGCCTCTCTGCATAACCTTTTAAGTTTCTTTTATTTCTTGTTGGACTTGTGTACAAATCTCAATAGCTGTAGTTACATTTACTGTACACACATAGGGTAAGGAGTCAGAACAGTGACTCATCCCTGTTACACTCCCCACGTTTTCATTCAGAGGCAACATTTGCAGTGCTTTCTCTTAAAAAAACTGTAATGCCCTGTACACACGGTCGGACATTGATCGGACATTCCGACAACAAAATCCATGGATTTTTTCTGACGGATGTTGGCTCAAACTTGGCTTGTATACACACGGTCGCACAAAGTTGTCGGAAAATCCGATCGTACTGAACGCGGTGACGTAAAACACGTACGTCGGGACTATAAACGGGGCAGTAGCCAATAGCTTTTGTCTCTTAATTTATTCTGAGCATGCGTGGCAATTTGTGCATCAGATTTGTGTACACACGATCGGAATTTCCAACAACGGATTTTGTTGTCGGAAAGCAAGCTCTCAAACTTTGTCGGAAATTCCTATGGAAAATGTGTGATGGAGCCTACACACGGTCGGACTTTCCGACAACAATGTCCTATCACACATTTTCCATCGGAAAATCCTATCGTGTGTACAGGGCATTAGTGTTCTGATAATTTCTCATGTATTAAATGAATATTTTTAAAACAAATATCGTATGTATCTGACCCAAAATTATTAGTTTGTCTTTAATGAAAAATTTGAGACATAATTGAATTTAAAGTGATTGTAAAGTCTTTTTTTTTTCTATTAAAATAACAAACATGTTATGCTTACCTCCTCTTTTGCAGTGGATTTGCACAGAGCAGCCCCGATCCTCCTCTTCTCGGGTCCCTCTTCTGTGCTCCTGGCCCCTTCCTCCTCCTTGCTATGGGGGCACCCAAGCCAAGTCACAGCACCCTCTGTCCATTTATTTAAAACCCGGCTCCGCCCCCTCTCTCCCCTGATTAGCTAGCTGACATTGATTTACAGCAGCGGCAGCCAATGGTGTCGGAGGGAGAATCTCGGACGGCTGAGACACTTGTGGACATCGCTGGACAGAGAAGGAGCTCTGTTAATTGTTAGGGGGGCAGAGAGGGGCTACTGTACACACAAGGCTATTTATCTTAACCACTTCAGCCCCAGACCATTATGCTGCCTAAGGACCAGAGGACTTTTTCCAATTTGGCACTGCGTCGCTTTAACTGCTAATTGCACGGTCATGCAATGACCCAATGTACCCAATGTACCCAAACAAAATTTGCGTCCTTTTCTTCCCACAAATAGAGCTTTCTTTTGATGGTATTTGATCACCTCTGTGGTTTTTATTTTTTGCGCTATAAACGGAAAAAGACCGAAAATTTTGAAAAAAAATGATATTTTCTACTTTTTGTTATAAAAAAAATTCAATAAACTCAATTTTAGTCATACATTTAGGCCAAAATGTATTCGGCGACATGTCTTTGGTAAAAAAAAATGTCAATAAGCGTATATTTATTGGTTTGCGCAAAAGTTATAGTGTCTACAAGCTAGGGTACATTTTCTGGAATTTACACAGCTTTTAGTTTATGACTGCCTATGTCATTTCTTGAGGTGCTAAAATGGCAGGCCAGTACAAACCCCCCCCAAATTACCCCATTTTGGAAAGTAGACACCCCAAGGAAATTGCTGAGAGGCATGTTGAGCCCATTGAATATTAATTTTTTTTTGTCCCAAGTGATTGAATAATGACAAAAAAAAATTACAAAAAGTCACTAAATGATATATTGCTCACACAGGCGATGGGCATATGTGGATTTGCACCCCAAAATACATTCAGCTGCTTCTCCTGAGTACGGGGATACCACATGTGTGGGACTTTTTGGCAGCCTAGCCGCGTACAGGGCCCCGAAAACCAATCACCGCCTTCAGGATTTCTAAGGGCGTAAATTTTTGATTTCACTCCTCACTACCTATCACAGTTTTGAAGGCCATAAAATGCCCAGATGGCACAACCCCCCCCCAAATGACCCCATTTTGGAAAGTAGACACCCCAAGCTATTTGCTGAGAGGCATGTTGAGTCCATGGAATATTTTATATTTTGACACAAGTTGCGGGAAAGTGACACTTTTTTTTTTTTTTTTTTTTGCACAAAGTTGTCACTAAATGATATATTGCTCACACAGGCCATGGGCATATGTGGAATTGCACCCCAAAATACATTTAGCTGCTTCTCCTGAGTATGGGGATACCACATGTGTGGGACTTTTTGGGAGCCTAGCTGCGTACGGGGCCCCGAAAACCAATCACCGCCTTCAGGATTTCTAAGGGTGTAAATTTTTGATTTCACTCTTCACTGCCTATCACAGTTTCGGAGGCCATGGAATGCCCAGGTGGCACAAAACCCCCCCAAATGACCCCATTTTGGAAAGTAGACACCCCAAGCTATTTGCTGAGAGGCATGGTGAGTATTTTGCAGCTCTCATTTGTTTTTGAAAATGAAGAAAGACAAGAAAAACTTTTTTTTTCTTTTTTCAATATTCAAAACTTTGTGACAAAAATTGAGGTCTGCAAAATACTCAAAATACTCAATACTAATAACAATAAAACATTGCAGAATAGAATACAGTAAAAAAGAGCAGAACGATAGAGAGAGAATAGAGAGAGTGAGAACAATAAAACGACAACTATTTTTTTATATATATATATATATATATATATATATATTTATATATTTTTTTTACACTTTTTTTTGTAACTAACTTTTATAACTGTAACCGGTTCCAGGTTCGGGTCTCTCAAAATGCGATGGCATCTTGGGAGACCCTGTGAAAGTGTGTCCTAGTCTGTGCAATGCTGTACCCTACGCTAATACTCAACTAGTGAATGGTAGCGTTCAAAACATTCACCAATGCAAAGACCAGGATTGTCAGGACAGGAGGGACAATAATAGTGGGTGTCACGCCTATATCCGCGATTGCTGCAGACACAAAATCTTTTTGGGGGGGGTTCGCTGGGTAGGGGTACTCGGGAGGACATAAAGAAAATGCCTCTCATACAGCCGACTGCATTTGGTTGGGGATATGAATGGGGGAAGTACAGGCGCTGCAGAAGTGGTGGGGTCCCATTTAGGATTGGCGAATGCAGCAGGAAGGGCATTATGGGCACGACGGGCCTGTGTTTGTCTTTTTGGTGGCAGTGGGACACTACTTGTGCTTGCCACCTCACCAGCTTGAACTGCATTTATGGGACTCGCCACGTCACCAAGTGTTACTGCAGTGCTGGTTTGACTACGTCCGGGGTGTACTCGGCCGCTGGTGCTTGCCAGTTCACCAAAACGCTACCAAAAAAACTGCGATCGCAGGGATCAGGCCTGACTCTGCGAATGCTGCAGTTATGCGTTTAGTGTTTTGTAAGTGTCAGTGATCGATCGATACTGCACTTGGGTGGGCTGGGCCGGGCGGAGGGGCAAAACGCAGGTGCTAGCAGGTATCTGGGCTGATTCCACTAACACTGCGTTTTTGGGAACCCTAAACTGCTGGGGACGCTAGTATAGATCTGATCGGATCAGATATTGATCCGTTCAGATACTATACTACTAAGGGAGGTGTACAGTGCGTGCGTGCGTGTTAGCGGTACTGGCGCTAATCTGACGCTGTCTAGGGCAACGCATATCACCGCCGGGGGCGATCAGGGGGCTAAACCTTTATTCGTTAATAAACGGCGGGTGCCCTGACACTATTAAAAATAAACGAACTAACCAGCGTCACCTGTAACACTTATACGGTGCTCAGTGGTGAAAGGGTTAACTAGGGGGCAATCAAGGGGTTAAAACATTTATTAGGTAGTATATGGGGGTCCCTGTCGCTATAAAACGCTGACGGCGAACCTAAATATTTACGTCCCTAACTAGCGTCACCAGTGACACTAATACAGCGATCAGAAAAATGATTGCTTAGTGACACTGGCGACGGAGTGATCAAGGGGTTAAAACTTTATTAGGGGGGGGTACCCTAGACCTTAAGGGGGCTAATACTAACTGCCCTACCACAGTAACTGTCACAAACTGACACCATGCAGTAATCAAAAAAAAAAAAACTGCTTGGTGTCAGTGTGACGGGGGGGGGGGGGGTGATCGGGGGTGTTTTTGTGCTTGGCATGTTCTACTGAGTGTGTGTGTGTGTTTGTGCACTCACATTGATGTCTCCTCTCCTCGGCGCCGGAACGGAAAATACCGAGCCGAGGAGAGATGACATAATTTCCTTTGCTGCTGTTTAGCATACAGCAGCAAAGGAATGTTCTGATTGGCCGGCGGCGATCGCGAGGGGGGGGCACGAATGAATGGCCTCCCCCTCACCTCCGATTGCCGGGGGACAAAAGAGGACCGCCTCGGGCACCGACCCCCCACCCGCGGGAGGCAGATCACGTATATGTACGTGATTCTGCCTGGCCGTGCCACCTTGCCGACGTACATCGGCGTGAGGCGGTCCTTAAGTGGTTAATGCATTAAGATAAAAAAACTTTCTGCCTTTACAACCACTTTAAATCTCACTGCCTTTCAGTGTGTTTTTAACATACATCAAATAATTTCAACACAAAGTAAATTAGTTCATGTGTCCTTTGCCTTCCTCAGTAGTTATCCCTACAGTAATATACTAGTATATTTATTTATTTTCAAGAAAAAATAAAAAAAAGCCTAGCAATGTACTATTCACTTCCCAGAATAAAACTCTGTACATATGTTATGAATGAAGGCTGACCCCATCATCCGATATCAGATCAATTTCTAATAGGAAGTATTGTAACAATACTAAGAATCCATATAGAAATAGCCCAACAGTCCCACGCAAAGAACTACCAGTGCCAGGATGTGGAGCTAATAGCTGCTGCTCTCACTTTTGAATGCTATTTTTTCACTGTAATTAAACTTTCAAAATGTGTAAATTTTTCCTACCCTAGCAGTTAGAAAGATCTTGCTTATCGTGATGTCTTTTGCACACCAACAGTAAATCATTGTTTTTGTTCAATAAATGACTTTTATAGCTTTTTAGCCTCACACCTAACAGAGGTGGATGCCATCAAAGAAATCCAAATAGACAGCTCATGTGTTGCATCGATAGGAAATCCCTGTGGTGTAGTGAGTGCACAAATTGTGTCTTGCATTGTAACTATATCAATTTCAATAAAGACAGAGATTACCAGCACAACCATACATCCTCATAAACACTGACTTTAATTTGACAATTGCGACATGCAATGCTAACACATTTTAGAAGAACCTGTCCCTTGTCATAACATGTGACGCAGTAAATTTCCTTAAATACACATTGGTATTGAGTGGAAAATATGTCAAAATACCTATTTCTTTATGATGATATTGGGATGTGCTGGTAATAGCCATTTTTATCGCTAGTGGTAAGATTAGAGATGTAATTTAACCACTTCAATACCGGGCACTTATACACCTTCCTGCCCATGCCAATTTTCAGCTTTTCAGCGCTGTCACAATTTGAATGACAATTGCGCAGTCATGCAACACTGTACCCAAAGAAATGTTTTATCATTTTGTTCCCACAAATAGAGCTTTCGGTGGTATTTGATCACCTCTGCAATTTTTATTTTTTTCGTAACAAATAAAAAAAGACAGAAAATTTAGGAAAAAAAAAAAGTTTCTTTTGTTTCTGTTAAATTTTTTTGTAAATAAGTAAGTTTTCTTCTTCAATGATGGGCACTAATATGGCTGTACTGACGGGCACTGATATGGCTGTACTGACGGCACCGATGAGGTGGCACTGATGATGGGCACTGATAGGCTGCACTGATGGGCACTCATAGGTGGCACTGATGGGTACTTATGGATGGCACGGATGGGCACTGATGGTCACTGAGAGGTGGGCACTGATGGGCATGGATGGGCACTGATGGGTGGCATTGCTGGGCATCACTTGTCTGTACTGATCAATAATGTTGCCAGTCAGTGCCCATTTTTGGGCACTGATTGACTTGTTTTGGGCATTATTTTTTTATATGTGGTTGGCCATGGGATACATACCTGGCCGTCCACATTCTGGGGGCTTCCCTGGTGGTCCTGGCGGCTTCCCTGGTGGTCCAGTGTGGGCATCTGCAGGGGGAGGAATGCGCTGATAAACAATCAGAGCAGACCCCCCCCCCCGGTCAGGAGAGCTGCCGAACGGCTCTCCTCTACTCGCGTCTGTCAGACACGAGTGAGGAAAAGCCGATCAACGGCTCTTCCTGTTTACATCGTGATCAGCCGTGATTGGACACGGCTGATCATGTGGTAAAGAGCCTGTGTCGGAGGCTCTTTACCGAGATCGGTGTAGCAGTGTGTCAGACTGACACACCGCACCACCGATCGCCGCCACGGCTGTTTTCCTGCTGGACATCATATGACACCCAGTCAGGATAACTGAACCACCGCCCAGCCGTCATTTTGCTATAGGCCGGGCGGGAAGTGGTTAAAGTCTACACACTGTAGTTTTACCGCTACAGTGAGCTAACTGTGCAGAATCACATGTATATATACGTGATTCTGCATTTCTGGGTAGGGGGCGCACTCCCACCTGCTCCGCTGTGCTGTCCATGGCTCCAGCATATGCCAATCAGCGGTTCCTGGCCAATGATTTATGGCACGGGCAGGAACCCCCCCGGTGCTGCAGCGGTCGGATTAGCGTCAGGAGCAATCCGAGCTGAGGGGGAGGCCACTGATTCATGGCCACCCCCTCACGATAGCTCCTGGCGAATGACAAGCTTCCTTGGCTTCTGTAATGTAAACAGAAGCGGAGGAAGTGATGTCATCGCTCCTCATGAAGCCTTTTCGTTCCGGCTTCCGAGGAGAGAAGACATCAAGTAAGTTTGCACCAACACTACACTTCCAGTAGAACAGTAGAACATGCAGGCACACTTTTCACCCCCCAATCACCCCCCTTTACCCCCTGTCACAGTGACACCATTAGCAGTTTTTTTTGTTCTGATTATTGCATTGGTGTCATTTGTGACAGTTATAAGTGGTAGGGCAGTTAGTGGTAGGCCCCTTTAGGTCTAGGGTACCCCCTAACCCCCCCTAATAAAGTTTAAAAAAAGTTTTAACCCCTTGATCACCCGCCATCGTCAGTGTCATTAAGCGATCATTTATCTGATCGCTGTATTAGTGTCACAGGTGACGCTAGTTAGGCAGGTAAGTATTTAGGTTCGCCGTCAGGTGTTTATAGCGTCAGGTACCCCCATATACTACCTAGTAAAGGTTTTAACCCACTGATTGCCCCCTAGTTAACCCTTTCACCAGTGATCACCGTATAACTGTTATGGGTGACGCTGGTTAGTTTTTTTATAGTGTCAGGGCACCCGCCGTTTATTACCTATTAAAGGTTTAACCCCCTAATCGCCCAGCGGGTGATATAAGTTAGGTTTTAGGATCAGATAGGGTCTGCATCACCCCAGGCAGTGTCAGGTTAGTGCCAGTATCGCTAACACCCACGCACGCAGCATACACCTCCCTTAGTGGTATAGTATCTGAACGGATCAATATCTGATCCGATCAGATGTATACTAGCTTCCCCAGCAGTTTAGGGTTCCCAAAAACGCAGTGTTAGCGGGATCAGCCCAGATACCTGCTAGCACCTGCGTTTTGCCCCTCCGCCCGGCCCAGCCCAGCCCAGCCCACCCAAGTGCAGTATTGATCGATCATTGTCACTTACAAAACACTAAACACATAACTGCAGCGGTTACAGAGTCAGGCCTGATCCCTGCGATCGCTAACAGTTTTTTGGTAGCATTTTGATACAGTCGCTAACAGTCGGGAGCTTTTTTACCTGTGAGTCTCACTACTGTACCACTAAATTTAGAGCCCAAAATGGCAAATCGAAGGTACAGTAGTGAAGAGGCCTACACGTTTCTGAGCATGACATATTGTGAAGAGGAAGTCACTCTGTCACATTCAGGCTCAGAATACGAACCTGTAGACAGCAGCGGCTCCATGACAGATATCTCTGACAACAGAGGTGTGGTCCCTGCCAAGGTCAGGCGTACCAGACCCCAATCTTCTGCTGCTGAGGTGCAAGAACCGCAGGGCTCTCGTATGGAGCAGAGAAGTACTAGCGCCGCTATTCCTTCTGGTGAACTGGCAAGCACCAGCGGCCTAGTACACCCTGGTCGTACGTCCAGCACTGCAGTAACACTTGGTGACGTGGCGAGTCCCATAAGTGCAGTTCAAGCCGGTGAGGTGGCAAGCACAAGTTGTGTCCCGCTGCCACCAAGAAGACGAACACAGGTCCGTCGTGCCCATAGTGCCCTTCCTGCTGCATTCGCCAATTCGCCAATCCTAATTGGGAACCCACCACTTCTGCAGCACCCGTACTTCCCCCATTCACTGGCCAACCCGGCATTCAGGTTGATTTTACGTTACTTGATTTTTATTCGCTTTTTCACCGAAGATCTCTATAGATCTATTGTGGACCAAAGCAATTTGTACGCTGGTCAACACGTCGCCACTATTCCCCAGTCCTCCCTTGCCAGAGATTGGAAACCAATTACTGTTTCCGAATTTAAGATCTTTCTGGGCCTATCCCTCCTCATGGGCATAACCAAAAAGAGTGAGTAACGGTCATATTGATCCACTGACCCAATTCACCATATGCCCATGTTCTCTGCTTCCATGGCTAGGGCACGATACGAGCAGATTTTGCGGTTCATGCACTTCAACAATGAACTCTGTCGTCCTCGTGGAGAACCTGGATACGATCGGCTCTACAAAATTCGGCCCCTCGTAAACCACTTCAACCAACGTTTTGCAGACTTGTTTACTCCCCATCAAGTTGTCTGTGTTGATGAGTCCCTGATTTAGTTTTCTGGCCGCTTGTCATTCAAACAGTACCTTCCCAGCAAGCGTGCCAGATACGGGGTCAAGGTGTATAAGCTCTGTGACAGGGCCACAGGCTATACATGTAGTTTTATGGTTTACGAGGGAAGAGATAGTCACGTAGAGCCGACAAACTGCCCTGACTACATAGGAAGCGCTGGCAAGATTGTGTAGGACTTGGTGTCACCCTTATTCGGAAAGGGGTACCACTTGTACGTGGACAATTATTACACGAGCGTGCCACTTTTTAGTCACCTTTTTGATCATCAGATTGGAGCATGTGGCACCGTGCGACCTAATCGCTGGGGCTTTCCTCAGCGGCTTGTAGATTCCCATCTTAGGCTAACAACATAGCTTTCTATCCAAGGTAATATCCCGAATATTCAGATCCACCCCTAAGGTTCTTATTTTGGGAGGTGATTTTAATCTTGTACAGTCGCCCACGGTATTTAATTTTTTTATACTTTGTTTACTGTGTTTTATTGTTAACCATTTTTTTGTTTTCAGGTACGCCATTTAGCTGCAGCGCGCATTTATTTATCTTGACAGCAACAGCGTTTGCTCCCACGATACATAAAGCCATGACTCCAGCTCTGTAGGGGGTTATTTCACCACCACAGTTAAAAAAAAGAGCATATATGCCGAAGCATGGGGGCAGCAGGGGCGGAGGAGCGATTTGCTCCTAACTTTTGGGGCGGATGCCCCCATGCTTCAGCATATATAAATGGTGCATGTATGCCCATCGTTAGAAGTTGGTAGATGAAGGGAGGTATTCTAATGGTGGGCATACCCACCGATCAATCTCTTTTTCGTTCACCCCACAGGCTGCATGAAAAAAAAAATTACAATATATGCCCAACAAGGACCAGCAACATACTGGTATGTTGCTGGACTTTGAGTGGTTATACCAGAATGATGCCTGCAGATTTAGATATCATCTTGGTATCATACTTTTCAGCCAGCGGTCGGCTTTCATGTCAAGCAATCCTAGCAGCTAATTAGCCTCTATACTGCTTTTACAAGCAGTGGGAGGGAATGCCCCCCCTCCCAACGTCTTCCATGTATTTCTCTGGCTTTCCTGTCCCAACAGAGAACCTGAGAATGCAGCCGGTGATTCAGCCAGCTGACCATAGAGGTGATCAGAGACCAGAATGGCTCCAATCATCTCTATGGCCCAAGAAACCGGAAGCTACGAGCATTTCATGACTTCGATTTCGCCGGATATAAACAGTGCCATTGGGAAAGCATTTCATCACACCGATCTTGGTGTGGTCAGATGCTTTGAGGGCAGAGGAGAGATCTAGGGTCTAATAGACCCCAGTTTTTTCAAAAGAGAGTACCTGTCACTACCTATTGCTGTCATGGGGGATATTTACATTCCCTGAGATTATGAGATTACAATAAAAATGATAAAAAAAAAAAAAATGAAAGCAACAGTTTAAAAATAAGATAAAAAAGCAAAAAAAATAATAAAAAAAAAAAAAGCACCCCTGTCCCCACCCTGCTCTCGCGCAAAGGCGAGCGCAAGCGTCGGTCTGGCGTCAAATGTAAACAGCAATTGCACCATGCATGTGAGGTATCAGATCGAGGGCAGTAATTTTAGCAGTAGACCTCCTCTGTAAATCTAAAGTGGTAACCTGTAAAGGCTTTTAAAGGCTTTTAAAAATGTATGTAGTTTGTCGCCACTGCACGTTTGTGCGCAATTTTAAAGCATGTCGTGTTTGATATCCATGTCCTCGGCCTAAGATCATCCTTTTTATTACATCAAACATTTGGGCAATATAGTGTGTTTTAGTGCATTAAAATTAAAAAAAAAGTGGGGGGGCGTGACCGGAAGCCGAGCCTGATGGCAGCCTAATTCCTCAGCTCTCTAGGCCCACAGCATAAATGGCGTATTTTGGGAGATTTTTACCGCACCTACATGGGCAAATCCAGGACCACTAAATTCTCCAAGCCTAGAGGATCATCCCTACCGCCTCCAGGGGCCTCCACGGACCTCCGTTCCTATTTTACACAGCCCGGAATGTCCCAGGGCGAGGAGGCCAATATGGCGCCGGACACTCCAGCTCACACACCAAGGAGTCCCGCCCAGTCTCCACGGTCGGATCATCCCGAGCAACAGCTCTCAGAGGGATCCCAGCGGGACATGGTGACCCCCCGAGCAATCGTCATCGACATGGGAACGGTGAGTCCCCACCACCAACTAAACACCCCCACTGAGCAGTCCCGGTTCGCCATACCGCCCGCCTCCCCGAGGCTCCTGAGAACGGCTCCGGAGTCGTTCTCACAGAACTTGGAGCCTGTCTTCACAGACTCCTCAGACATGTCCCAGGACTTCCCTCCTCTGCCAACCCCTGCAGGCCCGCAAGCTGGAACACACCGACCCCCTGATGGCCCCAATGAGGGATCATGGGCAGTGGATGCCATCTCCCAAAGCGCAAAGAATGTCCCGCTCCAGAGACCCCAGTGCATCTAGGCGGCTATCCCCCTCAATACCATCCTATGCACAGAAGGCAAGCGCTCCACTCTCCCTCCCAGCAGAGGACTCTATTACCAGATCCCCCCTGCAGCAGCAACAAAGAGGGGCATACATAGACTCATGGGACCCCCCAGCAACTGGAGTGCAGCTCAACCATGAAGCAGGTGCTTTAATCTCACACTCCCCACCACGTGTATCATCCCCCCCTCGCCACCACTACAGCCCTTCAAGAGATTCATACATGCCCCCACATATGCCTCAACCATGGCATACATATTTACAAACCATGCCCACAAAAGAGGACTTCAGACAATTAATTGAGGACGTGAAATCTACATGTCGCACGGAAATTCAAGTACTCCAAACGGGCCTTAAACATCTGGCAGACAGAATGGAAATGGCTGAAGAAGAAATACAAGAAACTAAACTAGCGGTCCATAGAACACAACTCCAGGGAGCAGACCACAGAGCAATGCTAATAGATATGCAGAGACATATAGAAGATTTGGACAACAGGGGGCGCCGTAACAACATACGGGTGAGAGGCATCCCGGAATCATAAAACGCAGAGGACCTGCAAACAATTTTGCAATCTATCTTCAACAATCTCTTTGGGGAACCCTCTACTAAGCACATAGAAATGGACAGAGCCCATCGTGCACTTAGACCCAAAGGTGCCACCCCCAAACCCAGAGACGTTATTTGCAGAATCAGCTCCTATCCTCTTAAAGAGGAAATCATGAGACAAGCACGTTTGGCACACAAAATAACTTATATGGAAGCCCAGATACAAATTTACCCGGATCTATCATGGATAACCCTGCAAAAACAGAGGCTTCTTCAACCTCTTCTACAGCAATTACAGAAAGAAGCCATTATCTACAGATGGGGCTTTCCTTTTAGCCTCACAGCAAAGCATCAGGGTAAATCCGCTGTCCTACGATACCCAGAAGACCTTCGTACGTTCTGTGACATCCTTGAAATACCAACCCCACAATTACCAGAATGGGACATAGTTGCTACACCCCCACCGCCACCCACTACCTGGCAAAAGGTCTCTGCATCCAATCGACCTAGAAACCCAGATACCCAACGCAAACCCACAAAGCATAAGGATCGCAGATCCGCTTCTACTACAACAACAAACAACACAGGGACTTGAGCACTTAGGCTCAGCAAATAGAACTGTCCAATTAACACTCTGTCTAAAAAGACCCTGGATCATTCCACTTGAACACACCCCTACGCCTAACTTTAGTTCACTAGTAAGAGCTAAGCTTAGATGAGCTCCGAGTTGAAAGGCATAGAAGCCATCGTTTATCACCCCCCCCTTTTTCCCTTTTATTTCTATTTTACACTAGCTAGTTACTGGTGCACAGTATTAGGCTGTGCACGGTTTGGAAAACACTGTTGACGGAATACGGGCTCCTGGGTGGGCCTCTTTGTCCGCCCTAATTGGGGTGGGGATGGAGGCTCACGCGGAAATCCGTTCTGGTCTAGGCCTGTTGGCCTATCAAAGATGTTTGACAAGGTTGATGTTGTCTTATTTTTGTGCATTAACTGTTCCTCTCTTCTCTCCCCAGTCCTCTCTCTCTTTCTTTCTTTCTAACCACCTTCTCTTTTGCATGACTAAGTGCATGAAGCTTCCTGGTCTCCTCCCGGAGAGTGCATACCCTGACCCTGGGATTTCGAAACATGACAAGTCGCCACTAGGTAAGCGTACACTTGCACACACTGAACCACCACCACTATGACTAAGGTACTATCACTAAATGTACACAGATTGAACTCTAATAGGAAAAGACATCTGGCACTGAGGGAGTTTAGACAATCAGGAGCTGATATTGTTATGGTCCAGGAGACCCATTATAATAAGGAAGGCTCGTTCGCATTTGCATCCAGATATTACTCCCAAATATATATAGCCTCAGGTAGTCGTAAAAAGGCTGGAGTTGCCATACTTTTCAAACGGGGGGCTCCTTTCACATGCGTGTCCCAATACTGTGATCCTAACGGCCACTTCATTATTTTGAGAGGACTGTGGCAAACACAAGAAGTAACGCTGTGTACACTATATACCCCTAATACTAAACAACATAGCTTTCTATCCAAGGTAATATCCCGAATATTCAGATCCACCCCTAAGGTTCTTATTTTGGGAGGTGATTTTAATCTTGTACAGTCGCCCACGGCGCACCGCCAGACAATAGCCCCCCACGCTTCAACACCTAGGGTCCATAGAGACTCGAGACTATTCAGACAGATCACTAGACGATATGCGCTCTTTGACGCGTGGAGAGCTCTATGTCCAGGAGGCCGACAGTATACGTTCTACTCAGCTCCCCACTGCACACATACACGCATTGATTACTTTTTCCTTAATAATTTCACTCTAAAACTGACACGAAAAGCGCAAATACGCCCTATCTCATGGTCAGACCATGCCCCCTATTCTAATTACGCTAGACCTAGGCACCCCCGTCCACAGACCCTATAACTGGAGATTGAATACATTCCTCCTCCAACATCAACCGACCCTAGAGGAACTAAACTCTACACTCAAGCTCTATTTTCTAGAAAATTCCAATCAGGAAGTTTCACTCCCTACTCTTTGGGAGGCCCACAAAGCGGTCCTTAGGGGTAAATGTATAGCGATTTCATCAACATTAAAAAAAGACACCTTAGCTGCCAAAATAGAGGCGGAGAGTAAACTTAAAACACTTGAAAATAGGCTCCAGACCAACCCCACGATAGCTAACCTAAGGAAAATAATTAAACTCCGCACAACTCTCCGTGATCTAGCTATGGGACAGGTTGAGAAAGCCCTAACTAGGTTGAAACAAATGTTTTTCGACAAAGGGAATAAGGCACACTCTCTCTTGGCTAACAAATTAAGGGAGAGATCCCATATGCAAACTCCGAATCAGATTAAAAACAAACTGGGTCAGTCACTATCACATCCTGAAGACTTCACCTCCATCCCCGTGAAACCACCATTTTAGCAGGTAGCTCACAGAAGGGACTAATATCAGGAATATATAAGATTTTGAATACCATCGCCCTGGAAGAGCAAGGTAAACATCATTACATGCTCAGATGGGAGAAGATCCTTGGGGAAGAACTTCCATTAGCGCAGTGGCAGGCAATATGGAATCAAACAGCGAAGAGTTCAATGTGTACACTATATAAAGAAAACTCGTTCAAAATTCTCTACTTCTGGTACATGACTCCAGATGTGCTTCATACAATCTTCCCTAATAGCTGGCGATGCCAGGAAGCTAAAGGCACTCTTATACACATATATTGGACTTGTCCACTATTGGCTCAGTACTGGGAGATGGTTCGCCACCTCCTTTCCCGCCTCCTAGAAGTCGAAGTCCAAGCGACTCCAAAATTTTTCCTACTGGGTTTATCACCATTAAAAATTTGTAGACCATATAAGAAATTAGTAAGACATATACTTACGGCAGCTCCCTGCCTCATAGCCCTAAACTGGAAACGTACTACTCCACCCTCAGCTGAAGATCTTTACTCTAGAATTAAAGATGTAGAACTGATGGAGAAAATGACAGCTAGAATTCAGGACAGGCTGGAGGCACATAACAGGGTCTGGGAGCTGTGGCACCTCCGGGAGGACCCATCATGACCAGGTAATAAAACCAACTAGAAGGCTCATCCTCTTCTTTCCATCCTTTCTTTTCTTTCCTCCTATCCTATTCTGATTTTTTTTTTTTTTATTTCTCTCTTTCTCTTTTCTTATCAAAAATTGTTTTCTTTTTCTCTTTGTGTTTCATGTTCTTTTCCAGTCAAGGAGACTGGAAAACAACTCAGCAACTGAATGAACGTTTATATTTGCTTACTTGTTTTACCATAGGAACTAATACCAGCTAAGCCATATAAAACACATGTTTAATACTACAAATGGATACACTGTACAATTGTTTGTGAATGTCCATGTTCCTTTATTTTGTATCACTAAAATCTAAAATAAAAAATGCGTTTGAAATATCGCTGCGAAAATACTGTGTGAGAAAAAAAAAATGAAACACCCACCATTTTAATCTGCAGGGCCTTTGCTTTAAAAAAAAAAATATAATGTTTGGGGGTTCAAAGTAATTGCAAAAAAAAATTTTTTTCATGTAAACAAAAAGTGTCAGAAAGGGCTTTGTCTTCAAGTGGTTAGAAGAGTGGGTGATGTGTGACATAAGCTTCTAAATGTTGTGCATAAAATGCCAGGACAGTTCAAACCCCCCCCCCCCCCCCCCCAAATGACCTAATTTTGGAAAGTAGACACCGTTTGTTTAACCACCTCAAT
Source organism: Aquarana catesbeiana (assembly GCF_042186555.1). Lineage (NCBI taxonomy): Eukaryota > Metazoa > Chordata > Amphibia > Anura > Ranidae > Aquarana > Aquarana catesbeiana. Next base: position 449,402,246 of record NC_133324.1, on the reverse strand, counting down.
ACAAGGCACTTACACCCCCTTCCTGCCCAGACCAATTTTCAGCTTTCAGCACTCTCACACTTTGAATGACAGTTACTCAGTCATGCAACACTGTACCCATATGAAATTTGCGTCCTTTTTTCACACAAATAGTGCATTCTTTTGGTGGTATTTAATCACTAGTGGGTTTTTTATTTCTTGTGCTATAAATCAAAGACCGTAAATTTTGTGAAAAAAATGCCTTTTTCTTTGTTTCTGTCATAAAGTTTTACAAATTAGTAATTTTTCTTCATAAATTTTGTCCAAAATTTATACTGCTACATATCTTTGGTAAAAATAACCCAAATTAGTGTATATTAGTTGGTCTTTGTGAAAGTTATAGAGTCGAACTGTGGTGCCAATCTCTGAAAATTGATCACATCTGATCAAACCTGATGTACTTAAGGCCCATCTAATTTCTTGAGACACTAACAAGTCAGGAAAGTACAAATACCCCCCAAATGACCCATTTTTAGAAAGTAGACATTCCAAGGTATTAAGTAGCTTGGTGAGTTTTTTAAGTTGTAATTTTTTCCCACAATTCTTTGCAAAATGAAGATTAATTATTTTTTTCAAAATTGTCATATTAACAGGTTATTTCTCTCACAGAGCATATGCATACAACAAATTACACCCCAAAATACATTCTGCTACTCTTCCCGAGTATTGCGATACTACATGTGTGAGACTTTTACACAGCCTAGCCACATACAAAGGCCCAACATTGAAGTAGCACCTTCAGGCGTTCTACGAGCATAAATGACATCTCATTTCTCAACCACCTATTACACTTTTGAAGGCCCTGGAGCACCAGGACAATGGAATTGCCCACAAAATGACCCCATTTTGGAAAACAAACACCCCAACATATAATCTATGAGGCATAATGAGTCTTTTGAATGGTTCTTTTTGAACACATTCTGCTACTCATCCTGAGTATGGCGATACCACATGTGTGAGACTTTTACACAGCCTGGCCACATACAGAGGCCCAACATTGAAGTAGTACCTTCAGGCGTTCTAGGAGCATAAATTACACATCTCATTTCATTCCTACCTATCACACTTTTGAAGGTCCTTGAGCACCAGGACAGTGGAATTACCTGCAAAATGACCCCATTTTGGAAAGCAAACACCCCAACGTATATTCTATGAGGCATGGGCTGGTGACAGGTACTCGGTTACTCTGATGGCCTGGTGACCGGTACTCTGATGACCTGGTGACAGGTACTCGGGTACTCTGATGGGCTGATGACTGGTACTCTGAAGGGCAGTGACAGGTACTCAGATGGGCAGTGACAGGTACTCAGATGGGCAGTGACAGGTACTCAGATGGGCAGTGACAGGTACTCAGATGGGCAGTGACAGGTACTCAGATGGGCTGTGACAGGTACTCAGATGGGCTGTGACAGGTACTCAGGTACTCAGATGACCTGTGACAGGTACTCGGGTACTCAGATGACCTGTGACAGGTACTTTGATGGGTGATGACAGGTCCTCTTTATTGGGGGGGCAGTTAGTGTTATTGGTGTACACTGTAAGCGGTAATGAGATGTTACCACAATCTCCTTCTCACACACAGTCAGTGTGTGAGAAAAATGGTGACGTGTTCAATACCTTTTTTACCTGCTGTATATTTTATTGTTTGTTGACACTTTCATGCAAACCAATCAATATGTATGTATGAATGTGAGTTAGGGACCTTAGATTGTAAGCTCCTTAAGGGTGTAGGGACTGATGTGAATGTATAAAGTGCTGCGTAAATTGACGGCGCTATATAAGTACCTGAAATAAATATACACTTAATGGGAATTTGTTTACCAAATACATGTAGCAGAATACATTTTGGCCTAAATGTATGAAGAAATTTGATTTTTAATTATTTTTTTTTTATTTAATATGTTTTATAACAGAAAGTACAAAATGTTTTTTTTTTGTTTTTTTTTCAAAATGTATGCTCTTTTTTTGTTTAGCGCAGAAAATAAAAATCCCAGTGGTGATCACATACCACCAAAAGAAAGCTCTATTTGTGGGAAAAAATAATATAAATTTTGTTTGTTTACAGCTTTGCATGACCGCACAGTCGCACCGTATTTGATCAACGGTCTTACAAGCGCACTTTTTTTTGGAAAAATAAAATTTTTTAAATTAAAAAATAAGACAACAGTAAAGTTAGCCCAATTTTTTTTATAGTGTGAAAGATGATGTTACGCCAAGTAAACTGATACCCTACATGTCATGTTTAAAAATTGCGCCCGCTCGTGGAATGGCGACAAACTTTTACCCTTAAAAACCTCCATAGGCGATGTTTAAAAAATTCTACAGGTTGCATGTTTTGAGTTACAGAGGAGGTCTGGTGCTAAAATTATTACTCTAGCTCTAACGATCGTGGTGATACCTCACGTGTGGTTTGAACACCGTTTACATATGGCGCTACTCACGTATGCGTTCGCTTCTGCATGCAAGCTAGGCTTGATGGGGCACGTTAAAATATTTTTTTTTCTTTATTTTACTTTTTAGAAAAAAGAAAGTTCATTTTACTTTTTGTTCTTTATTTTTACACTGTTCTTTTTTTTTTTTTAAAGTGTCACTTTTATGCTTATTACAAGGAATGTAATCATCCTTTGTAATAGAAAAAAAAAAGCATGACAGGCACACCTAAATATGAGATCTGGGGTCAAAAAGACTTCAGATCTCATATTTACACTAAAATGAAAAAAAATGTCCCTTTAACCTCCCTGGCGGTATGATTATTTTGGATTTTAGGTGCTGAAAGCAGTACAATTATTTTGTATGGAAATTGGGCGTTTTATATTGTAGGTCTGTAATTCTTAACAATAACACACTTATTTATTTATTTATTTATTTCAGGTACTTATATAGCGCCGTCAATTTACGCAGCGCTTTACATATACATTGTACATTCACATCAGTCCCTACCCTCAAGGAGCTTACAATCTAAGGTCCCTAACTCACATTCATACATACTAGGGACAATTTAGACAGGATCCAATTAACCTACCAGCATGTCTTTGGAGTGTGGGAGGAAACCGGAGTACCCGGAGGAAATCCACGCAGGCACAGGGAGAACATGCAAACTCCAGGCAGGTAGTGTCGTGGCGTGGCTGGGATTCGAACCAGCGACCCTTCTTACTGCTAGGCGAGAGTGCTACCACCACACCACTGATATCCAGGGTATGATAAAGTTTGAAACACAAAAACATAAATTATAATATAATAAATAAAAATAAATAATTAAAAAAAAAAAAAATAATAATAAAATACATTTCCCCACGATTCACTATCGCTCAATTCTGCAAGAGTTCTAATTTACTATCGCTGTTTTCTAGCTGGTCTAAAGCCACTTTTGATGTAAAGGGACACTTTTTGGTTGCTATGGACAATCTCCAGTTTCCAGGCAGAAAGAACAGTATATATAACATAAAAGTGAATGCAGGGCATAGGACAAAGCACTGGGGACAAAAGGGATGTGAAATAATTTCATACAGTACTGTAATCTGTAAGATTACAGTACTGTATGTGTTATGATTTTACACTTTTTTGAATTTGCAGCCAGGCTCCGCCCCCGTGCGTCGCGCCGCTCGCAGGGAACCGAGCCTGGCACGGAGAGGCTTCGGAGGAGGACGGAGCCCGCAGACACAGCGGGGGACATCGCAGGATCCCGGGGACAAGGTAAGTAAAGCCACACCAGGATCCTGCGATGTAATCCTGAGTGTGGCTCAGGGTTACCGCTAATGGTCCTGAATTTTAACCCCGAGCCACACTCGGGAAAACCACCAGGGAGGTTAAGAGCTGTGGGCGGAAGTGACATTTTGACGTCGTTTCCGCCCTGCAATGGTATGGAGCCGGGTGAGGCCATCTTCCCCTCACTCAGCTCCATACCACACAGGGAGAAGCATCCGATTGCCTCTGCCGGCGGCTCCGGTAAGCTGCGGAGGGCCCCTTTCCCGCCACTGATAAAAGTGATATCACAACGAATCTGCCACTGAGACCACTTTTATCTGAAAGCCGACCGCCCGCTCAAGAAGAGGATACTAGCTAGCTGCTGCCATAACAACGATTTTCCACTTCAAACAGCCAAATTATAACGATGGCGGGCAGTCGGCAAGTGGTTAATGTACAAAAAACAAAGAGAGCGAGACTTTAAATGAAGTACGCGAGGGATAAGGTTTTGTATTGAATTGTACTAAACATATCTGTGATATATAATATAAAACATATATATATATACACGTGACTAAATACCTGCATGATCTAAAATTACTCTAATCCCTAACATTGAAGAGGGACGAGAAAATATCCTAAATAAAAACTTTATTATACATTGAATACATAATTCATAAACAATCTATAAGAAACTGGCAAATACATGATGGATAATGAAACCCAATGTCTTTTGGCTATGAAGAATTGGTACAGTAGAAAATACACTGATATAACACATGATTGAAACACGACATCTGTTGGCTCAGCGCGTTTCGTGACTTAGCGTCACTCATCATGAGCCAGCGTGTAATGTGTCTCTGCAATGACTTGGATACATTTCCAATTGATCCAGCTTATTCACAAAGGGTCAAATGATGAAGTGGGGGGAACCCCATATAATACTTACAAGGTATCTATATGTTGATGGTATGGTACCGTGGGTCATGAGTGCCCCCATACACGGAACATCTCCTCTGGGAGCTGAGATAGTCTGTTCCGCGATGGACAGCCCACACAGGCGCCACCCAGGATGGAGGAGCATCAGGCAGTGAATGATGAGTTAACATGGTGCCAAAAACAAACTGTAACTGCAAAAATGTATGGTATGTGTTAAACCAGGGGTGCATGACACTTTTTTTCCCCTGCTTACTTTACTTAACTACAAATATTTCTGGGTCAATGAAAAACACTGCTGCTTGCTATGGGGGCTCGATCCCAATCCGAACTGCGAGCGTCAGCGCAGCACAGTTTGACCCCGCCTCAGGCTCCCTTCATCCTTTTTTTTTTTTTTACAGTTTATTTTTACGTACTGTGAACACAGCAGTACAGTGTCACCATAGTGGCACTGTACTGCTCTGGGGAGGTAATGAGGATTTTTCTTCTCTATGATTGATTTTTACAGTGATGATCTGATCACTGTTATAAACAATAATGTTTATGAATGGCATTTATTCATGTGCCATTGTGTACTATTGTAATTGCTGTGATTGACTACAGCTATCACGTGGTACAGGTCTGTTGCGACTGGCCCCTGTACCGTGTGATCGCTGTTTCCAATCACTGAGATTACAATAGTACAAAATGAATTGTACTATTGATCCGTGATCGCTATGATTGGTCACAGCAATCACATGGTACTGGCCCAGTACAACGATCTATCTTCTTGACACAGTGGGTGACAGATCCAAGGAGCACTCTTGGAGGACGTCATATGATGTCCACCCAGGATTAGAAAGCTTTCCCCCAACGGTCACTTTACAATGGGCTGGACAGGAAGCGGTTAACAGTATTCTGTATAAATATATACATGTTTTTTTTTTTTTTTTTAAAAACCTTCCATTTTAGCCAAATTATAACTGCAAATGTTATATTTTATTTTATTTGTACTAGATAAGCTATTTGGAAAAGAGGCTGATTGCATTAGAAGTAGACACAAAAAGACTAAAGGAAACTAAAGAGGAATTATCAAAACAAAATAACTCACTGAAGACATCTATCAAATTCCTTCAAAAAGATGCAGATTTAAGGGAGAAAAAAATGCAGAAAATGCATTTGGAAATTTTAGAGGTAAACCAGGCCAAAGAGACCCTAGAGAAGAAGAAGGATGAACTAAACAGTGAAGTTGCCTCTCTAAAAAGACTTGTGGCAGACAGTAACAAACTGAAGAATAAAAATCGTGACTTGCTGAGACAGATTCATATCTTGCAATGTACACTGGAAAAGACCACAGTCCCACTTTCCTCACAGGAATCAAACAAGCAAGGCCGCAGGAAAGAAGCAGCAACCAAGGTTAAACAGAATGCAGCCAGGAAGATCTCACTGAGACGTCACCAAGCTTTTCTTAATCAATCCATCAAGGTTATGAGCGGCGTGTTTGAGAACTTCAGCAAAGACGGCTGGGAGGATGTGAGCGAAGACAGGTACGGCTCTCATTAAGTCTGCTCTGTAGAGGGGACATTGTGCATATGCAAAGCACAGGCAAATGGAGATTGAATTTCAACTACTGTTGATTTGGTATTCAGGAAAAAAAAGCTGTCAGATCCTTTGAAATATCTTGGGAGGTCTTGTTCTGAGCTTATTGACTGAAATTTGCATGCAAAATTAGCCACAACTGTATGAGCAGTTGAATAGGTGCCAGGAAACCCAAAAGAAGGCAATGCTTGATTTCTTCCAGTGATGCTATTTTCATGCAGTCATGAGGCTTGAAATTGACAGTTTGGCAGGTTGATTTAATTTGCTGGCCCTTTGCATATTCACCACTGACAGCTAAGGATTCCCAGGCAAGTCTACTAAGTCCATTTAGTTATCTTGTGACATGTCGATCCTGGAGGAAAAGCCTCCCCCCCAACCTCTTTCATTTAGTTAGATAAATTTTAAATGACCCATTTCAGCTTGCTACCAGATGTCTACAAGCTGTTTAACATCCTTTAAATTAAGACCCATCCACACTAATTATTTCATGTATGTTTTATGCATAGTCATTGTACAAAATTTAATTGAACGCTGCATAAAACATTTTTTTTCTTGTTCCAAAAGCTGTAGTCTTTTTGCGTTATTAATATTTTTGTTTTGCTTATGTTAAAGTCTAATCATTGCTGGTTTGCAGATATATTTTTTTTTTTATTTAGGGATGGACAAGGACGGTTTAGCAAAGAAAAGATTGACTACAATGTTAATGTAAACTTGCTGCAGCTTGCTAGGACGATCCTTATGTTTGTTTTGAGGATGTATACAGTATATGTGTGCGACAGAAGGTTAACAAGTTAATTATTATCTGGTATGCAAATTAATCTGGAAAACAAATGGTTGGTTCCAACTACAATACCTAAACCTAACGATATCAAAAGAATTCCTGATCTCTTCAAGCTCTAAACAGAGTGTATGATTTGCTAGTATTGCTTATCAATAATGAAACGATTTATACAAATACTTGGGTTTTGTATTGGCATTCAATGGAGCTGTCATGCAGTTTAGTTGGTAAATGATCAAAGAGTGGCTATAAAATCAGAAACGCACAATATTTTTACAGAGTGAGAGGAAATATTACATTTCACAGTTGTTATCCAATAGGGTGACAACATTTGGATATTTCCTCTTATCTTCTCACCTGATATATTTTGGATTAGTGCATTGAACTAACAACTGCTATTAGGTCAGATTTTGAGTGAATATTTCACCAATGGGAAGGAAGACAAGAATAACATTTTGTAAGAAGTTCATAACATTACCTACTTTATCCAAAAGTTAAAGTAGAACTAAAGGCAAAACTTGTTTTTCTCCATTTTAGATAGAATAAAGGAGGGTTACTGTGTCCCATTGGGGAGATTTCACTCCACTTTCTGTCCCATATGACCAAAACTGTCCTTATTGGAAAATTTCCCCTCTATTGTTCAACAGACAGCCCAAAATTTGAGATTTTCTTTCACTTTCAGTTATCAGTACAATAAGCAGGACTAATAGAATGAATTTTCCTCGGGGGGGGCTTACTTTACTTTCTACCTTTTTAAAGTTGATCAATTTAGATTAATGGAACCTGTGAGAAATAAATTACACTAACCAATAGAGCTAAATGATTAATCGTTAAAATATCACGATCTTGATTCAACCATCCCCTCACGATCTTAATCAAAAAAGAAGGAAAGGATGGCCTTGGGACTTTAAGTGAGGTGGGAGAGATTCGGAACACTTTCACAATCAGTGCAAAAAATGTTTATTATTCACAGAATGCTCAATACAGAAATGGGATCAGCAATAAGTGTGCGTTACCCGGCATAGTGGCCTAGTATTAAAGCATAAGTAAAAAACAAATACAGTTCGTTACACTTGATTTGTACATCCATAAAAAGTATTATACAAAGTATACATATATCATTTGAATTAGTAAAATACATATTACACATGCATGGATAGCAGTAGTATGTGACCATGTGGTGACCAACTTCAAATACCCAGCAAAGTGGGCATGCATGTGGCATGTCACAATCTTAATCTGTCATTTTCATGATTCATGTAACAAATGCAGAGCAGTTCTCTGCTCAGAGGTGTCAAAAAAATAAAAAGCTGGCAAAGTTTATCACAACATTGCTCAGCGCTGAGAGATAAACAAAACATTGTATCATTTGGTTCTTTTAGATCAAAGGTATGAACTTCAGTCTGTCAATGAGGTCAGTTTAACCACCTAAAGACTAAACCTTTTTCTGACACTTGTTGCTTACAAGTTAAAATCAGTATCTTTTGCTAGAAAATTACTTAGAATCCAGAGCAGAGACCCTAGAGAATAAAATGTCGGTCATTGCAATATTTTATGTCACATTTTATTTGAGCAGCAGCCTTTTAAACTCACTTTTTTTTGGAAAAAATACACTTCAATGGATAAAAAAAAAACTAAACAGTAAAGTTAGCCCAATTTTTATGTATAATATGAAAGCTGATGTTACACCGAGAATTGTGCTCTTTATTCTAAGCAACAAAATCGTGATTCTCATTTTATCCAGAATCGTGCAGCTCTACTAACCATTTTTTTTTATTTAAGCAGAAATAATATAAAAATTTAAACTAATCTTCAAATTCCCATTTTATTTGGATCAGAAGGACAGGAGTTAGTATTTAGAAACCATATTTTTAGCAAAAAAGTCACTTTTGGTTGCCATTAGTGTTACTAAACTCACATCATAAAAAACTATCAATAAATTGTGTATTACATGCTTTTTGTACTCTGTCAGTCACTAAGAGATTTGTTTTCTGTATTCTGCAAAAAAACCTGGTTGATCTTGCTGTTCTTCATCTCCCCCTCCTGTCCATGTCCCCAATTCAGCTAGGGATTTTGCAGAGCAGTGTTGGCAACTCTGATCGGTTTATAGTGTGTTCAAATGCTGAGCATTTTCCTCCCTATCACATCTGAGCAGCCCATGTGACTATAGAGTCACACATGTGGACGTACACACAGTGGTAAATGACAGCCCACTCCCTTCCTCCTCCTCCATACCCACTAACCAGCTAAACACAATGAGGGTGGGATATTACATGTAGATTGGAGGCTTCATCTCCCTCTTATTCTAAGATACAGGCTGGAGGAGCATGACACAGCCTGTGACTTGCAGAAATCCGCCCACACCATTGCCAAAAATAAATAAAAGATTTGATTTCAAATATATATTTGTATGCCAATTTAAAACCGTTTATGGACATGAATTTTTTTTTTTTTTTTTTTACTGTGTATTCCAAAAGGTGTTTTTTTTTTTGAACATGTGGCCAGCAGCAGAGGACTAGAAGCTCCTCCTGCTTACATTTCCCTACAGACAGGCTGGCAGAGAGCTGGGTCATGTGACAGCTGTATTTCGATTAGATCAAATGTACTTAGATGTTTTGTTAAAATAATTACAGTGCCGTTATCCATATACAGAAAAAAGAAGGGACGATGTAAATGAAACAGTGTGTGTTTAGTATCACTTTAATAAGAAAAAGCATGCTGCTTTCCAAGCCAGGGCAGCCTAGATTTTACACCCTCTGGTTACTAATCATTAGAAACTATGGCAAAATAGGAGGAATAGAAAGGCACCAAAGGAGGCAGAGCCTGTATATGAAGTGAGCAAATATAGTAAGCTCACTTACTATACCGTTGTTTTCCGTGGTCTTCCGGGTCTTTTGGTGTTGCTGAGCTCACCGGTGCGTTCTTTCTTTTTAAGGATGTTCCAAAAGTTGATTTGGCCACACCTAATGTTTTTGCTCTCTCTTTGATGGGTTTGTTTTATTTTTTTCAGCCTAATGATGGCTTGCTTCACTGATAGTGACAGCTCTTTGATTCTCATATTGAGAGTTGACAGCAACAGATTCCAAAAGCAAATAGCACACTTGAAATGAACTCTGGACCTTTTATCTGCTCCTTATAGATGGGATAATGAGGGAATAACATACACCTGGCCATGGAACAGCTGAGCAGAAAATTGTCCCATTACTTTTGGTCCCTTAAAAAGTGGGAGGCACATATACAAACTGTTGTAATTCCTACACCATTCACCTGATTTAGATGTAAATACCCTCAAAATAAAGCTGAAAGTCTGCAGTTAAAGCACATCTTGTTTGTTTCATTTCAAATCCATTGTGGTGGTGTATAGAGCCAAAAAGATTAGAATTGTGTCAATGTCCCAATATTTATGGACCTGACTGTATGTTTATTATTTGTTATAAATTGGACAGTAATAAAAAAAAAAAAAAATCTGTTTTTTATTATAGCGATGTTGAAAGTGAATCATCTGAGAGTCTGGGACATGTGATTGTACATACTAGTGGTAAAACAGATGAAACCGATGTTGTGGAAGAATGTAATGATGATGAAGATCTTCAAGATGAATGCAAGAGATTGAACAGGGCTGAAAAATATATTCACAGGGTAAGTTTGTGCTCAGATTTGCCAACCAGATACACCTTTGCTCACATGTTTAATAATTCCATTTATTTAGGGTTTTTTCACACTATGTCCAATGATATGTACTTTTCTGCACTGTATAAATGCAGGGTACTGAAGTGGAGTGGTACTTTAAGAACAATGGTTTTCTGTGTGTGTCGTTCACATCACAACGTTGCGCACAAGTGTAGTCCACTGTTAAAGGCAAAATGTATGCATTTTAACACAACGCACATAACTCATGTCAGCACAACTGAAATACTGGAGTACTTTTTTTAACACTATAATCCTTCCTTCCAGGGAACTGGGAATGACATAAAGGGCCCAGTCACACTTGTGCTACTTGTCATGTGACTTTGGACATGACAAGTCGCAGCCCATTGTTTGCAGTGGCACCTATTCAGATCGGTGCGACTTAAAATTGAAGTGATTTTAAAAGGTTGCGCTTCAAAGTCGCACTGGAAATTGTGCAACTTTGGAGACGTGCTAATGTGAATTGAGCCAAAAGGACATAAGACTGCAAAATGCTCATCAATGGATAAACATTAAAATGCAGGCAAACGCAAATAAATACAATACACATAAAAACTCAACACAAAGTGCAATAATAATGCATGCAAATTCACATCACTACATATGCATTTTCAGTGTATTTTAGTGCATTTTAAGTGCTTTATGTTGTGAAAGGAACCATACAGCTCATTCACACTAGAAACTATTTGTTTTTAAGCATTTCCACATCTGTCTTGAGTATACGATTGCAGTGTATTTTTGGATGCATTTTTAGCATGACAGGGGAAGGTCATCAACTTTTTTGACCCCGGGGGTCGCATTTATGTGCTCTGTGTTGTGTTTGCATTGTTTATGCACATGTGCGTTGAGAAAAAAATGCAGTTAGCTTTCCTTTTTTTTAAATTTTTTTTTCATTTTTACTGCAACACTGGGCAATAATGTGAACTATGCTCATTACCTAACATTCAATTTCAAAAACGCATCCCACTGCATTCGGTGTGAATTGGCCCTAATGGCTCGTTCACACGTTTTGCGTTGACCTGCATTTTTCTGCAGTGGATAAACACAGGTCTCCGCAAGGACCTGTTCACACTGCAATGCTAGTATGATGTTGCAGTGCAGTGTTTGAAAATGCAACATGTCTGCATTTTTCCACATTTCACTGGATACCACTGCATAGCATCACACTGCTGTGCAGTGCCAAGGGACTTTATTTTTACAGGAGACGCATTTTAAAACCTCATCAGTCCCAGTTTTGCCCATTTGTCATTATGCCAAGTGGTATCTTTGTAATAACCCAGTAAGTAAGTTTTTTAAGCGGAACTCCGCTTTAAATGTAAAATCAACAAAATGCCATTTACTTTGATCAATGTGTATGCTCCTAACCATGGACAGATCCCTATGCTGCTTGCCCTTTTGTATAAGGTACGTGCCTTGGCGGAAGGGAAGGTAGTATTGGGAGGGGATCTAAATATCTACTGGATTCATTATTAGACACAACCTCAACCTGTCATCACCTTTCTCTTTCCCTAGTTAATCGATTAAAGCGCTGCCTACATGAATTTCAATTAGTACAACCCCTGGCAAAAATTATGGAATCACCAGTCCCTGAGGATGTTCCTTCAGTTGTTTATTGTTATAGAAAAAAAATCAGATCACAGACATGGCCAAAAACTAAAGGCATTTCAAATGGCAACTTTCTGGCTTTAAGAAACACTAAAAGAAATCAAGAAAAATAATTGTGGTGGCCAGTAACCGTTAGATTTATAGAGCAAGCACAGGGAATAAATCATGGAATCACTCAACTCTGAGGAAAAAATTATGGAATCATGAAAAACAAACAAACAAAATAACACTCCAACACATCACTAGTACTTTGTTGCACCACCTCTGGCTTTTATAACTGCTTGCAGTCTCTGAGGCATTGACTTAATGAGTGATAAACAGTACTCTTCATCAATCTGGCTCCAGCCTTCTCTGATTGCTGTTGCCAAATCATCTTTGCAGGTTGGAGCCTTGTCATGGACCATTTTCTTCCACCACAGATTTTCAATTGGATTGAGATCCGGACTGTTTGCAGGCCATGGCATTGACCTTATGTGCCTTTCTTCAAGGAATTTTTTCACAGTTTTTGCTCTATGGCAAGATGCATTATCATCTTGATAAATGATTTCATCATCCCCAAACATCCTTTCAATAGATGGGATAAGAAAAGTGTCCAAAATTTCAATGTAAACCTGTGCATTTATTGAAGATTTAATGACAGCCATCTCCCCAGTGCCTTTACCTGACATGCAGCCCCATATCATAATTGACTGTGGAAATTTGCATGTTTTCTTCAGACAGTCGTCTGCATAAATCTCATTGGAACGGCACCAAACAAAAGTTCCAGCATCATCAGCTTGCCCAATGCAGATTCGAGATTCATCACTGAATATGACTTTCATCCAATCATCCACAGTCCACGATTGCCCTTCCTTAGCCCATTGTAACCTTGTTTTTTTGTGTTTAGGTGTTAGAGATGGCTTTCTTTTAGCTTTTCTGTATGTAAATCCCATTCCCTTTAGGCGGTTTCTTACAGTTCGGTCACAGATGTTGACTCCAGTTTCCTCCCATTTGTTCCTCATTTGTTTTGTTGTACATTTTCTGTTTTCAAGGCATATTGCTTTAAGTTTTCTGTCTTGACGCTTTGATGTCTTCCTTGGTCTACCAGTATGCTTGCCTTTAACCACCTTCTCATGTTGTTTGTATTTGGTCCATGTTTTAGACACAGCCGACTGTGAACAACCAACATCTTGTGCAACACTGCGTGATGATTTACCCTCTTTACCTACATATTAACAAGCAGATTTAATCTGATGCATGTGTTAGTGTTTGTAATGAAAATTTACAGGGTGATTCCATAATTTTTTCCTCAGAATTGAGTGATTCCATAATTTATTCCCTGTGCTTGTTCTATAAATCTAACTGTTACTGGCCACCACAATTATTTTTCTTGATTTCTTTTAGTGTTTCTTAAAGCCAGAAAGTTGACATTTGAAATGCCTTTAGTTTTTGGCCATGTCTGTGATCTGCTTTTTTTCTACAACAATAAACAACTGAAGGAACATCCTCAGGGACTGGTGATTCCATAATTTTTGCCAGGGGTTGTAGATATGTGGTGGGTATTATATCCAACTGAATGGAACTGCACCTGCCATTCTCTAACTCATTCCACTTACAGTAGGATAGATTTATTTTTTGTCTCGCATAATATGCTTAGCTGGCAACCACAGGTGTCTATTGGATCCCGACTTTGGTCGGATCATTTTCCACTCTTTTTTCGGTCATTTTATCATATTTCTCTAAACCAGTGGCATCTTGGAGGCTGAACGGAGACCCTCTTAAAAGATAAACTGACCTGCGAGTCTGTTAGGCATACAATTTCTCACTTTGTATCAGATCATATGCAAGACACAACAGCGCAACCACTCAAATAGGAGGCCTTGAAAGGTGTCATTAGAGGAACCCTCATTTCAGAGGGTGTACACTTGATAAAAGAATGCTCTTTGGAAATATGCGGCTTATACAGGAAGTTCACAGGTTAAAGCATGCCCTTAAACATACCGTTGCGGCAAATCTTTTCCAACAACGGTAAAGGAAAAGTATGGATCTTCTTCAGCTACTTGACCAGATGTACTATCAACATAAGGACTGTACACGTAGAATTAGCTATGAGTTTGGTAATAAGATTGGTAGACCGTTAGCGAATTCTATACGTCCAAAAAAGGACGTACTTATATATTCCTAGACTTCGATGTCCTAAGAGGGGGCTGGTGCAATCATCCAAAGGGATTACTTTGACATTTCATGAGTACTATAAGACTCTTTATAACATCTCTAATCCCCTCACAAACTCCACTAATACTGGGGGACATGAAAAGCTTTTCCAATACATGTCGACCACGGCCCTGCCTAGACTAGCTCAATCTGCTGCTTCTTCATTGAATACACCATTTACTACTGAGGAAATTTTGCTAACGATTAATGCTCTTTCTTTGGGCAAGAGCCCGGGTCCAGATTGTTTTTCAGGAGCTTTTTATAAACAATTTCAAAACATTTTAGCGCCTATTTTGGATTCCACTTTCAACTCAATCTCTGATGCGTATGCTTTTTCTCACCAATCGCAGGAGGCGCATATTACTCTTATTCATAAAGATACCGCCAAATTTCTTTAATTAATGTTTATCTTAAAATATATGCCAACCTATTGGCAGATAGACTTCAGTCGGTTATGCCATCTATTATCAGTGCTGATCAGGTTGGTTTTGTTCCTACTTGCGAAACATGAGATAATACGATTAAAATAATATCGCTTATCTCTCATTGTCAATCATGATAGATCCCTCTCTGCCTTCTTTTACTTGACACGGAAAAAGTGTTAGATCGTTTAGACTGGGCATTTTTTAAAGCAATGTTGGAGCAAATTCGTTTATTCCCGGATTTTAGCCACAAAATAATGGCTCTCTATTCTTGCCCTATGGCTAGGATTAGGGTTAATGGTGTACTCTCGGATCCAGTTCATATATCTAATGGGACCTGTCAAGGATGTCCACTTTCACCGCTTTTGTATATATTAGCAATGGAACACTTGGCGGTAGCTCTGCGCTCCAATAATTCAATACAAGGCGTGGTTATCGCTGGCAAGCAATATAAGATTTGCTTGTTTGCGGATAATCTCCTGCTCCATATTACCAATCCGCTGGTAGCCTTCCCCTCACTTATAAAGGAATTAGAACTGTTTGGCATTTTAAATATTTTTTTAATTAATGCTGCTAAATCCTATTGCTTAGATATTTAACTTCCTGCTGGCACTCAAGATTATATTGCAGATAAGTTCCCATTTCAGTGGGCGCAGCACTCTATCCAATATCTAGGAGTCCAAATACCATTGCAACTTCAAAAACTGTACAAGCTGTAACTGTAAATTATTGCCCGCTCCTGAACACCATTTCAGCAGCAGCATTTTAAGACATGGTCATCTATGCGTCATTTCTGGCTAGGACGGATATCCCTCTTCAAGAAGGATATTCTCCCTAGATTTCTTTACATTTATCAAATGATTCAGATCCCACGCTTATTCTTTTGACTGGCACGCTCTATATTACTTAAGTTCATTTGGTCTAGATCGTCAGCTAGACCAAATGATATCCTGAGACCATTTTTATGATGGATTGGGCAAGGAGTGGCTTTGCAGGAACCAAGTTTGAGGAGCTGTTCCTTTCTGACCAAAAATGCACACCTGCCCTTTCTAAAATGTATAGAATTCTCCTACCTCATGCATTCCCGCATTCTATATCTGGGACTGGGAGCGTCGAGAATTATGGTATACCAGACCAATACTGGAGATGCCTGGCAATAAAACCATATTGGTCGACCATGTTTTGCCTAGGTCACTTGATCACAGGGAAAATCTGGCCAGAGACCCCAGAGGTTGCCCTTCTATCCCTGATCCCAGGATTCACTACATCCATCAAAAAGGAAATATTTAGGTTTTTACTGATGGCAGGTAGATCTCTGATACTCAGATATTGGAAATCAACAGTAATACCAAAAATATGGGAATGGATTGTAGAAGTGAATTATATCATGCTCATGGAAGAGCTAGTAGCTTTAGCCAACGAAAACACTTTTAAGTCCAGGGAGGTCTGGACCCCATGGTTGAAGTCTATTGATGAATCTCCTATATTATTGCCTTTTATGCGTTAATAGGCATCGGGACTTTTTTGTGAATAATTATATCTGCTTGACCTGCTGGGTCAGACACTCTGAGGTACTAGATAAATGCATATATACAGACGTATATGTATGAGTGTATATATATATATATATATATATATATATATATATATATATCAACCCCTTACTTATAAACCTGGAAGTGCGGTTGGGCTGACTCCCTCATTAGATGCCTTTTGCACCCCCTTTTTTTTCCCTCTCCTTTTCTCCCCTTAATTTAGACCCCCCCCCCTTTTATTCTGTTGGAGAATGATGGCTTTGGAAGCAAACACAGCATCACATAATTGAATGCTGACATGGCTGTTGCTGCATGACATGATGAAACGCAAAAAAAAATTAAAAATGTTTCTTTAGATTAGTGGGAAGAGCCAAAGACACATTTTTTTCTTATAATTTTTTCCTTCCAAATGAACTACATAATTGTATGATTGTTTGGACTGACAAAGGTAACGTAAACCTATATTTAAAGGAAACATGCTGAAGCTGCTGTCGCTGACCATCTCAATTAAGTGTGAGTTGATTGAACTTAATCTGCATTCTTATTCTGGATCAGTAGCTCAGTAGATATTGGGAGTTATTGAAGCCTTCTGGTTGGCATGATAGCCAAGCAGATCGCTTTTTTAGTATGTAGATCAGCAAAGGCAACCTCCCTATTTCTGTCAGCGCAGGATGCCTTTAAAGAAACATAGAGGCGGTCAAAGCTAACCTATCTTGATACTACAGTTTCACTACTTTCAGTAATTTTCTAGCTTGGAAAAGCATGTGCATCAGGTGGTGTTTTTCACTAGCAGTATAATTTGTTCCAGGCTTGTAATTTGGATTAGAACATAACGAATATGTTAACCCAGCATTTCGTATTCCTGATGTGTGCCTGCTGTATGTGTACTTAAAGTATCCTGTTCTTTTTGAATTGCTTCCTTTGTGTGAAGTCCCTGTCAGTCCCTCTGCTTTCCTATTAAAAACTTACCACACTAGGCATGTGAGCACAGCATGGTCAGTTTCCTGGCTGTGCTGGGAATGCAGCCTGCACTCCTCCAATGATCAGACTGGTGCTGATACCCCCCCCCCAGCCTTTCACTGGGTAGTTCAGTGTACTGCTGTTTCTCCCCTAGCTCTCTAAGCACATTATGGAGCTGAGAACAGAGTATGTGGTCACTTATAAAAAAAAAAGTACTTATGTTTTTTATATGTGTGCACAAATAATTTGCCTTTCATTAAACCGAATGAATTATTTTACAAGGTAAGGGTGCACATTTCTCACCCGGATGGGCCAGCCCAGGTGTCAGTTCTAGGGCACACTGAAAAAATTCAGGCTCAGTCTAAAAGTGTCTTTTTGAAGATCTATTGCGATACTTGAACACAGGCAGGTAGAGGGATAGGGGTGCAGGATACTCCACATGCACTTAGGCATTAGAGGACAGATTCCCAGGCAAAGTCCTTCAGTAGCAGCCTTAAAGGGTAAGTTCACCCTTAAACTCTAAAATGTCCCCCGTCAGGAGGAACGTTTCGGAGCATTCTAATTGGTCAGCGCCGTCACACATCATATCCCGCATAGCCCGTCCTGTCAGCGGGGAAGAAGTAGAGAGAATGCCTTGGGGATTTCTAAGCCCCGATCCGGCGAGACAGCTATAGCAGGGCTCAGAACAGGATATCTCCGCACTCCAGGTCAGCAGGACGGGGGGGGGGGGGTGAGGAAGGTGCCCTGTGTAAGTTCACCTTACAGATTTTTAGGTATTGCTGGACCTAGCGACCTCTGGAATCTAACCCTCAAAGCACAGGCATACCTGTAGCTCTAGGCAAAGGTCCTACTCAGTGTCCAGAAAAGGGTCTCCAACCAACCAGGCTCTCGGCGACATTCTTTAGTGAGAAGGGTCATTATCCAGCCAAGCCTTCTAAGGTAGTGTCCTCCAACTAATTCTCTTGACTCCAGGCTCATTCAGGCCCTCAGCCAAGCACATGCTGAGGCCTAACGGCAACAGCTCTTCAGTAACACAGGTTGCCTCCCAGGGGCAGAGGCCCCAGGAGAAAAGACTCTCTGAATAGCCCTCCTAAACCTTTTTCCTCCCACTAGCCACACCACCTAGGCCTACTTCCCAGAGATTGGTTGAGGTAAGATAAATATTCATAACCCAGTGGATGACTTTTCAACTGTACTTCTGGAAGCTTCTTTCAGAGGCAGTCAGGAGCAGTCAATCACCAGCCTAGGGTGACTTGACCAGTCCTAGAAAATAGATTGTTGCTCAGCTGGGTGTCCCATCACATCTGTCACAGTGCACAAAAACATCTGTCAGTCCCTCATCACATCCCCCATCACCGCCGGTGGCCGTTCAACATCTGTCTTTGCTACCATAGCTTGTGGACTTTACAACTTTTACACAAACCAAATAATATACACTGATTTGATTTATTTTTACCAAAGAAATGTAGCAGCATCATTTTTGGTCAAAATTTATGAAGAGTAATTACTTATTTGCAACATTTTTTAACAGGAACTAAGAAAAATGCATTTAAAAAAAAAAATTGATCTTTTTTCGTTTGTAGCGTATAAAATAAAAACCCCAGTGGCGATTAAATACCACCAAAAGAAAGCTCTATTTGTATAAAAAAAAAAAAGATAAAAAATTCATATGGGTACAGTGTTGCATGACCGCGCAATTCTCATTCAAAGTGTGACCGTGCTGAAAGCTGAAAATCGTTCTGGGAAGGAAGGGGGTGAAAGTGCCCAGTATTGAGGTGGTTAATGATGACCTAATACAAACATGCAATTACCGAGTTTTTCACTTGCAAATGCCCTCACCCAGTCCGACCAATCAAACCCCAGTCCACTGAACTATGCCTGTCAGATCTGAGCCATGCTGTGTTCTTTTTCCCAAAACAATGGTCTGCCATATAATATAACTTCAAGACTTGCACACTTTGATATTTGTAATAGAGCCCAAATGTGTATTTACAATTAAAAGCATTTGTGCACAGGCATATTAGTTTATCAGAACAGGCATCTTGTCTCTTTAGTTGACTTTAAAATTCATAATTTTCATTTATTGAGCATTTTTTCCTTTCAGCATGTTAGAATGCTAACTACATCCTATTATCTTAGTATATTTTTTCATAGTTATATTCAGCATTCACCTGAAAGATGTTTTTCATAATTAGTGACCATTTAGAGACTCTGCTTTAATCCCAGTGTTTTCATCATAACAGATATCTGAGTATTCCTGAAATGCTCATTGTTATTTTATGCACACAACAGCAATACTTAACTGTGTGGCATTTGAACAGGAGCTCCTAAATTAAATTAAATGCCCTTGTGATAATAAATTCAATAGCTTTATTCATGATCTGCTATGGTTAGTTTATTTCTAACTGGATCTGTATTACTATTCAGAATTACCACATCAGGTTTATATAATTGGTTACTAGAAGTATATTTAATTTGAATTTATTTGTGCCCCTCAATTGCATTTTCTGCTAATGCCAAACAAGTCATATTGTCTTGGATGTAAATTAGACCATGGTTCCAGTTTCTTTGCTAAAACTATCTAAAAAAAAAAAAAAAACAAAAAAAAAAAATTCACTTGCATCATACTCGGCACACTTTTTATTACTTGTAGGATATACTGTAAATCCCTGAGTTACATGCTGTGTGCTGGGTTCATACAGTCTTACCCTACTCGTTTCATGTGTGAACTGCTTGTGTACTGTAACACTTGTGTACCCAAATGGAGCTTTGATTTAACATATCAGTCCCTCCCTCTTGTTAACAGGGACCTCCATGTTTTCAGGTCTTCCTAGATGCTTGTGCTCAGTTAAAAGTGCATTCTGCCCACAGGGGCTTTAAACACACTCTGGTGCCATTAACTGCAGAGTCTGTCTCTGACCCTCCTTAGTCCTTAAAGTGTTTGTAAAGGTTAGTTTTTTTTTTTTTTAAATAACAAACATGTCTATACTTACCTCCTCTGTTCAGTGATTTTGCACAGAATGGCACTGATCCTCTTCTTCTTGGTTCCCCCGCGGCGCTCTTGGCTCCTCCTCTTCTCGAGTGCCCCCATAGAGAGCTGTTCTCCCTGGGGGCACTCGTGCAGCTGCGCTCCCGAGTCCTGTTGCTGCGTTCGTTGACACAGACAGCAGGACTCGGCCCCGCCCCCCGACTGCCGTGTAACTAGATTTGATTGACAGCATTGGAGCTATCAATCTATTCTATGAGGACCCGGGACAGTAGCTGGAGCTGCTGTGCTCGCCCCCGTCGCTTGAAACAACGGGTTCAGGTAAGTAAAAGGGGGGGGGGCTCTGGGGGGCTGCAGCAGCACAAAAGGTTTTTCACCTTAATGCATAGAATGCATTAAGGTGAAAAACCCAGAGGGTTTTCAACCCTTTTAATGACACTAAATGCTGGTTTAAAAAAAAAAAGCAGTTTAAATATGTATTTTAACTCATAAAAGTACCTTCTATTGCTCTCAGACTCCTCCAAATATACTGTATATTTTTTTATTTTTTTGCTGCTGTGATCCAGCTTCCTTGTTTAGAGGGTGGCTGTATCCATTTTCTGATTCCACTGTTTGTAGGAATGTAGCCACACTCTCTTGCTTGCTCCCAAAATGGATTATGGACCACTACGGGATGTGTATTGTGAATAGAGCAGTGCATAAGGAACATTACATGGAGTCAGGAAAACAAAGTAACAATTTTGTGAAAAATAGGTTACAGAGCCATTAAGTAGTTCATATCTATAGATTGTTTTTGTAGAATAAGCAGAGCACTTACCCTCTGTGTTCAGGCAGATGAGCACTTACCCTCCTGTGTTCAGTATCACTTTAAACAAAACTGAGCCAGTGGCCCTGTCACTGGCTTATATTTCCAACAGCCTGTCTCTGATGTAGAGTTTTTTAAGGCACCACGTTCTTCTGCCATTGTCTCAGATTTACAAGGGTTGTTTCAAATCTTATTGATGCAGTGTTTTGTTCCCTGTATCAGCCTGCTGTTACAGGCCTTGGATTTGCTACAGCTGCTAGGACCTTTCCGTTGCACCCACTTTTTGAGTCATTCCTCTATTTGAACTGGAATATCCTGAAGGATCCTGGGTCCCACCAGATAGTGTGTCGAAACATTTCCCTTTTGAAAGAGAATTTTTAAATTGATGGTCTGTTCTCACAGCGGATTACATTTGTGATCCACCTTAACAGGAATACCACTAGTCTGGTCAAGAGTGTGCTCGTCGTTCAGGATCCCACTGATATTCTTGTTGAAAGGATAGCTGATATTATAGGTCAAATATCCAGAATGTGCCAAAGTACACATGCCAAGAATCCTATGGCTCAAATGTTGGTTCCCACAGAGCATCAGTGCAAGGAACATCTCTTTCATATGCTACTTGTTAAGGAATTCTTCTTTGGCACATCACTGGTCAGCTTTACAAAGGAAGTCATTAAGGGAGAGGTGGACCTAGAAATAATAGGCAAAGAAAGCAAAATCTCCATCCTGGAAAAAATATCCTTTCTTTTCTTTCAGGGCTCCAAGGAAAAGCCTGGAACTCAGTTATGCCATAAGTCTTTGTTACCCGTTTATTATATTTAAGATTTAATATCTCAAAGATTTGATGTGGGTTAAATGAGAGTTCTTTGACCAAGAGTGGTCAAAATTTAGATTATATATTATATATTAGAAAGTTCTAATATAATAACATTTATTAGTAAGTAGTTGAAAGCGTCTATCTAATACACAAACATCTGTCTATAGTCTTACACCAAAGGAGGAAATAGTAGGTTAAAATAAAAGAATACAGAGTATGTTCATCAAAATACAAACCGCAAACATATTTAGTTACAAGTAAAGGGCATACCTTTCCCATAATTACCCTTTCTTACCAAGGTCCCATCCTGATGGCTGGTCTCCCCAAAAGAGAACGTTCCCTCCCAGCTAGTCTGTGTATATCAATACAGGCTGATACCTCATTGGTCGGCATAGCGTAACTTCTGATTGGTTAGCTTCCCTATACTTTGCCTAAGTCAGCCCCTTTTAATGCAAATCCTTGTGAGCCAGAGATTGACTTGAATTTTCCCGGGAAGTTAAGTATTGATTACGGGTTAGCCTCACCTCATTGCATATCCCAGCATGGGATCCTTTGAAGTGAGTTTGTGTACAACAAGGTTTAAATCCCATTGTTTGTACACAAAAGCCTGGGCCCCGTCTTGTCTGGTCTTCTCACAGATATGTGTAAAGATACTATCTTCCGGCCTGCATATATACCAGCTAAATTATATATATTCCTTAGGGGTTCGCATCTTCACTGGTCTCACGATTCGATTGCGATTATCTGGTCAACGATTCGATTCCGCAATGCATCACGATTACCGACGAGCTTCCGCTTGGGCTGCCTAGGTGGCCCTTCCACCCTGCAATCTTCTGGGACACATCACAGTTCCCAAAAGATTGCCCGGCTGTGCAGGACAGTGCAGTGAGACATGCGCACCCGGCTGTGAAGTTGCAAGCTGTCACAGCCGGATACCCACAGTAGTATTGCCAGCGCTGTGGACAGGCAGGGGAGAGAAGGGAGGGTTTGGGTGGCCACATCGCTCGATTGTGGGACAGGTGAGTGTCTTTTTATTAAAAGTCAGAAGATACACTTTTTTTGTAGCTGCTGACTTTTAAACAAAAAATTGACTGGAACTCCGCTTTGAATTAAAAATAACCTTACTCCCTTAAAAAGTGCAGTAATCTGGTGCACTGCAGGGTACAGGCATTCACACACACTGCTGCTGGGAAGTCAGGAGGGAATACAATCCACAGATGAAAAACAGCCCTGTGAAGTTCCCTGTTCTGTCTCTGTGCTGACCAGTGGCAGCTGGTGCTCAAAATTTTGGGGGGGGCGCAAACAAACTGAAAAATACTGAACCTCCCCCATCAAACGCAGCCACTTGTGCCCGTGAAACGCAGCCACCTGTGCCCGTCAAACTCAGCCACCTGTGCCCGTGAAACGCAGCCATCGCTTCACTAAAACTGAGTAAAAATGTGGTGCTGCGTTAATCCTTTAGATAAACAATGATTATACGTGTGATACCTCAGTGATGGTGAGTGCCTCCAAACACAAATAAATAAGGATAAAAAATAAGATATAGATAAATGATATATCAATGAAATAGTGACTAAATGTGACACAGTAGTAAGAGTATATGGTGATGGTGTGTCTTCTAGCAGCGTATGACTATATACCTATCATACAAGTACTCTACTGGTTCTAACAATATAACACACGAAATATGTGAAAAGTGACTGGTGCTTATACATACATCCTGATACACAGAATATATAGAAATATATAAAAAATTTATAGCAGCTAACTTTAAACGTAACCAGTCTCTGACTGGCTTGGCATACGCCTGCTGTGACTCAACACACTCCCAGGTGTATATATATACAAAGTGAATCGTGCTTATAGTGCATAACATAAAGTGACAGTCTTAATATGGCTGAGTGATATACAGTTCATTCATATGCATACAAATAACACATGCAACAAAAAATTAAAAAAAGTGCTCCGCTTGGAAAATATCAATTATTCAAATTCCACAAAATATGAGTGATCCACTTGGTGCTAAATATAAGTGACGGTAGTGGTAAGTCTTCATGCAGCAAAGCACACACTAGTGGGCAGTGGCCCCTTACCTGAAGGTAATGGGGTACTCGTATTTAGCCATGGCAACCTTTCGTTGTAGAGACCGTGGAAACAACCAGCTGTGAGAGATGGTGGAGATGTAGTCCTATCCTGGTCTATCTCCTATGAGGGCGTCTAATCCTTTCAAGTAGTGTCCCGGGGTCACCCAGATAAATTAGAAAAGGAAGCCCACAATAGTATAATATTGTATGGAAATAATAATAATACGCGTGACGCGTGACGTCACGGGACAGGCACTCTATGACTGTTTTTGTATTACGAGCTCGCCGCTCGTCGGATCTCCACCCGGTATTAATGATTGTAATGTGAGTACACATGTTTTTTTTTAATAAAGATTTGTACGTTTTCCATACAATATTATACTATTGTGGGCTTCCTTTTCTAATTTATCTGGGTGACCCCGGGACACTACTTGAAAGGATTAGACGCCCTCATAGGAGATAGACCAGGATAGGACTACATCTCCACCATCTCTCACAGCTGGTTGTTTCCACGGTCTCTACAACGAAAGGTTGCCATGCCTTAAAGTGGCTAAATGCGAGTACCCCATTACCTTCAGGTAAAGGGCCACTGCCCACTAGTGTGTGCTTTGCTGCATGAAGACTTACCACTACCGTCACTTATATTTAGCACCAAGTGGATCACTCATATTTTGTGGACTTTGAATAATTGATCATTTCCAAGCGGAGCACTTTTTTTTATTTTTTGTTGCATGTGTTATTTGCATGCATATGAATGAACTGTATATCACTCAGCCATATTAAGACTGTCACTTTATGTTATGCACTATAAGCACGATTCACTTTGTATATATATACACCTGGGAGTGTGTTGAGTCACAGCAGGCATATGCCAAGCCAGTCAGAGACTGGTTACGTTTAAAGTTAGCTGCTATAAATTTTGTATATATTTCTATATATTCTGTGTATCAGGATGTATGTATAAGCACCAGTCACTTTTCACATATTTCGTGTGTTATATTGTTAGAACCAGTAGAGTACTTGTATGATAGGTATATAGTCATACGCTGCTAGAAGACACACCATCACCATATACTCTTACTACTGTGTCACATTTAGTCACTATTTAATTGATATATCATTTATCTATATCTTATTTTTTATCCTCATTTATTTGTGTTTGGAGGCACTCACCATCACTGAGGTATCACACGTATAATCATTGTTTATCTAAAGGATTAGCGCAGCACCACATTTTTACTCCGTCTTATTTTAGCCAGGGACAGGCTGTACCCTATCCGGTGTAGGCTGCTTTTCCTTGTTTTACCTTGATTTGGGCTTCTCCCTTTCTCCCACACCCCATCTCACGATAGCGCAGGAATACCCTATAACCTTTTTGACATCACTTCACTAACCCCACACACACACACACACACACACACACACACACACACACACACACACACACACACACACACACACACACAATGCACGGACCACCACTGGTGCTGACAGTTCCTTGACATTCCTGTTTGCACCTTCCAGCACACTAGGAGTTAACAGTGGAATGTGCACAGGATAGCCAGGGACCTGTCAGCACAAAGCGAGAGGTGTAAGTAGAAGTAGAGTACACATTTGTACTCTACTGTCTACTTACTGTTGTTAAAATTACTTTATTTTAATAAATGCTGTATTACAATTGATGATGCGCCCCGCTGTACTGTATGTGCTTTTTAAAAAACTATGTCACTTCATACCGAATTTCACAGTAGTACGATACATGTGACTCCTGGCCCTTCCTGCCCCTCTCCGCTCTCCTCTCACGTCTCCTGAGTCCTGACATCAGCGGGGAATTCTCAGCCCCGCCTGCTGACTATAGCCATCGTATCAGAGGAGAGGCGGGCTGAGAATTCCCCGCTGACGTCAGGACTCAGGAGAGGGGCGGGGTGGGCCGGGAGTCACATGTATCGTACTACTGTGAAATTCAGTATGACATAACACAGTTTTTTAAAAAGCACATACAGCGGGGCACATCATCCATTGTAATACAGCATTTATTAAAATAAAGTATTTTTGAAAAAACGCTCGGAGCGCTTTCCCGGGAGGGGCGGAGCTAGTCGTCATGACATCACACGCAATCGATTTTCCGGTCCTTATGCATCAATGCCGCATCGGGGACACCCGAATCGCGATGCAACAATTAATTTCAGCACCCCTAATATTCCTAATTACAATATTTTACAGCTATTAATGGAGATATCACATAAACTCATAAGGCAACATCCTGGACCCCCCTTAATCCTCCAAATCCTCAAGCAAGTCGTCTTCACAATGAGGGGACACCCCCCATATTTCAGAGTAGGGAGCATCTGTTGGCCTTTGCAGCCATCTGGTCCCAAGGCATTTCAGACATTTGGATCCAGGATGTTGTATCCAGAGAGTACGAAGGTGAAGTTTTGGTCTCTGTGTCCTCCCAGTTTCATTTTGTCAAACCTGCCAACATCCCTGCATAGTTTGCTAATGCTACTCTGGCATAGTTCCTCTCCCAAAGGGTCATAGTCATTGTCTTTGAAAAGGAGAGGTTTTAAAGTTTCTTTTGCAACCTGTTCATCGTCTCAAAAGCAAAAGGGTGGCATCCACCCCATACTGAATCCAAAGGTTCTTAAAGTGGATGTAAACACCATTCATGAAATTTGAGCTGGGCACATATATCTGCAGTGTTTTCCTATCTCTCTCCAACTCCTTCTTGCAGCTACAAAAATTCTTCAAGGAATTTGCCAAGTCAGTCATTGCCTCCATCCATCCAGGAGACCTTCTGGCCTTTTTAGACCTCAAACATGCCTAGTTGTACAGTCAGGTCCATTAATATTGGGACATCAACACAATTCTAATCTTTTTGGCTCTATACACTACCACAATGGATTTGAAATGAAACGAACAAGATGTGCTTTAGATGCAGACTTTCAGCTTTAATTTGAGGGTATTTACATCCAAATCAGGTGAACGGTGTAGGAATTACAACAGTTTGTATATGTGCCTCCCACTTTTTAATGGGACAGTTGGCTGCTCAGCTGTTCCATGGCCAGGTGTGTGTTATTCCCTCATTATACCATTTACAAGGAGCAGATAAAAGGTCCAGAGTTCATTTCAAGTGTGGTATTTGCATTTGGAGTCTGTTGCTGTCAACTCTCAATATGAGATCCAAAGAGCTGTCACTATCAGTGAAGCAAGCCATCATTTGGCTGAAAAAAAACAAAACAAACCCATCGGAGAGATAGCAAAAACATTAGGTGTGGCTAAATCAACTGTTTGGAACATCCTTAAAAAGAAAGAACGCACCGGTGAGCTCAGCAACACCAAAAGACCCGGAAGACCACGGAAAACAACTGTGGTGGATTACCGAAGAATTCTTTCCCTGGTGAAGAAAACACCCTTCACAACAGTTGGCCAGATTAAAAACACTCTCCAGGAGGTAGGTGTATGTGTGTCAAAGTCAACAATCAAGAGAAGACTTCACCAAAATGAATACAGAGGGTTCACCACAAGATGTAAACCATTGGTGAGCCTCAAAAACAGGAAGGCCAGATTAGAGTTTGCCAAACAACATCTAAAAAAGCCTTCACAGTTCTGGAACAACATCCTATGGACAGATGAGATCAAGATCAACTTGTACCAGAGTGATGGGAAGAGAAGAGTATGGAGAAGGAAAGGAACTGCTCATGATCCAAAGCATACCACCTCATCAGTGAAGCATGGTGGTAGTAGTGTCATGGCGTGGGCATGTATGGCTGCCAATGGAACTGGTTCTCTTGTATTTATTGATGACGTGACTGCTGACAAAAAGCAGCAGGATGAATTCTGAAGTGTTTCGGGCAATATCTCATTGCTCATATTCAGCAAAATGCTTCAGAACTCATTGGACGCCGCTTCACAGTGCAGATGGACAATGACCCGAAGCAGAGGCATGGCAGAGCATCACCAGGGATGAAAACCAATGTCTGGTGATGTCTATGCGTTCCAGACTTCAGGCTGTAATTGACTGCAAAGGATTTGCAACCAAGTATTAAAAAGTGAAAGTTTGATGGATGATTGTTAATCTGTCCCATTTCTTTTGGTCCCTTAAAAAGTGGGAGGCACGTATACAAACTGTTGTAATTCCTATACCGTTCACCTGATTTGGGTGTAAATACCCTCTAATTAAAGCTGAACGTCTGCAGTTAAAGCACATCTTGTTTGTTTCATTTCAAATCCATTGTGGTGGTGTATAGAGCCAAAAAGATTAGAATTGTGTCAATGTCCCAATATTTATGGACCTGACTGTCATCTTCCCGACGCATCAACACTACCTGTATATTGTTCTGGACACACAACATTACCAATTATTTGCTTCTCCATTTGGCCTGCACCTCAGGCATTCACCAAGGTACTAGCCCCTGTGTTTGCTCTGCCACACTCTGTACTGTATATATAGTGGGTTATCTTGGTGTCCTTCTGAGGGAGCAGACAATTCAGACTCTGCCAGCCATTGTGTTTCAGACTGTGTCAACTTCCTGGCTTTCAGGTTCCACAACAAAGTGAGCTGGTCTATCTCCAGATCTAAGGGTCTTCTTGCCTGCACAGTGGATGCTCTGGAAGCTCCATGGGATCAGGTTAATCTCATCTACACCCTTCCTCCTCTTAAACTCCTTCCATGCCTGATCTGTAGAATTGCAAGGGACGGCATTCCATTGATTTTTATTGCACTAAATTGGCCCAGGAGGACGGCATACTCTAACCTTATCAGTCTCTTGACAGTCTTTTCGTTGGCCCTCTCAAGTGTCTGGCTCTTTTGCCCCAAGAGCCGATTTACCACCCTGCTTCTTATATGCTGACTTCATTGACCACTTAAGAACAGGTTATTCCTATTGCTCTTGAAAGCCGGTGAAATTAACATCTCACAAAGTCTACCATTGAGTTTGGATAGCCTGTTTCTCTTGGTGCAGGGCAAAAAAAATTCTATCCCAGGAAGTTTTCCATGGGGTGAATCCTGTTTTTTCTTCAGTCTGGTCTTGACCAAATTTTGGCTTTGAGTACCACCATGATTCAGATTTTAGCATTCACGTTTTTTTTTTTTTTTTTTTTGTTCAGAGACCGCTTTCCTATCATTCCTTAGTGAAGACCTTCATGTATGGTGTTTCTCACATTGTTCCTCCTGTATGTTCCCTAGTGACTCAGTGGGATCTCAACCTAGTTCTGTCGGTTCTTCAGAAAAACGTTTTGAACTTACAGTGGGGCAAAAAAGTATATAGTCAGCCACCAATTGTGCAAGTTCTCCCACTTTGAAAGATGAGAGAGGCCTGTAATTGTCATCATAGGTATACCTCAACTATGAGAGACAAAATGTGGAAAGAAATCCAGAAAATCACATTGTCTGATTTTTGAAAGAATTTATTTGCAAATTATGGTGGAAAATAAGTATTTGGTCAATATCAAAAGTTCATCTCAATACTTTGTTATATATCCTTTGTTGGCAATGACAGAGGTCAAACGTTTTCTGTAAGTCTTTACAAGGTTGTCACACACTGTTGCTGGTATGTTGGCCCATTCCTCCATGCAGATCTCCTCTAGAGCAGTGATGTTTTGGGGCTGTCGCTAGGCAACACGGACTTTCAACTCCCTCCAAAGGTTTTCTATGAGGTTGAGACTGGCTAGGCCATTCCAGGACCTTGAAATGTTTCTTACGAAGCCACTCCTTCATTGCACTGGCGGTGTGTTTGGGATCATTATCATGCTGAAAGACCCAGCC
This sequence comes from Aquarana catesbeiana, assembly GCF_042186555.1. Classification (NCBI taxonomy): domain Eukaryota; kingdom Metazoa; phylum Chordata; class Amphibia; order Anura; family Ranidae; genus Aquarana; species Aquarana catesbeiana. The sequence goes on along the minus strand of NC_133324.1, from coordinate 449,372,394 downwards.
ACGTTTCATCTTCAATGCCCTTGCTAAAGGAGGAGGTTTGCACTCAAAATCTCATGATACATGGCCCCATTCATTCTTTCATGTACACGGATCAGTCGTCCTGTTCCCTTTGCAGAGAAACAGCCCCAAAGCATGATGTTGCCACCCCCATGCTTTACATTAGGTATGGTGTTCTTTGGTTGCAACTCAGCATTCTCTCTCCTCCAAATACAACGAGTTGTGTTTCTACCAAACAGTTCTACTTTGGTTTCATCTGACCATATGACATTCTCCCAATCCTCTTCTGGATCATCCAAATGCTAGCAAACCTCAGACGGACCCGGACATGTACTGGCTTAAGCAGGGGGACACGTCTGGCACTGCAGGATCTGAGTCCCCGGTGGCGTAGTGTGTTACTGGTGGTAGCCTTTGTTACGTTGGTCCCAGCTCTCTGCAGGTCATTTACTAGGTCCCCCCCATGTGGTTCTGGGATTTTTGCTCACCGTTCTTGTGATCATTTTGACCCCACGGGGTGAGATCTTGCGTGGAGCCCCAGATCGAGGGAGATTATCAGAGGTCTTGTATGTCTTCCATTTTCTAATTATTGCTTCCACGGTTGATTTCTTCACACCAGGCTGCTTGCCTGTTGCAGATTAAGTCTTCCCAGCCTGGTGCAGGTCTACAATTTTGTTTCTGGTGTCCTTCGACAGCTTTTTGGTCTTCACCATAGTGGAGTTTGGAGTGTGACTGTTTGAGGTTGCGGACAGGTGTCTTTTATACTGATAACAAGTTCAAACAGGTGCCCTTAATACAGGTATTGAGTGGAGGACAGAGGAGCCTCTTAAAGAAGAAGATACAGGTCTGTGAGAGTCAGAAATCTTGCTTGTTTGTAGGTGACCAAATACTTATTTTCCACCATAATTTGCAAATAAATTCTTTCAAAAATAGGACAATGTGATTGTCTGGATTTGTTTCCACATTTTGTCTCTCATAGTTGAGGTATACCTATGATGACAACTACAGGCCTCTCTCATCTTTTTAAAAACTTGCACAAGTGGTGGCTGACTAAACACTTTTTTGCCCCACTGTATTAGGGATAAATTGCCCTGGAAAGAGAGGGTGTCTGATCCAGTGCTGGCGTGCAGCCCTTTCAACCAATCCCATGTATTGTTCCTCCTTAATATCTCTGCAGGTAAATTCAGCATCTATCCGTTTTGACATGCTCTCTGTGCAAGGGTATGTGTGTGTGATGCTTTTTGAAGTTTTTTTTTTAATTTTTGTTTATTTTTGTTTAATTTTATTTACTGTGCTAGATCAGTGGTGTAGCCAGGGGGACAGATAAGTGTTCTTTTCTTTCCAGGGAGGCTTTTGTTTTTTTAAGATAGAGATAGCCTTCATGGTTTTCCAAATAAGTGCAGGTCTTCATATGAAAGCAATATTTGTCTGGCTATCTCTGGAATCAGTACTCTCCAGGTCACTGACCCAAATCTCCAAATTATGCCAAGTAAAAGTAAAATCAGTGATTTTGATCTCTCTAAATTTCTAATGCCAAGATCGACATGGAAGTCTCAATATTTCCTCAGTAGACATGTTCCTTAACCACCCTGGCGATATGATTATGTCAAATTTTTACGTCTCAAAGCGGTACGTTGTTTTGCATTGAAATTTGGCATTTTATATTGTAGGCCTGTAATTCTTAGTAATAACACACTTAAATCTGTCCAAACAGGAGTCTAGTAGACATCCCGGGTATGATAAAGTTTCAAACACAAAATGTCCATACATAAAGTGTAAAAAAAAAATATATATATATATTCAGGCGTCAATGATGCAGAAATTTTAAAATAGTAACAGTTCTAAAAATAGATGAATCGTGTCTTCCAAGGAGAAAGTGCTGGTGAATTAAAGTGCTTGAAATCACATCTAGCAGCAGTGACAAGGTGACTTTGCCTCTAGCACAAAAAAAGTGATGGAGTGACTGTGATGAGTGAGTCTTCAGTGCAAATACACCTATGGGTATGATGGCCCCTTACCTTACTGCTATAAGGTAAACAGTATATCATAAATAGCCTTGAGTTATTCAGATGTTGTATCCTATAAGCAATCTCTCTGAGTGTATGTCCTCCTTAGTTCCAGGTTGCCTATAGCCCAGTAGAAATATCCCATATACTTGTCCTATATTCCTGTCAGGATGGATATTATGGGCCAGTGCAGGAGAAACACAGGAGACTCCAATAGTGAAGTAAGTTTAGGAATTTAAATTTATTAAGGCAGCAGGGTAAACTGCTGTACTCACAAAGAGGCATATGCAGCAAAATACAAACGAGTGGCGAGCTTGTGATAAAAAAAAGTCACTTCCGGTGTCCGTACATTCGTAGGAACTTATACAACTTGATACAACATATGGATAACCCCAGTCTATTTATGATATGCTGTTTACCTTACAGCAGTAAGGTAAGGGGCAATCATACCCATAGGTGTATTTGCACTGAAGACTCACTCATCACAGTCACTCTATTTTTGCACTTTATGTATGGACATTTTATGGTTTACATAAGTTGATTTGCACAGTGAAATCTCACTCACAGCTTTACCTTTCTTGGTTTTTATCGATTTATTTATGTACTTTACACTATTGTTATTTATGTTATTTAGTAGCATGGTATACTCATAGCACTTTAGAGCATGTTAGTATATTTTGGAGCTCGGCACCATATATTGGTTTTATTTATTTGATTCTTGGGCTGTGTTTGCTGCAACCAAAATACCTTTACTTTATAGTTTTAGTGAGTGCGGGAATATCCCTTGTTTTAAAGTTTGAAACATGAAATTATAAATTATAATATAATAAATAATTATAAAAAATAATAAAATAACAATAATAAAATGAATTTCCCCACAATTCACTATCGCTCAATTCTGGAAGTGTTCTAATTTACTATTACTGTTTTCTAGCTGGTCTAAAACCACTTTTGACGTAAAGGGACACTTTTTGGTTGCCATGGACAATCTCAAGTTTACAGGCAGAAAGGACAGTATATATAACATAAAACCGCATGCAGGGCACTGGACAAAGCATAAGGGATGTGAAATTATTTGATACAGTAATGTAATCTGTATTATTACAGTGTACTGTATGTGTTATGTTTTGTGTACTTTTTGAATTTGCCGCCGGGCTCCGCCCCCAGGCGTCACGATGCTCACAAGGAACATTGCAGGATCCTGGCGACAAGGTAAGTAACCTGGACCAGGATCCTGAGATGCAATCCCGAGTGTGGCTTGGGGTTACCGCTAATGGTACTGAAATTTAACCCTGAGCCACGCTCGGGATTACCGCCAGGGAGGTTAATACAAAGGAGGTCAGGAGTAAGACAGCCTACAGTATTCTGGCAGGATTGTCAAACTGTAAATTCATCCATTAGAGACAATTTTAATCAATTTGTTTCCATAGTAAGAGTTTCTTTTAATTTTTCTGCAGAAAGAGTTTTGGGACATACGGTCAAAGAAAGTAGGACATTTAAAAAGATGTCAATTAAGAGTGAAGCGTGATACATCTGCAAAAAAAGGTATGTAATTTTCTGTCAGAATGCTACTGCTGTTTTTTTTTTATTATTATTATTTCAACATCTTATTCTTCAGTAGAGCTTTTTCAAGATAGTGATTCGGCATTGGGAAAAATCTGGTTTATTGTTTATTTTCGAGTATAAGCCTAAACAGGCTTACATTTAAAAACTGTGAGCATTAGAGTTTCCATGGCATTCTGCATTGTAATTTGCTAAAAAGGTGATTTTTTTTACAGTAGTTGCTGAATGGGATTGCCTATCCAAACTTGACTGCTTTAATAAAAAATAAAAAAGCTTTGCTATTGCTTATCACACATATCAGCTGCAAGCAAAGGCAAGTGGGTTATTGTAAAACAAAAAAAAAGTACCCATGCTCAGTTTTTAGTTTCAATACATTTTTCATTGTAGAGAATAAAGCTACAATACCATTTTACGTTAATTGCAAAAGAAAAGTAACAGGCTTACAATTACAGTGTGAGGAAGGTGGGAGGGGAAACGAAGAGGAGGAGCTGGTATGACTTTGCAGTGAAATAAGCTAAATTGTAGAGAAAAGGAATAGGATTGCAACATTAATTTCATAATGGCGCATAGTGGATGGGAAAGGCATGGAATCCAAGGCCTATGCAAGAGAATTTCGTAAACTATAATGCCTCGTACATACGAGCGGACTTTTCGACGGACTAGGTCCGACAGTCTTTCCGCCGGACTTTCAGATGAACGGACTTGGACACACACGATCACACCAAAGTCCGTCGGATTGGTACGTGATGACGTACGACCACACTAAAAAAAAAGCTGCCCTAGTGTCGGTTTTAGTCCGTTGGACTAGCATACAGACGAGCGGATTTTTCGACTCGAGTCCGTCGGAAAGATTTGAAACATGTTTTATTTCTAGGTTCGTCGGACTTTTGGGAAAAAAAGTCCGCTGGAGCCCACACACAATCGAATTGTCCGACGGAGTCCGGTCAGCCGGACCAAGTCTGCCGGAAAGTCCGCTCGTGTGTACGTGACATAACAGGAAGTAGCAATCAGGATGGTAATGTGCAACAAGGATGTTGTAGCCAGGAAAACCAGGTAATCGTCCATGTTTTTACAGACAGATACACACACTATAGCTAGATATCTAAACACACGTACAGATGGTGTTTAACTCACCGAAGGACCGTCAGCATAGCACTGCTGCCTCCATATGTCTTGTCTTGATGCTCTTCATTCTGTAGCACCAGGTTCATTTCAATTAAATTGTTACTGGAATAAAGTATTGTATAGTATTGTAATAAAATTATAATTTTTACAAATGTTCTTATATTTAGCACGAAAAGACCATAAAAAAAAAAGATGCCCTTGCACTACTTCAACATCGTTACTGGAAAGAGTTGCATCTTTACAACACCAAGTATCTGTATTACAGAGAGGGAAACAGGCTGCCACAGCCTCTGTGAGCAAGTTGAATGAAGAAAAAATTAAACTAGCAGCTGAACTGCAGCTGGCACACCAAAGACTTCAAATCAGCAAGCAGATGGTAAAGGTAAGGAATGTTCTTTGCTTTGCATAGAGCAGGAAAATCAGTGAAATAATTGCAGTTCTCAAATAAGACACCAAACACATCAATAATTTTTTTTTTTTATTACTTTGCATTCATTGTGTAACATCTGTGTGTATTTTTTTTTTTTTTGTATTTTCTGTAATAAGTGAAAAGACAATGGACACTATTGTATTCTTTTTCTAAATGATATACTTTGAGCATTTGTTTTCTTCCGACTACCTTCTCCCACCTGGTCACAATCATGTCTTCATTGCTGCGTGGATTTCTTCCCAAGGCAAGAATGTTCTAGTGGGCAGCTGTTCTGTTTATCAATGCTGTGCTGAGTCTGCAATTTTATTAGCAACTTTAGACCTCACCAATTAGTCACTTAAGTGCCATGGCTCACATTATATGCACAATCAGCATAGAGTAGGCCAGCAGGACGTCAATATTAGGTGAAAGTGTTTTTTTTTTTTTTGTTTTTTTGTGTTTAAGGCTTCTAAATGGTAATAATTTCTATTTTGTTTGAAATGAAAAAGACACATGATTAGTGTTTAAAAATGTCCACAGTTTTGGGCAAGCTGCGTTGCCGTCAATATATATATTTTGTATTGTCTGTTTGTCTCTTACTGGTGCTTCATAATGCGGGCTTCTGAAATTAGACTGGTTCATTATTGTTTCCAGTTGGTTTTTATAACTTATTGCATTTAAGAATTTGCACTGCTTGGGGGCACATGTGCAAGATTGCCCATGCCAATGACATGCTTTGAAGGTTCCCCATACCACCCACACAAAGACACTGCTATACTACAACATACACAACCTGCTCCAGCAATCCTGACCGCTCTTAGTACCAGCTTCACTCGCTCCACCTGCAGCAGTGGTCAACACCAGTATCAAGGTTATGAAAAAGCCAAAATCTATCTGAGATGTGGTGGTCAGGCTCCCCTCTAAGATGGCATCAGTGGCAACTCCTCCAGCAGCTTCTCCTGCATCTCCCAGCCTGTCAGCTCCCAAACACACTGAGGACTTTATCCCCCCTTCCTCTGTGGGTGACAGCTCACATGTTCAATTCCAGCAGAAGCTGCTATAGAAAATCAATTTCATGCTGCGGAAGTCTTTACGGACTTTACTGTGCCAGATTCACTGCCTCTCTAAAGAAATTAGAGATATTGGACAACATACAAGAAATCTGGAAGACAAGATGGAGCACTTTGGTTCAGTGCTGGAAGAACCAGTCCGAGAAGTAGCTGATGTGTGACATGAAAATGACTTACTCGCATCTCTCTTGGAGGATGCTGAGAATAGATTCTGCCACTCCAACTTGCGAATACAGGGTCTTCCCAAACATATCACAAACGTTCATTCAGTGGTCACTACACTCTTCCAACAGCTGGCACCCTCTATCCTCATTGAGTGCTTAGAAATGAATGGGGTCCACAGCGCCTCACCCATAGAACATCAGACAGACTGCCAGGAGGCATGATTCACCTGCACTTTTTTTGCTTTAAAGAAACCCTCCTTCAAACTGCTAGAGACACTCAGACCCTATCTTTTCAGGGATATAATTATTTGCTGTACCAAGATCTCACACCCCAGATCATCGCCTGCCGTAGAGCCATGAAATCTTATCTACTAATTATTTTCAGCCACAAGATCCGCTGCAGATGGGGCTTCTCTTTTATTATCCTTCTTTCTTACTGAGGGAATCAATATAGTGGTTTAGCACTGAAGAAATCCAAGACCACCTGGAACCCATTCAACTGTGCTCTTCAGACCTGGACCCTCTTTCAATGGGACACAACTGTTAACTCTCAAGGACACCATCACCAGATCTAGAACACATAATGCTCTTTATCCATGGGGCAAACCCCTGCACCACAATGAAGAAGAAGTTTCAACAACTCCCAGAGCAGCCAAGCCTCAAGTTACCCTGGGCGCAATACACACCACAGTGTATTTATTGTAACTCTGTCTGCGTGTAGGTAAAATACTACCTTTTATAGTGCAAAACGCCCAGTTGTCTTTGCAATGGAAATCCTCGACTGTAAATGTTATTTTATGTTTCTTTTTTCTGATCTATTTCTAGAATTACCACATATCTTGGTCAAGTGGATATTGCTCCCGGGTGAGATTAGTTTATCCTCTACCAGTGTTCACTAGCTCTTCTATTCTTTGCAGGTTTATGCATTCCCCATTTTTATAATTCTAACATCTGCTGAGGTTTTTCAACATGTCCCTCCCTACATGAAGTGGTAATGCTGAACTCTTGTTAATGCTGTAATAAACTTAATCTTTAAGTTACATTTGTTTCCATATGCTTGCTGTCTTTATTGCCTGTTTGCAGGTGGCAGTCAATGCAACCTCCCTTTTTACTTCCTCACCTTACTCAAGCCCCCCCTTTGGTGAGAAAGTACAAACTTGTACCCGAGTGGTGCTCTGTATTTTTGCTTCCCACGTTAAATTGTTTCATTGTGATCACTGTTGATTAACCTGTATGTGAGTATTGTTCCTTAACAACCCATTTTCCATACCACATTTTGTATTTTGTAAACCTTTCTACTTCTCTTCCCTCCCCCTATTTCTTGTGAGTGACAAGACGGAACATCAGGGAGTTTTAATAGGTTTTTGCAGCTCACTTTTAGGCTCTGTACACTGTTGCAGATCCTGCAGGTAGGTACTTGCTTTTACAGGGCTTCATGCAAGATTCAGAAATTGCTGTAGTGTGTTACTTTGCCCCTATCAGAGATCAGATCCCTTTATTTACCTGCTACAAGTAATATATCTGTATTTGAGGGGAACACGCATTATCTGTGGAGATTCTAATCTTACTCTACATCCAACCCTAGATAAAACTGAAGATTTTAAGCAACACTGTACCACAGCTTTTAAATTTAGGTTCCTTTTCAATCAATATAGGCTTGTAGATCTACTTTATAGCAAGAGCTCAATCCCACTAGATGTGAATATCCATTCTATCCTCAACCACACAATTCCTTTTCTAAGATCGACCACATTTTTAATTTCAATACTTTTTAAAGGTACTTGAAGTATGCAGTGTCTAGCAAGCTATATTTCGTTCTTAGGGTGTAGAAAGATTTTAAGCTAATATTGTGATATAGATCGTCTAGTAAATGGATACTGCGAGCATTCCAGTCTTCACTTGATAAGTCTGGAATTAAAAAGGAGAGAGTGGAGATCGGAATGGGCATAGAAATACCTTGTGAATCTGATACAGGAGCAGTACACAAAGTGTGCTATGCTTTCAGAGTAAGAAGTAAGATTTGTAGATGCCAAGTTTGTATACAAAGAAGCTAGCAGGTAAGTGTATAAGCATTTTCCAAGTACCTGGTGTTACCCAATTTCGCTCCATAGAGCTATCAACAAGTAAACCAGTCTTTCAGTTGTGTTCATGTATTAGCTGTATGATAGTCTTGTAAGTCAGCATGACGCAGACCTCCCACTATTCTGAATTTGATTAATCGCTAAATGAGAATCTTGCTTTTTTGCCTTGCCACAATATCTGTTTAACCACCTCAATACAGGGCACCCCCTTCCTGCCCAAGCCATTTTTCAGCTTTTAGCGCTGTCACACTTTGAATGACAGTTGTGAGGTCATGCTACACTCTAACCATGTGAAATTGTTATCATTTTCTCCACACAAATAGAGCTTTCTTTTGGTGGTATTTAATCACTCCTGGGTTTTTTATTTTTTCCTAAAAAAAAAAAAAAATTTGAAAAAAAAAAAAATCACTTACGTTCTATCAGTAAATTTTGTAACTAATTAATTTTTCTCCTTCACTGATGGACGCTGATGAGGCTGCACTGATAGGCTGCACTGATGAGATGGCACTGATGAGGCATGAATACGCCGCACTTAGGGGCACTGATAGGCGACACTGATGGGTGTGCACAGATAGGCGACACTGATGGGCACAGATAGGCGACACTGATGGGCATTGATGGGTGACATTGATGGGCAGCAGTGATGGGCATTGATAGGCAGCACTGATAGCGAGCACTGACTGGCATCACTAATGGCCACTGCTGGCACTTGTGGGCACAGATTGGTGGCAATTGTGAGCACTGGTTGCACTGATTGCTGGCAGTGGTGGGCAATCATTGCTAGCACTGTTGGGCTTGTAATCGGGGCACTGATGATCAGTGCCTTGATTACATACTTAGCTGTCCCCTGTTTGGTGATGCCGCTGATCGGCTCTCCTCTCCTCACACTTTGTCAGTGTGAGGCGAGGAGCACCGATTACCGGCATCTCCGTGTTTACATGTGACCGGCTGTGATTGGACACAGCCAATCACATGGTTAAAGAGCTGCGGCTCTTTACACAGATCGGGGCCGCTCCATGTCCTAGCAACACGGCGCGGCAACGATCGCCATGCTGCACGCCCCCGGGGGCGCGCAAGAGCAGTTGTTCTGGGAGGCCGTCATGACGTCCACCCAGAATGAGAGCCGCACCACCCAGCCGTCATTTGACAGTGGGCGGGTGGCAAGTGGTTAAAGGTGAACGTAAGGAAGCCAAATGGGATTTACTGGCTAGTATAGGTAATGTTCGAAAAGTGTACAAAATCGAGGTAGTATTTGCATCTTGCATGATTTTAACAGGCGTAAGCCCTTATCTGGGGAGTCAATTACATGTGTAGAACCTTCCTTGTAGGTAAGGAGTTGGTTGGGTAGCCCCATTTGTAATTAATTATGTGATTCCTTAATCCTTCTATGATGGTATTGAGATTCTTTTGCATCATGCATTGCGAACATCTGCAAAAAATTGGAGAGCAGTGTTGAAAGTGAGGTTGCATTTCATATTTTAAGCATAAGCTGCTCCTTTACATAGAAGAAATGTATGCAGAGTAATACATCCCTCTGTACCTGTTCCGGTAAGTGAGAGGGTCTAGGCAGGCGGCAGATTCTGTCAGTGATCAATTCAGAGGGGTTTAGTTCAGGAAGTTAAAATAATGAGCAAAACCGTAGCAAATTTACGCAGCTCTGACTGTTGACCTATTTCAGAGATTCCGTTGAATTAATCATTATTGCGCCTGGATCTGTCCTCAAGATCTGCCAATTTTGCATTCATCCAGAGATGCTCATGCTCATCATGAGCATCAACCAGATCATTGATGGTAGAAGCAAATTCTCTCATTCTCCTTTCAGTATGATCAAATCGATGACCAATGACATGTATGTCAGAGCTGATTTTCCGCATTCATGTCATCATATCAGCATACCGTGCTTCTGAGGCAGTTTAGCATATCTTTTAATGTTGTATCCAATGCAGGTTGGTTTGATGTGGGGAAAGAGTTAATGGAGTTCAGAAGATCTCTAATATGTTCCTGGGAACCATGGATAGAGCTCACCTCATATTGTTGATCAGACTGCTCTTCCATCCTGAAACAAGCTTTTCTGGACTTACTGAGAGTGGAGTGTGAAAACTGAAAGGCTTTGCGATCGAAGCAGCACTTCTGTGTGGAGATCTTTGTGCCTAGAGAGGAGGAGGTGGTGAGCGGGAACCTGGAGGGGAGAAGGTGATGTTGGTGCCATTTTGTTTATGCTGCTGGTGCTGTGATGTGAAGAAGGCTGTCAGTTTGTGTGGCCTATGCTCCTCTTTCCTCATTCTCATCATGGTACTGACAGGTCGGGGAGACAAATCACGCTGTGTACTGGCCGTGAGAGTGAACTATAAAGCTGTGAGCCACTTCAGATCCCTGCCTGCCACTGGATCTCTGGGTTCATGCGATCATCTTGGCCAGTTGCTATCCATGTTTCCCCCCTGCCTCAATTGACCACATTTTTATTTAACAAGCCTCCATTCCACTTGCCATACATTCCAAGATGCACAATATTTCTTGGACGGATCATAGTCCAGTCCTACTTTACTTATCCTCCCTCTTGATAAGATCCTCAGAACATTCTTGGTCACTCAATGAATCCCTCCTGTCTGACCCATGAGTTGCTTTCTCCATTCATCTAGCCCTCCAAGAATACATCTGGCTAAACTAGATCCCTTGCACACAGTATGTCCAGCCAAACAACGGAAGGCACATAAGCCCACAATCAGCTTTGCATACAACGTGCTACTTAGGCTAAAAAAGCTAAACAACTCCTTCATCACAAACTAAAAGAAGCCTATCAACAACACTCCTTGACCTTTCAAACTTATCCCACAGCGTTAAATCATCCTGCGCAACACCCTCCTAACAGATACAACTTAAAAGCAAATCCATAGAACCAAACACACTATTACACTAAAAGAATTAAACAAAATGCTCTACTAGCCTGCAGACTCATACAAAGCCAATTCAGAATATAAGCCCATTAGCCTGAAGATCAGTAACTATGGCCTCACTAATAGTCCCTTTAAAATTCTGAACTAAATTCCAATCCCCACTCTCCAAACTTTACTCAGCTATGGACACATTCCCTACAGAAAAAGCTGATCATCTGTTCTCCAATATCTCGCCCCCTCCCTTTCCCCTAATGATAGAACCTCTGTAGACTTCCCCATTTTATCTGAAAAAGTTTCACAGGTCGTCAAGCAGCTTAAATCTAACAAAAGAACCTGGACCTGATAGCTTCCCCGCCACTTAATATAAGAAGTTTACAGGCCTACTCTCTCCCCTCCTAACTACTGCTTTCAGTAGCATTCTGAAAGACTGTAAATATGGACCAGACACCACCTCCATGACACCAAAACCCTTTACTGATCATACCTCTTGGTCCAACTATCAACCAATATCCTATATCCTGACTTGGAAAACCATCAAAATGACCTTTCTTCCCAAAATTCTTTACCATTTCCTGGTCCTACCTGTTTCAAACCCTTCTGATATCCTGTTAATGTTCCAATGCCACATTATTACCTTTGTTTGGCATAACACTAGGCCCGGACTTAAGAGAGGCACCCTTGTGCATAACAAATACTCTGGAGGTCTTTGTTTACTGCACCTTTTTAGAATGTCTCTATGTTGACCATATCACTCAAATTTATAAATACCATGCTAAATACAATACTACATTATGGGTAGCAATTGAGGCAGCTGGCTGTGATTTCCTTCAGATACATAACCTCTATTGCCCCGTACACACGGTCGGATTTTCCGATGGAAAATGTCCGATCGGAGCGTGTTGTCGGAAATTCCGACCGTGTGTGGGCTCCATCAGACATTTTCCATCGGATTTTCCGACACACAAAGTTTGAGAGCAGGAGATAAAATTTTCCGACAACAAAATCCGATTGCGTCAATTCCGACCGTGTGTGGCCTGTTCCGACGTACAAAGTGCCATGCATGCTCAGAAGAAATTTCGACACGGAACAGCTCGGTCATGTAAAATTAGCGTTCGCAATGGATACAGCACTTTCGTCACGCTGCAATGTTAAAAATGGTTTAATACAGCGCACTCTCTTCTTCTTTATAATGTGACAAGAATTAAGTATTTTTGCTGCTCATATTCACACACACTTCTCACAAACTTATTTTTTTGTTTTTTTCTTGGGATTCCCTGAATATATTGTTATTTGTCACATCTGACAGAATTTTTTATTTTTTTTGTTTTCTTTTTTTTTTATTTAAAGCCATTTTTGGTTTAGATTTTATGTTTGTATTTTTTCCAAGGCTGATCTTTGTTTAATGTTATTTTTAGTTTTACTCCAGACTATTTTTGTGTGTGTGTTTTGTGTGTCAAGTTACCACAACACCATTGATATCTTTTATTATTTAATCTCAAGGAGATTGTTTGGTGTTGGTGTCCCTTGTTAATTTCACATTGTATTTTTGAAATGTACCTGAATCCTCACAAACCAACTGTCCTTTTTGAAGTAAAACACACATAGGCAAGTATAATTCAAAACAAAATTCCTTTATTAAGGGCTCAGAACCAAACAAATAGGGAGGCAACACTGGATAAACATGAGAAATTAGCGAAGCCTGGGACCCCCAGGGCAGACATCAATTCTTGAACATCAAAATTGGTGGCCTAAGGAGTCCATATGTAAGGGAGGCCAGTCTGGTCCAGAAGTCCCAGAGATCCGGAAAGCAGCAGATGACATCTGTGTCCCCAGGCTGTGGTACCACAAGAGGCTGCATCTTTTGGCCGACCAGACTGGATCCAGGGTCCTCACTTTCTGGTCTTCCTTCCACGCTTCATTCCGGGCTGTGGCTGTGCTGTTGGAGATGTGGCAGGAGGAGGAGTAGGACCTGGAGGAGGAGGAGGACCTGGAGGAGAAGGAGGAGGAGGAGGACCTGCAAGAGGAGGAGGAGGACCATGTGTGAGTTCACAAAGGTGTGTATCAGATGTAATTTGGGCCCTCATCCCCTTATTAAGAGCCTCCAATATTAACGACTCACACATGAGTTGTTGTCCCTCCTCCATCCTCTGCATTTTAGAGGCAATGATGGCAGTGAAGTCCTCCTCCACGGTGTGTGGTGCTCCCAGGGCCTCTGTAGCCCTCCAAAAGAGGCCTATGGCAGCCTCCTCTAGGGCACTCCTCCTCCTGCCACTTTCTCTTTCCAGGTGTTAGGGAGGGACCGGCATATCAGGCAGCCTGCTCGGCCCGGCCACCTCCTGGCTGAGACTTCCCTGTGTATGAAAAAGGGACATGGTTTTAGTTTTTGCATCATCAATCACAATCCTAAATTAGTACTCCAAACTAACATCTAGTTAACATCATTGATTGGACAACCTGAACTATTTAGAGGAATGCTATACCTGGCTCAAGCTGGGCTCCTTCACATGTTGTTGCCTGGAAGGCCCAGGTTGGCCGTCAGAAGCCTCAACTGGGGGGAAGGAAGCGTGGAAGGAAGACTGGAGAGTGATGGCCTGGGTTCAGTCTGGCCTGCCAGAAAATGCAGCCTGTCATAGTACCACATCCTGGGGACATAGATGTCATCTGCTGCTCCGGATCTCTGCGAATCCTGGACTTTCTGGCGCTCCCTTACATATGTGCGCCTCAGGCCACCAATTAAGATCTTCAAATATGTGATGTCTGCCGTGGGGATCACCTGCTTCACAATTTCCAACAATTGATCCAGTGCTGCCTTCCTCTTTGTTTGGTTCCTGTAATGTGGGTGGTTGATCTCCCACAAACAGGGCAGCTCCCTGAACAGGTCAATGAATATTGACATGAAGTCATTATCTTGTAATAAGATATCCATGTTCACTGCAAGACACAACACAAGACAAAGCCTAATGTCAGACAAAACTCTCCTAATCTTGTTACAATATAGGCACAAGTTTGTCTCTTACCTTCGTTCTTACGATCGGCGCGTCCAATGCTCCTTCCTCCGCTCACAGATCGTACGTAATACGCACATGTGTTACGCTTTATACACACTGTGCATGCGTGTAACTCCGCCCGCCCCTGGCGTTCTTTCCCCGCCCCTTTTCGTTCGGCGCAGTGGGTGAAGAGCACATGGCGGAGTCCCAGCAGGTGCGTGCTAATTATAGCAACGAGGAGGAGGAAAGCCCGGAGACAGAAACGTCCCGATCCAGAAGGAGAAGATTTAAGGCCACAAATATGTCCTTTGGGGAGATGTTGGAGATGGTGGACATCCTGAAGAAGGGCGACTATGACGGGAAGTATGGGCCTTACCCCAACCCCAATATCAGAAAGGCCAAGATCATGGCGAAAGTGGTCAAAAGTCTGCACAGGAATTTCGGGGTACGACGATCGAAAGATCAGCTCAGGAAGGCTTGGTCGGACCTCAAATTAAGAGAGCCTGAGCAGTACCGAAAGATCCGGAGAGTGCTGCAAAAAAGTAAGTAGTTGTGCTGTGTTCCTATTCTTTTTGTCTTTATTACGTTCGTGCTGCTCCATATGCTTTTCTTAATTGTACAGTTTAAAATGTCAATTTTAATGTTCATGGGCCCATTATTCGTTCGTATCAAACATTTTTTTTTCGCCCTCTAAAACACCATTGTTTAGGCCATATGCATTTTCCTACATTTTTTAGGGCCTACTTGGATGCAAAATATTTGGTTGTGTAGATGGGTTTGTTACTAGAATGAAATGCAAACTAGATTCTGTGTAAGGAGAGGACACTCAGCAGCTGTTTTCACATCTGGACACTGGAGCACTAGTGTGGGACACAAGAACACCATTTTTATTAGGGGGGGGGCACACAGGTGCTCCAGTGTATACTATAGGGGGGTCTCCATCTGTGAAGCTTGTACTAAACAGGTAAAGTATTGCAGGTTGACAAAGGACAATAAAAAAGCGACATCTTGGAACCCTGCTAAAATTGACAATTGTACCCCACTTCCAAGCAATGTTTCCTATTTATAGTTCTGCCATCAAATATCTGTGTGCTAATTATACCATTTTTGTTTACATTGGGGAGAAAAGACTCGGAGGACACCCCTCATCCGAGGAGACCAGAGACCCCCCAACTCTGGAAGAAGGTAAAATATCTCCAACACAAGCGGAGCAGGAGGAGGAAGAAGATGTGGTGGAAATTGGCACCACAACAGGTGAGTGTCTGCGACCACAGACTCAGGTAAGAGATGGATGCTGGCAGATTTTTGATACCTGTTTTTGTTTGGTTTCTCTCTTTTTGGGTGATCGTGAGGTTAGGGATCCAGATCCTTTCACATCAGAAAGTGCCCAGATCCTGATCGGGGAGATCATGGGGTGTAATTTAGAATTGGAAAACCTCAAGAAAAAATCAATGATGTGATTCAAAAAAATAATAACATCATTGATGTTTTGGGGCGAATTTAAAACCCCACAAAATCACTTTTGTTTTTGTGTGGTACAATGTTTTAAATTTTTTAGCAATGTTTCGAAAAGCCAAATTTGGAGGATGCACACAGTGTGCCAACGTGCTATCTGCCATCACGGGAGATCAATGGACGCGTTTTGGGGGTGCAACCCCTTCCTCAATATTAAAGTAGCGGTGAGGAAGGGCTTGCTCCCACAAAACACGTCCCATGATCCCCCGTGATAGCAGCTAGCACATGTTGACATTCGTAAATTGGTGTGCATCTTCCAAATTTGGCTTTTCAAGGGGTGATTTGACCCCATCTGAACGCAATATCAAACACAGTTCCTAAATATTCATGTCTGATATTGCCTTCAAGTTTTACCAAATGTGAACTTTGTAAGTTCAAGTTTTTTGTCTTTCTTGTTGGTTTTACACAGGCCTGTTTTATCGTAAATGGACATTTCTATTTTTGATAATGCCACCCCAAAAATTGCTTTCAAGCGCCGTCAGTGTTGTTTCAGGTATCACTCCGGCCTCAGGCCCAACTGAGCCAGCATAGTTGGCCGAATGTTTCCGTAAAAAGTTATGGAGAATACAGCACGCCATGATTATATGATTAAGTTTATACTCCGCCATATGGATAGGTGTCAGAAATAGGCGGAACCGGCTGGCCAGGATTCCAAATGTGTTCTCCACCACTCTTCGGGCTCTGGCCAGCCGGTAATTAAAAACCCTCTGTTCCGGGGTGAGGGTCCTCATCGGGAATGGCCGCATAAGATGGTCCCCCAGCGCAAACGCTTCATCAGCAACAAACACGAATGGGAGTCCTTCCACATTGTCCTCTGGAGCTGGCAAGTCCAAGCTGCCATTCTGGAGACGCCTGTAGAACTCCATCTGGGTGATGACTCCACCATCGGACATCCGGCCATTCTTCCCCACATCCACATACAAGAAGTCGTAATTAGCCGACACCACCGCCAACATCACAATACTATTGAACCCCTTATAGTTGAAATAGTACGACCCGAGTTGGGTGGTGGGATGATGTGGACGTGTTTCCCATCAATTGTCCCTCCGCAGTTAGGAAAGTCCCACCGCTGGGCAAAGTGGGAGGCCACAGTCTGTGGCGTGGAAGGAAACTGTTGAGGAAAAAAAAAAAATATATATATTTTTGCTCAGAAACATGGCAAGCAGATTAGGCACAAACATTCTGGGGCAACCTCCAGATAGCATTTATTAAGGGGAATTTAACAACACCAAAGTATAAGGTACACCTATCATATCCCCCCCCCCCCCTCTCATGGGCCATTTCTAACATTATGGGGGTGGGGAAATCTTGGACAGGTAACTTCATTGAGAGATGAATGCCCAAATACAGGGTATTACTTGGAACAGCCCCTCCTTAGTTACACTATTGGCAGCCCACTGGACAGGTAAGAAGTGTCATAATACAAAGATATAAATACACACTGTACACATTTGAGCACATTTGGACATTCAGCTATTACCTATCAAGATAATAATAGGATTTAAAAAGTTTAAACAGTACCATTTGAAAGTATACAGGCAGGCCCTTGCACTACATGCTTTGGGGAATTCATCCATATATCTGACCACTAAAGAGATGGGTGTAGTGTGTATGGGTTTGGCAAAGTCATCAGATAGATGATTGAGGATAGATAGAGAATTGGGATCAGCTGACTTAGCAGTTGGGGGAGGGAGGGTTACTAAAAATGATTTGGGGACACCACAAAAAAAAAAGCCTCTGCCACTCTGCCTGAATTTAAAGCTAAAATAACATTTCAAAACATTTTAGGGGGTGTTTGGGGTAAAGCACTACTATGGAGCTGATAAAATACATTGTTTTAAGTGACTACATGAGGTGAATATAGGGCCCGTAGAGCATGCTGGGGAGGTTAGTGAAGGACAATCTGTATGAAGGACCTAAAAAATTAATTACATAAAAATCCAGCATGCATGAGGACAAAGGGGACATTCACAGCATGTTCCAATCATGGTAATTAGGGAATGAGGAAAGAAATACAATATATTAGCAAACATTAAATACAATAAAATGTGATATTAAAGGATAAAAATCTTACCTTCATATACTCCTTCTGCAGGACCTGGATGATGGCAGAACAGGTCTCTGGGATAATGATTCCCAGAGCCTGGGGGGAGATGCCTGTCGAGAACTTCAAGTACTGCAGACTTCTCCCTGTCGCCAAGTACCGCAGGGTAGCGACGAGCCTCTGCTCCGGAGTGATGGCTTGCCTCATGCAGGTATCCTGCCTGCTGATATAGGGGGTCAGCAAAGCCAACAAACGGTGAAATACCGGGTCCGTCATCCTGAGAAAATTCCTGAAATCATCAGGATTATTCTCACGGATCTCACGGAGCAAAGGCATATGAGAGAACTGGTCACGCTGAAGCAACCAATTCTTGGTCCATGAACTGCTCCCCACCCTGTTCATGGACTGGACTTGTGTCAAGGTCAGGACCCCAACACCAAGCCCCCGCACAGCACTAACTCTACGAGCAGTACGCATACGCAACATGGCTAGAAAACGGTCGGCTGCTCAGAACAAAGTAACAGAACGCACTGAAGAACAGCAAGGCCTGTGAAGAGCGACCTGAAAAACAGTAACGAACGCACAAGAACACACTGACAAGTCAATGGTGCTTGCACGCACTGAAGAACAGATACAAACCCACAAGCACAAACTGAACGGCAGAAAACGATCGAAAACCACGAGTCTGAAAAAGCGCGAATCGTCTCTCACCAAACTTTTACTAACACGAGATTAGCAAAAGGAGTCCAAAGGGTGCTGCGCTTGGTTCTGAACTGGCCTTTTCTAGTCTCGTCGTACGTGGTGTACGTGACCGCGTGGTTGGCGATCGAAAATTCCGACAACTTTGTGCGACCGTGTGTATGCAAAACAAGTTTGAGCCAACATCCGTCGGAAAAAATCCTAGGATTTTGTTGTCGGAATGTCCGAACAAAGTCCGACCGTGTGTACGGGGCATATCACTAAATTTACAAGGGGTGTTAAAAATGTGTTGAACCTCCAATTTCCCAGTGAGCCCCTAATGTGTCTTACTCACAACCCTGCCTTCCTAACCGGATTCCACTCTTCTCTGTCCTTTGAAGAGTGGAAACTAACAAATGTCACTCAAGTTAGACACCTTCTTCCCAAAGACAGAGTCAAATTGTTCCAGTCATTGTAACGAACAACTGAACTCCCCAACAGCGAGTTCTTTCGCTACTTCCAAATACATTTTTTTTTACGATCCAGTGTTTGTAAACCCAATAACTATTCACTGCTTTAATTTTTTGAATGTAAATGTGACTCTGATACTCAAGGATGCATCAGGGATGATCTCTTTACAGCTATCTTCCTATATGAGCACCTGGAACCAAGACCTAGGTCTAGCCTTGGTGCACAAGAATGGTCCCTGATATGGGAAATCACAAAATCTTGTTACCGAATTTTTTTGGCAGTTGAAACTAATTTTAACCGCTTCAGCCCCGGAAGGATTTACCCCCTTCCTGACCAGAGCGTTTTTTTCGATTCGGCACTGCGTCGCTTTAATAAACAATTGTGCGACGTGGCTCCGAAACAAAATTGACGTCCTTTTTTCCCACAAATAGAGCTTTCTTTTGGTGGTATTTGATCATCTCTGCGATTTTTATTTTTTGCGCCATAAACAAAATGCGACAATTTTGAAAAAAACGCAATATTTTTCACATTTTGCTATAATATCCCCAAAAAATATATAAAAAAACATTTTTTTTCCTAAGTTTAGGCTGATACATATTCTTCTACATATTTTTGGTAAAAAAAAAAAAAAACGCAATAAGCGTTTATTGATTTGTTTGCGCAAAAGTTATAGCGTTTACAAAATAGGGGATAGTTTTATGGCATTTTTATTAATAATGTTTTTTTTACTAGTAATGGCGGCGATCAGCGATTTTTATTGTGACTGCGACGTTATGGCGGACATGTCGGACATTTTTTGCACATTTTTGGGACCATTGTCATTTATACAGCAATCAGTGCTATAAAAATGCATTGATTCATGTATAAATGACACTGGCAGTGAAGGGGTTAACCACTAGGGGGCGGGGAGGGGTTAAGTGTGTCCTAGGGGAGTGATTACTAACTGTCAGGGGGATGGGCTGGTGTGTGACGTCACTGATCTCTGCTCCGATGACAGGGAGCAGAGATCGAGTGAGACTTGTCACTAGGCAGAACGGGGAGATGCTGTTTACAACGGCATCTCCCCGTTCGTCCTCTCCGTGAGGCGATCGCGGGTATGCCCGCGGCGGTCGAGTCCGCAGGACCCGCGACCCGACTTACGGAGATCGTGGCAGGCGCGCGCCCACGGCGGGAAATTCAAAGCAACGTACAGGTACGTTACTTTGCGCAGCCGTGCCATTCTGCCGGCGTAAAAGTACAGGAGCCGGTCGGGAACCGGTTAAAGTTCCAACACATAGTACCCTCTAAAATTGTACATTAGGTGACTGCATTTGAACTGCTCTGTTTTAGGGGTGCAGATAAATGAAAAGTATTCCAGCTGATCTTTGAGCTATTTGATTCCTTTATCCCTTTTTTGGCCCAATATTTATTTTCTAAAACCACAACAGTAAAATCAGTCTGTATATGCAGTAAAGTATTCTTGTTATACTCACAGGGAAACCTAAGGGGTTAATACTCTGCATTGTGTAAAAAGACTGTTTGATCCTGTCTTCTCTGTCTTGAAGGCACTCTGCACATGTTCAGTTTGGTGTGTATTGCTGGAGAGTTTTTTTTTTTTTTTTTGGGAGGTGCATTTGATCAGCACAGGGCCAATCAGCACTGTCCAGACAGAGGGTCAGAGGTCATGCAGCCTCATATGACAGTCAGAGAAGATTGTAAACTCCTCTTACAAGCTTTAACAAGACTGCTATATACTGCTGAGAAAAGGTATTTAGCCGTTTATATTTACTAGAATAATTGCATTGCAGGGCCCTCTGATTCCTCCCGTATTGAATTGTATTGTAACTGTACTGTCTGCCCTCGTGTTGTAAAGCGATGCGCAAACCGTTGATGTCATATAAATTTTGTATAATAATAATAATAATTTCCATGTTCTATGTGCTGTGTTGGGACACCTGCCTTTACATGCACATAAACTTTAATGGCATTCCAGTCTTAGTTCATAGGATTCAATATTGAGTTGGCCCACCCTTTTCAACAGCTTCAACTCTTCTGGGAAGGCTGTCCACAATGTTTTGGGAATGTGTGTATGGGAATGTTTGACCATTCTTCCAAAGGGGCATTTGTGAGGTCGGGCACTGATGTGGACAAGAAAGCCTGGCATGCAGTCTCCGCTCTAAATTCATCCCAAATGTGTTCTATCAGATTGAGGTCCCCCCCCCCCACAAGTTCCAGGAGGCAGACCCAGAGTTCTAGACAGAGTTCCAGGAAGTGGATGGACATGAAGTCATCTACACTTAGTGAAAATGGCTAACATAAGAAGGATGGGAAGGAATAGAAAAATAAGGTATGCAAAGAAGAAAAAAATTTACAATTATTTTTAAGTATTTATTTCTAGAATGTGATTACAAAACATTGCGTAGTTCTTAAAGGCTTCACTTGTTGACAATTACACACCTACTGTATGTTTGAGAGAATTGTTCAGGCTTCCAATTTGCTGCATTTAGGGTTCACTGAGACATATAAGCAGCATTCCCGGGGTAGGTTGGCCAGAATTGGAAACTGGCCAGGATCCAAGGTATGCTTTATCCACCATTGGTTACCTAAATGTTTAATGAAATACAACCTTTGGGCATGTATCAATCATAAGTCATGATTTTTTATCATGACTGCAGAAGCATAAGTGTATTATACAATAAAAAGTAAATGCTGTCTAATGTGCGTCTTGCTAAAAAAAATCCTTGGCCTTTCAGAAGTGTTCATTTAATTTCCCAATATAAGTTGTTCTATTTTACATGTATGGTTTTGTTTATTATATAACATGGAACGTGTATATAATGGAACTTACTCAACATATTTTACTGTGCCATAGGGAATAGACCTTTCCATGGTCCATGTCACACTTGTTAATTTGTAACAGCATACGCTTCCTTCATATCCAAATCTCTCAATGATCCCCACAAGATAGTTTTGTTGGCAGAAACTGGAATACTACAGACAGAGACAGATGTTTTTGCAGTCCGTACTTTTTAATCCACTAAAAGTCCCAGTGGGTAAAATCACATGTAGATGAGAGCCTTATAAATATTGTATAAGTTTTGAATCAGATTTTGTAGTTTATTCAACCTGACTGATGGCCAGCATCTGGTACCTAATATCCTTCAGTTCTTCTTTTCTGATTTTGTTGAGATTTATTTGTCATCATAGGAATTGCACTTGTGTTTGTTTTACATATTACTGTCAACAGCAGGCTGGAAAACAAGGCACACTAAAGTTGCCTTCCCAGAGAACCAGCAGTGCTAAAGGCTACTGGGCTTTTCTGTATTTGAGCACCTAAGCAGGAGGTGAAAAAAATGTCAGAGAATATGGAATAAGAATAAGTATGTGCAGCTTACCTTTTTGGGGTGATGAAGGTGAGTTAGGCACCTCTGGTCATGTTAATTTGTATTGGGGTCCTTAAAGAGGTAATTAGAAAGTGGTAAAAACTTTGGAGCAAGAGCCCTCTTTCTTATTTATAGCTCTAATTTTGAAAGAATTTGGAAAAAATACATTATCAGGGGTCATCTGTCATGTTCAGCTTCTCCTTATTCTGTTATTGTTCACTTTAAGGTACTGAAGCATAGGATCTCAGGAGATCCCCAAACACTGATTCATTTAATTGAATGGAAACATTTGTAATAAATACTTTTACAAACTATTTCCACTTATACAGACCTAAACAAAAGTTTTACCAGGTTCTGTTTAACAGCTAATTTGTATTTTGCTACACAGTGTAAAAAAAAAAAACAATTATGTGCTAATACTGTATTATAGGGGAAATAATCAGGCTCTCATATTTTTAAAGAAGAAGAATTTTAACACTTTATTTAGAGCCTTAAACCTTTTTTTTTTTTTTTTAATTTTATTATTTTTATTTTTTTTTTTATTTCAAGGAGCATTATCATGCACTGAAGTAAGTAATGATGGTACCTTAAGACCTTGCTTATGTTTCTGCGGTCTATGGATGAGTGGGTGTTGACATATTACCAAGAGTGAAGAAAGAGTATAAAGGATGCTACATAGTACTTTTCCATGGCTGTGTATGCTGTAGGATAGACCAGGGAAGATTGAAAAAGTAACATAAAACATGAGGGTTGAGCATTTTTTTTCTCTTTCCATCATTCTGGTTGGTGACTATGATTAACCACTTGCCGACCAGGCTTTTTCTGGCATTTTTTGTTTACGAGTTTAAATCAGTATTTTTTGCTAGAAAATGACTCTTAACCCCCAAACATTATACATTTTTTTAGCAGCGACCCTAGGGAATAAAAGGGCGAACATTGCAATTTTTTATGTCACCCGGTATTTGTGCAGTGCTTTTGCAAATGCAGTTTTTTTTTTTAAAAATACACTTTAATGACTTTTAAAAAAACACAATAGTTACCCCAATTTTTTTGTATAATGTGAAAGATGATGTTACGCCGAATAAATAGATACCTAACATCACGGTTTAAAATTGTGCACGCTCGTGGAATGGCGACAAACTAGGGTACTTAAAAATCTCCAAAGGCAACTCTTTAAACGCCTTTACAGGTTAACTGTTTAGAGTTACAGAGTGGAAGTCTTGCAATAGAATTATTGCTATCACTTTAATGTTCGTGGCGATACCTCACGTGTGGTTCGAATACTGTTTACATATGCGTTTGCTTCTGTATGGGAGCATGGAGGAATGGGGGCGGCGCTTTCAATTTTTTTTAATTATTTATTTAACTTTTTACTATGTATTTTTACACTGTTTAATGTTTTTTTTCTCTTTTATCACTTTTATTCCTATTACAAGGAATGTAAACATCCCTTGTAATAGAAATAAGGATGAGTGGTCCTCTTTTTAAAAAGATATCTGGGGTCAAATAGACCCCAAATCTCTTCTTTACCTTTTTAAAAGCAAAAGCAAATTTTTTTTGATTTTTCGCTTAAATTTTTTTTTTTTTTTCAGCCTGGACCGGAAGTGATGCCATGACGTTGCTCCTGTCCTTTAAGGCCATAGAGTCGATGAAAGAGTGTTAACTGTCTTATCATTTCTTGGGCGAAACCAGCTGTGACGGTAAGCCCGAGAAGCATCGGCAGAACGAGGGGGGGGGGGGGGACGTCACAAATCGCTTTGACTGGTTTCATGAGAAAGGCGGCCGTCTGCTAAAAAAAAAAATGTACTGCGGTCATGGTTGATATCTTCAGCCATAACCCCCTCCCCGGGAAACTACGTGCAGTCTGCAACATTGGAAGATTTCCCCTCTGTTAGTTTTCTGGGAACAACCCAGAATTAGGGATTTTCTTTTACTTTCACTTTCTTAATGATAATGGTAAACAGGACAAATAGAGAGGGTCAATCTCCTTAAAGGGGACACAGCCAGAAATAAGAAACCTGACAGGAGTTCTAATTCCTCTTCATTCTATTCAAAAGTAAAAAAAAGTTTTGCCTTTAGCTATTGGGGTAGGTATTATGTACTGTCCCAGGGTCACCAATCAAATTCAAATGTCATTATTTATCTGTTATCTGTCATTTTCCAATGCTGGTTTGACAGTACTGACAGTTCTTAAAGTGGTTGTAAGGTGGTTATTTTTTTTTTTTTTTTTATTACACACTTGAGGACCCGGCCTATTCTGACACTTCTCGCATATATGGAAAAATCTGAATTTCTCTTTCGTTCATTGACGGACACAGCAATCTTAGTCTTGACCTTAGGGTTATATCGCCACCTTTAGGAGTAGGACTAGGCAGAACATAAAAAAACAAAAAACCCCAGCACCGCCCAGGGGCGGTCCTTGGCAGTAACCCCCCACTCTGCTCCCAGCAGCTCATTTTTTTTCTGCCTAGTATAGAAGGACCTGGCTCCCTGCTGGGACCTGTGGTTCCTTGGATTTTCTTTTTCTTTTTCTTTTTTTCCTGTGATCTGCAATCAACAGCCGGGCTGAGTGACAAGCTTGATAATATAGATCCTGGTAGTCATCCCAGCCTGGCCATCGAGAGCGCGCAGACCTTAGCTCCGCGCTGGGTCAGCCGCGACAGGCCCCATTCTGGACCAGAGCGGCTGAGGTACAGTCTCGCAGGTGCACATATGCCCGTGCTACTGCTGTCTGGCTCAGTTTCGAAAATATGTAACGTGGAAAATCCACGCTACCCCCAAGGTGAGAGTGCTAATAGAATAAAAATATGTGTAGTGTCAAACCTATAAGATGACGGTGCTGCAAGCAAAAAAACTGAAATATTCAGCTCAGAAACATGTGGAAAAAAAAATTAGATGAGCAACCAAAAAGTGAACAAACAAATATATGCAACCAAAAAGTGCAAATAATACTATGCAACATATACAGTGCAAGTAATGAACAAATAAGTGCAAGAAAAAAATTGCAAGGAAGAAATTATTGTCACAGCTAGTGTAAAGTGTCCATATAATGTGTTGTTCAATGTGTTATTCAATATAACTCCATTCGGTAAAATCCTTCAAATGAGACACTTTAATATAAGGGCAAATGAATCCTTCCATGGTGTATCCCCACAGGACATCCAAAGGTTATCAAGCCAAGGATAGTATAGTAAAAGCCGGGTGGCTGCTTACCAGATTTGAAAGATCTCTTTTACGGAGATCAAGTGAGCATATGCAGGAAGAATCTTTCAGGCAAGGGGGGCTGGTTCACACATCCTCTCCTCAGCTGGCAAATACAAATGCTACTCCGTAATTCCAGTTCCTCTTTCACAGTGTCGCCATGGCCGACAGCCACTCCGTCGAGGCGGGAGATGGGTCTGTCTGTGGAGTGCGGCCAGCAATCCCTGCAGGAGGGGTAAGTATGGGCTCCACCGGTCCAGGCATGGTGGAGCAGCTGGGCACTCCCTGGGGGGATCGATTGGGGGTACGAGGCTCTCCTATTCTCCCCCCCTTCTTTTTTCCCTCCCCTCCTTCCCGGGGGCACTGCCGGTTTCTGGGCGCAGTGGGGGGTGTGTGCACCTACCTGGCCTAGGTGGGGCTTTCCCAGGTGGGCTCTGGGCGTCCTGGTAAGGGGGTAGCTGGCGTTCTATCCGCATGCAGAGCCACCATTGCAGGGGGAATGGTTGCCGCGGAACAGCGGCCATTTTTCCCGGGGCGGCGGCCATTTTCCCAGAGCGCGGTGGCCATTTTCTTGGTGTTTGCAGATATTTGTGTAGCCGCGGTGGAGGATTCTGTTGGGCCGCTAGTGCTGGACGGCAATTGAAGCCAAGAAGAGCGCGAGAGACGCACGGATCGCCTCGTGGACGACACTGCTGCAGCGGGATGGACGGACGGCACAGCTCATCTTCTTGGTCAGGGTGGTGAGATCTTCTGGGGGGCCCCCCAGTCTGTGGCAGCAAGGAAGGTAGTTTTTTCTTTCTTCTCTGCCTTAAAAGTCCCGGGTGGTGACAGGCGAACGTGGGGCAGATATGGCATCTGAAGCTGGTGCCTCTCCCCCAGACGCCCCTGTGATGGCAGCTGGTTCCTCGGGGTCTGCGATACCCGCTTTGTCGACAGTCCTGGAATCATCTATTTCCAGGGTGGAAGTGGTGTGCGGGCATAAGGGAGGTAAAAAGCGCCCCCCCCCCCCTAATTTTCCGGGGAGGGCTCTGATTCAGACTCGGGCCCCACTGTAGCAAGCAGCCCCTGTGTGAACGGTTCAGAGGAGGCGAGCCTTGACCTTTCGGACAGTGAGGAAGAATCCTCTGCATCAGTTACGGCGCAGGAGAAGGCGCTAGTGGGGGGCAGTTATCACGGCGGTGCAGGATACTTTAAAGATGGATGATATGGCTGGAACATCTGCAGAGGTGTCAGTTCCCTTTGGGTCCCACAAGCCGGTCCATACCCCTAAGGTGTTTCCTTACCTGGCTTATTTTAATAAGTTTATTTACAAGGATTGGGAACGCCTGCAGCGTTCCTTTTCAGTTCCTAGGTGTTTTGCGGTGCGTTACCCCTTTGAGGAGAGTTTCTTGAAGAAATGGACATCTCCTCCAGTTGTTGATCCTCCGGTGTCCAGGTTAAATAGGACGACCATGACTCCGGTGGAGGGGTCCCCTTCTTTCAAGGATCCTGCCAAAAGAAGGGCCGAGGCGGTTGCTCGGTCTATGTTTACGGTGGTGGGGTCGGCGCTGCGTCCGGTGTTAGCCACGGCTCTGGTGTCACAGACACTTACGGAATGGGACAAGTCTGCGGCCGCATGAAGGTTCACCCCACCCGACTTGCGGGTGGGGGGTCGCCTTCGGGAGTTTGCAGACCGGTGGACTTCGCTTCTTTCCGACCAGTGGGTCTGCGAACTGGTTTTGTCAGGATACAAGATAGTTTCTTTCTTGTCCGCCAGACAGGTTTTTACACTCCAATCTTCATCTTCTCTTGTCAGGAGGCCTTGTTTGGAGCAGTACTGGACTTGCTACTGTGGGGGGTAATAGTTCCTGTGCCAGCCTCCAAAAGATTTTGTGGATTTTACTCCAATCTGTTCGTAGTCCCGAAGAAAGAGGGAGTTTGTCCGGTCCTGGATCTCAAGGCCCTCAATTGTTTTGTGAGGGTACGAAGGTTCTGGATGGAATCTGTTCGTTCTGTGGTGGCGGCGCTACATCAGGGGTATTTCCTGGCCTCCTTGAACATCAAGGACGCATACTTGCATGTCCCCATATGCGTCAGGCACCTGAGATTCCTGTGTTTCGCGGTCGGGGATGCACACTATCAATTTATGCCGCTTCCTTTTGGCCTGGCATCAGCGCCGAGGGTCTTCACCAAGGTGCTGGCTCCAGTTCAGGCATTGTTGAGACAGCGAGGAATCGCGATCGTGGGTTACCTGGACAATCTCCTCCTGAGAGCAGCCTCCACTCCAGAATTGAGAGAGGATGTAGTGATCACCATGCAGACCCTTCGAGAGTTCAGTTGGGTATTGAATCTCCAGAAGTCAGTGTTTCCGACCCAATGCCTGTAGTACCTGGGGTTGATTCTGGACTCCTCAAAGGCGAGGGTCTTTCTTCCTTCCAGCAAGCGACAGACTCTTCGCTCCGCGGTGCGGTTACTGATGTCCCGCAAGTGGTCGTCGCTAAGTTGTGGCATGCGAGTTCTGGCCTCATGGTGGCCACTTTCGAGGCGGTTCCGTATGCTCAATTTCACACTCGGGTCTTGCAGAGGGAGATCTTGTCCAGATGGGACAAATCTCCGACATCCCTGGATTGTCAAATGCAGGTGAGACATCTAGCCAAGGCTTTGCTCATTTGGTGGCTAAGGTCTAAGTCATTTCTTTCTCTCCCTCTCCGTTGGATGGTGATCACGACAGATGCCAGCCTAAATGGCTGAGGAGTTTTTTTTGGTCCTCATTCGGCCCAGGGCCGCTGGGCGCCGGAAGAATCTCACCTGTCGATCAACGTTCTGGAGCTGCGGGCAATTGGGCTGTGCCAATCCACGTGGTCTCAGCAGCTGCAGGGTCACCTGGTAGAAAACTGGCAGGCGGATTATCTCAGCCGCCAGTTGCTGGACCAGGGGCAGTGGTCCCTGCATCCAGAAGTGTTTCGTCTCATTTACTGGCGATGGGGCACACCGTGGATCTCCTGGCCTCTCGTCTCAATCGGAAGGTGTAGAGATTTGTGGCCAGAACAAGGGATACTTGGGCGGACGCGTCCGACACGCTGGTGGCTCCATGGGGGCATTATCAACTCATTTATGCCTTTCCCCCCTCAGAATTCTTCCTCATCTGCTGCGGAGGATAGAGGCCGAGGAGATTCCGGTAATTCTAGTCGCTCCAGACTGGCCTCGGCATCCTTGGTACGCCGACGTAGTACAGATGGTGGCAGACGTCCCCTGGCAGCTGCCGGTTCGAGAGGACCTTCTGTCCCAGGGTCCGATATTCCACCCTGCTTTACCGTCTCTGGCTTTAATGGCATGGCTGTTGAAAGCCAGGTGCTGAGGGGGACCGAGGGTTGCCGACTTCGATGATTTCCACTATGTTAAGGGCGCGTAAGTCCACGTCCCGGAAGATTTATCATCGCACCTGGAAGGCCTACATCATTTTGTGTGAGGCTATGGGGTGGCATCCGCGGTCCTATTCGGTTTCTAGGATCCTGCTGTTTTTGCAGCAGGGAGTTGATCAGAAGCTCGCTTTGAGCACCATCAAGGAACAGATATTGGCTCTAGCTATCTTTTTTCAGCAGCCAGTAGCGACTCACTCGTTGGTGCGCATGTTTATTCAGGGCATTCGGCATGTGGCTCCCCCCCGGTACGCCCACTGCTACCCCCGTGGGATCTGAATCTGGTGCTCTCGGTGCTCCAGAAACCACTGTTCGAGAACATTAGGGAGATTCCCTTACGCTCGCTGAGAAAGTTGTCTTTCTAGTGGCTATTACATCAGCGAGGCGGGTTTCTGAGCTGGCGGCCTTGTCATGCAAGTCTCCCTATTTAATTCTCCACAAGGATAAAGCGGTGCTGCATCCGCAGCCCTCGTTTCTTCCTAAGGTGGTATCTGCCTTTCATCTGAATGAGGACATTGTGCTTCCGTCCTTGTGCGCTCGACCGTCTCATCCCAAGGAGATCGCCTTGCATTCTTTGGATGTGGTGCGGGCTCTCAGGGTGTATCTGTCTGCTACGGCTCCGTTTCATAGGTCGGATCCACTAATTGTCTCTGTGGCAGAGCCAAAAAAGGGCCTGGCGGTTTCGTCGTCCACTATTTCTCGTTGGACCAGACAGATTGTTGTCCAGGCTTATGCCATCAGGGGGCGGGTGCCTCCTTTTCCTGTCGTGCTTTCTACCAGGGTGGTGGGTGCTTCCTGGGCCTTCCGGCATCAAGCGTCCGTTTCTCAAGTGTGTAAGGCGGCTACCTGGTCGTCGGTACACACTTTCGCCAAGTTTTACAAGGTGGATGTGGGCGCATGTTCGGCTGCGTGTTTCAGCAGCAAAGTTTTGCAAGCGGCCGTCTGAGGTTGTGGCTCCTATTATGGGAAGCTTTTTTGTTGTGGGTGGAGTTTTATTTTTTTCTGTGTTCCCACCCCTCGTTGTGGCACTGCTTTGGGACGTCCCTAAGGTCAAGACTAAGAGTGCTGTGTCTGTCAATGAATGAAAGAGAAAATTGGATTTTTTTCTACTTACCGTAAAATCCCTTTCTCTGAAATTCATTGATGGACACAGCACCCACCCCTCCTATTTATGTTTGTACTGCTTTATGATGAACTGAGCTGCTGAGAGCAGAGTTGGGGGTTACTGCCAAGAAGGATTGCCCCTGGGCGGTGCTGGGGGGGGGTTATGTTCTGCCTAGTCCTACTCCTAAGGCTCGATTCACACAGGGGCAACACGACTTCAACGCGACTTTGCAACACGACTTCAACCCGACTTCAACACGACTTGTGGATCCGACTTTCAATGAACGGGGATCCGACTTGGATCCCCGCCACTGTGTTTGGTATGAATCTTTAGGGGGAACTCCGCGCCAATTTTTAAATAAAAATCCGGCATGGGTTCCCCCCCAGGGGCATACCAGGCCCTTGGGTCCGGTATGGATCTTGAGGGGAACCCCCCTACGCCGAAAGGACGGCGTGGGGGGTCCCCCCAATCCATACCAGACCCTTATCCGAGCACGCAGCCCGGCCGGACAGGAATGGGGGTGGGGACGAGCGAGCGCCCCCCCCCCCCTCCTGAACCGTACCAGGCCGCATGCCCTCAACATGGGGGGGTTGGTGCCTTGGGGCAGGGGGGCGCGCTGCGGCCCCCCCACCCCAAAGCACCTTGTCCCCATGTTGATGAGGACAAGGGCCTCTTCCCGACAACCCTGGCCGTTGGTTGTCGGGGTCTGCGGGTGGGGGGCTTATCGGAATCTGGGAGCCCCCTTTAATAAGGGGGCCCCCAGATCCCGGCCCCCCACCCTATGTGAATGAGTATGGGGTACATGGTACCCCTACCCATTCACCTAGGGGAAAAAAAGCGTCAATAAAACAAACAGTACACAGGTTTTTTAAAATAATTTATTAGGCAGCTCCGGGATCTTCTTCCGACTTCGGGGGTCCTCTTCCGACTTCGAGGGTCTCTCCGCCGTCTCCTCCCGGTGTCCGCATCTTCTGCCGGCTCCTCCGCTATCTTCTGCAGCTCAATTGCTAGCGGTGGTCCGGACTTCTGCCTTCTTCTTTTCTTCCAGAGATGTTGACACGACGCTCTCTCCAGCTGGAATGGTCTCTGAACGCTCCGCAACGGACTTATATGGGCGGTGACCCCGCCCCCTTATGAGGTCACTGTCCCAGGGCATGCTGGGGCTGTGCCGTCATAAGGGGGCGTGGTCATCACCCGGTGACCACGCCTCCTAAAACGTCACAGACCCAGCATGCCCAGGGACTGTGACGGCATAAGGGGGCGGGGTCACCGCCTATATAAGTCCCTTGCAGAGCGCACAGAAACCATTCTGGCTGGGGAGAGCGTCGTGTCAACATCTCTGGAAGAGAAGAGGGAAGAAGATGATCCAGAGGTCCGGACCACCGCTGGCAAAAGAGCGCCAGAAGATAGTGGTGGAGCCGGCAGAAGATGCGGACACCGGGAGAAGACGCCGGAGAGACCCCCGGAGTCGGAAGAAGATCCCGGAGCTGCCTAATAAATTATTTTAAATACCTGTGTACTGTGTTTTTTATTGACGCTTTTTTCCCTAGGTGAATGGGTAGGGGTACCATGTACCCCATACCTATTCACATAGGGTGGGGGGCCGGGATCTGGGGGCCCCCTTATTAAAGGGGGCTCCCAGATTCCGATAAGCCCCCCGCCCGCAGACCCCGACAACCAACGGCCAGGGTTGTCGGGAAGAGGCCCTTGTCCTCATCAACATGGGGACAAGGTGCTTTGGGGTGGGGGGGGCCGCAGCGCGCCCCCCTCCCCCAAGGCACCAAACCCCCCATGTTGAGGGCATGCGGCCTGGTACGGTTCAGGAGGGGGGGGGGCGCTCGCTCGTCCCCACCCCCATTCCTGTCCGGCCGGGCTGCGTGCTCGGATAAGGGTCTGGTATGGATTGGGGGGGACCCCCCACGCCGTTTTTTCGGCGTAGGGGGTTCTCCTCAAGGTCCATACCAGACCCAAGGGCCTGGTATGCCCCTGGAGGGGGAACCCATGCCGGATTTTTATTTAAAATTTGGCGCGGAGTTCCCCTCAAGATCATTTGAGCACAAGTCGCATGCCGAAGTCGGATCATGCGAGACGGCGATCCGACTTCAATGATAGTCAATAGGCTGAAGTCGGATCAAAGTCGGATCCAAGTAGTACAGGGAGTACGCTCTGAAGTCGGAGCGACTTCAGTAGTGTCTATTAAGACGCTCCCATGCACTGTAATGTGAATCTCTTTCTGGGGCGACTTGGGGCGACTTGAGGGCTTACAAGTCGGATCCCAAGTCGCGGTAGTGTGAACCGAGCCTAAAGGTGGCGATATAACCCTAAGGTCAAGACTAAGAGTGCTGTGTCCGTCAATGAACTTCAGAAAAAGGGATTTTACGGTAAGTAGAAAAAAATCCCATTTTTTACGCTAGAAAATGTATTAGAACCCCGAAATGTTACATATTGTTTTAAAGCATAGGCCCCAGAGAATAAAATGATGGGTGTTGCAGTTTTTGCGCAGCAGTTTTTAAACGCAAATTTAAAAAAAATACACTTTAATGAATTTTAGTACACACAAACACAATAAAATACCCAATTATTTGCTAAAACATAAAAGATGATGTTACACAGAGTAAATAGATACCTAACATGTCAGGCTTTAAAATTGCACATGCCCGTGCAACCGCGACAAAGGAAATACATTTTGCTATCCATAGGCCTTTACAGGTTACCACTTTAGATTTACACAGGAGGTCTAATGCTAGAATTACTACCCATGATATGAAGTTTGTGATAATGCCTCATGTGTAGTGCGATCACTGTTTACATATGCGTGTGGGACTGACGCGTGCATTCCCCTTTCTGCAGAAGGCCGGGGGTGCTTTAATTTTTTTTTTTTTTCGGTAATATTTCCACTTTTTTTTATAAGTCATCTTTATTGCTATCACAAGGGATCAATAACATTATTATTGTGATTGCATGGGCAGTGGCAGGTACTCTCTATTGAGAATTGTGGGGTCCCAAGTTCTCTCCTCTGCCCTTAAAAGCATCAGATCAATCCAAAATCTATTTGAACCAATGCTTTTCCAAGCCAGTAATGCCTTATTTACATCCTGCGAAATCAAAAGTGATGAAATACTCACCACTTTCAGTTTCTTAGACCATAAAGATTATTGGGGACGTTTTGATCCTTGATAATCTCTATGGCTGCAGTCTCGGCCTCCCCAGTGGGACAGAAAAGCCTGGGAAGGCAGTGGGAAGGGGACCTGAGGCACTTCAGGTGCAGTGTCTTTTTTTGTGCAGCAGAGAGAGCTCCTTACACAGGACTGTCAATGCCTGATTTATCACAGTCACAAATGTCTCAAAATTATTTAGAGTTGCCCTGTCTTGTGCTACATAAAGGGAATGCCCAAGCTAGGGCTTCCTCAGTCAGGAGGTGGATAACCAAGGCTACCTTCTTTTTTTTCAATAGTAAATGTAGTGGGTTGCATTTGGAAATATATGCAACATTGATTAACCACTTGCCTACTGGGCACTTTCACTCCCTTCCTGACCAGGCCAATTTTCAGCTTTCAGTGCTATCACACTTTGAATGACAATTGCACGGTCATTCAGCACTGTACCCAACTGAAATCTTTATCATTTTTTTCAGACAGAACCTTCTTTTGGTGGCATTTAATCACCACTGGGTTTTTTATTTTTTGCTATACAAACAAAAAAAGACAAACGTTTTGGGGAAAAAACCCTTTTCTTCATTTCTGTTCAAAAATTATGCAAATAAGTATTTTTTCTTCTTCACTGATGGGCACTGATGAGGCTGCACTGATGAGGCTGCAGTGCTGGCCACTGATGAAGCTGCCCGGATGGCCACTGATGAAGCTGCCCGGATGGCCACTGATGAGGCTGCATGGATGGGCACTAATGAGGCGGCACAAATGGGCACTGATGAGGTGGCACTCATGGACACTGATAGGCTGCACTTATAAGTAGCCACTGATGGTCACTGATAGGCAGCGCTGATGGTCACCCATATGCTTCACTGATGGTCACCCATATGCTGCACTGATGGTTTCTTAAATGCTGCACCGATTGGCACTAATAATCAGGGTACTGATTATCCATGTAAATGTCCCCTGTCACAAGATAGCCGGTTATTGGATTTCGTTTCCTCACGCTGTGACAGCACTGAGGAAATGAAATGCCGTTAACCGGTATTTGTTTACATGTGATCAGCTCTGCTTGGACACAGCTGATCATATGGTAAAGGGCCTGTGTGATTGGCCCAATGGGCGCCAGGGTTCTGGGAGGACATCAGTAGAACTGGACAACTGCGCTGTAGCCATCTTTTGGCTATAGCGTGGTTGGCAAGTGGCAAATTTCTAGTCCCCATGGTGACCTGGGGCCTGGGATTTGTGGAGCCCTGGTATACTCCTAATCCAATACTCCTAATCCAATGAACCTACCTTCAGTTGGAGTTGGAGTGCTGCAGTATGAAGAGGGCTTGTTCCCCACCTTATTCTAGTGTAAATGAAGTGCTTCTATGATGAGTGTTGTAAAAGGAAAGGCTATAAATGGAGGCATCCATAATTCACTTATCTTATCCTTTTTATATTGCTAGAGAAGTAACTTAGATTGACTTTGTCCACATTTAGTTCAGTATTGGTAAAAAATCTACTTATGTTAGGGCCTTCTATTCCCTTACAATCCCCTATTCCAATAATAAGATTGTTAATTCCTAATTGTTATGTTAATATAAAATACTTTGTACTGCACCTGAATGTCCTGGAATTAAAAACATTACACGATAGTATATAATCCAGCAGATCTAGGACACATTGGTTGTACAGCCAGCATGTACATTTCCTTTCTTGCACACATTTTCTTATAGTAGCTAGATCTAAATTATGTAGTATGCTTGAGTAAAGGGCCTCAATATCAATTGTAGCAAGATACAAATTTAGTTTTATAGTCATACATCCAATATTCAGAATAATTGTATGGTGTCTTTTATAAACAATGGGAGGCTGGCTACATGGAGTCTTTATTACCATTCCACAAGTATGCTAGCATTTTCTGGTCTTCCTAGCAGTGTGATTAAGTTTTTATGCATTTTAGGTAATGAGCTTTTGGGAGTTTTTCATCAGAAAATCCATAATGTCTTGATTTATTAAAAATGTAGTAAAAGCATTCCTAAATTAGTTTGTCGTGAATTTTTTGTAATATTGAAGCCAAAATTGGAACATATCTTTCTTTGTTAACCAGTATCTTGTAACATATTTGTTCATATTGTGAATAGTCTATTATCATTGTATTAAACCCCTGTCCTCCCTTTTCGAAGGATTTCATAGTGATTGCTTGCTTTTTTGCATTTTTTTTGTAAAAATTTGCGTTGCGATGCAGATTACTGGGTCTCTGGTAGGACAGAAGGAATTATTTTTTAGTGATACCAGCTATTGTAAAAATGCTTAAATCTAGGAGGGTGGCATAAACTGGACTACCCAATCAAGAATGTTTCCTGTGTTGACTGTAAAGAGACTATGGGCTCTAACCAAGGCCCTGGGTGTCTTTTCAAGTGGTTCCTCAGACAGGATATTTAGTGCACATCATGATTCTGGGATGATAAATTTCAGTCAGGGTCATGTAACGCCTTATGTAATAACTTTCTAGCAAACACAGATCTTTTATTTAAATTTGTCAAACTTTAAGCCATGACCTCTATTAGCATGACCTCTATTAGAAATGGCACAAGGTGCCCTTTCTAAAGGGCGCATGCGCCGTAGTCATCAGCGCTTGGCTTTTTAGTAAATATCTCCTAAAACGGGGAGGTTTAGGAGATATTTCAAGCACCTACGGTAAGCCTTAATATAGGCTTACCTGTAGGTAAAAGTGGTTGTATAGGGTGTACAACCACTTTAAGCAGCTTATCAATCCAACGCATGAATAGGCATCACATTTTGGTTTGGTTTAAGCTTTTGGGACTCTTCTTCACCTCATCCAAAACAGACTTACCCTGATTCTCTGGGATGCAGTAAAACCTGACTGGGCTCAGTAATAATATGCTCAATAACATCAGTGACCTTTGGTAAATCAGAAAAATCTCTCTTTTATTCCTTTGCAGAAATGTTTTTGCTTTTTGGGTTTAGGCTTTTGAAAATTTACTTGCTACCTAAGCACTGTCCACACCAACCTGAGGCTTAAAGCGGGGGTCCACCTATCTATCCTTTTTTTTTTTTTTGAGTTCATTCACAAACTTTTCTTCTCAGCATTACATACTCACATATTGTGTGTAATATGTCCGCCTGTGTCAGATTCTGGGATGATAAATTTCAGTCAGGGTCATGTAACGCCTTATGTAATAACTTTCTAGCAAACACAGATCTTTTATTTAAATTTGTCAAACTTTAAGCCATGACCTCTATTAGCATGACCTCTATTAGAAATGGCACAAGGTGCCCTCTCTAAAGGGCACATGCGCCGTAGTCATCAGCGCTTGGCTTTTTAGTAAATATCTCCTAAAACGGGGAGGTTTAGGAGATATTTCAAGCACCTACAGTAAGCCTTAATATAGGCTTACCTGTAGGTAAAAGTGGTTGTATAGGGTGTACAACCACTTTAAGCAGCTTATCAATCCAAGGCATGAATAGGCATCACATTTTGGTTTGGTTTAAGCTTTTGGGACTCTTCTTCACCTCATCCAAAACAGACTTACCCTGATTCTCTGGGATGCAGTAAAACCTGACTGGGCTCAGTAATAATATGCTCAATAACATCAGTGACCTTTGGTAAATCAGAAAAATCTCTCTTTTATTCCTTTGCAGAAATGTTTTTGCTTTTTGGGTTTAGGCTTTTGAAAATTTACTTGCTACCTAAGCACTGTCCACACCAACCTGAGGCTTAAAGCGGGGGTCCACCTATCTATCCTTTTTTTTTTTTTTGAGTTCATTCACAAACTTTTCTTCTCAGCATTACATACTCACATATTGTGTGTAATATGTCCGCCTGTGTCAGATTTCGTCGGAAAGAATAACTTATATTATTCACTGCAGGCGGTTTCCATCTTCATTGTGGGCATTTGAAGCCCACAAGCATTTATTTCCTGGATGTGGTGAATGCTGTGCTCCCAGCATTCACTGCTCGTTCCCGCACATGCTCAGTGGCATCCTGGGAAGCCTGAGACTAGCTCCCGGAAGTCTGGGAGAGGCTAGAAACACGCCTACTCCCACGGGAGGAGAACCAGTAAGTGCAAAGAAGAATAGAAAAATAAAAGGTAATTACGGCAATTTAAATTTTTTTAAACGGCATGTCAGCATCTAGGCAAGGAAGAGAATACATACAGATATTGTTCAAAATTTGGGTGGAACTCCGCTTTAAGTCTTGTACATGCCAGAGCAGTCATCACATATATGATTCCAGGGCTTTAATGAGTTATTGTGATAGAGCTGATGGGGCTTCCTTTTGCCTGGTTAGTAAACTCTATAAATTGCATATGCAATTTTTGCCACAATCTCAATTGGACCTTACCACCTGGCCAGAAATTTGAATTCCACTGCTGGAATCGGCATCGCCACCTGAAAGTGCCTGATTTTAATCAACCTGATCTAAACCCAACATTGTGCCTCCTGGGCATATATTCTTTATGGACTCCTGACACCCCGACTGGGTATCTCCACCAAGATAGAGCTTCCTCCACTCTGGAACCAAAATATAGCAATTATTACCCCAAGCATCAAACAGAACCAAAGTGGAGTAAAACAGGGGGGCAGCCACCACATGAACAATAAAAACAAATATTACACATTGGGGTAAACATCCACAATGGTTAGTTAATGAGGTAAAGTTGACACAAGACTAATCACATCCAGAAGGACTAGATAACGGACTGAAACAATAGGTTACTTAACAAAATTAACCATGGGAATGCACACCTAGGAGGCACACAAGGGGGAAATTACACAATGAGGAAAGACACTATAAGGACGAACAGACAAACCCCGCTCTCTGATCTTCTCCCTTCCTGCTAGCTTTCACAATTTAAAAGATGGTCACTCGGCCGTGTCACTCAATCACAGCGTCCTGTGAATGGAAAACTACAACGTCCGACAACCTTTGCGGCTGTCGGCATGACGTTTTCAATGGACTACCATGGGGCTGTGAGCGCTGTGGTAGTTCATTGAGTCTCCCTGTTGGAATGTATGGGCTTTCTCTTACAAGGTTCTAGCAAGCTGATACACTGACAGATCTGCTGGAGACCTGCATGGCACCAGCAACTCGCTTATTTTACCTGCAAAAAAAAAGTGCATTTATTTATTTATTTTTTTAAATGAACTTATCCTTTAACAGTAAACATATTACACATAATGGCAGGAGACCCCAGTATCAGGTTGTTTTGAGCAGATTATAAACATCTGCTTTAAGTCTCTGAGTCTAGGAGCAGGTTGAAGCAGTCAATGCTGTTTTGGGCTGTCTATAACGCAACAGAACACACAGGCCCCAAATCTGTATCCAGATCCTCCAATTCTCAGAGTCTGTGTTTCGGAGAGACGTGATCTTGAATCTGAAGTAAAATACTCCTGATTTTGCAAGATACTTTGCCAGATATGTGATTGGAAGCTGAAGAGCGTGAACCATTGAGTGGAGAGTGAAAACCAGTTTTGCTTTTGCTGGTGATTGCTGTGTTTGCATTTTTAGGTTCATTTTGGGGTCTTTCCTTGCAGCTTTTTACCACCTTTTTCTGTCATTTTTTAAACAGCCTTTTTTTTCTTTCCTTCCTTCAGACTACTAATTAAGGGGAGTGGTTAATTGGTCACAGGTGCTTGAGGTCCTGCATAACTTTCTGTAGAACTCATTTTTGAGCCTGATCATCCTTGAGCTTGCCACCTTTTTGCTTGCTGGAAAGGGCAAGCAAGTGGAACTGGACTAAGTGGTGAGGTAAAAACCAGAGTTGAAAACTGGAGGTTATAACAGGAGTCTTTAAATCTGTAAATAACATCCAAAATTTCCTGTTAGTATCATTATTGTTGCAACTGGGAAAATGGGGGTTAGCAAGATTGAAGGTTGTGTGTAGTGCACAGTGTGCCACATGCCAATGGAGCAACAGCTCCAGGATGGATACCGCTGCGACAGATGTGAGCAGGTTGCCCTTCTGGAAGCTCTCATTAGAGATCTGGAGGAGCAAATTGCAACACTGGGCAGAATTGGCAACCTTAAAAGGTGTCCTCTGCTTGCTGAGCAGGTGGTCAGTGGGGGTAAGTCAGGATTATCAGGTAGGAAGATGGGTTAATACAGTTAGAGGGAGTGGTAGGGGCTCACAGAAAAAGAAGGCCAGCCCTGGGTTTGAGCACCCTAACAGATTTTGCCAAGTCGGGTGAAGATGTGGGAATATCAAGCTCAGAGGTGGCCCTAGATATCACTGCTCCCTCTAACAGCCGGGAGAGCAGCCCATCTAGTAGGGGTAATAAGGGGAGTGCAGGTAGGCCTAGACAGTTGATAGTAATAGGGGATTCTATAATCAGAAGGACTGATAGAATCATTTGTCATCGGGATCGCCTCAACCGAATGGTTTGCTGTCTCCCTGATGCCAGGGTTCGGCATGTGGCAGACCAGGTTGATAAATTACTGGGAGGGGCTGGGCATGACCCAGCTGTCTTGGTCCACGTTGGCAGCAATGACAGAATATATGGAAGGTGGAGGCTCCTTAACCACTTCAATACCAGGCACTTAGCACCTTCCTGCCCAGGCCAATTTTCAGCTTTCAGCGCTGTTGCAATTTGAATGACAATTGCGCGGTCAGGCAACACAGTATCCAAACAAATTTTTTATCATTTTGTTCCCACAAATAGAGCTTTCTTTTGGTGGTATTTGATCACCTCTGTTGTTTTTATTTTTTACAAATAAAAAAAGACCGAAAATTTTGAAAAAAAAACAAGTTTTTCTTTTTTTTTCTGTTAAAAATTTTTGAAAATCAGTACGTTTTCTTCAGTGACGGTGACACTGATGGGTGGCACTGATGACACTGATTGGTGGCACTGATGACACTAATGGGTGGCATTGCTGGGCATCACTGATATATAATGGTGCCAGTCAGTGCCCATTTGTGGGCACTGATTGGCACAGATCTGGCATAACTTGCACATGTGGCTGGCCATGGGGTACATACCTGGCCATCCACATGTTGCCCCCTTCCCTGGTGGTCCTGGCGGCTTCCCTGGTGGTCTAGTGTGGGCATCTGAAGGGGGGCAGCGCTGATAAACAATGGGCGCGTGTCACGCGGCGGCATGTTATCCTGCTGGACGTCATATGATGCCCAGTCAGTATAACTGAACCACCGCCCAGCCATCAATCTGCATTAGGCCGGGCGGGAAGTGGTTAGGAACCAATTTAACCACTTACCCACTGGGCACCTAAACCCCCTTCATAACCAGACCAATTTTCAGCTTTCGGTGCTCTCACATTTTGAATGACAATTACTCAGTCATGCAACACTGTACCTATATGAAATTTTTGTCCTTTTTTTTTGGTGGTATTTAATCACCACTGGTTTTTTGTTTTTTTTGCGCTATAAAAAAAGACCAAAAATTCTGTAAAAAAATAATTTTTATTCGTTTCTATTATAAAATTTTGCAAATTAGTAATTTTTCTTCATATATTTTGGCCAGAATTTATACTGCTACATATCTTTGGTAAAAATAACCCAAATCGGTGTATATTATTTGGTCTTTGTGAACATTATAGAGTCCACAAGCTATGGTGCCATCCTCTGAAAATTGATCACACCTGATGCACTGACAGCCTATCTCATTTCTTGAGACCCTAACAAGCCAGGAAAGTACAAATACCCCCCAAATGACCCCTTTTTGGAAAGTAGACATTCCAAGGTATTTAGTTAAAGGCATGGTGAGTTTTTTGAAGTTGTAATTTTTTCCCACAATTCTTTACAAAATCAAGATTTTTTTTCTTTTTTTTTTCACAAAATTGTTGTATTAGCAAGTTATTTCTCACAGACAGCATGTGCATAGTACAAATTACACCCCAAAACACATTCTGCTATTTCTCCTGAGTAAGGTGATACCACATGTGTGAGACTTTTACACAGTGTGGCCACATACAGAGGCTCAACATGCAGGGAGCACCATCAGGCGTTTTGGAGCATAAATTACACATATATTTTTCTTGACTACCTCTTGCACTTTTGAAGGCCTTGGAGAACCAGGACAATGGAGAACCAGGACTCAGGCATAATGAGTCTTTTGTACATGTAATTTTTTTTGGAAAATGTGTAAAGAAAATGAAAATGCATACACGTTGTCCATTTACACAATGTTTCTAACACATAGCATGTACATACAAAAAATTATACCCCAAAATAATTCTGCTACTCCTCCTGAGTACAGCGATACCACATGTGTGAGACTTTTCCACAGACTGGCCACATAAAGAGGCTCAACATGCAGGGAGCACTGTCAGGTGTTCTAGCGTCATAAGTTTCAAATCTAATTTGACTACCTATTACGCTTTTGTGAGGCACTGTAGTGGCATGGATGAAAACTGATGTGGCATGGATGAGCTGTCAATGGGGATGGCTGAGTATGGATGGGATGACTGAGCATAAATGAGTATGGCCAGGTACGGCTGAGTATGGATGGGTATAGATGGGATGGCTGGGTGCGGCTGAGTATGGCTGGGTGCGGCTGAGTATGGCTGGGTGCGGCTGAGTATGGCTGGGAGCGGCTGAGTATGGCTGGGAGCGGCTGAGTATGGCTGGGAGCGGCTGAGTATGGCTGGGAGCGGCTGAGTATGGCTGGGAGCGGCTGAGTATGGCTGGGAGCGGCTGGGTATGGCTGAGTATTGCTGGGTACGGCTGGGTATGGCTGAGTGTGAATGGGGGTGGATGGGATGGCTGAGCATGGATGGATGAGTATTGCTGAGGATGGATGGATGAGTATGCCGAGTATGTATGGATGGGTATGCTGAGTATGGATGGCTGAGCATGGGTGGATGAGTATGCTGAGTATGGAGGAGGATGGATGGGTATGCTGAGGATGGATGGATGAGTATGCTGAGTATGGATGGGTGAGGATGGATGGATGAGTATGGATGGGTGAGGATGGATGGATGAGTATGGATGGGTGA
This sequence comes from Aquarana catesbeiana, assembly GCF_042186555.1. NCBI lineage: Eukaryota > Metazoa > Chordata > Amphibia > Anura > Ranidae > Aquarana > Aquarana catesbeiana. The sequence continues at coordinate 449,330,216 of NC_133324.1, read as the reverse complement.
GGATGGATGGATATGTATGGATGGGTATGCTGAACATGGATGGCTGAGTATGAATGGCTGAGCATGGATGGATGGATGAGTATGCTGAGGATGGATGAGTATGGATGGATGAGTATGCCGAGTATGGATGGGTGAGGATGGATGGATGGCTGAGTATGCTGAGTATGAATGGGTGAGCATGGATGGATGGCTGAGTATGCTGAGGATGGATGAGTATGCTGAATATGGATGGGTGAGGATGGATGAGTATGGATAGGTGAGCATAGATGAATGAGTATGGATGGATGGGTGAATATGGATGGGTGAGCATGGATGGATGGGTATGCTAAGCATGGATGACTGAAATGGGCACATATCAGCGCTGGAACACTACCCATCCAGCCCACAGCGCTGCTGCCACTGATCTCTGCCCTCGCACTGTACCGATCTGTACAGAGAGGGGAGAGAAGAACCGGACATGACGCCGGTTTGTTTACAAGGGATCGCTCCGTCATGTGATGTGCCAGGTCCTCTGGTCGGCAAGCGGTTAAAGAACTAGGCTGCAAGTTGAAGGGAAGGGACTTCCAAGGTGATATTCTGAAATCTTGCCTGTGCAATGCGCAACACAAGAAAGGCAGGGAGTGATTAAAGATCTGAATGCATGGCTTAAGACCTGGTGTAAGGAGGAAGGATTTGGGTTTTTAGAGCACTGGGTTGACTTTTCATTGAGGTGCAACCTATATGCTAAAGATGGATTGCACCTAAATGGAAGGGGGTCTACTGTGCTGGAGGAAAGGTTTATGGGAAGAATAAACTCAATAAATGGTGCTACGCTCTAAGTGATAGCGAACAGATTGATATATAAACAATATAAAGTGCTATGTGCTTAAAATAGATATTCTAACAGAAATAAACTCCAGAATAAGTAGTATAAGTGCCAAAATGACAATATAAAAGAATAAAATCCAAGTGAATAAATGTCCTTAATCATCTAAAATGAGAATATAAATAAAGTGTTGGTGCCAAAAGTGACAATACAAAGGGATAAAGTCCAAGTAACCAAATGTCTTCAAGCGAATAAATGATCAGGTGAAATAGTGAAGTGATGGACTCCAGCTAACACTCTGTGCAAGTGAAGTAATATAAACAGTGGCTTTTCTTCAGTGTAATAACACCTCTGTGTACAATGGCCCCTTACCTTACCGCTGTAAGGTAACAGCCTATAAATGTGGACAGTGGCAATCCAGGAATCTGGGGTCCTGCAGTGAGTCACACTAAGGGCTTCTTATATATGGCAATGACATGGATATCATCTAGGGAGCCTTGTATCCTCATATGTGGTTCTCATTATAATGGTATATATACCCCTTTGTGCAAATCAACGACGATGGAAAGCCTCCCAAATAGATGTGTATGTGATATGGAGAAAGAAAAGGGGTCCCAAATCATGTAATATGTAAAAACGAAGTAATTTTATTACAGTTAGGTACTCACATAAAAACAAGAGTACAAGCTAAGCACCAGGAGCGGCAAGCTCGCAACCTGACGTCACTTACGGTGCCTGTCTGTTCCAACGCGTAGCGTCACGATCACTTAATCAGGGAATAAAGACTGCCATTAGACATGTCCTTAAATAGGATTGGTATTGCATTGAACGGGCGGCCATTTTCTTATAGTCCTATGATTAAAAACTGGTGCAGCAGCCATTTTCTAGTGGATACTCATTTTCTGACTGATCTTAGGGCAAAGCAGCTGGCTAAACATAGTGAAATAGTATGCAATCAAAAACTAAAAAAATGAGGCAGCTGAGTGTAGCATAGGGATGGCGGTTTAACACTACAAACTGTTACAGTAGTAAGGAAGCATGCTATGGGCAGCTGGGTGACAATAGACTAATATAAAACATATATCCCTCCGGAAGAGCAAATGGAAGTAAACAAAAGGGTAATGAGGACACCGGAAATTGTCAGTGACACAATGTAAAGTCAACCTGATAGAGGGAAAATTACGTACATTAGAGGATGACTGGGCCCCCATACAACGAGATGTGCACTACAATACAGTTGCGGTTGACAAGCAGGCTGCCCGCATAGATGACATGGAAAATAGGATGTGGAGGAATAATATTTGGGCCATTGGCACTCCGAAAAAGACCGAAGGGAAGAACCCGGTACATTTTATTGAGCAGTGGCTCCCTCAAATTTATGAGAGACACCTTTTCTCCCATGTTCTGTGTTGAAAGAGCTCACAGAGTACCCCTGAGACCACTACCGCCGGGCAACCCCCCCCCCCCACGTTTCTATTTAAGCTACTCAACTACAAATATAGAGACGTGATCCTTTCAAAAGCCAGGAATTTGGGGGATGCTTTGAAGATGGCAAACTCCAAAATCTCACTATTTCCCGACTTCTGTGGAAGTGCAGAAACATAGAGCACAATTTAATGAAGTAAAGAAATGCTTGAGGGCCCTCAACGTACAATACTCCATGCTGTACCCTTCTCTTCTCCGCGTGGTGGCAAGAGACCGGGTCCATTTCTTCGATAAACCGCAATTGGTGTCACAATGGCTGGACAGAGAGGAACGCTCCATTCGGGAGGAAGCGGCGAACCGTAGGCAAGCTGTCTGATGGCCGCGAGCTTACTGCAAATCTACTTCAAACTTCGCCACGACTTGCTGATGTCCACCGTTATCCAGTGTTTAGCAAGGCAGATGTCCTAAGAGATGTGCGATAATATCTTCAAGCTAGTGTCGCCTGTTACACCTAGGCTTACGAGACGCACCGACAGGAAGCCCAGAGACCCTTTCCCCACACCCCAGATGTCTCAAAGGTCCATCGGGGGAGAAGGTTTCTTCATAAGGTTTTTTACAAAGGCCCTGTTGGCCTATTTGATGTTCTTGTTCACAGATCAAAGCACTATACAGTGCTTTGAAGGGGTAATTTCCCAGTTTACTGCTGATCCCGGGTCAACCACTGAACTTCTCCGTGCTCAACGAGTGTTTTTCTTTCTATATGGACAATGGTATGGTGAATATATAGGTTCTATGATGGGAGATTATGTTTTACTTCCAAAGCTATCTGTCTGCTGGCTATTTCTCAGACATATCATGGCTAGATCTCATGTTGTGCTTAGTTAGAACGTGAGAGGCTTGGGTAACAGGGTGAAAAGGTTGGCTGTGACACATGTGACTAAGCGCCTATGGTCCTCCATAGTATGTCTGCAAGAAACACATATGCATACAGATCTGTGCAATTCTCAGCTCGTTTGTTTAGCCAACAGTTTCATTCTACCTATTCCTTGTTTTCTGGGGGGGGGGTGAGTATATTGATCCCCCAGGGGGACTCCCTTTTCATGCACACTTTAAGTAGTGGATAAAAGGGAAGTATATTTTTCTAAGAGGCAACTTGGAGGGGCTGGACTGTATTTTAGCCAATGTGTACCTACCTCCTCCCTTCTCCGCAGAAGTTCTTAAGATTTTAGTAGGCTTTTTTGGCCCACCATCCTAATGTTCCAGCCTTCATTGTGGGAGACTTCAATAACTACATAAATTTCCAGTTAGATAAATTTACGGTGGCTCACCCTTGCCGGCCATTGGCCAGAGGTCCGACACCGTTTGCCAATCTCCTGGCGGAGATGGGACTTCATGATGTATGGCGCCTAAAGAACCCTCAAACTAGGACATGTTCTTGCCATTCTGCTTCACACAGGGGCCTCTCCAGAATTGACTTTGGTCTCTGCAATGAGGAAATGCTTTCACTTATTGCTGATGCCCAGTATGAACCAAGGACAGTCTCCGACCACTCTCCATATTGGGCTCAGATAACCACTTCTGGCCCTTGCAAAAGAAAACACTTGAAAATAAATCTATTCTGGCTCTCCTTGTTTCCTACCTTAGACCCAGTAACTATTTTTCTGACTGATTTTATTTCTATCAATGGAAATACAGCGTCTTCAGATATGTGCTGGGACGCCCTTAAAAGTCCTTTCTCCGAGGTCAGTTTATTAAATCAATTTCCTCCATAAAGACCAAGACCAAGGCCTGGGAGCTCTCTGTTTTACAGGAGGCAGAGTCGGGTTTCACCACAAACTCTACAGATCACACTGAGAGGAGTTGGTTGGAAGCACAAAATATGGCTAAACAGATGACCTTAACGAAGACAGAAAACAAACCTTTTTTTTGCAACAAAAATTCTATGAGAAGGGTAAGAATACTGGGCACGTGCTGGCCATGATGGCTAAGTCCAGTAGAGGCCCCTCCTTCATAGCTGCTGTCCAGGATGTCTCAGGCCAGGTGGTAAATCCCCACTCTGAGGTGTTGACAACATTTCTGGCCTTTTATGCAAACTTATACTCCTCTAAGGTCTCATCTACTCTAAAGGCTGTATGGGACTTTCTCTCAGGGTATACTTTGCCACGACTCTCTCGGTCTGATAGGGATATGCTGAATGCCCCTCTCACAACCGACAAATTATTGGGGGGGTCATCCTGGGCGGCTGTCATATGACGTCCTCAGCTTCCCGGCCGCTAGGGGCGCTCGCCGTGTCACTCGAGAGCCGATGCGTGTGCCTGGCGGCCATGATGTCCACCAGGCACCCGCGATTGCCGGTCACAGAGCAGGGACGTGGATCTGTGCATGTAAACACACAAATCCACATCCTGTCAGGGGAGAGGAGACCGATCGTGTGTTCCCAGTACAGAGGAACACCAATCAGTCACTTCCCCCAGTCAGTCCCCTCCCCCCACAGTTAGAATCAGTCCCTAGGTAACACATTTAACCCCTTAATCGCCCCCTAGTATTAACCCCTTCCCTGCCAGTGACATTTATACAGTAGTCAATGCATTTTTATAGCACTGTTCGCTGTATAAATGTGAATGGTCCCAAAATAGTGTCAAAACTGTCCGATCTGTCCACCGCAATATCAGTCCTGACAAAAATCGCAGATCGCCGCCATTACTAGTAAAAAAAGAAATAAATAAAAATACCATAAATCTATCACCTATTTTGTAGGTGCTATAACTTTTGCGCAAACCAATCAATATACGCTTATTGCGATTTTTTTTTTTCTTTACCAAAAAATATGTAGAAGAATACATATCAGCCTAAACTGAGGAAGAAATTTTTTTCTTTTTTTGTTTTGTTTTTTTTAAATTGGGATATTTTTTATAGCAAAAAGTAAAAAATATTGTCAGTCTTTTTTTGTTTGTTTATAGCGCAAAAAATAAAAACCGCAGAGGTGATCACATACCAAAAAAAAAAAGCTCTATTTGTGGGAAAAAAATTATCACAATGTCATATGGGTACAGTGTTGTATGACTGCGCAATTGTCATTCAAAGTGTAACAGCGCTGAAAGCTTCAAATTGGCCTGGGCAGGAAGGGGGTGAAAATGCCTTATTTTGAAGTGGTTAAGCCAGGCAAAGACCCTCACCTTCCGGATTCCTACAGGCCCATCTTATTGTTAATGACAGATGTGAAACTTCTGGCCAGAGTACCCCGTCTAGCGTCTGTCATTCAAAAACTTGTTCACCATGATCAGTCAGGGTTTATTTCCTCCAGGTCAACAGCGTTAAACATAAGGCATTTATTCCTCAACCTGCAGATCCCGGTGGATAACCCTGGCAATAGGACGGTGCTATCAGTCGACACTGTCAAAGCCTTCAACAGCTTTGTGTGGTAGTACCTGGGGAGGTTTAGCTTGGGGGATAATTTCATCAGATGAGTCCAGTTGCTCTACACGAATCCCACCGCTGGGCTATGCATTAATGGTGATCTCTCTGACCCTTTCCATCTGCACAGAGCCACGAGATAGGGGTGCACATTGTCGCCCCTGTTTGCATTAGCCCTGGAACCTCTGGCAGATGTTGAGAGCATCGCCATTGATCTCCGGATTTATAAAAGGCCCTGTAGAGGATAAAATCTCGTTATATGCAGACGACACTCTCCTCTATTTAGGAGACACCTCCACCTCACTGCAAAACGTGATGTCCCTAATAACACAGTTCGGTACCTTCTCTGGCTTCTCCATAAACTGGAGTAAGTCAGCTCTCCTACCTCTGGATGAGCTGCCAGCCTCCTTACCGGACTGTGCCCAGTCTCTCCAGATTGTCTCCTCCTTTAAGTATTAGGAGGTTCAGATCACTCCAGACACTGTATTTAACTCTCAACTTATTCCCTATTCTTACTAAACTCAAGTCGAATGCACTGCCTGGTGCAAGCTGCCTATTTCAGTCACCGGTAGAGCCAACCTTATAAAGATGGTGTGGGCGCCTCAGCTACTGTACATACTCCATAACTCCCCGCAATGGATTCCCCATAGATGGTTCACACGATTGACACTCTATTTAGAAGTCTAAGACCCCATTCACACAGGGACGACTTGTCAGGCGACCTAGTCGCCTGACAAGTCGCCTCCCGTTCTGTACTATGGAGCCGTTCTAAGGGGAGCGACGCAAGTCGCTCCGACTTAGAAAAAGGTTCCTGTACGACTTCGGGGGCGACTTGGGGCGACTTGCATAGACTTCTATGCAGAAGTCGTTTTGCAAGTCGCCCGGCCATTCATTTGCAGGTCGCCTCGCTGAGGCGACCGGCAAGTCGTGTTGCCCCTGTGTGAATGGGGTCTTATTGGAAAAAGAAGATTGCTAGAATCAAACTCTCCATATTGCAGTACAGTAAGGACCAGGGTAGGCATGGCAGTGCCCACCATCAGATTCTATTTCGTGGCTTCACAGCTTCAACACCTGGGTGGCTGGGGGGATAGATAGGTAGATATAGCAGATCCTATCTGTAGTTTACTATTCTCTAGCACGCAGAGTCTCCCCGCTGTTTGTCATCTTGAGGCCGATTTGCCCCAGTACCCTAAATCGATGCCCACCATACTTTTACTGAAAAAAACTATGGGCCCTTATCAAACACAGTCTGGGTATGACGAGCTTCATGGCACATACTCCATTGTGGCGTAACCCTCGCTACACGGAACTACATAAGACTAGAGGGGTTTTAGTTTTGGGAGGCCAAGGGTATTCGCTACATCTCCCAACTCTATAATCAGACCATTTTTAAATCCTTCATGAACTTACAGGAGGTGTTTGGGCTGCCAAAAAAAATTTTTTTATAGATATCTCCAACTTCGGCATGCTTTACAATCACAGGTACAACAGTCCAGTTTAGAACTCAGAGAACATCCTTTAATAACTGACATACTCACCACACAGAATAAAAGGGGCATGATTTCTCAGATATAGTACTCTCTCCTCAAGGACACAGGATGCAGCTAGACTACCGTGTAGACGTAGGTGGGAACAAGACCTGGGCAAGATTGGGGGTGAGGACTGGAAATTATGTTTGCAGTCTATGCCAGCCATGTCAGTCTCACCCTCGTACAGGCTCTCTCAGCTATTCATCCTGCACAGAACTTACCGTACTCCGGTGATGCTTCACAGATGGGGTGAGATGGAGTCCCCTCTATGTCCCAAATGTAAGGGGGCTAACGGGGACCTCATACATTTGCTGTGGCGCTGCCTCAAACTCTTCAGATATTGGAAAGCCATAACCGATATTATATCATCTGTTTATCAAACCACTGTTCCATTACATCCAAATACTTGTTTACTAGACGCAGTTATTTATTTTATTTATTTATTTCAGGTACTTATATAGCGCCGTCAATTTACGCAGCGCTTTACATATACATTGTACATTCACATCAGTCCCTACCCTCAAGGGGCTTACAATCTAAGGTCCCTAACTCACATTCATACATACTAGGGACAATTTAGACAGGATCCAATTAACCTACCAGCATGTCTTTGGAGTTGAGGAATTGTTTACCCCTCCAATTAATGTGGCAGTATTGAGATTACTGTATATTGCCCGCAAGCAGATCGCTCATTTATGGCTATCACCGCATAGTCCAACAACGAAACAGTGGATTGAGCAGGTAAATACCATTCTTATTAAAGAAAAGCTAACGTATCAACATAGAAATGCTGCTAAAAAGTTTTATGAAATATGGCAACCTTGGCTAGACACCCCAGGCCTAACACCCTCCCAACTAGTCCCCAGTCGACTTCTTCAAATGTAACCTCTCAGCTCCTTGAAACCATTGCTAATTACTTTCACCATAGCACAACAATTTATAGGCTTTGTGTTTGATCACGGAATTAAAGTTTAATCTAACTATCCCCTCTCTCACTGGCCAGCTAATGGAGATGACCGTTGTAATTCCTTGGGTCGTTGTTATGATAGAATTTCCAGTTACAGTACCTTTGCTTATTTGACTATGATTGTGTCCGCTAATCTGTTGTCTGCTCATCGTTAGAGTGTACGATAATAAAATCTGGGAACAGGTACGTCTCATAAATATTCCCTGCTGTGACTGGAAATGACACGTCTGTCATAAATTCTCCCTGCTGTGACTGGAAATGACATATCTTAGCTTTACGTACCTTTCATGTATAATATACTGTTTTTAATGTATACGCTGATGATATTTTCTTATGTGCTATTCTTTTTGTACATCTGACTTTGTGACACAATAAAAGCTTTTTTCTGACGAAAAAAAAACGTTAAAAGTCAACCTGATAAGATGCTAAAAACAATCAACCCAGTGAATGATCTTAGAGTGAGTAAATAAACGACACAAATGTAGGCTCTAGTATTTAAAAACATTATTACAACGAACAATAAAATAGTGCAAAGAGAGCTGCGATATACATGAGGCAAAAATGTCATACTGAAAGGGCCATCTAGATGATACAGAGAGAGTTGAAATTTGAACAAGGAAATGGTGTCAGGGTGAAATGAGTAAAGCTGGAGAAGTATTGTCTCATTTGGATTCAAGCTGGCTGAGGGTCCTCACTTTGTGGCTACCCCGCCAGTGTTTTTTATATGGTTCTATCCCCCAGAACCTCAAATGGTTAGGGTCTTTATTGTAGCATATAGCAAAATGTTTGGAAACACTACATGTTGAATCCTTTGAGGATATTCTGCACATGTTCTTTAATGCGTACTTTAAGGGGTCTTTTAGTGCGTCCAATGTATTGTAGCCCACAGCTACACTCCAAAGCATAAACTGCCCCCTCTGTGTTACAGCCTATGAAGTATTTCACCTCATAGGTATTTCCTGAACTGGTGGATATAAAGTTAAATTTATTTTCATTCAGACATTTTGTTTTTGTACATGCAAAACAACAACAAGGGAAGAGGCCTTTTCCCATATAGAATGTCAGTCCCCTCAACGGTGGATCCAGGATACTTTTGACGATCTTGTCACATATCGTGGGAGCTCTTTTATATATAAATTTAGGGTTACCCGGTAGTAATTCTTGAAGATGTCTATCCGGTAAGAGTATATGCCAATCCCGTTTTATAATTTTTTCATTTTTTTTTTTTTTTTTTTTTTTATATTGAACATTGTAATCAAGGATAATCGGTACTGTATCTACCATGGATTCCTGTTTCTTTTTATCTTTGACTCATTCGTTGTGGCCCATTTCTGATAGATCTGTGTCCAATTTTATCAGCATGGCCTAGGAAGTCGTTTTTATGAGTACAATTTCGTCTTAAGTGCATCAGTTGGCCTAAGGGATATTGTAAAGCCAATTTCGGTGGTGGCAACTCTCAAATGGGAGGTAGCTATTCTTATCTACATTTTTAAAGTGTGTTTTTGAAATAAGCTTACAATCTTCTTGTATGATTTCTAGATCCAAAAATGATAGTCTTCTTACTAATGTCCCATGTTAATCTGATGTTTCTATTGTTATTGTTGAGTATTTCCAGGAAATATACCAACTGATTCTGTTCACTTTTCTATAAAATGAAGATGACAAGCTCTGTTGGTGTATTTGTGAATACAGATTCATCTTCCCATTGGGCCATGAACAGGCCTGCTATGCTGGGTGCAAATTTTGCTCCCATAGCAACTCCTGTTTTTTGGTGATAATGATTCCAGTTATACCAGAAGTAGCTTTTCTGCAAGCAAAAATCAAGACATTTGACAAGATACTTTCTCTGGATGCAGGGTAGTGTTCTTAGGCCCCATTTTTTTTAGCTTCACACGCCTGGTGATGGAGTATTATGATGTACAGCGAGGAGACATCCGCTGTGGCCATTATCCAGGGGCCTTCCTCATTAGGTATCCCTTCTAGAATCTGTACCATTTGCTTGGTGTCTCTTAGGAAAGCTCTTGTGTTCTATACAGCTGGCTGTAGGTAATTGTCTATATACTGACCAAATAGCTGCGGTTGTAGACTGTTTGAGTATCCACTAGAAAATGGCCATTCCACCACTTTTTAACCATAGGACTGTAAGAAAATGGCCGCCCCTTCAATGTAATACTAAGCTTATTTAAGGACACTGAACAGACAGGCATCGGAAGTGTTGTTAGGTTGCAAGCTCGCCGCTTGTGGTGCTTAGCTTGTACCCTTGTTTTTTATGTGAGTACCTAATTGGTTGTAATAAAATTTACCTAGTTTTTACATATTACACGATTTGGGACCCCTTTTCTTTCTCCATATCACATACACATCTATTTGGGAGGATTTCCACTGTTGCTGATTTGCACAAAAGAAGGTATATATACCATTGTGATGAGAACCACCTATGAGGATACAAGGCTCCCTAGATGATATCCATATCATTGCCACCTATAAGAAGCCCTTAGTGTGACTCACTGCAGGACCCCCGGATTCCTGGATTGCCACTGTCTACGTTTGTACGCTGTTACCTTACAGCGGTAAGTTATGGGGCCATTGTACACAGAGGTGTTATTACACTGAAGAAAGGTCACCGTTTATATTACTTCACTAGCACAGAGTGTTAGCTGCAGTCAAGGACTTCACTATTTCATCTTATCATCATTTATTCGCTTGAAGACATTTGGTTATTTGGACTTTATCCCTTTTGTATTGTCACTTTTGGCAGCAGCGCTTTATTTATATTCTCATTTTATGTGATTAAGGACATTTATTCACTTGGATTTTATTCTTTTATATTGTCATTTGGGCACTTACACTACTTATTCTGGAGTTTGTTTCTGTTAGAATATCTATTTTAAGCACTTAGAACTTCATATTGTTTATATATTCATCTGTTTGCTATCACTTAGAGCGCAGCACCATTTATTGATTTTATTTTTCCTTTTTTTGGCTATGGATTGACCAATCTCAGCTCCTTGCACAGATGGAAAGGGCTGCAAGGGCTGGGACAGTGATAATAATGTGGGATTCTAACTACCCGGAAATTGACTGGAGTAATGGCACTGCTGAGATAGTTAAAGGGCTACCATTTATAAACCTATTACAAGACAATTTTATGGTCCAGTTTATTGAGGCCCCGACTAGGAATGAAACTCTGCTGGACCTGGTAATCTCAAACCATGCAGAGCTTATTACCAATATTCATATAAAAAAAGCATCTGGGTAGCAGTCAGTGTTGCCAACCGCCAGTATTTTTACTGGCAGACAGTAAAAAAACAGGCAATTTTATCCTGTCAGTAAATGCCAGTAAAAGGTTGCCAGCAAAAAATATGGCTGTGACGCTCGGCTTGGTCGAGAGCTGGCTGGGACCATCAAAGTGCCTGCTACAGTGTGGAGAATGTGCCTGAGCATGTTGTGTGATGTCGTGGTGCAATGGAGCCAAGCAGAGCAGCCAGAGCCTCGTGTGCCGGTCTGCAGTATGGGAGCAAGGCAGGCTGGGACCAGGAACGTCAGTGCTGTTTAGACTGGAGTGCACTTGAGGGACCACTTGGCTTGGAGAGAGACTATCACTGTGACTCAGGAGGGGACGTGGTGTGTCAGTGAGGTATGTGCAAATGGGGAGAATACCGCGCTATATTGTGGATTGTTTGAAAATTGTGTTAAAAAAATACTGTGAATACCGACAAACCATATGTGATTACAAATTCTGAAAAAAATATATACTGAAAAAAATAACTAAAAATGCAGCCGCTATATGTGAGATACACACAATAACATAAATAATACCAAAGGTAGCAGCGCTAATGTCCCTACGTGAACAACAAATACTAATAAGATTACCTCAATATTGGCAAGGGATAAAAAAAAGTTTGTGCAAGCTTGTGGGTGCCAACAAAATTATTGAATTATGCCCACATTCATTAATATAATCCAAACACAGCAAATAAAAGTCCAAAATTTAAATAATATTAAAAAAAGATTTAAGTATATAGTGAGAAGGCCAGGACTCAACTCCGGTCTTCAGCGTAAATGAATAAGTGATTGGGTAAAACTTTCCTCCACCGCACCACTGTGATAATTCAATAAGTGCGCGCTTACCACAAGGCAAGCCCAGAAGAGCTTGCGACCTTAACCCGGTCGGGGCCTTTATCCGGATGGACCGGAGGGGAACAGTCTCCACTTCCTATACCCAGAAGGAATGTTGAATGACACAGCTCCACCAAGCCAAAGGGATCAGTCACACCATGGAGGGATATATAAATAACTCCAAGTACCAGGGATGGTTCCCAATCAGAGGTTCCCCGAAAAGAGAAATGGAAACACCATAATCCTGGTACTACCATTTATTAAGAAAATTAAAAAACACTTACAGTGTATTGGAATCAAAACAGCGTAAATTCATCCGGCCGACTATGAACAATCACCCGTCCTGCAGACGGTACATGCAGCACGTCAGCTCCTCCCAGTGAGGTATCATCATCATCTGTGCTGCTGCACACTGCTGTCAGTGTCACTGTGAGAGTCAATTTCATGTGTGTATGCCTGCCCATTCTAATTTCTTGCCCTCCTGAGGCCGGTTCCTGAGCTACTTACTATATCAAAAATAAAATAAGAAATATGTTTTTTGCCTTATTATCTACCTTAAATCGTATTGCTAATTGCATATTGTACTTGTTTGTAGCCTAAATACTCCAATTTGCACTTAAAACTGAAATTTTGCAACTTTTGGAAATGTCAATAAAAACGTGGCTGTGCCAGTAAGTTTTGAGTGTTGTGTCAGTCAATTTCAATCTGGTAGGTTGGCAACACTGGTAGCAGTGACCATAACATGATTTAATTTTAATGTTAGCTGTAAGCAACAAACTCATACGGGTAAGATAAAATCATTTAACTTTAAGAGAGCACATTTTCCAAGGATGAGGGCTGCTTTCCAGGATTTAGACTGGGAGGAAATATTGGCATCAATGGACACACAACAGAGATGGGAATTCTTCAAAAAGCCTGTATGCAAACCCACTGAAAAGTATATTCCCATGGGCAATAAGTTTAAAAGGCTAAAAATAAAACCTATGTGGCTCACGGCCAAAGTTAAAATGGCTATAAATAAGAAGAGATTTTAAAATGAAGGAATGCTATCATCGTTTAAATGTTACAAAGAATATAATAGAATATGTACAAAAGAAATCAAGGTCACAAAAATTCAAAACTAATGACAGATTGCAAAATATAGTAAGACAAACCCCAAAAAATATTCAAATATATTAATAGTAAATAGATCAGGTCTGAGCATGTAGGCCCTTTACAAAATAATCTAGAGTGTGTGACTGGGGACAAAGAGAAGGCAAATGTAATAAATACTTTCTTCAGTTCTGTGCATACAAAGGAGCATGGAGGAGCTCGTGTCCATAATGGGGGTGGTAGTGATACAGCCCCAAATGATCCACAATGGCTCAAAAGTGATATGGTCCAGAAATATTTAGACAGAATAAAGGTGGATAAAGCACCCGGACCAGACGGTATCCACCCACAGATTCTAAAAGAATTGAGCTGTCATTTCAGGGCCATTGTTTCTAATATTTAGGGACTTGTTAATGACTAGAATGGTATCACTGGATAGGCGCAGGGCCAATGTGGTGACCATATTTAAAAAGGTATCAGAGTCTTTGCCAAGCAATTATAGACCTGTTGGTTTAACTTCTGTAGTCGGGAAGATATTGGAGAGTTTAATAAAAGACCACAGAGATGAGTTCTTGCTGGAGAAAAAATATTTTAAGCAACAGACAGCATGGATTCATGAAAGAAAGAAGTTGTCGAACAAACCTGATTTCTTTTTATGATGAGGTAAGTAAAACCTTGGACAGAAGGGTGGTTGTGGACATACATGGATTTTGCAAAAGCATTTTACACAGTTCCCCACACACAGCTCATGTGTAAGGTAAAGTCCTACAGGCTTGGAAAGATCAGTTTGTAAATGGATAGAAAACTGGCTAAAAGACAAAATTCAGGGAGTAGTGGTTAATGATTCTTACTCTGAATGATCTAAGGTTATCAGTGGTGTACCCCAAGGTTCAGTGTTGGGATCCTTACTTTTTAATGTCTTTATAAATGATATAGGGTCTGGGATTACAAGTACCATTTCTGTCTTGGTTGGGTCTGTCCCGTTCTTTGACCAGTGGCATGGTTTGTGAGGGGTGGACTGTTTTTCTGTCCATTCTTCCTAGCAGATGTTTAAAGTTTCATTATTCTCTGTGCAACTCTGTTTATCAAAGTCCCTTCTCCATTTTTGCCCTCCACCTCTTCACAGTAAAAGTTCCTTCCATCCTTCTTCAGTCACTCCTACGCAGTATTTTTCCTTTACATGCAGTTACTGTTTGGCTCACTGAAGATCAGTGAGATCATTGTACACACTCCTCTGTGATCATATGACGATAATTCAACACTAACTTGTTGCAGTGCTTTTCTCTCACTATTCAAGGTCTACACACCTGTCATTCACCTTGTACCCCTCTTAAACCCCCTCACAGATTTTGCTCCTGCTTAATCCCAGTTCTGGTGCCTTTTGTTTATTTAAATTTGCTTCACTTAGTATCGGCAGCATTCTGCTGATACAGTGATTCCTGGCATCTTCTTGCATATGAAATCCTACCACCTAAAAGACCTGACCTGACCTGACCTGAACACTGATGTTGTTGCATTTCTTCCTTCACAACTCTTAGTCCCATGTTTTACTGTAGGACAGATGTGCAGCGCTATTACATTTTTCAGTTCACTGCAGTGTGCCACAACCACTGACACTAAGACCCCTTTTACACTGAGGTGGTTTTCAGGCCCTTTAACGCTAGAAATAGCCTCTGCAGACCGCCTCCCATTCATTCCAGTGTGTCTTTTCACACTGGGGAGGTGCGTTTGCGGGACGTATCGAAAAGTCCTGCAAGCGGCATCTGTGAGGCGGCTTGGGAGCGCTGTATTTCGCACTCCCAAAACGCCCTGCTCATTGGAATGAATAGGCAGCGCTTTCAAAGCATCTTGAAGTGCCGTAAAACTGGCTTTTTTAACGCTTTTTTTTGTAAAGTGTCGAAAAAGCATTGCTTACACAGTGCTAAAGCGAGCGGCGCTTTAGCACTAACGTGTGAAAGCGGTCTAATTCAGCGCATGTCATAACCATTACATACGTTTTAGCACCTTTTGCTCCACCTGGGGAAAGGAGTACAGTTAGACATTTTTGCACTGGATGACCTTGTCCCAGCACTGTTCCATGTGCATGGTCTTGGAAAAAGTGAGTACAGTAGCATTGCCATTGACCAAGATTAATTGAAATTAAATGTTTTTTCCATTGAGTGTTAGAGTGGACATAGGAGTTTGGTAACCATTTTAGCAAATATTTGAAATGTGTATTGACGTGGAAGTTTGGAATGGATTTGCATGTATGGCATTGGAAATGCATAATATTAGATCCTATTGAGAATAGTGGAGTGTGAACACCACTTCAATTTTATATCGCTATTCACACAAACTGTTGGCATTGTATACAGAATAGAAAATATATATAAACACAACATGAATAGCTAAAATATCCAAAGTTGATCTCTGTAAAGCCTTATACACACGGTCAGATTATTGGACGATTTTTTGTTTAATGCTAGTCTCAAATCGAAAGTGAAGAGGGTACTCGCCATCAGAAAAATCTGATGACAGAATTCAACGTCAGAAGTGACGTAATATGTTGAAATGTTTTGTATGTGTTCTTTCATTTCTGAGCAAGCCTAGTCTTGCTCTTCAGATTTTTTTTTGGGTGAGAAAACCGTACTAATGAAATGAAAATCGGACGTTGTGGTCACATCAGACAAAAATTTTCAAGCCTGCACATCCAGTTTTTGTCTGCTGAAAATTTGTAATCGGCTGTCAAAAGCAGCATACTAACGATCAGAAAATCAGCAGATCATTCATCGGACTTATGCTGGCCATACACTATACGAAAAATCGGCCGAAAAATCGTTCGTATAGACACTTCGTTCGTTTTTCGGCAAGTTAATGGGCACAAATCGATAATCGTTTGTGACGTTTTTGTGGGGAAAAAAACGAACGGGAAGTTTGGAAAATTTCTGACGAACGTACGATAAATTGCAAGGTTAATGTGTTTCCCGTCCGAACTGTCTGCACTAGGTATATGTAAAAAAACGAACAAAAAATTATTTATTCATGTCCACTGAACAATTTATCGGTCATTATATGATGGCACGATCGTTTGCGGTCACGGTCGAACGTTCTTTTTTCGAAAATGGGTTCGGCCGATTTTCTGTATAGTGTATGGCCAGCATTAGTTTATCTTCAGATTTTCTGACCGTGTGTACTCGCCTTAAGAAATGCAAGGATCACTACTTTTTGACCCATCTATGAACACTAAAAGTGCCATTGACACTGCTTACAGTGTTCAAGGTGAGTTTAGAACTTTGTTCGACAAATAAGTGAACTGTCTTTCTGGAGGAAATATTTGAACTCTTTACCAGGGTGTTAAGGTGGCCCTGAAATAAATTCAAAGCTTGAATTTCTTATTCGTGTGAACGTTTATTGAGATTTAATCATTTAAACTGATACTCTGAGTTATTGCAAATATTGAAGTAACGCTTTCCTTCTAATTTGTGGATGTTTATAGATTGTTGAGTAGGTGTTTTTGTGTGCAACACTCCACATTTGACCAGCATTTCTTTATTACTTTTTTTTAAGTATAGATGTCTGTCTAAAACACGGTTTGTGAACTCTGCTGTATAAATGTTGTTTTTTTTTTTAATCTAGAAAAGACACATAAGATTGTACTGTGAGTACACATTAATGAGTTCATGTTTATTGGATACTTGTGGGAAGAAGAGATTGGAATCAGCTGAACTAACTCGCAATGATAAGACTGTAGACTTAATTCTTTAAGTAGAAAATATGATAAGGAAGATGAAAATTGCATGTGACTGAAAAACTGTTGCAGTTTTGTAAAATGACATGGTTTGTCTTTGCTTACCTTTTTAGTTACCCATTCTGATAGTCATGCTTTACCAATGTAAGCACTGGTTGCTAGCATCAAGCAACGCAAGGCTTGAAGCAGAATTCTAGGCAAATGGCTAAATACCTTGTGAAAGTACACACTGTATGTAAAGGGTTTTAGCTTTGTCTTATGCCGCGTACACACAATCGCACACTCCACAACAAAATCCATGTTTTTTTTTTCTGACGTATGTTGTCTCAAACTTGTCTTGCATACACACTGTCACACAAATCTTGTCGGAAATTCCGATCGCCAAGAACGCGGTGACGTACAACACGTACGACGAGCCGAGAAAAAATGAAGTTCAATAGCCAGTGCGGCTCTTCTGCTTGATTCTGAACATGCATGGAACTTTGTGCATCGGAATTGTGTACACACAATCGGAATTTACGACAACTAATTTTGTTGTCAGAAAATTTGAGATCCAGATCTCAAATTTTGTTTGTCGGAAATTCCGACGGAAAATGTCTGACGGAGCCTACACACGGTCGGAATTTCCGACAACAAGCTCCCATCGAACATTTCCCGTCGGAAAATCCGACTGTGTGTACGCGGCATTAGAATTCTTTTCATTCACTCAAACACTCTTGCCATACTGTACAGTCAGAAATGTGATTCATCTTTTTTCTGGTTTAATTTTACATCTTCCTGTGATTTCTATCTGCTTACTGAACAAGAAACCACCAGTGTGATGATGATTTATTGTTTAGTGCACTAGCTGAAGATGGCAATTTCAAATGTGAAATAACATATCTGAACCATGGAAATATATCACCTTCCTGGCTGTACAGTGTTATAATTCTTTAACAAATATTTTTTTTTTACATACAATGCTGTTTTTTTTTTTTATCACTTCTGCCCCGGAAGATTTGGCCGCTCAATGTCGAGGCCATTTTCTGCGTTACGGCACTGCGTCATTTTAACTGACAATTGCGTGGTCGTGAGGCGTTGTACCCAAACAAATACATTTGACATACTTTTTTCCCACAAATGCAGCTTTCTTTTGGTGGTATTTGATCATCTCTGCTGTTTTTATTTTTTGCGCTATAAACAAAAAAAGAGCAACAATTTTGAAAAAAAAAGCACAATATTTTGTATATATTGCTATAATAAATATCCCCATTTTTCTTTTTTTTTTTTAAAAAAAAGCTAATTTTTTCCTCAGTTGAGGCCGATATGTATTATTCTACATATTTTTGCTAATAAAAATCGCAGTAAGCGTATATTGATTGGTTTGCGCAAAATTTATAGCGTCTACAAAATAGGGAATAGATTTATGGCGTTCTTTATTACTTAATTTTTTTTTTTACTAGTAATGGCGGCGATCTGCAATTTCTATCAGGACTGAGATATTGCAGCCGACAAATTAGACACTTTTGACACTTTTTTGGGACCATTGACAATTATACATCGATCAGTGCTATAAAAATGCACTAATTACTGTAGAAATGTCACTGGCAGGGAAGGGGTTAACAGGGGGCGATCAAGGGTTTAAGTGTGTTCCCTAGGCGTGTTCTGACTATAGGGGGGTGGGACTGACTAGGAGGAGAGAGAGATTGGTGTTCATACTTAGTATGAACACACAATCTCTCTCTCTTCAGCTGAAAGAACCGGGATTTGAACCGGGAAATACCATGTTTAGAGCGGTGCACTGACGCACCTATATATTGTACCGACTCGTGCCAGACCCATTGAAAACAGCATTTAACCAATCACAGAGGATCAATTCATCCCCTTGTGCATGTCGCCCATATCTGCCGTAGGGGAACGTCAGAGGTGCCTCGGCCTTGGTTCTGTGTGCTGGTCTATGGTCATACCGCCAACTACCCTTATATTTTCTCTGGTGATACAGATGCAACAGCCCTGGATTATCTTTAAGGTTTTTGGGAGACCCAATTCCCTGGGCTTGGTGAGACCAACTTATTGGTCTTTTTAGCTGGTAAGGAGACAACTTACTCACTTTGGGTGTTCCGCTTCATTGGATAAGGGACTCTTCTTCTCACCACAGTGTTGATCTCATTATTCACTGGCCACTCTCTCTTCTTTTTGCACGTTTATTGGGACTTATTCTAATATTTATCACGCATGTTATCATATTTCACCTATAATCAACAGACTCATATTATATGGCATTCTGAATATTGCAATTGTAGAGAGTACTGATCCACATCAGAGGATCATTATTGTCATTTTGTTTATGTGCATATTAATTATTTATATCTGATGTATTTTTTATACCACTAGGTGATTTAATTTTCACAACATTAGCATATTTCAAATTTGTCCACCTTAGTTTTCTGTTTTAGTTTGATTTCACCAAACCATTATGTTCAATTTTTTTTTTGCTTAATGATTATAGCACTGCACTAATTTATATTTTATGATTTTGGGTTTTGTATTGCAGACTCTTGGTGCAGGCTGCTTATATTTTGTTGATTTCTTGATTTATTTAAAAAAAAAAATTTTTTTTTGATTCAGTAGTTATTTAAGTGTATTTTAGCGCAGCATTTGGCCATTTGGCTTTTTTTCCCTATACATATAAATACTGATAAAAAATACTGATACAACATCAATTTAAAAAAAAAAAATGGGATGCTGTGTAAAATCTACATAAAAACAAAATGAAATTGATTTGAAAATCTCATAAACCCTTATTTTATTCACAATAGAAAATAGAAAACATATCAAATGTTTAAACAGAGAAAATATACCATTTTAAGAAACAAATAAGGTAATTTTGAAATTGATGGCAGCAACACATCTCAAAAAAGTTGGGACAGGGCCATGTTTACCACGGTGTAGCATCCCCTCTTCTTTTAACAACACTCTGTAAGTATCGGGGAACTGAGGAGGCCAGTTGCTGGGGTTTTGGTAGAGGAACGTTGTCCCATTCTTGCCTGATATAGGAGCTCAACAGTTCTGGGTCATATTTTTTGTATTTTTAAGTTAAGTTAGGCACTCGGACTCTTCTTCTACAAAGCCATGCTGTTGTCATAGATGCGGTATGCAGTTTAGCCTTGTACTGCTGAAATATGCAAGGCCTTCCCTGAAAAAGACGTTGTCCAGATGGGACCATATGCTGCTCTTAAACTTGGATATATATTTCAGCTTTGATTATGCTTTTCCAGATGTGCAAGCTGCTCATTCCATACACACTAATGCACCCCCATACCATCAGAGATTCAGGGTTTTGAACTGAATGCGGATACCAAGCTAGAAGTTCTCCTCTTTAGTCTGGAAGACGTGACGCCCATGGTTGCCAGAAAGAATGTCAAATTTCGATTTATCTGACCACAGAACCGTTTTCCTCTTTGCAACAGACCGTTTTAAATGAGCTTTGGCCCAGTGAAGATGGCAGCATTTTGAATGGCATGGCAAACTGTGTTCACAGACAGTGATTTTTGGAAGTATCCCTGAGCCCATGCAGTGATGTCCATCACAGAATCATGTCTGTTTTTAATGCAGTGCGGTTTGAGGGCCCAAAGTTCGTGGGCATCCAATATTGCATTTTGGGGTCCTTTGCGCACAGAGATTTATTCAGATTCTCTGAATCTTTTACTAATATTATGTAATTTAGATGATCATATATTTAAAGTCTTTGCATTTTTAAGTTAAGGAACATTATTCTGAAATAGTTTGACAATTTCTAAACACAGCTTTTCACAGATTAGTGAACCTTTGCCCATCTTTACATCTGAGACATGCTCTAAGATGCTCTTTTTATACACAAACATGTTACTGACCTGTTGCCAATTAACCTGAGTTGCAAAATTTTCTTCCAGCTCTTCCTTGTTAGTACCACTTGTTTTCCAACTTTTTGTTGCCCTGTTCCAACTTTTTGGAGACAAAAAGATAAAAAATTGAGCAGCCAAGTGAGAATAATGGGTGCCAAAGACTTTACGCAATATGTGGCCCAATAATGTATGACAAGAAGCTAATTTAACACCATTACAACCCTCTCATCCACAGAAAAGTCTAGGTCCCCACACCAACTCCAAGAGGAAGTGCTCATCATGTAGGACTACTATGGGTGATTCCTGGCCCAAGGTTTTGTGTAAGGAATGCATAGAAGGTTTAGTATAGGAACATTCTGCAGAACAGGGTTCAGATTTGGCAGCGTCCGTTAAGGAGCTCTCCAGTACCCTCCAGTCTGTTAAATCTACGTTTGTACGTTTTCAGCCCCTGCAACCCCTAGCTAATCCTTCGCCAGCGCAGCAAGACATCGCACCTGGTCCGCCAGCAGGTCCCTCCACCATTGGAGGGTTACCTAGGGGCACCAGAGAGGCACTAGAGGAAGATCCTGACAGTGCATTCTCAGAATCCTTAGGGCCCTTAAACACAGATTCCCCTTTGCAAGGGATGAGGTGGCGGTCTGGAATAAATCACCTAGGCTGGATGCAGCTTTTTCTCAAGTGTCCAGAAAAACAGACCTGGCCTTTGAGGATATGGGGGTGTTAGCAGACCCCATTGACAAAAGGATCGACTCCCTCCGAAGGAGACCTGTGATTCATCCCTAGCAAATCTTAAACCTGCCATGGCAGTCACAGTGGTGGCTCGCAACATGGAGCACTGGCTGACGCATATAAAAGCACATAACGAGGCTGGGGCTGCAAAGGAAACTATTCTTTCCTCTTTTCCTATGCTTTTAAAGGGGGTAGCGTACATTACATATGCCTCGGCGGAGTCAGTTTGCATGTCCGCTAGGTCCTCTGCCCTGGCCAATTTGGCCAGAAGAGCTCTCTGCCTAAAAACCTGGCAAGGGGACAATGCGTCCATAGTAAAGCTTTGCGGAGTCCCTTTTACAGGGGATTTACTGTTTGGTCCAGAGTTGGAGGCCATCCTGGATTGGACAGCCGTCAAAAAGAAGGCTTGTCCCCTGAAGAGAAAGTTGGGTGAACAGTCTAAAAAGAAACCTCGCCCACAGAAGAAGTTTGGATTTCCGAGGGCGGAGGCTCAGAAAAAAAGTTTGGATCAACAAGGGCAGAGGGCGCAGGGAGCGATTTTTTTTTTTTTTTTTTTTTCACCCTCCTGAACAGCCTCGAAAGACCCAATGACAAGTCAACCCCGGTGGGAGGAAGACTGGGGGCTTTCCTACAACAGTGGGAGTAGGTCACCTCCAATCAATTTATCTTAGTAATTGTAAGGAGGGGGTACAGACTGGAATTTTCAAGCCCCCCCCCACACAGGCTTCTTGTTACAGACCTGCCAAGGGGTGGGGAGAAGGCGGCAGCGCTGCTTTCTTAGCTGAAAGAACTGGAACAGCAGGAAGTAGTGTTGCGGTTTCCACCTGGGGAGATAGGCAAAGGGTTTTACTCCCACGTCTTTGTGGTACGGAAGCCCTCAGGGAAGTTCAGGCTCATTTTGTACCTGAAACCTCTCAATCAATCACCTACAGAAGGTTTCGTATGGACTCCATCTTTTCCGTGAAGACACCGCTCCCTCCAGATTGCTACATAGTGTCCATAGATCTAAGGGACGCCTACCTGCACATTCCTATTGCAGAGGGCAGACAGAGGTTTTTCAGAATAGCAGTAAGGTCCAGGGAGGAGACGGTCCATTTACTTAGTAGGTGAGGTTGAAAAAAGTCCATTGAGTCCAACCTATGTGTGTGATTATATGTCAGTATTACATTGTATATCCCTGTATGTTGTGGTCGTTCAGGTGCTTATCTGTTAGTTTCTTGGAACTATCGATGCCCCCCACTGAGACCACCGCCTGTGGAAGGGAATTCCACATCCTTGCCGCTCTTCAAGTAAAGAACCCTCTACGTAGTTTAAGGTTAAACCTCATTTCTTCTAATTTTAATGAGTGGCCACGAGTCTTGTTAAACTTCGGATCTTGTTACAATTTCGGGCTCTCCCCTTTGGGCTATCCTCTTCCCCCCGCATATTCACCAAAGTCATGGTGGAGGTCCTGGCTTTCCCGCGACTACAGTGATCGCATACCTGGACGATCTGCTCCTTTTTGCTCCTTCACTGAAGCAGTTGGTCCAGGATTTGCAGGAGGCAAGGAGCGTGTTGAAGCATCCAGGATGGCTTTTAAATTTGGAAAAATCCAACCTAGTCCCAGAGGGTCACCTTCCTGGGCTACATACTGGACTCAACCCAGCGGAGGGTCATTCTACTCCATGAAAAAATTCAGAAAATGGACAGAACTTTGGCAGTTCTGCAGAGCAATCACCAAGTCTCAATAAGATAGACCATGTCAGCTTTAGGTCTGCTGACGGCTGCCCTCCTGACTGTACGGTGGGCAGGATTATATTTCTGCCCTTTGCAGTGGTTCATCCTGAGGGTTTGAGACCACACTTAGAGGTCTTTGGACTCGACGGTTCTCATTCCAATATGGGTAAAGAGATCCCTGTGGTGGTGGAGAAAGACAGCTCCCAGGGACTGGAATGGGTGCTGCCAGTGTCCAGGATCGTCACAACAGACACAAGAGGTACTGGTTGGGGAGCACACCTAGGTGCGAATCTGGTGCAGGGTTCCTGGAGAATCAAAGACACAGAGAGGTCCTTGAACTGGAGGGAGCTAAAGGCTATTTCACTGGCCCTCAAAGCCTTCCAGCAGGAGCTCCAGGGACATCACGTTCAGGTCCGCTCGGACAACTTCTCAGCGGTTGCCTACATCAACCGACAGGGGCTCCAGGAGCAGTTTTCTGTGGGCCGTGACAAACAATTTTCAAATGGCCCGAAGTCACAGTGTTGTCCCCCTCAGCGTTACATCTAAAAGGGGAGTTAAATCAGCTGGCAGACTTCCTCAGCAGGAGGACGCTGAGGGAGAGCGACTGGGTCCTGAGTCGGAACACTTACAGGATGGTTACCCAAAAGTGGGGGGTCCCATGTGTGCATCATTTTCACTTCAAGGGAGAATGCAAAAACTCCCCACTTTTTCTCTCTGAACTGGTGGGACGGGGCAATAGATGTGGACACTCTCTCTCAGCTGGCGTTTTGTCAAGTGCTATGCCTTCCCCCCTCCGGCACTGTTTCCTGCAGTCTTGAGAAAATTCCAGACAGGGGACACGACCCTGATCCTAATAGAACCACACTGGCCCAGGAGGCCTTGGTTTTCAGTCCTAAAGGATCTGGCGGTGGAACCTCCTTGGATATTTCCAGTCCAGGAAGATCTCCTCTCTCAAGGTCCAATCTGCTGTCCCCAGGTGGAGAGGTGGAATCTGGCAGCCTGACTACTGTGGAGGAAATGCTGAGGAATAAGGGGTTCTCCGACCGATTGGTGGCAACCCTTCCAAATTGTAGAAAAAAGGTGACGCCTGCTATCTATTTTAAAGTCTGGAAAAATTTCAATTCTTGGTGCGCAGAGAGCTCGTTTAGTGTTCACAGCCCAGTAGCAGTACTGGAGTTCCTGCAAAGTGGGGCAGACAAGGGGCTGGCCCTCAGTACTCTTGAGGGCCAGGTTTCTGCTCTAAGTGTTTTTTTTTAGAAGAACAGCTAGCAGTGAACCCCTGGATATCTAGGTTCTTTAAAGCCTTAAGTAGGCAGAGACCGTTAACTCCCTCCCCTTTCCCATGTGGTATCTCTCTCTGGTACTGCAGGCTCTTACAGGGGAACCATTTGAACCTATAGAGTCTTGTGCAGTGAAATTTCTAACTCTAAAGACTGTTTTTTTAGTAGCGATCACTACCGTAGGGTTAGTGAGCTGGAAGCCCTCTCGATTAGGGCACCCTTTTTTTCAAATTTTTCCGGATCGGATATTTTCTAAACCGGTCCGGCCTTTTTGCCGAAAATGGCCTTTCAAATTTCACAGGAGCCAGGAAATCTGTTCAAATCCTGTGAGGTAACAGGAGCATGTTTTTCACAGGCTAGACGTTAGGAGATGCATCCTAATGTACTTGGATAGTACAGAACAGTTTAGAAAGTCTGATTCCTTTTTTTTTGTTTCCTTTTCAGGGGATAGGAAGGGGTCCAAAGCCTCTAGGCGTACAATAGCCAGATGGCTGAGGTTAGCCACTAGTCGGGCATATATGGCAAAAGGGGTGGAGGTCCTGGAAGGTATCGGGGCTCATTCCACCAGGGCCATGGCGGCATCTCAGGCAGAGTGGGCTGGAGCTACACCCGAACAGATCTGTAGAGCGGCTACGTGGTCAAGTTTTAAGACCTTCGTTAAGCACTATAAGCTGGATTTATTATCTGCCCAGGACCAGGCCTTCGGGCGTAAAGTCCTGCAAGCGGTAGTCCCACCCTAGTGTAAGTGCTCGCTTATCCTCTCAAAGATGCTGTCCTGAAAGACGAAAGGGGGGAAATCAAAGTTACTTACCGGTAACGTC
The DNA here is from genome assembly GCF_042186555.1 of Aquarana catesbeiana. Taxonomy (NCBI): domain Eukaryota; kingdom Metazoa; phylum Chordata; class Amphibia; order Anura; family Ranidae; genus Aquarana; species Aquarana catesbeiana. The sequence goes on along the minus strand of NC_133324.1, from coordinate 449,304,729 downwards.
TTTTCCAAGAGTCTTTCAGGACAGCACTGATACCCACCCAAATAACAGTTCACCACTAGGACATGAGAGCATCAGGAAAATGAAGGTTGGTATAATATGTTCTTGTGTCTCCCTAGACTGGCCAGAGGTTCTCGTGGAAAAACTGACGCTGGAGGTGATGTGTTGCTTAAAGCTCTGGTGGAGGCGGTGTTTCCTGAGAAGGGAGGAGCCGAGGTCTCTCAAAGGTGCCGTCCTGCAAGACTCTTGGAAAAGACGTTACCGGTAAATAACTTTGTTTTTTTGTAAATATTTTATTTGCATCAATTTTGACTTTTTCATTATTAAAACCTTATTTTGGAAAGTGTTAACCTTTTCCCTAAGCTCTTAATGCAAGCTGGAAACAACATGTCTCTTGAAGAGTGCTACTGTGTAGTATAAATCCTATGAACATGCCTGTCTGTGGTGACAGTGTGTGTTACAAACGATTATTCTGAAATCATAATTGTAATGCTAAATTGGTGGAAGTTCTGACTCTTCAGTATAAAAAAAATCAGTGGTGGCAGTTAAAGGGTTAATTGCTTAATTAGCCCAGTGACAATCACTCCCAGGCTGCTGGCACTTAGATTGGGTCCCACAAGCTGGAAAATCAATGTGCAGCTGGGAGTAGCATTGTTACGTAAGTGGCAATGCGGTGTGAGATTGGCCTGTTCTTTGTCACAAGTTAGTGAGGAGGGCAGGGATCTTATACCCACGTACGTCACACTCCCCTCTTCCTCTTCTCATAGGAGCCGTTGGCTCCTGCTGCTGTCAAATAAATCATGTGAGGAGGGAGCATGGGGTGGGGCCAAGCCGCATTGTGTGTGTCTGTGTGTCCTGCAGCAACTTTTATACTGCTTAGTGCAGAAACAAAAAGACTATACCTCCAAAATCCTTTTAATAGATAGTGATGCAGCCTTTACATAAAGTATGTAAATGCAAATCATGTAATAAGCAAAGGCACTAGGCATTATTGACATCTAGCCTTTTTTTAACCACTTCATTACTGGCGTATAGTAAAATGACGTCCACAGATGGGATCTCCCATCCTGGGTGGACGTCATATGACGGCCTGGGCTTCCCGGCCGTCTAGGGGGCGCGCGCGCCCGCCTTATTCCTCGGGACCCGGTGCGTGTGCCCGGCGGCCGCGATGTCCGCCGGGCACCCGCGATTGCCGGTTAACCGGGCAGGACCGTGGATCTGTGTGTGTAAACACACAGATCCACGTCCTGTCAGTTGAGAGGAGACCGATCTGTGTTCCCAGTACAGAGGAACACCGATCGGTCTCCTCCCCTTGTGCGTCCCCTCCCCCTACAGTTAGAATCACTCCCCTAGGAAACATTTAACCCCTCGTCTCCCCCTAGTGGTTAACCCCTTTCCTGCCTGTCACATTTATACAGTAATCAATGCAATTTTATAGTGCCAAAAATGTGTCAAAAGTGTCCGATGTGTCCGCCATAATGTCGCAGTCACGATCGCCGCTATTGCTAGTAAAAAAATAAATAAATATATATTTTTTTTAAATGCCATAAATCTATCCCGTATTTTGTAGACGCTATAACTTTTGCGCAAACCAATCAATATAGGCTTATTGCGATTTTTTTTTTTTTTTTTTTTTTTACCAAAAATATGTAGAAGTATACGTATCGGCCGAAACTGAGGAAAAAATTGTTTTTTTTTTTTTTTTTTTAAATTGGGATATTTATTATAGCAAAAAGTAAAAAATATTGTGTTTTTTTTTAATTGTCGCTCTTCTTTTGTTTATAGCGCAAAAAGGTGATCAAATACCACCAAAAGAAAGCTCTATTTGTGGGGAAAAAAGGACGTCAATTTTGTTTGGGTACAGCATCGCACGACCGCGCAATTGTCGTTCAAAGTGCGACAACGCTGAAAACGAAAAATTGGTCTAGGAAGGAAGGGGGTGAAAATGCCCTGTATTGAAGCGGTTAATTAAAAAAAAAAAATAGTTTATATTTTGCCTCTGCCAAATGACTGCTCATCCACCTTCTCTCCCACAGCTTGGGTTACTGGGGGCAGAGCCTGTAGAAAATGCACTGCAGCTACTGCCAACATCATACATGCAAGGAGACAAGACCTTTGGTATCTTGGACATGGGATGCTGTGACGGCAAAGCCCCTGCTGCTAGCAGTCAAACTGTGGAGGGCTGAATGGGGGGTGTAACAGCTGTGATCTGACTTTGGAACTACAGACACTCTATGGGGGGGGGTTTACTAAAACTGATGCACTCAGAAGCTGGTGCAGTTGTGCATGGTATTCAGTCAGCTTCTAACTTCAGCTTGTTCAATTAAACTTCGGCAATACAATCTGGAAGCTTATTGGTTTCTATGCAGAGCTGCATCAGTTTTTGCATGCTCCTGTTGATAACCCCCAAGTCAGGGAAAGCAATGCAAACTGACGACACTAGCACTGAAATACTTCCAGCCTTGGCTTGGTCAGAATGAAAAAGTGAAGGGGAAATGGCAGGATAGCTAGGCATAACTGAGAGACTAAAAAAAAAAAGAAGAAAAGAAAAAAAAATGTATTAACCGATTGCCAACCGCCCGCTGTCAGATTTGACGGCGGCAGAATTGTGGCCGCTTTAAGGGGTATAGGGGCACCCGTCACTGAGGAGCCGATGCACGTGCCCGGCGGCCGCGATGTCCGCCAGGCACCCGCGATCGCTCCTGACAGAGCCAGAACGAGAAGCTGTGTGTATAAACACTCAAACCCACGTTCTGGCAGGGGAGAGGAGACAGATCACTTGCTCTTAGTATATAGGAACAACGATCTGTCTCCTCCCCCAGGCAGTCCCATCCCCCCTACAGTTAGAACACGCTGAAGAAACACATTTCACCCCTTGATTGCCCCCTAGTGTTAACCCCTTCCCTGCCAGTGACATGTATACAGTATTCAGTGGCTATTTATAGTTCTGATCGCTGTATAAATGTCAGTGGTCCCAAAAAAGTGTCAAGTGTCCGATCTGTCCGCCGCAATGTCGCAGTCCCGATAATATTTTGTCGCTATAACTTTTGCACAAAACAATCAATATACGCTTATTGCGATTTTTTTTTTTTTTTACCAAAAATATGTAGAATACATACCAGCCTAAACTGAGAAAGAAATTTTGTTTTTTTAAATTTGGGAATATTTATCATATAAAAAATATAAAATATTGTATTTTTTTTCTTTCAAAATTGATGCTTTTTTTTGTTTATAGTGCAAAAAAAATAAAAACCGCAGGTGATCAAATACAGTGGGGACAGAAAGTATTCAGACCCCCTTAAATTTTTCACTCTTTGTTATATTGCAGCCATTTGCTAAAATCACTTAAGTTAATTTTTTTTCCTCATTAATGTACACACAGCACCCCATATTGACAGAAAAACAGAGAATTGTTGACATTTTTGCAGATTTATTAAAAAAGAAAAACTGAAATATCATATGGTCCTAAGTATTCAGACCCTTTGCTGTGACACTCATATATTTAACTCAGATGCTGTCCATTTCTTCTGATCATCCTTGAGATGGTTCTACACCTTCATTTGAGTCCAGCTGTGTTTGATTATACTGATTGGACTTGATTAGGAAAGCCACATACCTGTCTATATAAGACCTTACAGCTCACAGTGCATGTCAGAGCAAATGAGAATCATGAGGTCAAAGGAACTGCCTGAAGAGCTCAGAGACAGAATTGTGGCAAGGCACAGATCTGGCCAAGGTTACAAAAAAATTTCTGCTGCACTTAAGGTTCCTAAGAGCACAGTGGCCTCCATAATCCTTAAATGGAAGAAGTTTGGGACGACCAGAACCCTTCCTAGAGCTGGCTCTCCCGCCAAACTGAGCTATCGCGGGAGAAGAGCCTTGGTGAGATAGGTAAAGAAGAACCCAAAGATCACTGTGGCTGATCTCCATATATGCAGTCAGGAGATGGGAGAGAGTTGTAGAAAGTCAACCATCACTGCAGCCCTCCACCAGTCGGGGCTTTATGGCAGAGTGGCCTGACGGAAGCCTCTCCTCCGTGCAAGACACATAAAAGCCCGCATGGAGTTTGCCAAAAAAACACCTGAAGGACTCCAAGATGGTGAGAAATAAGATTCTTTGGTCTGATGAGACCGAGATAGAACTTTTTGGCCTTCTAAGCGGTATGTGGAGAAAACCAGGCACTGCTCATCACCTATCCAATACAGTCCCAACAGTGAAGCTTGGTGGTGGCAACTTCATGCTGTGGGGGTGTTTTTCAGCTGCAAGGACAGGACGACTGGTTGCAATCGAGGGAAAGATGAATGCGGCCAAGTACAGGGATATCCTGGATGAAAACCTTCTCCAGAGTGCTCAGGACCTCAGACTGGGCCAAAGGTTTACCTTCCAACAAGACAATGACCCTAAGCACACAGCTAAAATAACGAAGGAGTGGCTTCACAACAACTCCGTGACTGTTCTTGAATGGCCCAGCCAGAGCCCTGACTTAAACCCAATTGAGCATCTCTGGAGAGACCTAAAAATGTCTGTCCACCAACGTTTACCATCCAACCTGACAGAACTGGAGAGGATCTGCAAGGAGGAATGGCAGAGGATCCCCAAATCCAGGTGTGAAAAACTTTTTGCATCTTTCCCAAAAAGACTCATGGCTGTATTAGATCAAAAGGGTGTTTCTACTAAATACTGAGTAAAGGGTCTGAATACTTACGACCATGTGATATTTCAGTTTTTCTTTTTTAATAAATCTGCAAAAATGTCAACAATTCTGTGTTTTTCTGTCAATATGGGGTGCCGTGTGTACAAAAAATGGAACTTAAATAATTTTAGCAAATGGCTGCAATATAACAAAGATTGAAAAATTTAAGGGGGTCTGAATACTTTCCGTCCCCACTGTATCTCCAAAAGAAAACTCTATTTGTGGGGAAAAAAGGACGTCAATTTTGTTTGGGTACAGCGTCGCACAACCACGCAATTGTCAGTTAAAGCGACGCAGTGCCGTATTGCAAAAAATGGCCCGGTCAGGAAGAGGGTAAATCCTTCTGAGGCTAAAGTGGTTAAACAAAGTGAAACCACTGACAAATACATTAAATATAATTTGTACATACAGTTTATTGAGCTCTTATTGCCAGCTTTAGTCCAAACATTTCACATTTTACACGGCTAACACAAACTGATTCTTATTCATTTAATTGTCCAACTACCCCATCCACATGCTATGCATTTCCACGGCCCCCAAAATAGTAGTGGAAATTAGCTAATTTGTTTCTGGTGCTAGAAATTATGATGGTCGCCTTAACGGGCTTTTAGTTACTTGTAATGGTTAACTAACTTCAGGAAAAAAAAAAATTATGGAATTTCTGCAAATCAGACTAATGATGCATTTGGTAAAGTGTAAGAATTCAAAGTAGGCTTTACTTGATCAGATCTATCCCCTTTCTTTCTTTACTTGCTAATCTCTTACTTTTCTCTGCCTGCCATATTTTGTCTAGGCTTCGGTTGGTGTAATTGGCCTACTCAGAAATCTTGAACCGTATGACTTTCAGAAGAGCCAGAAGATTTAACATGCAAAACTCTAAATTTAAATAGGATGGAAACTTATATTTATTTCAGTAACCTCAACGCTTTAAACAGTATGTCTCAGAGCACCTTAGAATGCTTCTGATGCATGTACAAAAGTGGTCGTACCATATAAAGAAATTGTTTAACCTCCTTTGGGATGCTCCAATTAATTTGTTTGCAAAAAAAATGGTACTGTCCATTTTTGCAAAACTTAATAGTTTTACATGAGATGGTAAAACAAGGTAAGCTGAAAATGACCATTGATTTTACACATTTTGAGTACAATAACAATAGCTATGGAGGAACAATAACTGATCAAGGGTTCTATTCTCTTAAATGTGTCAAATATTGTATATATACACTATATTTTCAGAAGTATTGGCACGCCTGCCTTTGCACTCACATGAACTTTTTGGCATCCCAGTCTTCGTCCGTAGGGTTCAATATTAAGTTGGCCCATCCCTTGCACCTGCAACAGCTTCAACTCTTCTGGGAAGGATGTCCACAAGGTTTAGGAGTGTGTCTATGGTAATGTTTGACCATTCTTCCAGAAGCGCATTTGTGAGGTCAGGCACTGGTGGACGAGAAGGCCTGGCTTGCAGTCTCCGCTCTAATTCTTTTCAAAGGTGATCTATCAGGTTGAGGTCAGGACTCAAGTTGACTGCAGGCCAGTCAAGTTCCTCCACCCCAAACTTGCTCATCCATGTCTTTATGGACCTTGCTTTGTACACTGGTCCAAATCATTTGGTGGAGGGGGGATTATGGTGTGGGGTTGTTTTTCAGGAGTTGGGCTTGGCTTAGTTCCAGTGAAGGGAACTCTTAAGACATCAGCATACCAAGACATTTTGGACAATTTCATGCTACCAACTTTGTGGGAACAGTTTGAAGATGGCCTCTTCCTGTTCCAACATGACTGTGCACCAGTGCACCATGTAAGGTCCAAAAAGCCATGGATGAGCGAGTTTGGGGTGGAGGAACTTGACTGGCCTGCACAGAGTCCTGACCTCAACCCAATAGAACATCTTTGGGATGAATTAGAGCAGAGACTGCGAGCCAGGCCTTCTTGTCCAACATCAGTGCCTGACCTCACAAATGCACTTCTGGAAGAATGGTCAAACATTCCCATAGACACACTCCTAAACCTTGTGGACAGCCTTCCCAGAAGTGTTGAAGCTGTTATAGCTGCAAAGCTCAATATTGAACCCTACGGACTAAGACTGGGATGCCAAAAAGTTCCTGTGCAAAGCAGGCATCCCAATACTTTTGCCAAAATAGTGTGTATGTGTAATATATATACAGTGGGGACGGAAAGTATTCAGACCCCCTTACATTTTTCACTCTTTGCTATATTGCAGCCATTTTCTAAAATCATTTAAGTCCACTTTTTTTCCTCATTAATGTACACACAGCACCCCATATTGACAGAAAAACACCGAATTGTTGACATTTTTGCAGATTTATTAAAAAAGAAAAACTGAAATATCAAAGGTCCTAAGTATTCAAACCTATTGCTGTGACACTCATATATTTAACTCAGGTGCTATCCATTTCTTCTGATCATCCTTGAGATGGTTCTACACCTTCATTTGAGTCTAGCTGTGTTTGATTATACTGATTGGACTTGATTAGGAAAGCCACACACCTGTCTATATAAGACCTTACAGCTCACAGTGCATGTCAGAGCAAATGAGAATCATGAGGTTAAAGGAACTGCCTGAAGAGCTCAGAGACAGAATTGTGGGCAAGGCACAGATCTGGCCAAGGTTACAAAAAATTTCTGCTGCACTTAAGGTTTCTAAGAGCACAGTGGCCTCCATAATCCTTAAATGGAAGACGTTTGGGACGACCAGAACCCTTCCTAGAGCTGGCCGTCCTGCCAAACTGAGCTATCAGGGGAGAAGAGCCTTGGTGAGAGAGGTAAAGAAGAACCCAAAGATCACTGTGGCTGAGCTCCAGAGATGCAGTTGGGAGATGGGAGAAAGTTGTAGAAAGTCAACCATCACTGCAGCCCTCCACCAGTCAGGGCTTTATGGCAGAGTGCCCTGACGGAAGCCTCTCCTCAGTGCAAGACGCATGAAAGCCCGCATGGAGTTTGCTAAAAAACACCTGAAGGACTCCAAGATGGTGAGAAATAAGATTCTCTGGTCTGATGAGACCAAGATAGAACTTTTTGGCCTTAATTCTAAGCGGTATGTGTGGAGAAAACCAGGCACTGCTCATCACCTGTCCAATACAGTCCCAACAGTGAAGCATGGTGGTGGTAGCATCATGCTGTGATTGTGTTTTTCAGCTGCAGGGACAGGACAACTGGTTGCAATCAAGGGAAAGATTAATGCGGCCAAGTACAGGGATATCCTGGACGAAAACCTTCTCCAGAGTGCTCAGGACCTCAGACTGGGCCGAAGGTTTACCTTCCAACAAGACAATGACCCTAAGCACACAGCTAAAATAACGAAGGAGTGGCTTCACAACAACTCCGTGACTGTTCTTGAATGGCCCAGCCAGAGCCCTGACTTAAACCCAATTGAGCATCTCTGGAGAGACCTAAAAATGGCTGTCCACCAACGTTTACCATCCAACCTGACAGAACTGGAGAGGATCTGCAGGGAGGAATGGCAGAGGATCCCCAAATCCAGGTGTGAAAAACTTGCTGCATCTTTCCCAAAAAGACTCATGGCTGTATTAGATCAAAAGGGTGCTTCTACTAAATACTGAGCAAAGGGTCTGAATACTTAGGACCATGTGATATTTCAGTTTTTCTTTTTTTTTTTTTTTTTTACAGTTGACATGGTGTTTTTTATTGAAAATGGTAGATTACATACAGAGTACAGACGTTCATGGTACAATAACAAAGGAGTTGGGATACAGCAGAAAATGAAGTCAATAGAATACATGGTAGAAATACATAGCCATCATATAGCAAGAGGACTTTACACTTTCTCAGTAAACCCAGTGTATCCCGTCACATCCTCCCCCGCCCAGCATCAGAAGACCAACATATAATCAATGGTACATCATAATGAATGCTTCCGAGTTCATGCACAAATTATTCAACTGGTGCGTTACAAGTAGAGGCATTTTCCAACCAGGCACCCCATATTTTGCCATATTTGTTCGGGCATCCCCTGTGGGCATAGATTTCTTTTTTGTATGGGAGTACACCGTTAATGTTAGCTATCCATTCGCCCAGAGTTGGGGGAGCGGTTTTCATCCATTTTCTAGCTATCAACAATCTAGCTATAAACAACGTTTCTTGGAGAAATATCTTATGGTATTTGTCTGAGTCAGGGTCTGGAAACACCCCCAACAAACATTGTTTAGGGCATAATGTCAGTGGGGATCCCATATTGTCATGTATAAATTTTACTATTTGGGCCCAAAAGTCCTGCACTGCTGGACATAGCCAGAGGAGATGAAAGAAAGTGCTGGAGGGGTTATTACATCGGGGACAATTTGGGTTATGGTTGGGTTTGTATTTGTTTATACGCCGAGGTGTCAGATAGGATCTGTGTAGAACATATAGGTGTGTGAGGCGATCTGACAATTTGGTGGAAACATTTTTACAGGTTTCGAGGGCATCCTCTCATTCATCATCTTCCAGCTCCCCCACGTCCCCCGACCATCTGTCTTTTAGTTTATATGCTATTGCCACTGCCGCGGGTCTTAGCAGCGAATTGTAGAATCCAGAGATAAGTTTGCGGTGGTCGGACCCCAACATGATATGCAGGACGTCCGCTTGCTCTAAATTAGGGGGGGTCTCTTTGAATTGAGTATTGAGAGCGTGGTGGAGCTGGAAGTATCGAAAGAGCATATTATTGGGCAGGTCAAAATCTGTTTTGAGTTGTTGAAATGATTTTAGGACATTATCTTGGTAGACGTCTGAGAGGAATCTTACCCCATGGTGAAGCCATAGTTCGGGGTTTGGCACTTTTTGGAGTTCTCCTAAGTCTGGATTTTCCCACAGGGGTGCATGTGAATGCGTAGGTGGTATTTTAAGTTTGTTTTTAACTACTTCCCAAACCCTGCAGTAATGGTAAAGTAGTCCTTTTCTATTGTCCAGTTTGTAAGTACCTTTAAAAAGGGCCTGGAAGGGGTGTGAAACTCTGCGTCCCTGTGAGGCACACAACAGGGATATACAACGGAGCTTGTCGTGCTTATCTAGGTGGAAAAAATGGGACAGTTGCGCTGCTAGGTAGTACAAGTTAAAATCAGGTAAGGCCGCACCTCCTAAGTCTGTAGGACCCTTCAACGTTTGCCAGGATAGTTTATGACGGCTAGATCCCCAGACAAATGAGTTAAGGATGGCTTCGATAGATTTAAAGATCCTTAACGGCAAGTAGATCGCGGAGTGCCACAGCACATATAAAAATTTAGGGAGGAGAACCATTTTAATTAAATTGATTCGCCCTAGCACTCCAAGGGGAGGCCTGGCCCAAGTCTGTGTTTTGTGTTTCAGGGTTGCTATCAGGGGTTCTAGGTTAAGGCGGACATAGTCTTCCGGTGATCGGGTTACTACAATCCCTAAGTATGTCATAGCACTGACCCTAAGGAGTGGGGATGTGGTTTGTTCTTTGGTTGGAGCGCCAATGTCGATCGGGAGGATTTGGGATTTATCCCAGTTAATCTTCAGTCCCGAGTGTCTACCAAAATTTTGAATTACCTCTAGGGCTATCTGCAAGGACGAACCTGCGTCTGCTAGGTATAGGAGCATATCGTCAGCATAAAGGCTTATCTTTTCTGACAGATTCTCGTGGGATAGTCCTATTATGTCTGGGTGTGCTCTGAGGGACGCAGCAAGGGGTTCCACCGCAAGTGCATACAACAGAGGGGAAAGTGGGCATCCCTGCTGGGTACCCCTGGATAGAGGAAACGATTCAGAAACCCTCCCATTGACCAAGATCCTGGCGCATGGACCTTGATACAGTAATTGGATCCATTTAATAAAGCGGGGCCCAAATCCGAATTTTGCGAGGCACTCCCACAGATAAGTCCACTCTACAGAATCGAATGCCTTAGCGGCGTCCAAGGACACCACCACTCTAGAGCCCATGGTGTTGTGTTCGGCTTGGACATTCATATGGAGCCTACGCAAGTTATATGCCGTGTTTTTTGCCGGCATGAATCCGGTTTGATCCGAGTGGATCAATGAAAGGATCACCGCATTTAGACGGAGCGCCAGGACCTTGGCCAATATCTTAATATCCAGTTGGAGGAGGGATATCGGGCGATATGATTCTGGTAATTCAAGATTTTTCTTGGGTTTAGGTATCAGGACTATGTTCGCTTCGCGCATGGATGGGGGTAGGAACTCAGATTTAAAAATATGGGAAAATAGATCACATAGCTTGGGAATCAGTGTCTCGCTATAGGTTTTGTAAAATTCTAGGGGCAATCCGTCGGATCCCGGCGCTTTCGATGAGTTAAGCAGGGAGATGGCTTTTGTAATCTCGCTCTCATTTATGGGGGCCTCTAACTGGTCTATCTGTGTTTGAGTAAGGCTGGGTAGTTCTATGTTGGATAGCAATGTTTTTATCTCTTCTACAGAAGCATTGGTACTAGAGGAGTATATGGATGCAAAGAAGGAGCGGAACTCCCCCGCCACTGCGTCAGGCTCGGTCAGCAGCCTACCGTCTGCGTCTCGAAGTGCGACCACCGTGGGAGGTCTATGATCTAGGTGTGCCAGGTAGGCCAAAAGCCGGCCCGCTCGCTCTCCGCATTCATAGTGCCTTTGCTTATTATAATAAATTTTCCTATCCGCTTTTTCAAAATATAGGTTGTTTACTATTCTAGTTTGCAATTTTAATTGATCTGCCGTTGCCGCAGATGGGTCAGTTGTGAACTTCTGTTCAGCCTCTACCATGGATTGTTCAGCTTGTCTGAGAACCTGGGAGGAGGTTTTGCGATAACGGGAAATACGTTGCGACAATATCATGCGTGCATGTGATTTGAAAGTGTCCCAAATGACCTCGGGGGGTGCCGTGCCCTTGTTCGTCTGAAAGAAAAATTCCCATTCACTGGCTGCTTCCTCCAGGCCCGGGACAACCGTCAGCCAGAAAGGGTTAAGCCTCCAGCTGTATGACCCGGGGGGAGAGCCAACCCTGAGTGTAATCCAGTATGGGGCATGGTCAGATAGGATGCGCGAGTTAAATCCTGCCTGTCGGAGTAGGGGGGCTATGGTGCTAGAAATGAGGATGAGGTCGATGCGCGACATAGCATTGTGAGAGGTGGAAAAACAGGAGTATGCCTTCTCCAGTGGGTGGCGGTGCCTCCATGTGTCTATTAGGGCCAAATCAGATATTATCTTGCCAAATCTTGTGTGGGGTTGGGTGGGTACATCTTGGGGTGTCAGTGATAGATGGTCTAACTCTCTATTCAGTAAGTTATTAAAATCTCCTAGCCAAATCGCAGGAACAGTAGGGAATTGAGACATGTATGCTATCCCTTCATGTATAACGTTGAGTTGAAAGGGAGGTGGGATGTAAAGCGCCAAAATTAACAGTTCTAGCCCATTCACTTTAGCATGTAGAAATATAAATCTACCCTGTGGGTCAGATTTGAGGGTTAATAATACAAACTGTACTGTCTTCGCCACAAGTATAGCCACTCCCCTAGAATTAGCAGAGTAGGGAGCTTGATAGAGCCAACCCACCCATGGTTTTTTAAGCGCCATTTGGAGTTGGCCTGTGAGGTGGGTCTCGACCAAGACCATAATGTCTGCTTGTAGTGTTTTAAGATATGCTAATACTGCGTTACGCTTGGGCTTAGCCCTGAGACCTCTCACATTCCAAGTCAAACATTTGACATCCTGCATGGGAGCTTATTTACGTCTGTGTATTTCGCATATGCAATGTCCATTACAGCCTTGACCTCACCATATATGCAGTTTTTCTTTTTTAATAAATCTGCAAAAATGTCAACAATTCTGTGTTTTTCTGTCAATATGGGGTGCTGTGTGTACATTAATGAGGAAAAAAAAAAATGAACTTGGTTTTATGAAAATGATTTTAGCAAATGGCTGCAATATAACAAAGAGTGAAAAATTTAAGGGGGTCTTAATACTTTCCGTCCCCACTGGGTGTGTGTGTGTGTGTGTGTGTATATATATATGTATGTATATATGTGTGTGTGTGTGTATTTTGGATATGGAGATAGGTGCGATAATAAGAATAAGAGGGTCAGAAGGGAGCAGGGAGGAGAAAAATTTAAATGTTAATTATGAAACCTAAATAAGGTAAGAAGTCTGAGAATGTTTGTAGGTGATCTGAGACTCTGGACACTGGTTCAGACAATGTGACAATGGTCCAACACATAGGGATAGGTCAGTAACAGAGTGAAGTCTGTCATGTAGGGTCATATATACATGTGTCTGCAGGGTTGGGAATAACTTGGCACAGATAATTGTGCACAGTGCAGTGACAGCCTCTTGGCAGGCTAGTTCACGTCAAATCGGGATTCAAACGCACGCAAGCTCATCCCTATTAGATGTGGCACCTTCCTAGGTAGGTGCTAGGATAGTTAAATAAATGTTAGTGTTTCTTTTTGACAGGTAAATTTTGTTGCCACACTGTAGTCAGTGTGACTTGAATTTGGTTGAGGTAAAAGCATAGTTTGGCTCACTGTACTCAGTGAGCTGCAATTGTTTAATCAGGCCTGATCTGTGTGCTCTGCTGCTGCTAGTCTGCTGGATAGATAGGTGTGCAGCTATGCAGATAGCAGCATGAATATTGATACATCCCCAGTCTATCACAAAGAGGCAGACTCTGAAGGTGGGCTTGGAGACTGTATTTATTCTTAGAGCACACAGAGCTCTGGGTCTTGTCCCAGAGTGGAGGAGCCCACCAAGAGGAGGGCATGTTGCTCTCTGACACAGGCTGCCACATGGAGGCCTCAGGTTGGAAACCTGAAGGAGGAATGCAGAGATTAATTGTGAGTACAGACATTACTGGATCTTGGGGACCTTGTGCTCTAGCTACCACTCTTGTGCCTAGTTATAGTCAGCTGTGGGTCTATTAAAGGGGACACCGCCTGGTGTCCTGAAGAGCTCTGTCCAGATACTTTACTACTTAAAGGGACTTTTCTCTACTGGCTCTACTACTACTACTTAGGCTACAGGAAGATTTCTGCAGGCCATATATGGAGCTAATTTCTTTTTTACAACCACAGGTTTGCTTGGTTCCCTCATCAAAACAGACATTGTTGACAAGGGAATCCCTCCCTCCAAGCCATTGTATTCTCACCGCCAGCCACTAGCGATAGTCGCATGTAAAATCCTTCAGGCTGGTTGTACCCAAGTTGGTCGATCGATCAACTTGGTCCATTCAGCCTGCCCATACATGATTTGAATCTCAGTCAGTTCCTAATGAACCGACCGAGATTCTAACAGTCTAAGTCCAAGTCCTCAGTTGTACATAGTTCATATTCTTGGAAAATCCCGGCAATTCCATCATGCCTATCCATGTTCTCCAAAGTTAAAAACAACAAAATCAACAGCCCCTAGACCGGTCTTTGGAGAAAGAGTGAATGAGCCTGTTGTGTGCCTGGCTGAGGGGCTGAAGTTGGGAAGACTTGGACAAGTGATTCCTGCGGCTCCTACGGGAGTAGCACCATAAGAGAAGGTTGCACAAGTTAATATACAGAACATGATCATAAACCTATCATATCCATGGTTTTGATGATTATTAAATATTAGGAAAATAGTTTGTCAGTGTGAATGGCAGTATGTATTGTTTGGTGAGTTACACTGTCTCTGTTCCGCCACAATGAAAACTTTCTGTGATCTCTGCCTGTCTACCAGTCTCTTTCTAAATTATACACATATGCACACAATATACCTCTTAACTGTTGTATATTATGATTTAAAAAGAAAAAATGTTTTCTATCTTCTGACTTACCTGGGCTGTGTAGCAGACAGATTTTATAGGTCATTTAATTTATATATGTCTGATCCTCTAAGGCCATGGCTTTTGCCAGACTATACATTCCTTGTGTATTGAGGCTGATGAAAAACAGTGCTATTATTGATCTGTGCATGACACAGCCTGTCTCTGCTGGCAGAGTGTAGCAACATTTATCCAGGAATTTGTGAAATGTCACTCGGATCATGTTCACAGGGTAAACTGTGCACAAAACAGGTTGTGTGCGCTGTATCCACATGGAGAAGGACGTGACTGCCCTAATCCTGCATCCTATCATCTTGCCAAGACAAGGTTATTTGTTAATGGAATGTCAATGCATTTTGCTAGATCCTGAGAGAAAAGCATTATAAGCACTCAGACTGTCATGCTATGTCAGAACTTTCAAACCACATCCATAACCTGACTGTATTGCTACTGAGGGGCAATTTTGGGTGCTCGCTTTACCACTTAAGTTCTCTAAAAGTATAACAAATTGATATTCTGTACTCTCATACTTTCTTTTTTAGTAGTGTAGGATTTGACTTTCAAAGAAAAAGTAGTAATAGCAATATATTCCAAAACAGTAAAAACTAATTTTCAGTTATTTAAAATTGTAATTTTTGTATTAATTTGTTTTTAAATTAACAATTAAAGCAGTATTAAACTCAAAAGCAAACATTTATTGCATCGCAGCTTGCCAATTCTTAGATGTGATGGCTGCTTTTGTTTTCTATTTTCATCTGGTGATCTGGCCAGTAAGTCTGTTTTTTTTCCAAAAGAACAAGCTCTCTTCCAGTTTTATCAGTTTACAAGCATGAGAGAAACCATTTTAACACTGGCAGGGGGACATGGAATGATCAGGGAGGGGGAGAGAGTAGCTCCAAAATAAGTAAAGATTGCTCTTTCTAAATAAATGTTACTGCACCACAGGGGGTTTTGGCGCTTCTCTCTCCCCCTCCCTTCTTGTTTTTACAGTGACCGGGTCTCCCAGCTTTTCACCGAGTCTGCCTCACCCCCTCTATGCAGTGTTTTATAGACACTGATTGAACTAATTTATCTACTAGTCTATTTTTCCCTCCGGGACTATTGATTCTTTGTTCCATCTTCCTTTATAAGAAAATTATATTCTAACTTTGTTAACACTACCAGAGTTTTTTGTACTTGTACACCTATTGACTTTCCCCCCAGATAAGCACCATACACAGTTCAATTGCTTTCGCTTATAATTTCATGGTCTGCTGACAACATGTGCAGCGCTGAAGATAACATTTAATATGTTGTTTTTGGACATACAATGATCAGCTTTTATTTATTTATGTAAAACCTTTGTGCTAAAAGCTAATATACTAATAGAAAACAACTGTTACTAATTTATAAAGTGTTAGCTGGAGTTTGGCTTTAGTTTGTTAGTGTATTTAACACTCATTTAATACTCCCGTCCCCCCGACCAACAATGCTGCTGTCTGCTGTTCCCCCTGTGCTCATTCATCCAGAGTGAGGACACTTTAATATAGGAGGTGTTACTGGTCAGATCTGCAGGTGAAAACATAAAGAAAGAAAATTAATGCAGCCACCACATCTAATGATGCAATATATTTGCTTTTTGGGTTTAAAGCTGAACTCCGGGCAGAACTATTCTTAGATAAAAGGTCCTTTCCCTTATACTAAATTATTTAGCTCTTCTAATAAAAGTGTTTTTCTTCCTTTAAATCCTCCATTGAATCAGTGCTCAATTCTGCTGTGTCATCCCAATCTCCTGTTTACAAGACCGGTGGCAAAGATCCCTGCTATTCCCTTAGCCACCAGTCATGCAACTTCCCCTCAGTAGTCCTGTGTTAGAGGATGTCATTGCGCATCAGACTCCTGGTCTCACCCACCCACTCCTTTTGTGCTGTTGAGGGACAGGCCAGGAAACTACTGGTCTGTCCCACCCACCCTGACCTCACACTTTTTAATCCTGCCCATTCACAGAAGCTATTCCCATGGATTTATAGGAACTCTAGTTTACAATAGCTCTGCTGTTTACAGACTTTCTTAACCAGACTCTCATTGTAACTGTGCAGAACATTGCAGTGTGTAAAGTCCCTGTGGATAAATGCCTAGAAGCCCTATCCAAGGCCGTATTCTTCCTTTGTGGGCCCTGCCTTGCAACCTGCCAATTTCAGCCATGTCCATCTGCCAGACCTTGAGTGTCTGGTCCAAGGATATGTCTATAAATACTGGTTCTAAGTGAATCCTCCAAACTTTTAACATATGGAGATTATGCTTGAGACCCTGCTCTACTGTGTGGACAACCTAATAATTATTATATGAGTAATATTCAGAATACAGTGGGTATAGAAAAGGATCACCCCCTTTTAAAATAATCACATGTTGTTGCTTTGCAGCCTGAAATGAAGACAGACACCGTTTTTGTTTTACCCAGCTGTATTTACTTAGTGCAACATATACAATCCAAGTGAAAGCTGTAACACCAACATGCCAGGAGAAAAAAAAATCAAAAACAATCTCTGAGTTGGAAAAAAGTTCACCCCCCCAAAAAAAAATTACTTTTAAACTCATTCAGGTGTAGCTAATCACCTACTTAATGGCACAGAAAGCCATTTGACTTTCAACTGTGATCAGCTGTGTTCATTTTTATTAGCTCAGCATGAAAAGAGCTTTCCTGGAGCATTTCAGTACATTTCATGGACTGTCAAAGCATTGTCAAAAGATCTCTGGGATAAAGTTGTGGACAGGCACATGTCAGGAGATGGACACAAAAAAAAATTCAAAGGCTTTATCAATGCCTAGAAGCACAGTAAAATCTATTATTAAGAAGTGGAGAAGTGGACTTCATTTCAAAGGCTTTATCAAAGCCTAGAAGCACAGTAAAGTCTATTATTAAGAATTGGAAGGTATCTGGTACAACACAGACCCTCCCTGGACCAGGACGTCGCTCCAAACTGGATGAAAGAGCCAGGAGGAAACTGGTTACAGAGTAGGGGACTTTGTAGAGGGTGGGGCTTAGCTACCTTCCCTTGTAAGGTTCTCCACCAATGTTGAAAGGCATGTGATATGCTAAAATAAAAGGAATGGGGGAATGCACGCTCTCTGCCCTCCCTTTTTTTAAAAAATTGTACCGACACCTGTTTTTTGTGTATTTCTTGTGCATAGGACAACCCATTTTAATTTGATGGGCTGCCCCAAAACAAGAGATGTGGTAATGCGCAAAAAAATGCACACATTTGGACGCACCCCCTGGTGTAAACGAGCCTTAAGAAATCCCCAAGCATGTTATTTAAAGGAATTGTATGTTTTTAATGTTGCCCTTGAAGCCACATGAAAAGGACTTCCCCAAGTAAGGGCCCTTAAGGGCACGGGTGGACCAATTGGGTTCGCTTGTCAGTTTTGTAGGCGGACCAGATTGAACCATCCATTTCCCTCTATGGAGCGGCGGATGTAAACGGACATGTGTCCGTTTACATCCACTGACATCTAATCCGATTCTATCTGCCAAAAAGAGACGGATGGGGGATCTGTTCCCCATCCGTCTGGCAGATTGGATGACAGTTGCATGTAAATGGACATCCCTTTACGTCCATCCGCTAGTAGAGGAAAGCCAGTTGTGTCCATGTCTGCTCTGCATAAGCGGAGCGGACACGGACCTGTCATCAACCTGCTCAGCGGGGATTGGCAGACAGATCTACCGCTGAGCAGGTGAATCCACTGATGGAGCCTGCCCGTGTGAAGGAGCCCTAAGTAATAAAAACTTCAAGCAATTAAAATGTTTTTTTTTTGTTTTGTTTTTCCATTGCCCAGCTTCCCATGCCATTTTTTTGACAAGTCAGCCTTTTACTCTTAAAAAAGGCCAGAATTAAGTACCAAGATTCCTCTCCCGTAGACTTTTTGGGGTTTGACACTAAGTTCGGGGTTTGCAGACTTCATGCTTAGTTCAATAAACATCCAGTAGATGGCAGATTTGCCTGTCCTTACTTTTTCATACAGTATGTTGGAGGCTTTATGCTGTAAATGCAGAAAACTATTATCATTTTGTACTTCTGTGAAGAAATAGAAGTGCCCCATGGCAGTTTAGCGTTGTCAGATTTTTGGACATCTCCGTAAGTAAGTATCTGTGCTAATTGCAACCCATTTTCAAGGTGACCTCCTAATAGTGCTGTCCGACTCATTTGTCATGTTGGTCTCAAGCAAAAAAACTCCAAAGATACCCTCATCTCTATTAGATGTCTGCAGTTCAGATATTAAAATATATATTTGATATGCAATTAGCTATAATTAGGAAGCTTCACATCAATAAGGTGTCAACATCAGATTGTTTAAGATAAATGTTCAATGTCTGTGGTTAAAAATTGTTCTTGGCCTGACACATTTGTATGACATGAAGTTCTAATTTAACTTTTTTTATTTCTCCTTATTATGCGTGCTTAGTATTATTGTGTCATTCATATACGGTGCTGACAGAGTGCAAAGGGTGTTAAAATACCGCTTTTAGAGTAAAAAGAGAATTAATCTACCAATGTCCAATTAGTCAGAAGGTTCTCAATGGTCTCCACAGGGTACTCAACTCTAATAAGTAGTTATCTCTTTGGTTGGAACTCTTTTATAATACTGTCAATTGCTTAACATTTTGGCAGAAGAGACTTCAGGATTGCAATAAGTTTGTTTGACAGAGAGCAGCTTTTACATGAGTGATTGGGAAAAGTCTTTCAATCTGTAGGCAAGCCTGGCAGTGAATGAATAATAGTCCCGACTGCATTTTAACTATTGTAAGTTTGTCTATGCTATTTCTTGTTAAGGGCCTGTAAACTTATAAATTCATTAGATTTCTAAAAGTATTTTTGGCATACCTAGATATGTAAACACTAATGTCCATTCTAAGAGTTCTTTGTATTTTCTATATGCTGCTTATTTCTGGTCACTATCTTAATATATCTTGCCACACACACACACACACTATATAGTGTGTGTGTGTGTGTGTGTGTGTGTATATATATA
This sequence comes from Aquarana catesbeiana, assembly GCF_042186555.1. NCBI lineage: Eukaryota > Metazoa > Chordata > Amphibia > Anura > Ranidae > Aquarana > Aquarana catesbeiana. Next base: position 449,285,287 of record NC_133324.1, on the reverse strand, counting down.
TGTGTGTGTGTGTCTTTGTGTGATTTAACTATGTTTCATTTGTGTTGTACTTGAGAAAGGATCTTCACGAATTCAAAACTGCTTTACAGATACAAGTTTACAACGCTAAATAAACATATAAGTACTGCAGATTAGACTGCTTTTGAGCTCCAAACTCACTGCAGTGAGCTGGCTCCCATGCTGGATTATAGAACCTCTCCCCTCTCCCCATCCCCATCACATAAGTGTAGTTGTTCTGTAGTCCAGCAGTGGAGGGCTGACAAATTTAGATTTGAATGCAGCAAAGGCACTGTGCTGTCAGCTCAAACATGATGTTAGGAGTTCACTGCATTTATTTCTACACTTGTAGCATTTATAAAGAGATAAAATATGGAAAATTATGCATGCATTGCAAAGATGTACAGCCATGGCCAGAAGGTTTGAGAATGACGCACACATTAATTTTCACAAAGTCTGCTGCTTCAGTGTTTTTAGATCTTTTTGTCAGATGTTACTATGGTATACTGAAGTATAATTACAAGCATTTCATAAGTGTCAAAGGCTTTTATTGACAATTACATTAAGTTTATGCAAAGAGTCAATATATGCAGTGTTGATCCTTCTTTTTAAAGACCTCTGCAATTCACCCTGTCATGCTGTCAATCGACTTCTGGGCCACATCCTGACTGATGGCAGTTCATTCTTGCATAATCAATGCTTGGAGTTTGTGAGAATTTGTGGGGTTTTTTTTTCTTCACCCACCTCTTGAGAATTTACCACAAGTTCTCAAATGGGATTAAGGTCTGGGGAGTTTCCTGGCCATGGACCCAAAATTTAGATTTTTTGTTCCCCAAGCCACATTTGTCTTATAGCTAGTGCTCCATCATGCTGGAAACTGCATTGTTCTTCAACAAACTGTTCTTGGATGGTTGGGAGAAGTTGCTTTTGGATAATGTTTTTGTACCATTCTTTATTTATGGCTGTGTTCTTCTTCAAAATTGTGAGTGAGCCCACTCCCTTGGCTGAGAAGCAATCCCACACATAAATGGTCTCGGGATGCTTTGCTGTTGGCATGACACAGGACTGATGGTAGCACTCAGCTTTTTTTATCCAGGAAAGGTTTTTTCTGGATGCCCCAAACAATCAGAAAGGGGGGAATTCGTCAGAGAAAATTACTTTACCCCAGTCCTCAGCAGTCCATTACCTGTACCTTTTGCAGAATATCTGTCTGTCTGTTTTTCCTGGAGAGAAGTGGCTTCTTTGCTGCAGATGCACTCACACTTGCCTGCTGCCATTCCTGAGCAAGCTCTGCAATAGTGGTACCCCGATCCCATAGCTGAATAAACTGTAGGAGACAGTCCGGGCACTTGCTGGACTTTCTTGGGCGCCCTAAAGCCTTCTTCACAAATACAGTGGAAATGATTTCTATTTGATTAAGTTTAATTTCATAGCAAAGAGGGACTTTGCAATTAATTGCAATTCATCTGATCACTCTTCATAACATTCTGCAGTATGTGCAAATTACCATCATAGAAACTGAGGCAGCAGACATTGTGAAAATTAATATTTGTGTCATTCTCAAAACTTTTGGCCACGGCTGTAATAATTTTTTTTCTTGATTTGACCAGCCATATATGTGTTGGTTATGGCTGGCTATATCACCCTGCTGGAGACCCCAGACCCTATATATAAGGTGATAGATCTTGGCCACGTTTACTCAAAAGTAAGTTGTCACTTATGGGCAGGCTTACACAATACATTGCATCTGTATATATATATTTTTTTCTTGATTCTAGTACAGCTCTCAAAAGTCTTGTTAGATTTGTCTATATATATATTAAACATACCAATGTGTTTGTAAATTACGCATATTTATTGAATTTGCTTCTCATCAACATGAAGTGCTTGCTAAGATAATATGAGTGTTAGAATGCAATTTCACTTTTTTCCACAATGTATGCTTTAATTAACAATGCTTTTCTCATTTGAATGCTGAAACTAGTTTGTTGAATATCTGTGTAGTGACATATCCTTTCCATGTCGATTGGGCACCAGTTGACAGTAATTAGCAGTTCGTAGCCATTTTAATTATATTTCTAATAAAGTGGTCTCTGAACACAACATTTGTGCAAATGGAAGAGAAGTACTTTGGCTGCTGTTGAAGTTGGTAAGTCCTACTCAGTGGAGATAAACAACGAGCATCTGTTATTGTATCCCTTTCCAGCTTGGCTTTTACATACATCAATCCCCAGTCAAGGTTATGTAGAGTGAGGTTCACTGGCTATGATGTGTACACAGGAGATGAAACACAAAACACAACCTATCATCCAACAAAATATTACTCACAACAGCTGCTCCAATTTATTTACCCTCCAGAAGACCTACAAAATAATTTTAATACAATATTTAATTGTAATAGATTTCATGAAGTATTTCCATTGGCTGCTATTACATGGTCTAAAGTATATTTTCAACTCGCTAAAGAGATTATCCATCCTAAGCTATAACAAAGAAGGCATTGTGGCATTTTTAACTGTACAACCCATCCAAAACCAATTCAGTTTTTGTAGATCTTGGCAAGATGAATGACCCACTGAGTTCTTTTACCTTTTGAGGTCCCCAGCTTACTGTTAAAAGCAGGTTTCCAGAGACTTTTCCCCCACCTCCAGACTTCTGCTGCCACTCCTGTAGCTGTTTTCTTCATCATGCAAAACACCCAGAGTGATCTGACCTACCTATGCAAATTCTAGCTTTCTGGATGTAAGAGTATAGCCATGTTCCTATCCCACATGGGAACAACCAGGCCTGTCACTAAAGTTCTTGAGGACTTTACATTTACATAAAGAAGTTTATGAGGGGACATGCATGTGTTTTGACTTTTCAGGAAATGAGTACTTAGTATAGCTGTTCAGGGGTTCATGGGCACTCTAGATGTTGGGACAGTAAAACTGAAGGTATGTATTTACACCCAGTGGGGTTTGCTTTTGTATGCATATGCTGGTTTTTATGATTCTTTTTTTATTGACCACAGGTTTAAAAACTCAAATAAAAATGTAAAGTGCACATTAAATTACCAGGCAGTTCTGAATGCATAATTTGCCACAAGCAAATTGCTTTTATGATTTCAGCTATCACAGTTTAAGTGAAATATAAATTACTCTTTAAAATTTGTAGCAAACAGGGATACCTTTTTTGGACTTATTTACTAACTCTATTCTATCAACACCATTGTTCCATATTTTAAAGTGCAGAGGTGTGTTTAGCCTGAAACATTTGTGTGCAAATTACCTTTATAGGACTATATGTATATGTGCTAACCAGTAGTGGATCTGGTTTCTAATTGTGCCAATAATCAAAATCAAAAGTCAACTGAACCCAAAGTAGATATTTTTAGCTTTTTTTCTGTTTTAGTTTTTAATTGGGCACTGGCAGATTGAATCTCCTGCTTACTCTCTACTTCTGTCAGGGACCTCACTGGTGTGATTTCCTTACAGTATTTTGAATCTCTATCTGTGTATACAGATACATAGTAAATACATGATAACTGTTTGTCCATTATCATTGGTTGCATAATATGGAAAGTCCACCAGAACAATGTGGCACCATCATTTAGCTTTGTATGATATGATTCTGATTGGGTTATCTTGCCACAGGCGTTTGAGAGTGTAAAGTTAACAAAATAAAATTTTTCATTTTTCACAGCAATCAATAAAAATTATCTGTTTCAGGTAAAGTTGGTAAATAATAACTTTAAAATATGCTTCATTTCTAGATGTCTTGTAAAGAGACCTTGATAATTTACAATCTGCAATTCTTACTTACAAAACTGCACTCTGTTAAAACAGCCAGTTTTACTCACTGTAAAATTCTAACTAGCATTTAAAAAAAATTCACTAGGCTGCACTATCCTACACTCCCACACATTACACTCTCACACCCTCTACCTTCACCTTTCCCTCCCCTCTCAAACATGCACTGGTTACCCCCTTATTTAAAACACCCTCACTGGACCTCACCTGTTTGAACAAATTTAGAGCCATCTCTTTCCAGCCGTTTGCCTCCAAGAGGTATGAGTTGCTACTTTACTGATAACCTTCTTGATCCCCTACAGTCTGGCTAATGCAGGGAACATTCCACTGAAACTGTCCTATTAAAACTCACTAATGACCTACTAACTGCTAAAACTAATGGCCATTACTCCATACTCACACTGTTAAACCTTTCCTCTGCCTTTGACACAGCTGACCACCCACTTTTCTTCAATGTACTTTATTCCCTTGGCCTCTGCGACTCTGTTACTCTAGTCCTCCTCCTGCCTATCTCAGCGCACCTTCAATGTCACATACAACTTTATCTCCTCTGCTCCACTTACTCTTTCTGTTGGGGTACCCCAAGGTGCTGTCCTTAGGCCCCTTCTATTCGCTCTCTACACCACTTCCCTGGGCCAGTTGATCAATTCCCATGACTTCCAATACCACCTCTATGCTGACGACAGCCAGATTTATTTTTCTACTCCCCAGTTCACCCCTTCAGTCTCTTCACATATCACAAATTTACTGAGCGATATATCAGTATGGATTTCACGCCATTTCCTCAAACTTAGTCTGTCTAAAACTTAGCTTGTAATATTTTCTCCTTTCCTCCTCTCCAACCGTCCCTTCCCTGCATGACTTTACCATTGAGATCAATAGCACAATTATTCATCCCTCCACGCCTGCATGCAAGGTGTAATTCTTGACTCTGACCTCTCTTTCGGGCCCCACATCCAATCACTGGCTAAATCTTGCCACCTTAACCTCCACAACATTTCAGCATTCGCTCCCACTTAACTAATGACACAACAGACAACCTATTCACTCCATGGGTATCCCCTGCTTTGACTACTACAACTCCCTCCTCACTCGCTTACCTTTACACAGACTATCCCCCTTCAGTCTATCATGAATCCTGCTGCTAGACTTATACACCTTACTAACCGATCTGTGGCTGCTGACCCTCTCTGCCAATCCCTTCACTGTCTTCCACTAGCACAACGTATAACATTCAAAATACAAACCACAACATACAAAGCCATCCACAACACTGCCCCTAGCTACATCACCAATCTCAACTGCAGATATCATCCAAATTGTCCTATCTCACCATCTCCACCTAAAAACTGTATTACAGCCATTTCCATCAGATCATCCCCCACAGCTATTACCTTTTTTACCATTTACCCCTCCCTTTAGATTGTAAGCTCCATGAGCAACGCCCTCCTATTCCTTCCTTCTGTATTGTAATCGTACTGTTTTCCTTTATATTGTAAAGTGCTGCACAAACTGCTAGCGCTTTATTAATCTTGTGTAATAATAACAATCTGCTGAGTTTGTATTTTGTATCTTAACTTTTTTATCTTTAAACTGACTCTGTAGCGCATGGCGCAATTGTAAATATTAAAAAAAAGTATGAGAAGGCAGTATGTATGTTTTCTGTAAATCTTGAAATGTTTTTAATAAATTGTGGGTAAAAAGCTGTGCAATATATTTTATCCCCTTTTCTCTCCATACTCAAAATCCTTTTAATTAGTCTAGTTCCTTATAATTTTTATTTCCCCACAAAGGGGAGTATACTGATATATAATTATATTTCATAATACGTTTCATTTCCTGCCAGACCTTATGTATAAGTCCAAGAGTTGGGCATTGCCCATTAACCAGGCTACCTGATTCTATTTGAGCTATCAAATCATAGATCTACTCAGAATTATTGATTGAATAGGGTCTGTCCAATCTATTATTTCCCATCCTGCAACCGGTTGTATTTGTGCTGCTAAAAAATACATTTTAGCATTTGGAACAGCAAGGCCACCCTTATCTTTGGGAAGTTGTAATGTATTAAAGTGGTTGTATACCTATTTTTAAAACTTTTACCTACAGGTAAGCCTATAATAAGGCTTACTTGTAGGTAAAAAAAATATCTCCTAAACCTGTACAGTTTAGGAGATATTCCCCTCACAATGAGCCGCTGACTGCAGCGGCGCATGCGCACAGGGGATTCTCGGCTGAAAGCCCGGCAAACTCCGGACCTTGCCGGAAGGAAGTCTCCCGCTCGCATGCGCGGGAGTGACGGCATCGCGGCTCCGGCCACTCAAAGCGCCGGAGCCGCGATACCCGGAAGACACGCCGAGGGGAAATGTCAGCTCCCTTGGCGTGGACCGGGTGGGATGCCGGCGCCTCGTTCTAAGGTAAATATCTCATAATGAGCTAGTATGCGGTGCATACTAGCTCATTGTCCCTTTTCCCTTACAGGTGTAGGGAAAGAAAAAAAATTCAGTGGGTTTACTACCGCTTTAAGTTTAATTCTAGCGTTTTGCCCCTTCCATAGCAAGATTTGAAACAGTCTATTTTTTTAAACCATTTAAGTGATATCCAGTTTAGTGAATCGTGCAAGGCATAGAATAACTGTGGGGCCCACACCATTTTTATTAAATTTGCTCGCCCTACAACCGACAACGTTAGTTTGGACCATACTTTACTCTTCATCTTAAACTTATCTAATATGGGGGCTAGGTTATAATTAATATATCCCTCTAAATTTGAAGAGACCCTTATCCCTAAATATTTTTAAAGGATGTAACAACCTGTATTGTATGCTCTATTTGTGTTAAAGCCATTGTTAACTCATCAACGGGGAGTAGTACTGATTTTTTCCAATTTATAACAAACCCCGAGAATCTACCAAAATTTTCAATCAACTTTATCACATATGTTAGGGATTGATCTGTGTCTCCCAAAAATAACGCATCATCTGCGTATAATGAAATTTTATCGACTCTTCCTTGTCTCTCAAAACCCCTGTTAGCTGTTGTCTGTCTGATTGCTATTGCCAACGGTTCTATAGCCAATGTGAATAGTAACGGTGACAGTGGGCACCCCTGCCTGGTACCTCTAGTCAGAAAAAAATACTTTGATATTCCTCCATTTATCTGTATACATGCTCATGTATAATAATTTGATCCACTTTAGAAATCCTTTAACCAACCCCAATTTCTCCATAACCTCCCATAGATATGCCCACTCAATGCAATCAAATGCTTTGGCTGCGTCTAGTGATA